>NC_090947.1:40741518-41447143 GCF_040807025.1 Struthio camelus | reverse complement strand
AGTCTTCTGCAAACTAGAGAGAAAGCAAGGTCGTGCTTCCCACCTCATTCCCGTCGAAATACGGCACCAGCTAGTTTAGCTGCACCCTGATAAATTCCAGACTCGGTAATCAGCATTAATATGCAAGCAAGTATCAATCCAAAACCTGCTAGTGAAAATCATTACACTGTTATATTCATTTGAATCTTATATGAGCTACTAAGGGGCATATACTGGCAATATGCATGTCTCACTGTCTTTGTGGTGCCACCTTAAAGACCCCTTGTTCACTTTTTTCTCTTTTATAGTCTTTTAGTTGTAGAGAATCACCTGCTTAAATATCTCTAAGGGTACTAGTAAAAAAGAAAAACAACATACATAACAGATGCGCAAGTGAACCTTGGGATGAATGTATTATGGATACAGAACCATCATCACACACCTCATAATCACTTCTTCACCTGCCCATCTGGTGCAGACCTGTGGCTTGTTAGTCATGCACTTGGATACAGTAAAATGTGCTTATCTAAAAAGAACAATTAAACAGAAGCTTGAATGGCGCAGTTAGCGTGATTTGTGAAGAGAAATGCGATGGGGAGAAACAGAAAGTGCATCTTGCTTTTTTGAAAGATGTCCGCCAAACTTTCACGTTAGAAAGAGTAAGATGAAAACTGTAATTATTTTACTATGTTTAGCAAAAACACAATGCCTTTTTTAAAAAGTCCTAGAATGTGAACCTTGTAACATAAAATCCTCCATTTCCTCACTAAATAAGTACAGAACAAAGGCAATGCAAGCTTCACCTCCAATGCACTGTAAACAAGTCTGAATTCCGACCTAGAGAAATCATCCTTAGAAGTAAGAGGCTAATTCACCATGACTTAGACTCTCTATTAAGACTGCAATAATGATTTCACAATATTGACTCTTTTCCAGTGGAAACTAGTTTATCATTTCATTGTAACCAAAAGACGACGACTTTTAATCAACAGCAAAATAGATTTAAAATCAGTGGAAGAAAGGTAGAAAACTTTTCACAGCATTGGCACTTTGTAAAATTTTCTGTACCTTTGGGGTTTTTTGCTAGCTTTACAAATCAAATCCATTTCTGGTGTCTACAGCTACCAAATTCTTTGGAATCCTGGTTAGCAGGGGTGTCTGTAAAAACAAAATCTCATTTACCTTTCAGGCACTGGACATACAGCATATCTGGGCTATCTGAAGGCACCTACTTTCCTTGAGATACACGGTGAATTAAAGCCATAAATCCCATTGATGACCTTTCCATTTATGCCAGTTACTTAGCTAGTTCCACAACAGCTAAGTAAAAGGCAACATTTCCCAACACTATTTATCTTGCCAAACCTAACCTAAAAACAGACAAGCACACACACAAATAGATATTAACTGATTCCATTACAGCTCTTGTGTAATAATCCTTGAGCTTAATAATCCTTAACTCCATCAGGCACAAACGTTGTTACTGCATATGAAAAATCTGGAGATTGCACTTCCTATCACTATATTTTAGCCTATCAGTTGCATAGGGGAAAGTGACTGGAGAGTTGTTCATCACTGAATTTTTCTAAGATTAAGTGTTATCCCATATAATTTTTATCTAGGCTAGAACGCATATACAATTTAACAGAAAAAAAATCACCTGAATTAATTTATAATCTTTCATATGGAAAAATGCAATGAATTCCACCTTACTTAGCTTTAAAGTTGCCTCACATGTCGACATGCAGATGCTGCACCACCTACACGCGGGGAGCTCAGTGGTTCCACAGACATTTTTTAAAAGAATAAAATGCAGCTCGAGTATAATTCACTGATAATGTGAATTATAACATGCGTGTTTTAAGGAAACCATGTATTTTTATGCTAAGCCATAAACTGGACTATGGACAAGTTTTTAGCTAAACAAAAGCATTCCTCCTAAGGAACAAGTAGAGAGAAAGTATACACTTAGACAGTTCAAAGCACTAGCACTGCGTGAGATTGTCAGGATATATACAGGGCCCCCAGACCCTATCAACTAAGTTTTGTTTTCATTTTTTTAATTCTCACTGAATTTGTAGTATCACTGATAGAAATATTCAGTGAAAAACTATGCTTATATGTTAGATATAGATATGCAAATCTATATTTACAGAAGGATCTTTACACTCCCCAAGCCAAAATCTGTTTGTTTGAATAGCTGAATAAGCCTACCGTATCAATTGTCTCTGGGTGTCAAAAGAATAATAGGCTGCTTCTCAGGTCTCTTACTGATGTTTGAGCACACCATGCTTTTGAATTTATCATATGAGCACACAGTTAATTTTATCTTAAAATAAAAATAATATTGGAGTTCAGACTCCTGATTTCCACAGGGGAAAACTCAATGGAAATCCATTCTCCGGTGGCATAAGAAACACGGACACAAATCCTACATACATATGGATAATTTGTAGTAATCAGATATTCCAAGCCCTTGCTTGAAAAATATGTTGTAAAAAGAACGTATATTCTTATTCAAAATTACAAAGCCATATTTTCATTACTGATAAGTTCATTAAGAGACTTGACTACTGTTATATAAGAAAATTGGCCAAAATATTTGATGTTTAATATATAAATTCATAATCTAAATCTCAATCTGTAGTCTGCTCTCACTGTTTTCCTGAATATACCCAGATCATGCAAAGAATTCATACCCCTTGATATTTATTCAGTAGCACATATTGCCCATATCCCATTTCATTCAGCTAGAAGATGCTTTAACTTCATAAACTGGCCTTTTCTGGTGTAAACAGGGCAACAGCCCCCAAGAACGATGCCATTTGTTATTTTTCTTACCTCCCCCCACCAGACTTTACGCAGTAAAGTCGCGATCTACGTAAAGAGGCAATCTAAGTAAAAACTTGAGATGTGATCTTTTCCAGTGACAACTATATTTCTTAAAGAATTTCAAGAAAAATTTCTTTATGGCTGGAACAGTACATACAAATTAAAATATTAATTAGTGCTAAAAGATGTTTTCACTTCCAGCCAAATAAGACTGAAAAGCCTATGATCAGGATTAATGGTTTGCTGGTTAAACCAGCTAACTCTCCATTGCAGTGGCCAGCACAGAGTTAATCTGAAAAATGATACTTTTTTTTTGTTTACAGAGCATTAGTTACTAAAATTGAATCCCAACGGTTCAAACAACCGATAATTTGTATAAATTAATAAAAAAAATCCATTTTCTTATGATAGTTTAGGAGATAAAATAAAGAAACTTCCAATCAAATGACAATGTAAGGGTATTGTAGTTCACATGACAACTATAAAATGCGCTAACCAGAGTCACATTTTCCTTCTATATCAGAAAAACAGATATCTCAAACCTTCCAGAAATTAACACAGAATCACAGAAATGTTGATCAGAGGGACCTCTGGAAGTGATCTTGTCCAACCTCCTACTTAAGGTAGAAGTTAACAGCAATAAATCAGGTCACCTGTGGTTTTGTCTAGCCAGGTCTTGAAAACTGCCAAGGATGGAGACTCCACAACTGCTCTGGACTCCTGTCTTGGTGTTGCACTAACATCCTGCTGACATATTTTTCCTAATGTCCAATTAGATGTAATTAGTGTCTTAAGATGTAATTTGTGGCCACTGCCACTCTGCCACTACTGAGGACAGTTTTGGTCTGTCTTCTTCATAAGTGCCCTTAGTCTTCTTTTCACCAAACTAAACAAGCCCCATTTCCTCCATCTCTTCTTTTAGGTCACATGCTCTAAGCACCTGAACATCTTGGCGGCCTCTCCTGTACCCTCCATGTCCCTCTTGAACAGGAGGGACCCAACCTGGGCAGCTCACTCCAGGTGTGTCCTCCTAGCACCGAGCAGAGAGGGATGAAGACATCCTTTGGTCTACTGCCGTACACCTCACATAGTTCACTGTCTGGTCACAGGGTTTCCAGACCTTTGGTGACACAAGGTGATAAAACGGTCAAGAAATCTTAAATGATTTCCAGTATTTGAGAAGCAGGTTAAGAGTTCTTCTACTATTTCTTAGGTAGACAAAAGATATTTCTGGTAGAACTAGGTTTGTTTCCTTAAATTTTGCTTTCCATATGCTCAGGATCGTTATTTCGTTTGTCTCTGGTATTGAGGTGGGCAACAATGCAGTGCTATTTCATCTAATAAAAAAAAGAGAAGTACAAGGTATGAAAACCTTATTCTAAAAATGAACGAAGCAGATGGGATATGCAATTCTAACTTAGTCCATTTGCATGTGATTTTGTTTTTTTTTTCCTTTCTTTTCTTCTTTTTTTTTTTTTAAAGTTCTAGTCGATTTATCTACTTGAAAAGGTCTGCTTGCAGCAGAAAGGAAAACCAATTTTTCCAGCTTTAGGGCAGGAAAGTGCATAGCTGCTAAGGAAGAGGAGAGATTATGCACATAACATCCTCACCTCCTACATTTGGCAGCTCCCTCTGCTTGGAAGCTGTCACCCAAGGCATCCAGCCCAGGGTGTTCTAGTCCTAGATATCCTCCTTGCACAGTCTCCCACTTCCTGGAGGAGAACCAACACTTTGTATTTGACTCCCCCCACCAGCCTCAGTGTATTATACTACTGCTTCCCTCATCTCCCTAGCTGGCAGTATGAGAAACAGCTTATTTCAAGTAGCAACCTCCTAAGACCTGTGTTATCACTGTATTGAAAGGAGAAAGGGAGGAGTAAGAAGAAGAGAAAGGAGTGCATATGAGGACTCAGACAGCCCATACATAGGCTAAAAAGTCCTGTCCTTATTACAGTCTCTGTACTGCAGAAGAAAAAGGAGCTGTTTTCTTAGTGTTGCTTTATGAATGCATGATGTCCTGCAGGAAGAAATAAGAACAGGCAAGGCCATGTTCTGGACATTTGTATACAAGCAGACAGAAAAGACTGAGAAAACTGAAGAGATAAGGCAATGGGACTAAGCAGGCTTCTCAGATCTCCACATAAGCAAAACTTATCTATATTTAACTTCATATTTCATACGAAGGTCATAGGATAATGAATACTGTAAACAGATAACTAAGGTAATTTACAGTAGAAAGGGCTTGGCAAAGTCTTTCAGTCACTTACCCATATTTTAGGTAGTAAAAAGATCACTTCACTGCAGTCAAAGCTCCAGGAAAATTCTGCCAAGTTTCTTTTATAAAGCTTTAGTGCATACCTCTCCCTGGCCAACTACTCTATGGCCAGTGTGGAGAAGGCGGGTTCAAGATGCACATTGTTTTGTCTTTAACCTTTAATTGTTTATCTTTAACCTTTTGCAAATACTGATGGTAGTATATACTTTAATAGAAAAACATACAGAAAGAAAAAAGTTTCTTGTACCTTTCTCACCTTGCATATTCTCTGTTTTTGTGTGTGTATAGAAAAATATATATAAAAAAATCCATGCCCATCCATTATTTTTTGAGCTTTCCCACATGAGTAATCCATTTAATATTTTGAAACTGCCAATAGCCTTTTCTATCTCTACAGCTCCCTCCAAGCATTAGATTGAATCTCAAAAAATATTTTTCAATGATTGATTGTAGTAAAAGGGCTGTTGAAGAGTATGTGTGAGAAGAGCATCACACCACCCTCTCAAGGCCCTTTGAGGGTGCCTTGAGCACTGTAAGTTTAAAGAAGAGGAAAAATAACTCTGACTGACTGTGTTACTATAGTCATTGCTTCCGAGCAGTGCTGGATATCTATATCTTCCCTTCTTTCCTTTTCATTTTACAATTTCAAATACATATTTTTTCAAGATTGTTATCAGTTAAAGGGCTTATTCTTGAGGAGATTATTTTAAGGAATGGAAGGGAGGTATAACTGCTTTTCTTTGGTTAAATCTGGATCTCTTGATTTACTTCTGCAACCACAGAACAAATTGACAAAGCAGAAAAGTAAATGCAAACAAAGAAGACAGCAGCCAGTGCCACTCTGGTTCCCACGGGATTTTCCAAATTGCTAAAAGCTGTCACCATAGCCTGAAGTATCAAGTGTGAGGCACATGCTGTTGTTAGTTGTTAAATTTAGTGCCACTAAGGGCTACTCCTAAAAACAAAACAAAACAAAAGCAACCTACCAATGTCTAAAGCAGTCAGCATCTAAAGCAGATATTACTGAATGATTTCCCCAAGAAGAAAAACTGAAGCACCAAGATGGTTTTTATCACAAGTATCACAAGACAGAGCACTTGTCATGAAAATCAGAATATCTCAAAGGTTCACAAAATAGGATCTACGTTCCAGCAGAAATCCACAGGGCATTTCTGATGGGCAACGGTGTGCTAGTTCATCATGTAATACTTGCTCCTCCTGCCCCTAGCTTCATCTGATAATGTGCATTAAAAGTTAGCTATACTGTATCGCATGTTTTCTGCATGTTAATTTTCTATTCAACAATATCTGTCTTTACTAAGGACGTAGCTTGGGTTGCCAGTGTCAAAAGAGATGATTCACACCACTGCAAATGAGAGCGCAAATAATCCATAAGATATTATCCGTATTACTACAAGATAACAGAGGCTAGAAGTCGCATCTCTGGATCTTAGGTAAACACACTGAAAACACTAAACACGCTCATTCATTTGTGCCTGAGATGAGATGCTCAGGGAAAAGTTCTCATATGAGAACGAAGAGATAGGTATTGAGAAGTTTTAATGCAACTGAAACCCTCTCAAGGTGCTGGACTGCGAGGCAGAAGAAGGAGAGGCAAAAGCAATAAAAGTGATATAGTGGGATGTTGCACAGGACAGTGGATAAGAAGGTTGAGAACAATCCCGCATCCAGAGAGTCAGAAAAGCGTCTGTAAATCAAAGTGTAAGTACACAACACACAAACAGTTCCCCCATAGTCAGGACCTAGCCAAGCGATGCCAGCTGCACGATGGAAACGTTCAGGAAGTGTAGGATTCCTCCAACATCTGTTGGTGCCATTAAGAACGAGAAGTAAATCCACACTGGCATTACTTGAGATTTATTTTTCCACATTAACCCCAGCAACAACTGCCAAGTTTTTTGCTCATTTGCCACACAAGTAACCACTGAGTAGCATAAGAAAGAGCGCCAGATGAGAAACTAACTATACGTAGAAAAATCAGGATTAGGGCAAATTAACAGAACACACTAAGTGGCCAATGAAATAAAGACAAAGAAATAAGGGGGGAAAGAAAGCTGGAGAAACTGCATTCAGACTTCTCTCTAACTACGGCTAGAATGAGAGGGCATCTTGTTATTTCTACAGTATAGAATATTTCTACCTGTAAGTACTAGATCCACATAGAGGAGAAGACTACTGCTTAGTGTACTTGATCTTATTCTGTTGAAAATAACTTAAAAGATATATAGCCACAGTGTCATTCAAAGGAGTTGATGAACCAGAACTGTTCTCTCAAATGCCCTTCTCATAGTGCCAGGTAAACCAAGCACAGGGTGCCATTCTGTTTTAAATCTGCTGTGAGATAGAGTAGTGCAGCCATATCTCTCTTGCTGCTTCTCCTGATCTCTTCCTAAGCTCTTTTTTGTCCATTTGATCGTTAAAAGGGTATAAGGTGAGTTATGCCTTTATTTCCTCAATTACAGGCATTTGAATGCATATACCTTTGCTTGAAATGGTACAGAAACCAAAGAGGACCTTAACTCACTTCCTTGTTTTCGCTACAATATGGTCCAAACTGCTCACTTGAAAGATGCATTATGCAAAAAAATATACAGTGAATTCTTTTTATTTTAGTACCAGTAGTCCTTCTGCCATATTATAAGCAAGCTATGTTCAATCAGACAGAGGCTTTGAGTTTATCTTGTGCTCCTCTATGCACGCTGCATATAGATCTCCCAGCCGTATTGCGTCTTACAGTTTAAGCAACACCTAAGTGCTATATCTCTGTGATGCTTTTTCTAGGTCATGCTGGTTTCTTTATGCATCGTGAGTTAGGGTTTCATAATCATTTTTTCAGCTCAAGTCTGCAAACAAAATCTGTCTTTTGTGCTACCGGTCTTCACTCCCCTTTCCCTGTGGCATGCTAGGGTCTGTTCTTAGGTCCTAGCTAGGAAAGAAAGGATGTTGAAATTGTTTAATATTTTTAAGAGCTTACACTGCTCTGCTTCATATTATAAGGGCAACACTTTTACGGGAATATTGATACAGACATCCTTTTTTTTTTTTTTTTAAACTCCCTTTCAGGTTGCCTGAAGGATGGAAGTGGTGTTTGGTACCTATCATTAGTGAGATAACTGGCTATAATGATCGCAACACATTTCTTGGTAAAACACAACCTTTTCTCCACCAAACAGATACCAAACTGCATTTTAACCTGAAGAAGAAAATTAGTTTGATTAAAATCAATTTAACATTTTATTTGTGAACATGGATTCATGGTGCATTTGTAGCTTGTTTTTTATAAAATCTTAGTAAATTGATTAGTTCTGTAAGGAACCCATCAAGTTATGCAAAGCTACTTCCCACCTTTGCAGCCTACTAAACACAATGCTTTTGCATATGCAGTATTTCAAGCTACACATAAATGCCAACACTAAATGCTTGTGATCCTTATTTTCTTCCTCTGTAGGAAAATAGAATAAAATTAATGATATAAAATCATACTAATATCACAATAAAATGTATTGCTTCTACTTCATCTTGAGGTTTTTTCCTCACAGTTTGGAGGACAATGATTAGAGATGCTCAGCTACCAGGATTATGAAGTCTGTAGGTTTTACTAAGGCGTAGTCGAGAGAAGCCCTCCAACAAGAACACAGTCCATTGAGCATCTACTGAAACTTTCCTTGAATTTGAGTCTTTGTTACACATACTTCATCTAGGTCACCTAGGCAAAGATTAAGCATAAAATACAGCCTTTATTCGTCATATTTACATGACAGATATACATTTTGTAGTGTATCTTGCCTTATACCAGAGCAGGACCTGTGACATCGCCAGACGACAGCCACTACGCTCTTGGCAATAAGAGCTGGGAAGAAACACTAGTCACAGCTTTCTGCCTTTCAGCATTATTCAAAACTAATGATTTTGGCCCCTGGATACATGCTATTTCCAAGCCAACTTGCTGTATCTACAATATCCCCTATTTCTGTTCATAAAGAACCACATAACTCCTGTAGGCTTCAACATTGTGTCACCATAGCAATCAGGATATACAATAAAGAATATACAATAAAAATATAGCATGTGCACCTCATTTTAAGGCTTTTTTCCACAATATCTAGGAACAGAAATTAGTACTACCACTCAGCTTCGGTAACAATGAGGTGATGTTGGTGAATTAAAGTAAAGTAGTCTGATGATGCCAATGATTACATTAATCCACTTGACTGCAAGTGTGTGTTCAGCATTCATTTCTTGAACGAGACAGGAATATGACTGGATTATCATCTCTTGCTGAATGAGCAAGTAAAAGCAACTCTAAAGAAGAACTGGTTCTTGGAAAACTCCGTTTTAAGACTGATCATTGGTAACTTGTTTAGATATTTGACTTGCATCGGGTTTCAAATATGGGTTATGTCATCGTCACATTCCGGTTGTATCCTTATCAAACAGGATGTATTCTTTCAGCCAAGAAGCTATTATTATAGGAACCCAGACGGAATCTCCTGTTTCATTTCTGGATATTGAAATTCTTGTCTGGATAAGCTACAGAATTCCATTCCATATCTCTGAGATCTAGAGAAAAGTGCTTTTAAAATAATATACAAATAAACAAATCAAAATCAAAAACCTACATGAAATGTTGACCCAAGGGACAGATATTCCTACAACTTCACTAAAGGTATAGATTTCAAGAAGACAGATACTTGAAGCAAATTGGAAAGACATGGAACCGTAAATTCAATATTACTCAGGAAACACTGCAGAATGAATTTAACTTAAAAATAAATTGTTTAAATGACAGTAATAATACCTTCAATTATGATTATATTAGTATCCTTTCCTACTAATCTTATTCGTGACACTATCTTTACATAGATGAAGTTTCTTTAGTGCCAATAACAAGATATTGTACGTTTACTTCCTCGCTACTGTAAAGAACTTATTTTTTCTAAGCATTCACAATTCTTTTCAGGATTGTCTAATTTAATTAAAGAACTCTGAGAAGGAAATTAAAAAGAGGACATTTGGGGGTCTGTCTTATAAGGCCCATGCTGTAATTGAGAGAGGAATGGAAAGGATCTTATATGGGTATAGAGGAGCCTAGTTCTTCATGTATATTCTTTCCCTTGGGGCTCTGATTAACGTCAAGGCCTACTAATCTTACTATAAACTCCTCATTTATTTTGTTTGTAAAAAAAAGATGATAGAAATGCATGTATTGAAATCAATTACAGGCTCTAGATCCTAGAGGATCTAACAAAGATTTAATCATAAATCCAACTTTTAGCCTATGACAATATCAATTGAAATAACAGGACTCCCAGCATGTCTCCTATAGAACGTGTGAGTAGCTGAGGGATGGGGTCATGGTCAATTAGGGAGAAACCAAAGCAACTGAAATGTAGAATGTGATTTCTAGACATCTACAACTTGCATCTTCAGAATGTACCACTAACTAAGCAGCAATGTACTTGCTTATTATATTATACAAAATAATATATAAAGAAATTATTATAACTGCATGTTTTATAATGTAATAGCATTGGTTTTTTTGAGAAGTCATGCAAAAAGTTTTTTATAAATGTTACATTCATAGTTTCAGCAAAGAAGAAAATCTTGTTTTTTCAGATTTTTAGTATGATTCGCTGATATAAAAATAAACAAAGTAAACATGCTGTTACACATATTCTTCTCTCTTTATAACTTCGGCTCACCCATTGATTTTCCTGAACTATGTCATTTCATATCACACTGCAATAATCTGAATCTAAAAACACAAGAGTATGATCACAACTCTTGCGCACATTGACCAATTAATTACTTTTTCCTCAGTACCTCCTTCTATACATAACTCTCATTTTGACTTAAAAATCTTAAACTTCTCAGTGGTTGAGTCAAAACTACTTTAGAAATCCATCTAAAAAGTTTCAAGAGTGACAAAATCAATTAAAAATACCCTTCTAACTCAAAATATCAAAATATTTTTTCCTTTGCACTGTAACACAGAAAGGTGTCCGCAGTTCAGAACATTTAAAATGTATAATACTTATTGACTTGCAGATTTATTGCCAGCATCCTGCAAGCAGAAATAGTTTAAATGAAAAACAATGGTATGTTCTCCAAAACCCACAAGCATGCTGTATTGATTCATGAAAATTACTTAAACCAAGGCTATACTGAATTTCTGTAATCCTGACCTAACCAGTTCGAGCTTGCTGTCCCTGAACGCCTACATGCAGCAGACACTTAACAGGTCACCTACTAGAGCACAGACACTATTTCAGAGGTGATTCGACTCCATATTGCGCTGAAGAGCATAAACTACAAAGGGCTTCAAGATAACTTGGCAGACCCGTTATCTGCATGGAGGATGGAATTACCTAGGACACCATGCAGGATTGCACCAACCTGTAGCTAGCAGTAGGTCAGTAATTTCAGCAGGCAAGTCAGTGATATAATAGGGAGACCTGTGTACTGTAACTACTTCCAGTTTCGTGTTATCTCATGTTTTTCTGCTTTTCCAAAAGGAATCATCTATGCACCAGAGCACACACTTCTTTTCTGGGGTAGTGGCTCTTCCCTGACCTGTGCTCACCTGTGTTTGAACCACACAAATGATTTTACTGAAAAAGACCCATTGCATTCTCTGCCCAGCTTGGCTATACTGGCAATTTTGCTTATTTAAAAAAAGGAAAAAAGAAAGGGGAGGTTAGAAAATGGAGGGAAAGTTAGTTAAATGTTGAGAAGAGATTCATAATAATATGTACTATTTCCCCATCTATATACACCGTATTGGTTTATGTAATCTATACTGTGATATATCTTTGACTAATTTAAGTTATTCCATATATAGGTTAAACGGTATGTATCACATCATTTACTCTTTTTGTATGCATGTTGAACTGTAAAACATTTATTAATATATATGGGAAGTAAGCCAACTCTGACTGGCATAGAAACCCTGGAGATTGGTGAATAATATATAAAACCATTTCCTCTCTGTTAGTAGCACGTGTCCTGGCTTATTGAGTCCTGTGCTGATATATCACTTTTAGGAATTCACTTTGTCAATCAGACTTTAAAATCCTTCCTAGACTTTCCCTTAGCCTCTTACAAAAAAACAATACGATAAAAACTTCCAAGCCTGAAATGAGACCTCTTCTTGTATCTCCTTGGGGGGAATCAAAGGCTGACAGTCTGAACGTACAGCATGCAAGAATCACAATATGGAAATCATGCCAAAATGTTTAAAAACATAAAAATAACAGATAAATAAGTACATGGAATCTGCTGTCTAATGCAATAACTTGGCACCAAGTCAATTTTAACCTTTCAACTTTTTTAATTTATGCAACTAGAGATTCTGAAAGTATCACAGAGAAATTATTTTTATCCATAGAGGGAAGGAATGAAAGGATGCTCCATTCAGGTAGATACTTCCTACTGATCCCTAGGTACTAGGAGCCCTGTGAGACCAGAAACCCCTTAACGACTACTGATGTGCAGGAGAAAGGTTAGAATTAAAATAAATAAATGAATTAATAAAAGAAATGGACAACCTAATTCTATTTAGAAGGGGAGGTAAAAATACTGCTATACCGAGGTACTGAAAACTGACACAGTAGTTTCTGGTTTCCTGAACACAAAAGGATAACGTGGAAGTTAGAGAATCTAAGCCTATGTTCCAAAAAGAGAGGGAGAAGACAATAAATATATAGACCTGCTCTGTTTGCTTCCTCCCCAGAAACGTGTGAAATATGCACAGGATACTCTAGGCAGACAAAGAAGGAAGGCGAGAAGAGTGAGCAGTGGCCAAACCCGAACTCACGTAGCCCCCAAAGGAATGCCCTGCTGCTTTTATTTATGGAGATATTCTGTAGGGTACAACAGCAATGCAAACCTGCAAAGCATCACAGCAGCGCAGTAGGAATTGGGGTAGCGTAAAAGAGGCTAAGTAATTTTTAGCAATTTGGATTTTTAACTATCCCAGAAAAATCTCAAGCACAGACATACTATTAAGCAGCCCGACATGTCTCTGTCAGGCCATTTTTCATCTCAAAGTTTACTTTTCCTAATTCAGTCACACTGCTTTTTTCAAATCACTGCAGTCTCCTAAGGAACCCTGAGGCTACTGTCGTGCAGAAAGTCTCTCTCAGCAGGGCTGCACTGCTGAGGACAGGTCTAACAGGAGCCATCAGGTCCCCAGCGCACAGGGTCCGAACATGCCAGACATCCCTACCGTCATCCATTGACACATGACCGCATCGTTGAGTATCCGGGAAAAAAGTTTACAAAACGAGAAATATGGCTTTCTATGTCAAAAAGAACAACTGACACAACAATTTTACTTCTCCATATTTGGATTTCACCATGATGTAAGTGCAGGGGGAATTAGCCTTCTAATTTCATTCCTAAGTAATAAAACAGGGCACATTAAGAAAGATGGGAAATCTGAAAACACTCAGAGAAAACATCTGAATGAGTCTAGAATTAGTAAATTTAGTGACATAAAATAAATTCGGTTCTACCTCTGGAAATATTAAAAGAAAATGAATGAGCCAAAGACATGAAAGAAAAGGAAACGGATGGCAAATTCAAAATCTTCAAATATAAATCAACATCTCAGTAAGAGCATGTGTGCTGGCCATCCAGCAGCAAATAGAACAGCAGTTAAAAAGGCCAATTAGTCTGAACAAGGACACGCAAAACGATCAAGGGAGGTGTACGTGAGGTATGCAATATCAGATACAGAGGGGAATGGAAAGATTACAGAATGAAGTTGAGAGTGTAAAAAAATGATAAGAAAAGCAAAGGTGGAGAATGAAGGGAAGATTGCACAAGACGATAAAGATAAATAAAAAGACATTTTTCAAGAACATATAGTCCAAGAGGTCAGCAAGGAAGACAGAAGGTCCTCTAAGAGATGGCATGGGTAATTTATTGACAGCAGAGGTAGACGCTGATAAAAAAAAAAAAAAAAGAATTCTTTGCCTCACTGTTCACAAAGCAAGCTGGGGGCAACACAGCAGAAACAGACATACTGCACATTTCCCAAGGGATGAGAAAGACACACTGAAGGAAATTAAATCACTGTAGAGTAGGTGATTGCCTATAGTTTGACAATGCTCAGGACAGACCGGATTCTGAAGACTGTAGCACGTAAAAAGAAAATCTTTATTACAATATACTTAAAAGCCTGCTTTGAAAGCAACAAGCCCATAAAAATGCCGGGCCGAATTTTGGCCCTGTGCTTCTGAGCAGTTCCCCGTGGATGAAGGGGAACTACCTCAATGCACTAAGGCAGGAAATTAACTCATAATGGGAAGCCATTTAAAAGAAGTAATCCAGTCCCTTTGGAGTCAAATCAGGTTCGAGAGGAATTAGCGCTGATAGATCTCAGAGAAGGCCCAAGAAACACCAGACAAGTAAATTCGTCATCAAGAAACTGAGTGAACCTGAACTCCAAATCACACCCCTCTTACTCTTGCAGCTAATCCCCTTCATTTAAATTTGATTATTCACGCCAATAGGCAAGCGAGGAATAGAAACCTCTGTTTGTTCGTTAAATGTAATAATCTCATTTCATTGTTTTCTCATGATTTAGGGGAATTAGAAAAAAAAAATCTTAAGTGAGAAATACACAGAAGATTAGGTTGTGACCCCCCAACTACTCAGCCCCTCGCCAGTGCGCAGAGCAGCTGGCTCTGGCCCTGGAAGAAAGAAAACTTGCAAAATTCAGAAACCAAAAGTACTTCATTATATAAATCAGTTAAGGAGTTAAGTGAAAATAATGCCACTGTTTATCGCATCCCTAACAAACCTAAGTGCTTAAAGGCAAGGAAATCAATATTAAGGACATTCATAAATCTTACTGAAAACCTGTATTATACCAATTTACAACAGCTGAGAATCTGGCCCTTTACTCTTAGTCCATATAAAATATATACATGTTGTCTTACACAATAGAGCAGTCTTAATTCTAACCTAAAAATAAACCTTATTCTGTATCAGTGCAATTTCATATGCACAAATCTTTCAGAAGGAATTTCAATTAAGTTAACATTACGTATGCACCCATTACTGGCATGTAGTGATTGGTCTGTGGTACAAGTGCATGGACATATACACTTTCAATATACTGAAAATGAGCAGTGTTACATATTTCTCTATTATTCTTTACAAATAAGTAATGTTTTCAAATTTAAGTGATTTTAACTGTCACTTGGTTAACCCATTAACTGGTGTTTCCATGGAATTTCCAAATAGCAATATCCTTTAGAATAATACAGGTTTTGGACAAAGAAAAAAATATATAGAAAATCCCATGAGGCCAATGGTCAGAGTTAAGGGTATAATGTTTACATAAATTAAGCATTTCTTTATGCTTGATGAGAATATAACTTTAGCTGGGTTCAGACTAAAATGGATTATGTAATTAACTACTCCTGCTTAAAATTACTTTACATCTTTAAATGGTGTGATAGATAAGTTTCATAGAAGCCATAAATGATTTATGAGATATATTTTATTTTATTAATAAAATGCTTAGTAAGAGCTTAATCTCTCAAAATTTAATACAATGATGCATGTGCTTTAAATTAAGTCTATGCCTAAATACTTTGCTGCATCTTGGTACAAAGGTTCACTACTTTGTAGGACTGAGTCCACACAAGCATTATAGGCAAAAAAAAATTACATTTTATATATTATATACACACACACACACAGAGAATACGGTTTGTGCATATTCACTAGATTGCTCTACTCTTTTGTATACGACATTCCCTTTTACCAGATATTTACATTAAACAGATGGCATACCCTTTCCTGTAGCTGACCACAATTTGGCTGTTTACTAAATATTTTTTGAAATCATAGATTTTTGAGGTTCACTGGGTAGATTTATAATAGATTAAATATTTAGAAAAGCAAGTCATGCTGTGATTATTATAAGCAACTGTTATTTTCCTGTGCATGAATATTGTGCTTATCATTACATATTAGATACCTTTTAATATATAATAACATGGCTAATATTCACTCAGTATGATGTTAATTAAATAATTAATTAAATTAATCATCATCGCACTGTAAGTTAAAATTCTATACAGATGTATATTAAAAATATCCACTTTCATATAGTGGCTTGCTTAAAAAAAATGTTTTTGCTTCCTAGCTCTGTATGTAAGCATCCTTAAAAAAAAAATTCAGCAACATCGTGCAATAAAAGAAAAGCAAGATCGGCTTAAATAAGTCTCTTTTTACTAACTAGTATATTAAATGTGGCTTTTAATTATTGGGTTTGATTATTTTTGAAGATTTTTGTATTTAGATGGCGCACACATTTTTCAATCATGTCTTAATTACTTTTAAAAATGCTGCACTGGCTTAGGGACAAGACAGATAACTTGTTAAGCATTTGAAATTTCTGAGCTGTTTTCTCAGTTCTGGCAGTCAATACCCAAGTCCAGATTGTAACCTCCTTTCTGCCTCCAAAGCCTGCCTTGGCTGCGTGTCCAGTGAGGGATTATGGATTTAGCAAGGAAGGTAAGTGTGACTACAAGCATTGGCTCACCATCTGCTCCCCAGCAGAGTTTGGGCCAACCTGCATAGCCTGCAGCAAGACCAGGGCACTGTTCTCGATCCAGCCCTTTCCAACCTGGCTCAAGAAACACATCACATTCAGTCAGATGATTAGGTCTAAGTAGTCCATATGTAACAGAATATTTTTCCTAAATACCAAAATGAAAACAAAATGAATGCCATTTTTTTTATTCTCCTTACTCGATACATCAAGTTTTACACAAATAAATACTCTCTTAAGGTTTATGCAAATTATAGAAAAATAAAACTATGCATTATTTAGCAGTTCTCCTATTTCAAGATCTAACAGACTTTATTCACAGCATGTTTTTCCCTAGTTTATGTTGGCCTTCTTTTCTGATTCTACTTTTTAATTCATCTTTTTAAATTATTCCTTTTTAAATCATTATCTTATGTGACTTCATAGATTTTCATGTATTAATCTATTATTAATTTTTTTTTTAACTATAGTCAACTTAATCTTAAATTGTTTAAATCTCTTTTAAGTGTAAACACTTGTACATGGACAGTTTTTAAAAATATGATGCTCGTTAACATTTTGGAGCATTTCTATTTGTAGCTCATAACCTTATTCAAAAAGTTCTTACTAAATATGTTCCTTCCTATTATAGGTACTTTTGACAGAATTATCAAGTACCACATGTGACAAGCAATGGTACTGGTTAAAAACACACACACACACACCCCCCACACATATTGAGAGGGGGATACATTTTGTGTTATTGAAAAATATGTTTGTATTTTACATTAAAACCTGACATCTGCTTGGTGAATATAAATCTAGATTAATACACCCCCCACCCCCCCATGCACACACTTTTACTCATTCAGTTTTCTTTATGCTGATTCAGGTTGAGATTTTTTGATTTTCATGAAAAGCTACAAAGAACGCTGTTAAAACTAGCTTTTTACCTTCTCCAGTCCAGCACTGAACATGGAAATAAGCTGAACAAACATCTTGCCCTTTTTACTTAAACTGTTGTCTGCCCGACTGCCGAATGCACACAGAAAACAATCTAAAATTGTACAACCCATAATAGAGTATATTAAATTACAACATTGGTCAGTAATGGAAACTTATTCCCAGATATGAATTATTTACAGCCCATTTAAGTAATCCATATTCAGGTGTGGCAATGAAAAAAAAAAAAAAAGTGCAACATAAATCTTTAATGTTGACCGGTTGAGAGAGCAGAGCTGAGGATTACAGACATTTTAAAAGAAAAAAAAAAACCTCAACGAATTGATATAGCCTGTTCAGTGGCTTACTGCACCAGCGTGCTAATAAATTGACGGATGGCATGTCAGGGGTATGAGTTGAAATCCCAGCGTTTCTAGCTAGGGTGGGATCTAATATCAGGGTACCAAAATGCAGACTTTCTGGACCTTGATGTCACAGGACAGAGTCTGTGCCTCATTCACCGTATCCTGTAGGTGCTTGGCACATGTCACTGCTACATAAAAATCAACACTTTTTGCTTTAACCCCATAATCGCATTACTAATTTTTCAAAGCCACTGACAATGCATATTGATTTTGCTACAAGCTGTCGCTTTACTTTTTTATAGTTTATATTTACACTATTTTTTGTATTGCCATCACAGCTTAATATAAACCCATAAACCTAACATACAGAGTACTGCCCAAACGTCCACGTGAGAGATGCAGTGCATTCATCACCAACGCAGGAATTACAAGCACAGATCCTGGGAAATATTGCCAGGTACAGTTTTGTTGTTGCTATTGTTGTTTCCTAAAAACCAGACAGCGTGGGCGCTACTTCCAAACGATGTAGCAAAAGAGCACGGTGGGGAAAAGCTCTCTCAACGGCAATTTCTTTTGTTTCCTGGAGCAGTACCTATATTAATTCATCTTACAAAGATCATTGCTCAAGAACTAAATTTTGCATACATTAGAAAGCAGAATTAGCATTGCACTGTGTACAGCATTCCAGGCTAACTTCTCTCCAAGCAACCATTAAAGGTCATGTTTTGACGACTGAATGGCATGTCGGCACCTTGGTTCCCTAGGGAGGCATTCCCCAGGTACATGCAAAAGGTTATTAAATTACCTTCCAAGCAACACTATCTCCTCGGATGAAAATAATTACAGGCTTTTAGAGGCATCAGAATGCTTTCTATTTTTTTAAATAAGATGAAGATGCAGTACCTAATGACCTTTTTTGTGTGTGAGTCATAGAGCCTGTCAGTGGTGACAGGACAAATGAGCATAATGGCATAGCTTAAAGGGGAAAGGTTCATTTTAAATAGTGACAAATAATATTTAAATGGCATTGTTGGAGACCCATCATGCTTGTAAAATGTAGTTTGTATCTCTTCTTCATCCTTTAATTTCATCACTGTCAAACGGTATTAGCTGTTAACATGCAACATCAGGTGCAGATATAATTTTTAACTATTAAATGTGCCTATAACTAAACAATGCATCTTGATTGTTCATATATTTTGCGACGGAATAAATAACATATTTTATAATTCACAATTTGCTCTGCCAAATTGTTTTGCTGTACGGTGGGGATCTATAGTAAAAGAGAATGGGGGGAATGAGAAAGGTTTAAAATGTGATACCTCAAACAAGATTTCTCCCTGCCAACATGCTGAAATGGAAATGACTTTCTTTTTAGACTAATGTAATTCACAGGTTCGAAGAGCCACAGGCAAGATCGTGAGATATACTAAATTGGTCAAAACAGACCTGGGCAAACCAATACAGGGACGTATATGCGGTGTACGCTTCAATAAAAGCGGCTGACAAACTTACTCAGCCTTACAATTTGGCCCTAATAGAAAATGTTTGAATCCGAATCCTCCCAGTGCTCGTGAAGTGGCTTAGGGCACAAACAGAAAATGTTTATTTTAAAATATTGAACAGCAATCATTAGGCAACATACTGCAGACATGAATTCTCCTGCACAAATACAAAAACAGGACTTGAAAAAGTTATTCAAAAGTCAGTTCGGTACTTGCTAAAATGACTCAAGCAAAGTCACAACGCTGCAGGTAATAAAATTGCAGCGGAGAGCATTTGGCTGTAAAATCACAAGTTCTGGAAGTCAAACTTTCAGAAAAAAGCTTCTAATTTTTAAATATTTTTTCACAGCTTCATCACATTTATTGCTATATTATTTTCAGATCACATACGCCAAAAATGTAGACAGTTTAGGTACCTTTGAGTTGTTAAAAGTTATAGCCAATTTTCTGAAAAATTATACCAGCTAAAAACACAACATTAAATATTTACCCTGTTGGATGTTAAAAAACGCTTACAATGAAAAATGTTCACATATTGACTATTCAAAATGGCCTTCACTTTGAAATTGTGAAATGGAAGGGATTGCAGATGTACAAGAATAAATATAAAAACAAATGAGTTGACTTGAAGTGTTGCCGGCTTTCATAAACATGCTACTGCAATAACATGTGACATTAATATTTAATTACAAAAGCACTGCTGCAAAATCTTTGAAATTAATGTTTTGCAAAATTAACATTCAGTGCACAGAAGCAAAGTCGTTCCAGGCGCGACTGTGATTAACAATGCCATTCACTTTACATATTATATTAATATATTATTCAAGCTAAGAATTAACACCTCCTAATTTAAATAAGGTGCTACATATCATGATGAGCTAAAATGCTTTTTCTTAAAATGGCCCATCTGATTTTAAGCAATCTGTGTTTATCATTTAATATTTTGTTATTGAATACTGTTCTCTGTAAAAAAAAAAAAAAAAAAAAAACTCCTTGTACTTCAATTTCAAGATGAAGAGATCTCATTAAACTAGTGCCATAAGATTCCAGCATTACTGAACCAGTTGAGCCATGTTTTCTTTGCCGGTCTCCCCGGTATTACTCCTCTATCCTGTGGCATCAAGTTTCTCATTCCATACCTGGAGTGTCTCTTTAGCTTCCCGATGTCTACAAAAGAGCTAAACATTTTCTTTTGTCAGTTCCTGGCTGGATCTTCCACTGCTATGGAGGATTTTAAATTCTTTTACAGCTACATTGCTTTACGTCAGCTGATGATATAGCTCATATTGCCAACATTATCACATTGCTAGTACATTTTGGGGACGGCAATTTCTTGCTGCTCTGCATTCTGTGGTGTTTCTACTGTGCTGTAGGAGGGTAAAGACAAACCAAAGGCTCAGGGAGGTGCCTCGTCTAACACTCTATTTAGTACAGAGCTTTCTCACCCTCCAGCTCTACCTTTTGGCGTAAAAACATCCCGACTTGTATTGAATTCTCCGAGTTCTGAACAACAGAGAAGCATGACTTCTGGTGGGACACTGCTAAGCAATCAGGCCTGGAGGACTTTAAACGGGTTGACATATTCTCCAGCAGGTCAGGCAAACCACTTATTTTTGTTTGAGGAAAATATTGACGAGACAGATGGGTACATCACTTCAGTTTAACCACACGGAACTTCATTTGCCATCTTTAATCTACTGTAATTGTTTGGTTTTCTTATTTTTAAAGCAGCAAAGAAGTACTTTTCAGTGCTATTACTCACATAACCATCTTTTAAAGACTGCTAGACTTTTAGTAAGCAAAAGCCCATGATCTACTGCTTTATACCAATAGTTATGAATTGATTGTCTATAATTTCATTTTAGTCTTCAGTTAATTACAGAGATTAGCTGCAAAATACCAAGAATCTTTTGCCATCACACTGAGGCATGTAAGAGCCCATGAACAATGAACTACATCCTGAAAATTACATCTGTATCTCTTAAGCATCCGCATTTAGCTATCAAACCTCTTTTACTGTTAGATAAAAACCCATAATCCTAGATATCTCCTCTTCAAAATTATCCTAAAAAATGCAGTGAAGGAGATTTGATCTTCCAGTTACATTCTCAGTGGTGAGCAATCCTAATGCTGACAAGAGCAGAATTGGTGGGAGCTGTTGAAAATATTGCCTGCAACAGGATTAAGTATAACAGACCCAGAATTCAGGTCTGGACGAGTATAGAAAACATCTATCAAAGGATATCTTTATACAGGACAGTTATAGACTAGGAATTCATTCCATGTCCTCTGCCTGCCAATGTGCTCAATACCTGGGGTTGTGTCTTTGTAGTGAGTGAAATAGAGGCAAGAGAGGGGTGCAATTGCTGCCTGACTTTCTCCAGCCCTTCTACACTCTGCAACCTCAGTTCAGCAGGACCCCTACAAAAAGCCTTTTCCAGAAGGGACCCAAGGGTGACAGAGAAATTGGTCCACTGCTTCTGTACGTAGACTCTGGTGCTAAAACAACGTCCCCCACACAAACGTGTAAATTATCTCGGCTTGTGCAAGCCAACATCACTACAAAGGAAGACTGTTATTACACAGAATAGAGGCGTGCCTTAGAATTGCCTTTGCACTAGAAACTTACAGCCGTTTGGGGGCATGTTCGCAGAAAGGCAACGTCCTGCTCTTTCTACCGCTAGCAAATTGGATTTGGGCCCATTTTATGACCGTGGCACGAAAGCTTTTTCCTGCATCATTTGTTTTACAGAAAATTAGGCAGTATGAAGTAATGACAAGATATTTTCTTAATTATAGTTTAATTAAAAACGTAAACCCCAGACTTTTCTTCTTCCCTTGTAATTGTGCATATTATTTAAAAATGAGGAGAAACTGAGGACATTTAAATATGAAAACACCACAGTAAGTCTACCTTACTAAAGGTCACTTTCTTGTTAAAGTGTCCCATTATCAAATGCAACCACTTATGCACTAGCAAGATCTGAATAAACGCCACATACCATCCACTGATGGGCCAATGTTTTAATATTTTAACTAAAAATGCCACTCTGTTCACAACAGAAAATAATAATTCATTTAATGTTTTCAAATATTCTTCTGAAGTCATCTTATTTAAAGGCCTGGAAGAACTATTTTAATATTAGACTACAAAATCCGAAGAAAATAGAAACAGAACTAAGTTTTCAACTCAGAAACAGGTGGTGGGGAATTTATTACTGTCTACCTTTCCAAAATCATCTTCCACCACACCTCCAAAAATTGTACTAGGATAAAATACTCTAGAAATCAATTAGAAGCACAGAGCATTTTAAAACTACACATGAAACTGTACATATGGTATCCAAGTGTATGTTAGAATCTCATTCTATTTGAATAAAACATGACATTTCAAAATAAATTAAGAGAAAACAAAGAAGATGAAAGTGAGAATATCTTATGACCTTCTTGGAAGATGTTATTATTTTTCAATGCAGTGGATGTTTTCTGTGCCAAAGCTAGAAATCAAAATATAGATATATAATACTGAGTTAACTTCTGATAAAGTGCACATGCGCAAACATAAAGTCCTTGAAAATTTTACATCTTAGTTGGAAAACCTGGGGAATAGTCATGGGCTTGGTAGACCGACCTTTCCATCACCAATATTCACACCTTTTGGAAGCACTGGAAAAAATGCAGGAGCAGAGAACTGTGAAGGCAACCCAAGAATCACCAGTGTCCTACATGACTTGCGCTCACTGAACCCACCTCCACCAGTATGACTTGCCCTGAGTTGCTTTCCTATAAACTCAAATCTAAATAGGCTATCTGTTTTTTTATGTTTGTCATTGAAGACTGTTCTGGACCGTTCCTCTTTATTCTAGTTTTATCCTCATGAGCAACCCAGAAACTCGTAGGTTGTGTGTTGTAATGCTGATCTGCATAACAGTGCGCACCTACAGGACAGGGGTATTTTACTGTGCATCTTTTGGTTTAGCCAAAACCCACGTTCCTCTATGTAACTGCAGAGGTAATAGAAAAAATTCCACTGAAATATTGGCGAATGAACCCTATGGGTCCTGAAGCACTGAGTCTTTAAACGCAGACAGTCCGTCACATTGCATAGTCCATAGCAACATCTCCCAAGAGCTATGAGGAGCAGAGAGGAGGTGCTCGTGATCCCCAATAGACTCAATACTACGGAAAGATCTTACTGATTTCAGCCTCTGCACAGGTCTGTTACTTCCACTTTTTGTTTCCGTTCTCCCTGTACCCATGTCACGCTCGGCCAGCAGTTTGCTAGCTCAGTGCTCAAACGCCTAACACTAAGCCGTGCCTCAGAAGAGATTACCATCACATTACTACCGTGGGAGCACAGGCTGTCTTTGCAAAACTAAGTTCTGATGACCTTACAGAGAAACATACATGTTATGTAACTGTTCCCAAGTTTTTATCTTTTTTTTTTTAACTAGCACTAACTTAGCTGCACTAAGCTCAACTTCAGTGCAGCAGCAATGATGAAGAAAAATATCTGTACAACTAATATACACCACACAAACACCTCTCCCTACTTCTTTCCTAGAGAGTAGGAAGAGTATTATTTCTTATCGTTTACTTTTTTGTACGAACTCTCCCTCACAATAGGTACAACACCGAGTTAAACAGGTTACAGTTCCACCCATCCAGTTTCCAGATTTTCTGTCTTCATGGACTGTAAAGAAACTTGCATTGCATGAAGAGACTCATGCACTTCTAATTTCTGAGCAGGTTTCATCACAGGAATAACTTCATTCCCATTTACTGCGGTGAAATCCCTACCTGCTGATATAAGGACCTTGTTTGCATTCCTGGGTATAATATGATACCATTTATGAAACGAGACTTACGCAGTTCATGGCTTGTTAAGCCAGAGGAGGAAGTAGAAACTGGATACAAACAGCACAGTAGTAACACCATTGTTCTTTCTGAATTGAGCTTAGCACTGTCTTCTCAAAATACTGTTTTTCTTAGCAAATTGCTCTTGATACAGGTACTTCAGTGGATGTTTGCATTCAGTGAATACAGCTGTGTTTCTTTAGGTAGCCTCTTAGAAGTGGGACTGGGAGTAACCTCTCCAGCCATTCATTTTCTTTTTCTGCTATAATTTATCCCACACTGCTGTTGTCCTATTTCTAAAAGCAGTGAGCTGAGGCTTGACGATTCACTAAAGCATGACAATAGTAGCGATACAAACTGCAATGACAAGTTTTTACAAGCAAGGAAACAGTTCCTAACTAAATTCTTGCTACTGTACAGAAAAATCATCGGAACCTAATGACAAAACTCCCATTGTTTTTGATGAGAGAGGGTTCATCCTATTAATAATTTAACAGCCTGGGCAATCTTTCCCTCTTATTGTATTAGTGGAATTGCCTGATGGATTGGCTTAAGTGGACCTGCTCTGTTTTTCTGATCAGTGTAAAACCACACAGTTTGGCCCAATGTACTGAAGAACTGTTTTTAACCTATAGGTTCATTTCAGACACCTAAACTTACTGAATGCCAACACTGCAGCAAACAAAAATAGAACATACATTTTTTTGAGAATGTAATATCAAATTATATCACCTTCCATAACTTTCATAGGAGCCAACAACGACTCATGAAACAAAGCAAGCAGTGCAACGCACTAACCAAAGCTTTCTGTTTACTAGAAGCAAAGAACCATACAAAAAAGCAAAGCCAGAAATATCCATATACCTGGGGGGTTCAGAAGGCTGCAAAAGTAAAATGCAGAAGACTGTATGGTATTGATAAATAAAATGGTGACCTCTCTGGTCTTACTTGTTTTGTGATGCAACCTGTGATTTCTGCCAAACACTTATAACAGATCTCATCGCAACATGAACTGATAGTGTGATATGTTAACATCATCACTAATGTATGCCAGGATTACACTTTTCTTTCTTCAGTTAGACATCTTTCCTTCAGGCCATCAGACTTTGGAGGGCTGTATAAAAACCTACTTCTTCAAACCAAGAAAATCCTTATGAATTTTGGCACAATTAAACCAATTTTAAATTAAACGGTTTGCTGATTCCTATTTTTCATTTGAAATTGGGCCTACACCACAAAGTTCAGATCCAATTCCAGATTTTAAATCCAATGAAGAACTCAGTGAAGACTACATTTGCTTTCTCTTTCAGAATTATCTATAAATAATGTTCAGCAAAAGAAAGGAGATAAAAAATAAGAATTTTAATATCCTGTTTCACCATTCTTCTCTATTCTTTTCTAATATCAGATAAACTAGTAATACAACATATAATAAATATTTGAGGGGAAATAGCAATGAATCTGCATTGTGCTTTCTAAAGTCTGTTCTTGAAAGGCTGATTACTCACAAATTGTAATGGGTCTATTATATAAAATTTATCTTTCTTTCACAATATGATTCTTTAGCCTTAATATTCACTTCATTCCCACAGATTACAATAGAAGATGTATAAGAACAATAGTAGATGGGACCAGATGGAGCTATAGAAATACTCTCCCTTTTTAGATACATGCATACGGTTCAGGACCAAAAAGCAAAAACATGTCTTAAGACTTTTAGTCCTCATTACCAGACTAACAAGAATAAACTTAATGCATGCATAGATCGCCAGCTCTTTACACACTGGGCCAAAGAAATTTTTATTTAAAAAAAGCAACCAAATAAAAAAACTCACAATGTTTAACTTCTGGCCATTCTCAAACCAGCCTGCCCCAACCCGTAAAGCACTGCTTTTCCTTTCTTATAACCTCTCCTATGCTCCTCACAATGATACCTTCATTCCTTGAAGCACAGCTGAGCCCCAAAACAAAACAAGCACATTTTCAACATTTCTCTACCTATTCCTCTGGAAAACAAAACACAACCTTCCCAAAACCTAAACCTTGCCTCATGCAAATTCACCGTTTGCTAAGGTTTCGAGAAGTGGAGGTTAACACGGTTTTCTTTCCACCTGACAGAGAAACATAGATGGTCAAATGCCACTGTAGGGCTGGGTTCCTACCTGAAAGGCATACTACCTAAGAAAAGCTATGTATTTCTTCTTTAAGAACAGTTCCTAAATGCTCATATTATTCCTTTATTCCTTTTATTCCTCCTCAGGCGTCCCCTTTGCCTTCCCAAGCAGCCAATTCCCTTAATAGGGTTCCTTTAAATTCCCTTCAAAGGGCTTAGCTAGCCTTTTTATTGTCCTTTAGGTAGTCAGACACTGGGACTTCCTATCTCTTTTCTTCTTACAGGAGGAACCAAACATGCATTTGTCCTTTAAATATAAGTTTCAGTGTTACATGGAGCGGGGAACTCATCTGAGAAGACATACAAACACAAGAGAGCACTGCAAATTACGGAGGTAAGTGAACAAAACCATGCAGGAATTCAGGGGGGGTGGGGGGATAGTATCTTTCCTTATGTTACAGGCATGCACTGACACTGATAATCTTTAACGTTTTCATCCACATGGACGACTATAAAAGCATTAATACAGACAATGAAAAGAGCAGCTTGCTGTAGTTTCAAAGCATGGTTATAGCAACACATAGTTAATAATACTTTATACGTGTAAAAGCAGAAATACCGTCATCATTTGCTATTGAAACAAACAAGAAAAATCCATTTGCAACATCCACCTCTACTCCCAAATCATATTCAGAAAGAGTTAAAATATGAAATAAAATTATAAAGGCACCAATGATATTTTTATAACAGAGCTATCGCTAGTAAGCTGTATTTTAGAGAAACACTGCACATTTTGATGACTGTCAAAATTTACATAACTTACCCTACATGAATTAACTATGAGGTATAAAATGCAACTTTGGCTAAATAAACCCTCAGCAATTGTAAAGCAGTATTTCAAGCATCGCTAGCATAACACCAGCCTGAAACATTAAACAAAAAAGATGCATGCTGAGTGATCTCCCCAATATTTAGTTATTGTTGTGGAATAAATTAAACAATCGCAGATGATAATCTTTAGAAATACAGATCATAATTCTAGTTACTATAGTACTTTTTATTTTTATTTTTAATGAGTGTTTGTCAATTCAGTGTCTAGAATCAAAACTCTGACATATTAGGGTAATGAACTGGGTCCGGGAATTACCAGAAAACACATAAATACTAGAATTTCTTGAAAACATGAAGTGTTAAGAGAAACAAATTCCAGTCTTTAACATCTGTCCTACAGATTCTTACCATTTATCTGCTGATCAAAATTTCGAACGGTGCCAAAAAAAATCATGAAGTCAAAAGGACTTGGTGGGGGGATCTTTGTTTCTCTCTAAAAGCCTAAAAGTTATACTCAACTGCAGCACAAAGAGTAAAGAGGTTGTTATTCATATTAACTACATTTACATTCCTATCGCAACATCCAGAGAGCTAATAGTGGGGTTATTAACATAACAAACGTAAATGTTCTATATAAATAATACTGTTTCAGGCCAGCAACCGCTCATCTGACAGCATTTAGGCACAGGCTCAACATCTGTTTATGAACACTTTGCCTAATGATATCATCAGATATCATTAAGTGCGGCAGAATACAGCACAGAGGCAGGTGCAGCTGCCTTCAGTACCCATCACAGAGGAAGAAAAGAGCTGCATTCCCGATCCGAAAACCCATCATTAGGACAATTTTCTTCGACAAACCAGCCCTGTGATTTCAATCTGTATATCACCTGTAATTGTAGTTTTTAGCAAGAAGCTGATTCTATACATTTAGCGACGAATCACGTTGATGGCCTGAATACTGGAAACACATTTGTGCTACCAGCTGCGGCAGCTTTTTTTAGAGCCTGTGTTAACAAAATACTGCTAACAAGGCAATGCTTGGAGTGCAGCTTTGTTTCTCTTTCTTGTTCATAGTGTTTAGATGTGCATAATTATGGAGATTAGCAATTGATTGCTTCTCAATAATAATTGATTATTGGTCACTGAACCTTCTCCAAAGCACTTCACTGAAGGTGAGGACAGGTGATAAGTTCATTCTTAGCAGATCTAGAAAACGTAAAGGAAAGGTCCACAAGAACCTTCGATTTGTACATCAGTTTCCATGATAAACAGACCAAAGGGATAATAGAATATCCCAAAGCCTCGTTTGCCCGGAGGCAAATTGTAGAGATCATAGCAAGCCTGCAGAATTCTCCCTGTGGACTATGTAAGAAACATACATCATTTTTATATATGTCAGTTGTTCTTTGATTTGAAAATATTTCTACCCATTTAATTTATCTTTTTCAGTCAGTTTTCTTAAATTGTACAATTTAGGGGTTATATCAAAGAACGAATATCATTTCTGAATACCCCTAAAATGAAACAAACTGACAAAATAAGGCAAGTCTCTTTAGTAGAAACATACAAATATTGAAGCGTCTATTGTCACTGACTTCAAAATCACTATACCCTTTTGATCTGCTTTATATCCATCAAAATTTTGGTCTGTAGCGACTGCCTTGATGCAACGTAACATAATGTTGGGAATATAACATGATGCCGCAGCTAAAATTTAAAGGCGAATGCTCTTATTTTTGGCTTAGTCGCCCACTGTCAATTTGGACAGCAAATATCCAATTTAAATTTATTGGAGTGCATGGAAGCCACTCAGACAATAAAGTATCTGTAGCATTCGTAAAATGGTAAACATCGTTACTTGCTGGCTATTAAAAAGTATTTTGAACAGTTCAGACCAGTATTTCTAACCCTGTTGTGTTTACAGAAAAACGTAACTGCAAGCCGGACATATCGTACTACCCATCTTTAGATGAGCTTTTTTTTTAAATGCAGAATTTTACAAGGACAAGCCTCTCCTATGGCAGTGAACTTTACAACCCGATTCATGAAAAATGTAGTTTGTTTAAAGATAGCCTGCTCCTTCTCTACAACATTTTCATGCTAAAATGAGAAACAGATTGCACAATCGTGATTCGAAAGGAAAATACCCAAGATAGAGGGTGAAGTTTAAGCAAGAGGAAAGGCTGGGACCAGAGTCAGTGCTCTCTTTCTGCCTAAGGAAGCGTCTCACATAATGAATAAGATCAGTTTTAAGAGAGGCTCGTTCAGCCTTTGTGCTGCTTTCCTCAAGAGCAGCACAATGGTAGCAAATACTCAAATTTCACAACACAGGCATGATGCAATCCCGCACTGTGATACAAAGAGCTATTCTGTGCTTGCACCCAACCACTTTTTACCAGCTTCTACAGGTGGAGCTGAAAGGACAGAGAAGGTGGTTCAATCTGAAGTATTTTAAATGGCAGCAAATATTTTGTGAGCCTAGGAATTACTCTATCCAGGATGAAATCTTCAAAACATGGGTATAATGTATCCGTGCGCTCACTTTGCAAAACGGGCTTTCCTTTTAAAGCAGCTTTAACCCAACCTCTGTGCACACAATTAGATGAGGAGCTAATTTCCAAGCACAATGACTTGCAGGTGCAAATAGTGATATAGATAACAAACTATCTGATCTGTGGGCACAGATAGACGGTTAGACATCTAGAATCCTTATGTGCAGCCATAAATAATTGCATCCTCAATTATTTATACAAATAAGGAGAGAAGGCCAGCCTGGGGAAAAAAGAAAGAAAGAAGGAAGGAAGGAAAGAAGGAAAGAAAGAAAAACTAGAATCAAAACAAAGAAGTACTTCATGCAGTACATACTATTTTTGGTAGTAAGCCCCAAAATTTTCAGAATGCAGAGGCAATGTGAGAACTGCACACTACTTACTGCTCCTGTTTTGCCAAATATAGATTATTTATCTTTTAAACAAAGATCACTGTAGGATTTGCACCACAGCAGATGAACTAATAGAGGTGCTCTTGTGTAGAGTGAAGGTATGAACCAGTAATGTAAACAGGGAATTGCTTCAGTGCCTTTTATGGCTGTTTGAAAATAGTTCCTGCCACATTTTATATTAGTTTTTAATGTGTCTATGTTACAAAAGTGCATGGATGCAACTGTACAGATGCCTGGCACTTTTCTCCTCCAAAACACTCCTCAGAACAACCCATTTAGAATAGACAAAGCCTAAACAAAGCTTTAATAAAAATAGGAAGAATCCTCACAAAATGCTCTGGTGTATATGTGCAAGTAATGCTAACTATTACACAAATGATACTAACACACACATTACAGATATATATGTAAAATAGTATAAACATTAGGAAGTTCGGGAAAGCCAATTATTTTAAAGTTTGAATAACGTCTGTGTGATCATTATCCATTTCCCAAATGCATACATACTTCAATGATCTTTAACCACATGACCATATATACACTTTTTCCATAGGATCTTGCCTCATTCAGAGCACAGAATGACCAGTTTGTTTGATGCAAAGCTATTCAATATTTCATTTTCTCTACTACTCTCTTGTTAATTATTACACAGTATTTAGCTTCAATTCTGAATTATAAATTTCTTTGCATGTTTTTCTGCAGCATTCACCAAACAGAATTTGAATGTTTTGGTTCTTAATTAATTCATTTCACAATACTCGAAATAAGAGGTTGTCATTCTGTCAGCTGAAAATTTCCACAATTGAGAATTTTAGGAATGATGAGATTAAGATCAAAAGTATCTACTAACTTGGTGTATCCACTACAAGAAATTTAGAAGCTGGGTTTTGGGGTTTGTTTTCAGAATAATGTTAGACAGTATTTTATTAGGTCAAAAGTACAACTCCCGCTGATGTCAGTTACAGCAGTGAGCCGTCAGAAGTTCTGCAACCCATTTCTGGAGTCGCAGGGTAGACCCCCAGAAAATGAAGAACACACCAGTGTGATAAACTGTACAAATAAAAGCAGAAATGGTGCATGTGAATCGCACAATTGCATGGACCTCAGTGATTGCAGCCGGCCAGCTAGCCAGGCTTTCAGGATCTACAGCAAACAAGTCAAATTCCTTATTTACCCCAAAGACATTTTCCTCTGTGTAATGAAAGATCTAAGAGTTCTCTGAAAAAGGCAGAATGTGATCACCTAACTGAAGACTGTATCATGATATATACGTATACACACTGTTCATTTAAGTTTGTGCAGTTTTGATATTTCCTAACTTTAGAGAGCCTTATTCAAATCACAGTAAAAATTCTGGTTTTATGCCGTATTTTCTAATTCTTTTCCTGTATTATAAACTCAAACATGGTTTAGTTATATAGACACACCATACAGATTTCTGTTTTTGCAAATAATGAAGTCCATACAACATTTTGCTGCTCTATGCATGGATGACTAACCTTTACTAGTGGGTTTTCAAGTTAGTTGCGGACAGTGAAGGAATAGTGATCCAGAGAAATTATCAACAGCTAACCTCTTCATCTGCGCCTGCTGCCTGCATCTCTGTCTCCCACACTTTCATAGTCTCCTCCTCATCTGGAAGACCTAGGACTCGTTCTCGCCTTCTCACCTTGCCCTCCTTAATTTCTGTACTTGCAAACAATCATCTCTGGCTCTTAACATCTGTCATTGCCTCTACATATATGTAATCTTCTAGTCCTACTGGCTGAAAGCTTTATTTAAATAGGAAAATAAAATCAAGCTTCAGTATTTACATACTGAAAAGAGTGCTTTATTGATAGGGAATATGAGTATGCAACTTTCTGCATGAAGCTCTTCTGGGGGTTACTGTACGGTACGGGCTGACAGGCTGCATGAAAGCACTCTCTGCCGAGCACCACACTGTCTGTTCCCATTGTTCCTTCCTGCCTTACTAAGGACGTATGTCAGGAGAAAGGGTTTAGCCCATCAAGCAATGCTGGAGAGCTCCATAAATACTGATACACTCTTGTTGTCCAGCCATTCCCACACCTTCCCCCACATCCATTCTCTTTCTTAGGCTCACTTATCTCTCCACTTTGCTCCAAGGCCACTACTAACACAATCATATGTATTATTACACATAAATATCATGTACCTGTTTTGCACGTAATATTGTTTCTTACTACCATGACTTCTTTTAAGCAGCCAGAAACCCTCTTCTTGCTCCCCTTTCTTTCCTTTTCAACCTTTTCCCTTTTTTCCTCTCTCATCTTCTACGTCCCTTCCTTTTCTTGTCTGTTAACAAGCTTCCCTAAGTCCTTTCCCTAAACTTCCTATATATCAACAGAATAAAGGATTTACAGCTAAAAGTATACAGCTAAGAAGACTGATGTCTTTAATTGTACAAGTTTTTCCTTTGTCTTCCTTTACATATATAGCTCTCTTCAGACTGCAATTACTCAGGGCAAAGAAAGTCCCTGGGCTCTAGATGTGTATCTTGGAAGTGCCTGGCATGTTTTATCTATTACCTTTGGATAAACAACACATAGTAATAATAGTCACTTTGTTTGGTTTTATTTCCCATGTTATGCATGCAGCTACTACTTATGTGAATATGTCTTGCTATTACAAAAGCCTCTGCTCTATGCAACCAAATTCAGCTTTGATGGCTATTGAAACTGTTGCAGAGGACCATTATTAGATCAGGTTATGTTTTTTTTAATTGCGAGCTTACAGTACGTCATTCTAAGATACTCCATTTAAAAACATTACTTATCATTGACAACATTTACCACCTGTTCCTCATGCTTTACGATACTGATGGAACATACCAAAAATATATACCTGATAGACACTTTCAGGGTTATTGGCAAATTTTAGTTGCATGTTTTGCTCTAATTATATAAAGTTTTAAGATCAGGTTGGATAAATATAGTCCATTTCCTAGGCATTCCTGTTGTTTATCCTCTTTCTGCATAAAATCAAAAGTTTTATTTCTTTGTCGTCTAAAAGAAAGCTGGCCTCGGAAGCAAAATATAGTGTAATATGCCTAAAATGCTCAAGCGCAATATCCAATTTGTATGTAGTTCTTAAATGTTATATTGCTTAAAAGAAAAAAAAGTTACTTGAAAAACTATTACAGCCTAACACAATAGTACAGCCTTGAGGAGGGTGTGATAATAGCGGTTGTAAACACAGTGCATGTGAGTGCAACTCAAGATAGCATTTGGGGCTCAAATTCAGAAAGAACTGTAACCTAGAACTACATTTTTGGACTTTGCTTTGCTCTGAAGGTGATATTTTTAAAGGTAAGCATTTGTTCAGAAAACGTGAAACCAACATCAGCCAATTAAGCAATGTCTGCCTGACTGTATAAAGACTCTGAGAGAGGAGTCCTAAAAGGTGTCACTGATTTACTCTTTCCAGTGCTCAATTATAAGCAATTTAGATACCTAATAGTAATGATTTAATTGCAACATTATTATCCATTTCACTACTATCAGAACAATTCCAAAAGGAGATGGAGAATTTCAGGTCTGCAGATCTCCGAGGTCTGATACATCACTCTTAGCAGACCAGGGATGATTTTTGGAAGAAAATAGCATTTTCTTCTGTTACAGTCTAACAGGCTCCTGCACCCTACTGCCTCGACAAGAGGTTCAGACTCTCCCTCTGCATCCGACACAGAGCTCGAAAATCGTGGGCTGGCCATGCACAGGACTGCGCTCTCTGTTTCGAGTGATGGCTCTTTTTCCTCTTCGGAGGCTACCTATTAACTGAGGCAGCGTGATGTCAGTCGCAGATCATTAGATCTGTTTACAATTTCAAGCTTTGCTCTGGCACACAAGTACTGAAATTTCTGTTTTCTCCCTTTTCACGAAGGATGAGATTCTGGCATTACCGCACCAGCCTTGGTTCTGCTGCTATTATAACGCTCGCCTGTTGTAGCTGTGGCTCAACCAGTTCCAGGGACAGGAACAAGCCTGTGGCGTCTATTAGAGACTGGCGAGCCCACCAAAACTGCATTCCACTGCAAGGAAAATCTCATTTTGGTTCTCTAAATATTGAGCCTAGCCTTCTGGGAAGCAACTCATATCGTTTCCTCCCTTCATCTTAATTTTAGGCCTGATCTTGTTAGAAAAAAACTGGAAGTGGGAATAGAAATGGAAATGGGACAAAACCAACCCTTAGCCTTAGATATCTCAAATTTTGGGTTATTTTAAATCCTTAGTTGTTGAGTCAAAATTTATGCATTTCCATAGGGAATCGTTCATTATTTATAACCATTTACACAATGGAGGGTACGATATCACACTTAGGAGTTCCACGGTAGCAGATCTGACAAGATATACCACAGTTCTCCAGAACAGGAATCCATTCTCAGGGTTTTAAAGGAATTTTAGCTTTCAACTCACTGCAACTTCTAGACCTAATGCTTCTTTAGAAAGACATGGGTAAAACAAAACTAATGCATTTGGATTAAAATTATGGAAGGTGGTGTTAATTAGAATTTGTACAGTAAAATCTCATTTTTCTCATTACTTTTTAGAGTAGTATTTCTTACAAGAAGCAATATATTGTCAATACAAATTCTCAATAGGAATGTGGCTTAATACCATACAATTGGCTTTTTATCAAATTCCGCTGGAGCAACTTCTCTGCCATCTGAGCAGGTTTTTTGCTAAATGCCATTGAAGTGGCGTCACTTCAAAATAACACTAGAGAAGGTTTTGTTTGGTTTTGTTGTTTTTTTTCTTTTAGCATACAAGTGACTTCAGCAGAAAGCGCCACTGTCTGAAAACCATAATAAGGAGATGTCGTACCTAGGAATTACCATGGTCAGATGGTGAGCGGTTCATGAAGTATATACACTCTTTTTTCTTGGTACAATAATGTAGTGTATTTCAAACCGATATCCATGTAATATTGTGAAGTACTCAGTAAAAACAAACTACCATATGTCATGCAACCCTGCCTACACTGTTTGGAAGCCAGTTAATACTTTTCATTTACTTGAAGGGGAGAGTCGTCTGCAACTACAAAGTTATTTTTTCTTTTCTTTGAGAAACTTTAGGTTGCTGTAATAATCAAAGGCAGTAATATTTGCTTGTGAGTACCCTTGAAAATAACCTAAAGACTTCCAACACTATAGCACACAGCAAAAAAGCAAGAGCCTTTGGGTACAGCGGCAGGCTAAGTTTGCTTTGTGCACCTCAGTGCATAGGGTGCACGTGCACTTATTTTGAGATAATTGTAGTGATTAGGTCATCCATAAATTAAATTTCCTATCATTTAGCTATAAATTTTGAAATATTTTACAAATCTATAAAGTTGAAAGTTATCATGATACCTATGCTATTTTAAATTACCCAGTGGGGAGGAACCTGTTCTGAGAAGATCAGATTATAGATGGCATTTTCATCTCCTGAAAATTTCTCATACTTCGTCAAGTCAACATTAATTTTTAGCAGTATAGTTAATATGCTATGCTTGTTTTATTTAGTAGAAAAGATAGGTCTACAGAAGACAACATAAAACCATGAAATCAATAGAAAATCCTTTCAAAGTGAAGACTCAGAATAATTTGTTGTGAAATACAAATAAATATTAAAATACGTAATTTGGATTTATACTGGTTAAGTTCATAAATAATACTAATTCAATACACAAATTATACTACTGATTTTATAAATTAATAAACAGATACAGAAACCTTTGCAAAATTTGATGGGAAGATATGTTATCTATTGTTTCCACTTCTAATATACATGTGTAAAGCATTCGCTAGTGTACTGCTTTATAAGCAGCACAAGATGGAAGTATCTGAACACTTAGGTTGTCACCTTAAAACAAACTGTCACACATTTTTCTTCACACATTTGAAACCCAACTTATCAACCTTAACAAGTGTTGTTATCAAAAGAATTTTGGTGCCTTTGTTCTTTCCCTTTTGCAAGTAAATTACACTTTTAGGATTTATTAAGACAAGAAACAATTTTTGAATAGCAGGTCAAAACTCTCTATGGAAAAATTCTCATTACTTTCTAGCCTGAAGCAGTATTTACCACTCCAACTTATCCATCTTTTTCCTGTTTTTTATATATCTATATTTCCAGAATCTTGTTTCTGTGCCTAATGCTATAACATTGCAGCAGTTTGTTCAAAGCAACACTCTTATTTTTGCTCTTAGCCGGTGCTATACAAACCCTGATCAATTATTGAAGTGTAAGCCCTGAAGTAACACAGCCATTACTGCAGCAGGCAGATAAAAATGGAACACTTTTAGCTACAGTATATTTACTTTAGAGTTTCAGCAAACAAACCAACAAGTTAAACTACCTTGTCTTTCACTTTGTTTGATGTACTAATATTTCCTGCATGTTCAAAAAGTCTTTCTTTTAAAACAAAGTTACTGAAATGTTATGGCTGCTTGTTTGTGAGAATACCTAGCTTAAATATTTGCATGAAACAGCCTTGAGATATTGAAAAGGCAGCATTAAAGTAGTACAAATCTAATACAGAAGCTGCTATCTGCAGTGCCATAAGAGTCCCCCGCCCCCCCCTTTTTTTTTAAGAGCTGTTTGGTACTTTAAGTTCGCCAAACTGCGGAGCCTGCGTATTGTGATGACATTCAAAATGATGCTGGGAGGTGTCTTAAACAACAAACAACATCACTGAGAAAAGTATTCATTAAAGAAAAAAAAAAATCAAATTAGAGGTGTTGGAAATTTCCCATGAAAATCAACCGCTAATCACCTCTGGACCTTTCTCTTTCTGTAGCTCACTCCTTTACTCACAAAGGAATGCCTAAGATGTTGTAATTTTTTGTTAAAATGCTTTCTTATTTAATTATACAGAGTCTATCTGATAGAGGCACCAGTTCAAGACTACAACTATTTATCTTCTGACGGTGCTGCATGTGCATCTGCAGACAAGATACAATGTTTTTCAGTTTAAATGTCTGTTCTGGGTTTTAAGAACCAAATGATAGTGAAGATGACTGGAAATGTTCCAGATTTTCCTATATAAACTGCTTAGCAAAACCAAAAATTAGTACTTATGCTACAGAACTAATAATGTTTGACATTTGCATTTTATCACTTAACGATATGAAGAGCGGGAAGAACTTGTCCCAGGAAGTGAAGTTTGGGAGAAACTATAAAAACTCAGTTTTAGAAACGGATGTTTAAAAAAAGATTGTATAGTTTTGATCCGTTCTCAGCTGTTCTTTTCTAGTTCCCAGAGGAAAGCAGGCTGCAGAGCCTGTAAGCACCATACGTGAACAGATTATGAAAAATGATCTCATGAATACATAAGCATGTCATCATAACCCACTTGAAGGCATTTGATATCTGAATGAAGTAGCCATGAGTAAAAAAGCCATATGTACTTAGATGTTTTCATAGTTTTGGACAGCTTATATGGAAACGAAATAGTATTATCAAAGTGTTCATCTTCATACGCTTTACAGGCAGGATTGTGCAACACTTGCACTTGCTAGAATATTCACAAATATTTTCATAGACCTTGGTGGGACTACACGTTCACCCGCGTGGTATGCATAAGAGTCACATAAGCAGAGATTACACAGTTTAGTCTTAGGAGCCCACAAATATTTGAATTTATCCTAAATTCATTCTAACTCTAGGTTATGAAGGATAGACTTTCTAATCGAGTTACCTTCTTCACTGGAGGTCTGCACTGCCTGTTCAGTCAAAAAAATTTAAACACGACCTCCTTATCTACTCAACTGGGTTGCTTGTCCCCTATGGCAAAGGCAAATAATCCTCCTCTCTACCACCCTCTCCTTCTTTCCAACCTTAGAAAATACAACAATAGAGGATTCACTCCTCCTCAGTCACCTAGCAAAGAAAATCGCCAGTACTATCTGCAAATCAGAGAAACTTGGTACTACTCTGATCCCATTAGATGAAATACAGCTGACATGAAGGACCCAGGTATGAATTCAGTTCTTGTGTAGATATGCAAAGATAAGCTCTGCTCTTTCTGCACCACTTCTGCCCACTTTTGGAAGAGGAATGAACCTGAACCCTTCAAATCTGAGAGAGACAACCTATATTCTTAGATGCATACATTGACATGCATACATACAGATGATGTAGAAAGTAAAATCTCAGGATAAAAACAACCATAGACATTTTTTAAGCCATATAGATGGGAAATTACAAACCATGTCAAACTATTCCTTTTTGCCCTTCATTTCAATACATCTTATTGAAAAGAAAAAAAAAAGAAATCACAAATGAACATAAACAACTTCTTTATCTTCCTTTTTATTTTATTTTTATAACCAGTGTATCTGAGCCTGGTAACATATTCAAGGTATGCCTCAAATACTTGGAAGCAAAAACCTTTTCATTTGAACATTCGATTCACTGAAAGCGAGGTAGCCAATTTGTTGTTGCAAGCGTCTGTGCTATTATTTTTAGAGCTTTCTGGCAGACAGCTCATGAAAGGTGGTTTGTATAAAGCAGCAACCTAATTTGAAAAAGTGCAAAAAGGGAATCTATAGTGATGCATGTCTTTGTGAAACTGCTTTTATTTAAATATTGCACGGGACAGTAGAAATAGGCTGACTGGATTTATGAGGTGCAAAGATATGTCTCATAATGATTAACATTAGAATCACAATTTAGACCTGAGGTCAGATTCCAGATACTACATTAACCTTTTTATTTTTTTTAGAAAATCTGGAGTGCTCACTATTATTATAGTTTTTTTAAAACAAAAAATGGTGTTGAGTTCCGGTTTCAAATGAGTCAAGAAAGTGGGATCAGGCCTTTGGAACTTTACTTCTCTTCATTTTGAGGCTCATCCATACTTATCTTCTCTCAGTAGAGCCATGTATGCTTAGGGGGGAACATGCAAAGATGCCTTCTTTTCTCATCACTTGCACTAAAACAATCCATAACATAACTTGGGAGGCTCCAACTTTAGAAAGATCGGCAATGAGATACCCACTGTATGAGTTAAATCATATGAACAGCCCACTAAACCTATTATCCTGGGTAATTATCTTCACTATGACAACACTTTGCACTTATATCTGTGTGCCTTCTGCTTATTTTTATAAACGTGTTGCTTACAAGCGCTGGGCAAGAACCACCATGTATGAAGAGGGCTAATGTGGGGAAAGCATTGTAGCATCACATCCAAAGAGCAGGAGCTGGTCAAAATATCCTCAAGCACAGGGTTCAGCTGGCTGGAGAGAGCTTATAGAGGGGAAAAAAACTAATGGATGCTCTATTTCCACCTTTATCCCACAGCTCACATGCCATCAGCAAGAATTTCTGGTCAGTTAGGTGACTCCTATAAATTCTTCTCCTGCAGGCAATTTGGGAGTCCAAAAGAACAGGCAGTGGCAGTTACCCCCTAGCAGGGAGGCCCTTGTTCACCTGATACCATTGACACACAATGCTCTTTCATGAGAGGAGAGGGACACACGTGCAGGGTGACACTTGTGTGAGAATCCCAGCACCACAAACAAAAATCTTCGAGCCTAGTGCAGCTGTGTAGAACTATGGTACTCTGAGCATACAACAAACTCTGCATTTTCCAGGAGCACCAGGCCTATTGCGCATGCATAGTATAATCCTTCTGCATACACGTAGTCTAATCTAGCGTTCTCCAGAACTGCCAGAATTACTTGCTTAGGGTAAGCACAGCCCACGCTGAACTGCAAGATGCTAGCTGCTTCACATCGTCAGAAAAGTTGACCACCACTGCTCTGCTTCACTCTAATTCCCAGAAAGACTTTTCAAACTGCAAATGGAAGATCCACACCTCACATATCACCAGCAGGCAACTAAGGGAGGAGGAGAATTAAAATAGACCATGTATGACTAACTCCGTTAGTGCAAGGCGAAGGGATATTGGGGGGGGGGGGGGGGAGTAGCCAGCTATTACTACAATCCTCTTGTTTCTTCTATTCCACCACCCTTCGAGTTACTTAGGTAAGTCTTTCTTTCTGTTTTCTACAGAGAAAGAGACTGAACCAGTTAATTTATATCTATCCTCCTGTTTAGTTTCAAATTACGTTTTTTACTTAGGATATGATAGTATTTATTTCAAGACTAAAACTAGCTGAAAATGCAAATCATAACTCAGATCTACATTTCCAAGGGTTAGCCTAAGCAAATCACAGGCATGCATTTGAATCAGAGATGTATGACTATGCAAAATGCCTGATAATTGTTAGATAAAGTGTTACAGAAACCAGGTGTTACAGAAATCAGGGCAAGAGCATTACTATAAACTCATCTTTTGCATATCTGTTTTCCTCTACCTTGTAAAAATAAAAGCAAAGCCACTATAGAGAAGATGCTACCAAATTATACCAGATTTTGGAAGAGAAAAACTTATAAATAACAGTCCTAATCATGTCCCATTTAGTATCAACACTTAGTGACAGGATACATATTTCTAGATGGTAGAAGGTAATGTTTTATTGATGACGGGACTGTGAGGCACAGAAAGATTTGAAATTGAGCAAACGTAATGCTGTAGGTGGTAGGCTCAAAAGAAATTTTCAGGAAGAAAGGATTAATGCCTATAACTACCTATGAATGTAAAGAATCCTTAAACACAAGTAAAATATCTCCCTTTTAACTAGTTGTCCATTCAAATGAAAATTGACATTAGTTAATTTACATTTTTCATCTACAGAAGTTCCAGAGCTTCTATCATACAAAAAATTCAATTCAGAAACACTTATAAAACCTCTAGATTGCATACTAAGTATTCTCTTGATCTTATGACACTTGACCTACTGTGGGTACAATGGAGAATAACTCTCATTTTGAATATTCATTATCATCTTAAAAAAATACACAACATTTTAGTGTCATACAGGAACAAAAGCTATTCACGGGCCAAAGCCCAGTCACTTAGGTTTACCCTAGATTGATGATAATACATCAAAATGTCAGAAAATATGTATTTACCAAGTTTGATGAAGAAAATCTGACAAATACTATTTAAGATAAGTGGCATTTTCTCCTAATTGTTTTCAGATGAATGAATGAAAACCTAATGCCCTGCTACTTTGGTGGAGCACTAAATGGCTTGAAAAACTCATGTTTATACAATGCACTGGTACACACTTTAAAAGGAGAATTGAAACAGTCATGTTCATTTACAAATCTATCTTACGCATACGTTGCTGGAATTGCAAAAGAAAATGGAAGAAAAATACCCCAGATTAACCAATTTTTATTTATGCTCATTTGTTGTCTTTTATGAGTTTGATATGACATCTCAATCATCCTCTTTTTTTCTGGTGCTGTTGTGGTTTTGAAAAACATATGTTTCATCTAACATGCAATGTACTTAAACGCATCATTTACTACAGCTAGATCATGTAGCCAAGAAAAACTCTTTTAAGTCTTCCAGGGTACTGTAATGTATGCAAGTATTCTAAAAAAAACAAACAACTAAATACCTGGAAAGTAGTCATCTAATTCTGTACACTGCTCTGTGTAAAGGAACTTGTGCAGAAACGTTTAACCTTATGTCCTTGAATGCTTTCATAAACATTAAAAGTTTACTGATAGGAATCAGGCAGTAGAGCTTGGCATTAGAAAGGTGCATGAAAGGTGCATGGAAAGAGGACACTGTAGGAACCTGTAAGACCTGTGTCTTACGCTGAAATTTTGGGTTTTCCACAGTCACTGGAAGAGGATGATTGATACTGTTACTGTGCCCAAGCACACCATCCACCGTTGTGACTCTGGTTATATATGGATATGCACATATTTAGAGAAATATCTGAGCAAGCTTGGATACTTGATGAAATCCAGCCAGAAGAGCATGGAATGGTTGCTGCTTCCAACACCTGAGCTGAAGCCATTAAAGCTAGTTTAACATCGTTACATAGTGCCCTGATGAGCGCTGGAAGAAAGTAACCTGCAGTGACCATGTAACTCACTCAGTTTCCTTTCCCTACAGATCTGCTTAGCTGCATGATTCATAACATTGGGGAGATAAGGCATCCCTCAGCACACTCCATACCACAAATTTTGATTATAAATCTAGCTTCTGATATTTTGATTCATAGATTTAAAGCTGAAAAATACGGATTCAACAAAAAGCTTAACTAAATCCAGAATAGAATTTTTAATAGGTCTGAGAATTTTCAATAAGCTTTGAACAAATCTGTTATTTGATTTTGTGCAGCTCTCAATAATGCTTCCTGGAATGGCCAGAATAGGAAGCAGAAAAAGCAACTTATTACAAGATGGACTGTTATGCAGTAGTCTGACTTGAGAAGCAAGTACTAGAGGTCACAACAGGCTTTTTCTTATGAGATGTCCAGCTGAATTTTTCATGTCAAAGAGATTAGGTGAATCTTGGTATTTTATTCCTCTGAGTCAGGGGCCTATTCTAGAGATCTGCAGTTGGTACTTTCAGTTTTTGGCCCTAGGACAGAATTCATTTGTTCAATGAACTAGAAGACAAAGTAGGACTGCATGAGGTACAACGGGATGCTGAAAGATCAGAGCTGAATTGCACCGGCAAAGATATATAAGGATGCTTACATTCCGCTAAACCTGCTAATTGCAAATATTCTCAGGCCATTATAGCAATTGAGGAGTATTAATGTTCTCTCTCATAGAAAACTGGAATGCCTTTGTTACGTAGTTCACTCTGAAAATTACAGTACATCACATCATCTGTCTCCAAGCAAGGCAGAAATGAGGGCAGAGAGGAGCATATTACTTCATAACCACACAAAGTAATGTCAATGGGTAAATGGAAAATAACGCTCTGACAAATCCTCGTTTACAAGTAGATGCAGATAAGAGTGGGAAACTCGAGGTGTTTCATCCATTGTTATGAAAATATAAAGAGCATCAAGGATCGTTTCTGGTTTTCTATCATTACTTCATTCTCCATCTTCCACCTATGCAGTCCACCAGGATCCCAGAGGACAGTTTCCCTGAATGTATTATGAGCTAGGAAGGCACTCAGGCTAGCGGCCCTGCAGAAAATGAGGCCAGAACTGAAATCTACCAAAACCAATAGAAAAGTCCCATTCATTTAAATGAGATTTGGATCAGGCTCTTGACAATTGGTGTGTCAGACACTCTGCCTAAAACCCACTGGCAAGTTCAAGCGGTACTATCGTGATTCACAGCTAGACTCCTCTCAGGTAGCGTGGAGGGAAAGCTAGTTCTCATGGCATCAGAGGTGATGGTGTAAGTCTGAATGTCAAATGTCAAAGTTTGCTACTTTAGAGAACGTAAAGAAAAGTCTACAGCAGCAGCGACATTTAAACTTTGCTTCTGAGAAAGAGTAGGTATATCCCTGTACAGGGGACAAACCCTCTGTTTTTCTTTCACTGTTAGAAAATGGTAAACAGCCATTCCATGGAAGGTCAGCTAGATACCTCTGGTTTGCTCACAGTAACAAAGGATCTGCTCAGTTGAAAGTAGTAATGCAAAATCACTTAATTAATAGCTGGACTGAGTATAATCTGTGGAAAGCATTTCTGACAGATGCTTTTCATTCCCTTTGCAAACCCCAATGCTTTCAGTTGTCTTTTACAGTTCATACCTTACTAGGCACCAAATCATTGAGATTTTGTCCAATTAGTCCTGTTGGCTCTTTTAAAATATTTGGTATGACTCTAAACCATACACATGTATCTCCCACACATGCAAATGATTCATAGGCTTTGACAAAAAAGTCCTCTCTAAATGCAAACATTTGTGTTCTATCAGTATATTTTGTTTCTACACAATGAAAGGAAAATTAAAAATATAACAGAGCATGCCATTAGAATGTACTCAGTTGTGTGATCATTTGGCAAAATGGACAAATGTCTCCTAAAGAGTATGTTGAGGTTCCCCAAACAAATTTTACTGGTAACATAAGGCGTGTTGGAGTAAATTCCAGCCATGAAACTCTAGTTCATTAATTTTCTACACCAACTGTCTCTTGCTAATTCCACTCACATAATAAACAGCCTAATAAAAATATACTTTCCTTCTCAGTCTACATCTGAGAATATTTATAGATGCTGCGTAATATTGACAGAGATTTGGATTTTTTTTTTGTGTGGTTTAATAGAAATTTGAGAGGAGGGGTGTACTTGTATCAAAATACGGGATAGATACTGTGCTTTGTGATTCTAAGGTGATGCAATTTCTCTACTGCTGTTCCTGCCAACTGGTGACCAGACACTAGAGCAGACTTAACCAGTAAGCAGAGTCTACCATCTGGTGGCTGGAGATGCTGAATGTACGTCCCACACATTACTGCATCTAGATTCAAATGGGATCTTTGTAGTTGGTAGACGACAGTTTTTTCTGATGACTGGAGGAGCAAAGTACCTTCTGTTTGATAATCCTGTCTCTCTTGAAGGTCTTTTTTTATAATTTATATCTAATTCTATAGCAGCTTTTCTGAAAAATCTAGATGAACTTGATCTTTATTTGGCCAGTTTTTTCCATGGACTCTGATTAATACCTTTGCGCATAAAAGCAGTCATACCATGATATTTGATGTTAACAGATCAGCAAAACTAAATTTTATGAAGCTTTAACACGAGCCTAATTTGACCACTTCCAGGCTTTCTTCCTTCCCATTCACTATGTCTGTTATATAAGAAATCATTCCCAGCATCGAATTCATCATGATAGGAATTGTCACTGAAATCAGTATTTCTGAATGCGTCACCATTAATGTTCTACAGTAAATACAGTAAAATTATATTTTAAACACATACGTAACCAGATGACCTGAGGTACTTACGTATATCATTAAAGTGCTAAAGGATAATCAAAATAAAAATTGCTAAAGTAAATATTGTTCTTAGTAATTAATCAATGTGTAGTTGCATTTCACATTCCTCAAATCATAAAGTGACTGGCAGGGATTGTATGATATGAGGCAGTATAAGAAATAATATTGCATTTATCTTTTCAGATATGCTTAGTATAAGAACAACAGAAAGCTGAAATTACCTTTGCATTAAGGTAGAGGACTTAAATGTCTGCAAATAATTTAAATCCTATTAGTGTACGATAAATGTTGACAGTAAAAAGGAATGACTGAAACTACTAAACAGTAAAGCAGCAAAGAATCTTTTAAGTGCCTAAACAAAAGATCACTTCCAACTAAAAGACATTCAAAGAGTAGAAGAATTTGTGATATTCCAAAAATACATACATCATCACAAGTTTCTGTTGTACCTCTCAAGGTATGAGTTAACGTTTTACATATTCTCTTTTCTACACTACACCTGGGTAGTCTCTTCAACACACATTCTAAGAGGAGGAAATACTATCCACAAAATGGGTTATTTCACACAATAAAAGAAAATCTTACTGAACTATCTTCTGAAAATCATATATAAAAGGCTATTAAACAACATGCATCTGGCCAGTCAAATGGTTCAGATGGCACACAAATAAATCCACCTACAATTGGTGGTTTCCAACTAATAAGACATCTGCTGACAATCTTCCAGCATAATATAGGGACAAAATAGGTTCTTCCAGACTTGAATATTTCCTTTATCAATCATGTAACTGTTGAAGGAAAGGAAATCAATCACCGTGTATAACAATCAACTTGGTAGCTCTTTCCCAGCCACAGTGGGTAGAGACATCATTTATGTGCTGCTGTTCATTGGGACTTATTTTTCCCTAGTTCGTGTCCTGTCAGTTCGCACGGTGAGACAGGCAAGAATGGACAAAATGTGCTGGTTGTGCCTCACTGTTAAGTGAGGAGAAAAATTCTCTCATGTGGCTTTAACTAGATGGAGTTCTGTTTAGGTCCAGCATAAATAACCGAAAGGAAAAAACATGTGAGTACACCAGTGCAAGTGCAGAAATCCCTAAGCATCAATGCCAGATCCTACTACTTTAAGATGCATATCATCTTTCTGTGGTTAATGCCTTATTATGACATTTTGACAAGGAGAGGATCTAGACACCGAGGTGTAATGAAACTGATTAAAGCAATAACAAAGTCTTACAAAGCAGTATGCGGAAACTACAACTGAAAACTACTGTCAAACACTGAGAGTCATTTAAGGACACAGACATCAGCAGTAAAATAATATTCATGCAGATACAGTAACGAACAGAAAGCTCCCCAGGTGCGGGCACAAGTCCTAACTCTATCTATCTTCTACAGATCCTGTTACTGGTGCTATGAAGGACTATCTTATTCTTCATTTAAAAATTAGTGCAGTATTACTTCAGAGAGGGATACAACGATTAGAATAATTTTTGTCCTACAGAAAACAGAAAGGAAATAGCACAACAGATATTCTGCCTGCTCTATCTGACAAGCTGCAGAAGATTAATACAGACAGACAATTTAACATTAAAACTTTTTTTTTTAATCCATGCAAATAGGGTGCAGGACTGAGTCAGAGCCGTTAGAGTCTATCTACTTAAAAGAGTTGTTGCACTTAATTATAGCGGTCACTAAAGGCACTTTTACACAGTATAAGGCAAACGGAGGGATATGCCGGTAACACTGTTTAAATATAAAATTACTCTCTCTAACCGGAGGAGTTACATGATCTTATAATCTGTGCTCCCATCAGGTACCAGGTAGCAGGCAGCATAATTTTAATCAACTTTTTGCAGAATCAGAACTGTAGTAAAAGTAAATGTATTTAACTTGACTCAGCAGATGGAGCCATCATGGATGTCTTACATTCTCTTTATCATAAATACTTCCATAATTTTATTAGAAAAAGTGGTAATTCTGTACAATGTTTATCCAGGATTGTTCAGCCTTCTCTGACTTATCAACCATTGGATATTTCTGTATTCTGTATTCCTGGTAGAAGCAGGTATGGGGCACAAACAAAAAAAATCGTGATAGCAGTGAAATTCTGGCATTCTACATATTCTCCTGAGGAAACAGGAAAACTAAAAGAAGACTCTAGTCAGCTTGAGTTGGCAATAAAACACACCGCTACTCCAGAGTCTCCAGATGTTCAAAAGTGGCATTGCCAAGCACATAGATTTTGAGATTGCCTTGTTCACCAGAAACTCTTGTCACCACACATCTCTGAAGCAAGCTTGTCTAATCAAAGGAAACCTAAAATGGCAGACTGATCATTGTTAAATTTTCTCATGAGAGGTCTTATTTTCATTAGCCTTATCACAATTATGCTATTTTTTAAGACTGTGTGATTTGCACCACAGTTTACAACAGATTATCTGCCAAGATAGTTAAAAAATTCAAAAAGGGAAGGAGGCATAAAGGTGGGGAAAAGATCAAAGAAAAGAAAAATGAATTAAAAGTAGAGAAAACAAAGAAAAGAAAATCAGTAAGTCATTTATATCCTATAATTAAGCAATAAAACATCATCACCATCAGTGAGCTTCTGATAAAGCAATTGGAGATGAGTTGCGGAAGGATCAAAGCAAGATGAGCAAAAGACTTCAGATTTGTCTTAAGTTTTGAAACTTAAGACGAAAAAGCCAGAGCATAAGAAGCAGAAGTCATGGTAGTACCAGAGATGTTTTGTGAGCCACTGCAGTTTGCAATAACATCCTCTTGTGCTCTGTCTATCCTGTCCTTTCTCTACCTTATCACTCACCTCTCACATATTCTTTCTCATCCTGTTCCACTGAGCAACCTTTTTCATCCTCTAATACCCGCACCAAACTCAATTCTTTCAGCACTGTAATAAAGTTATGGCTATAGGCTCTTGGCCTCTACGAGACCCTGGCTTGGCTTCCGCGTAGGTGCACAGTTGTGACAGCAGACAAGGACTTTGTCATCTCTTCTGTGTGAAGAGGAAAAGACCAAATGAGAAGAGTGGTGAAACGCTTCCCCCTCCTCCTTTTCTCCCTTTTCATATATGAACATGATGACTCATTATGACAGAAGTGTAATAAACTTCTAAAAAGGCAACTACAAAATATGTATTTTTTTCTTACAGGCACAGGGATATAAAAAAAAAAAAAAAAGCTCACACTTTCAATTGTATAGGACTAAATTATTCCATTGCCAGCTTTTGGGGCAATATTTAAACGTTACAGTCTACAACGAACTTGAGTTCTAAACTGCTACATCTGATGTGCAGAAGTAAGCAGTAAAAACTCAGAGTTTAACAGCATTGTAACTTCTTTATGTTGCACCATGGTTACCATTTAAAAACAAGACTTTTTTCTTACTCTGACTCTAAACTGCAGCAACCCCCAATCATTTGGAAATGACTCTGCTCAGCTTTCTTTTTAGCAGAAGAAACTTCGTGTACCGATCCCTCGGTTTTCCGTGTACATCACTCTGCATACTCGTAGTCTGATTTTGCAAAGGAAGCACTGACTCAGGCAGGAGGATCAAGACTTAAACCAGGAACTTGACAATTCGAGCGGGCAACGGACCCAGGCTCGAGCTCCATGGTGTGCCAGGCGGGAGTACTGCTCCCATGTAATCTCTTCTAGTTCTTTAGGCAAGGTTAAGTACATGTAAATTAAAACTGCAAGCTATTTTTGTATAAAGTTGGTATTACTAATTTGTTAACTATGACAATTTCACACAGAAACCCTTTTGTTGGAAACTGAGTTTCTCATGTAATAATTAGCTGTGGAATATTACCCCAAACAGGTGTCTGTAGCCTGTCAAAGTCAGAACAGGTGATTTAGAATTAGCGTATTAAAAGAACTGTGAATTAGCGAAGCAAAAACGTGTTAATTTCTTGTTCCATCTGTTAATATGAATTCACTGCCAAATATTTTACTTTGTAGAACTGTGCTGGGATTGGCAAGAACATACACTATAAAAAAAAAAAGTTTAAAGGCCTGAATGTTTAAAAATCATGACATACGTTACTGCAAAAATAACTTCTACATTTGAACAAGGTTTTTTCTTTTGTATCTTTTTAAACTTCACAGTGAAGAATACCATACAATCCATAAAATTAAGCTAAAAGCTCTCCCAAATAAACTTTAGATCTTTCAAAACTAAACCTCAGTACAGTGTCACAAGAAAACACTAGGAAGTGGTTTAAATTAAAAACTACAGCCAACATCTTTATCCTGCTTTTACATTTGATACCCAAAATATTCAAATACTCAAGATATATGTGATGTGAATGTTTAAACACAGTACCAGTATCTACCTGAAAAGCTCTGTCCAATCTCTCCAGTAACCTGTTTCCTACAAATATGTTTTTCCTGAAGGTCTTTTTTAATAGTGGGCATGTTATAAGCTTCTTCTGTAAGCAACGGCAAAACCCTCACATACTACCTATCTTACACATGTCTGATTCTTCACAATAGTATTTATAGCAGTATGAATGTCATGTCTTTTTATAATAATCCCCACTTTCATGTTCTCTCATCTTTTAATTAGAAGCTGGCATACTCCTTAGCTAATAGACAGTCTGGAATACAGCAGGATGGTCAGTATTGTAAAACCCCTGTACAAAAAATGGGATCAAATATTAATTTTAAAGAGCATATTTGCTAATAGGAAAAACAATATTTTTATGCCACGACTGTCTTTCAGAAAGAGAGAACATTTTAATGCATTTTAAATATAATTATCCAGCAATGTATTATATATATCCATCAACTATTAATGAACACCAGGTATAAATGTCCAGCTCCTAATATCTGTGACTAATGACTGCAATATATTTTCTAGTAAGAGTATTCCTCTACTTTTCTGAGCTTTGCGGTGAAATGTCCAACTATGTGCATCTGGTGTGTGCTCCACCTTAGTTCTCCTCACTAACTACCCACAGGGCTGGTTACCTCCATGCTCTCTCTCAGTTCACAAATGTCTGAGCCAGCTTTATGTATGCGGTCTAACAGATGCCCTTTCCAACTCTGAGCGTACCTTTCCCTTTGCACGTGCCTCTTATTCTGCAGACTGCACTCTTCAGAGCCCCGCCACCATCCAGTTGTCCTCTCAGCTATCTCAAGACTTTCCTTGTGAGGTCCTCGTGGAGCAAGAAGCCCACGGGACAATTTGCTATTTGTCAAGGACCTCTTGAACTGGAGAAAGATGGATCACAAAGTACATGCACAGACATCAAGAATGAAGAGAGCTTACAGTGTGGTCAAAGCAAACGTTGTGTGATTTCAACAGCTAATTCGCTGTTATCAGTCACTGTAGCATTACTGCCATATACTGGAGAACACCGTGCCCGAGTGCAGTCACAGACATAAACAGCAAAGCTGGGGCTCCAACCTACATTTACCCCAAATGCAACATTTGAATCCAATAATTTGCCTTTAGCCCTTTTTTCATGCAAGGCAAAAAGGTACATACAGAGGCTCAGAGGAAGATCAGGCACATATAACTGGTGAATGAGAAAGCCAAAGCTGTGGAAATGTATAGAAACCTTTCAATACTCTACATCTTGGTGTGTTTTTCACCAAGAATACAGCGTTCAAAAGCTAATCCTCACAGCATGTGAGTCTCTGCTGCGCCACGGATTGCCAAGGTAAGAAACAGACAGCAGTTTCATGCCTGGCCTTCAGACAGATAAAAGCAATTTACATCAAAATTTTCTTAGGAAACAAATATTTAAGCTTGACAAATCTATCCCCTCATCAGGCAACACTGAGGAAACAAATAAAGAGAGTGAAGATGTTTCTAATGGCGCACACATTCCCTGAAGCTTGCAATGCTACTGTGATACAGCAGGACAACGTTCTGGCCTCAGGCATTTTGCATCTTTAGCATATTTCCACAAATTTTATTTTCTAGCACAAGGAAATCACAGAGCAGTCCATATTGCTTCTTGGATTGCAAGAGAGTTAAAAGATGCATACCCAATTACTACAAGCATTTCAAGTAAAGCTTAGAGATATGCAGCAGGTTCTTAACTGCAAATGATATGATAGGTAGTTTCTCCTCCCTGGTTTTCTGCCACATCCAAGAGATTAATACTTACATGAATCATCTGTAATGACTAGCATAATTCAGGGTAGTGAATGAGATTTTCTGCATTATTTATATTATGAACTCACAAGACTATGAATGGTGGCTTATGTAAATTCAAAGCATGTTTACAGTAGCAAAGTGCACAAAAAGACAGGCAAGGGTTAAGTTGATATTTCCAGAGTTTCAGCTCTTTGTATCAACACTCTATTGCTTATTGCTTTAGTGCTGAGTGATATGAGTTACAGCCTATGAACTACATATGGGAAACTTTTATTGTTTTCCACATTTGAATGGAAAAATAATTATGTTGCTCACATCTTTCACATACTTAAAGTAAATGCATCAAATTCTTTCTCAGGGTGTGGGCCTGAATTCTTATACTTAAGAAATGAAGGCTGCCAAAATTTTAGCCTTCGAGTAATAAAGATTCTTGTTTTTTCTTTTTTTTTTTTCTTTAATGCTTGATAATTCAACCTAAATGTCAGCTTAGGCTTTAAAATAGAACACATCTATTTGCTCATAATATTTAAGAAATACAATGTCATTATGCTGTTATCAGTGGTAAAACATGTCTAATCTTGATATAGCATCACCTTTAACAAATGCTTGTGGGAAAAAACTAGCGAATGCATAAAACATTTTATGTAGTTTTAAAATATACAATACATTAAAGTTTTAGTTGACTTATCTGAAAAGACATATTTTTGGCACATAAATAAAAAAAGGCAAGGGAAGAACTTGTCAGAAGGCAAATAAAGTATGTAAATTAAATCAAAGGTAAGGCAGCTACACTTTTTGTATAAATAACTGTGTTAACAGATTTTTATGCATATTACAATTTATTCAGATGTATTACTTCTGCAAAAACAAATTCATTGCTTCTCTCCAAAAAATGGATTAAAACAATTTATTTTATAAAATTTGGATAGATAGGATAAGAAACGTAATAGCTATCTATGGAAAATAAATATAAAAATTATTCAAGCTCCATCTACTTTATGCTAGTAATGAGATGCACTTCATTCAAATTCCTTTCAATTGAAACAGTGCTGAGAAAGCAAGAACATGATTCTGTAGGAAATGATTTCTAATCTTCATGATAACATACCAATATAATACAATTATTTACAATTGACTAAGAGTTAATTCCAATAGTATAACATCTTTCTTGCAAAAATGTCAGCTTTTATTGATGAAACAAACTAAGAATAAAACATTTTTACTTGTAGTCTAACTGTGCTGTTTTTCATTCTGTTAACCAAAACAACACAGCAATACTGTAAACAAAAAAATAGCATCAAACTGGCTGTGTTTGCATGATTTTATCAAGAATCATAAGCAGTAAAGAGAGGCACTTTGGGATTTTTAAAACATTAAAAATGGTATGACAGAATTAACGTAGGTTTTTTTTTTTCTTTTTAAGATAATAAAAGTGAATTCACTCAGAAGTCATCACCAATGTCAATTGGCAAAGATCAGGTATCACTATAAAAATAAATACGATCATGTTGCAACTTTCACATTTTTAAATGCCTAACTGTCAAGATTTTATTATTTTTGGTAAATTAAGGGAAATGACACTTAAACAAATATAGTTGACATTTAAACCTTTGTATTTATACCGAACTCGTGGTGTACATAGCAGGACTGTTTTCACTGGAGTCCGAAGGTTATTTTATTCTTAGAAATTCTCTTGCCTTAGAACATTTCACCGGTAACGTATCTTAATATTCCTACAAAGAAGGAAATAGCTACTAGGTTTAGCTACTCCTCTGTCTCATAATCTAGGGATATTACTCAAAATCTGGCATTTACAAGCATGTTTTAAGTTACTAAAAATACAGGAATCCCTGTCCTCAGCTATACAGATATCTGTGTAGCCCTTTGAACTCCTTGCTCATCCCTTCCAGCCCAGCACCCTCTGAGGTTCAAGAGGCAGGATCAAAAATACCAACGTATTGCAGCAGACCTATTGCTCCGCACTGGCACTTGCTTTGCTTTTCCCACAGACCTTTTACAAGCATTTAGCAAAGCAGACTGGATGGAAAATTATATCATATCAACAGAGTTTTATCCTCAGACCGTTCCAGTGTAACAAACTACACAAGACACGAGCAATGACAAAACATGGTACTAGCTCAAAGACCAGTGATGAATACTTCTGTATTGTAAGGTCTGAATTTTTTTTTTCCTCTCTGAATCTGCAGCTGTTTGAAAAGATAAAATTAGTTTAACTTTTTTCTTATGGCAAGGCAAGTAAAGAAAAAAAAACCCCACATAACGGTGTGCCAAGACATAAAACCACAAGTAACTGAAGTCCACAATAAAAGCAGCTGCTTCATCCAATTCACATGGGGCTATCCTGTTGAAGCCCTTCAACTAATATTTAAGAGCATGAACAAGTATGCCCTTATAAACAAAATACAGCGACCAAGTCTTATCTGTTCACATGGGCTGGCCCAGCAAACTCAAATGCTGAGACAATGAAAGGAAACAGGTGGTTGAGAAAAATATCTTATATCCTCTAAAGCAGCTGCCCTACAAGAAATTCAATCTAGGTATCCTGAACAAACTGCCTTTTCATCAAAGAACATATACACGAGAGATGCACAGTATACCTATTTAAAACCATATATTGTATTGTACATTATACCACCAACTGGTTCCATTTGATTGGCATAATTTTGGCACATAATTATATTTGTATTTTTAAGAACAGTATTTAATTTGTTTACAACAGGTGCTTATGTTCCATTTGTACAGAAGAAATGTTGTTCCCAAAGGCCCAGGAATACGACTATATGTCTCACATTACTGTGTTTCTCCAAAGACCACAGCAACCATTAAAACGCCAAAAGGAAACAGCAGTAAGAATGAATTGACCTCCCACGTTTCAGCAATCTGAACTATTTGAAGTTCAGCACTCAGGAATACTGTAGTAGGTTAGAATGTGAGAAAGGACACATACAGGTGATGAGTGACCAGGAATACCACTCGGACAGCGAGAAAATGTTTATATACCATCATTGCACTGTGCTATGATAACGTTTACAGTCCTTGAGGGCACAATAAGAACCATTAAACAGGTAGTAAGTCTTTAAATTAAACAATTTGGTTGCAAAATTGAAATTTTCATTTTGAAAAAAAAACAATCATTTCTCTGGAAAATCATTAAAAATCCCTAAGGTTGCGATCTCATTCAAATACTTATAATATTAACTGTAAAACCACACAGATATCAAAACAACCATTCTGCAGTACCCCAGCCTGGAGCTTAAAGTATTAAATGTTTCTAGTTTTTTAGGCTGGTCATGAAACACGCATATTAATCTAAATCTGCCTTGGAAAGCATGGAGAATTATATTTCATATACATTTAGGACACACATCTTTGCATGAAGAACCCAACTTTCTTTTCAATATTATCAATAACGTATTTTCATTTTCTATTAAATAGAATATATATAAAATACATAAACACAATGTTTCTTTACAATTATGTAGAGAGCTAAATGTTTAATATGTAAGAAAAATCCAGCTAGATTTAGAAATCCTGAATGTATTATTAAATTCATTAGTATTTAAGGAAAGTTGTGATAAGTAATACTAGGAGATCAGTGCTTTTAACAAAAACGCTAGCTCAAAGTAGTTCAGCAGTAGTATGGAAGGGCTGAGGGACCGAAGCCATATAGGTATCTAAGGGTGGAAAGTAAATAAGGGTGGATGGATACCAAAGAAAGAGCTCACAGTACTCTCTTTTCTAGGTTATTAAAGTCATTGTGCTTGTCGTCAGTATGATCTCCACCCTATCTTCTGACCTTCACCAAGGCCGCTGTGATTGACTAAAGTTTATTATTATCTACACTCTGGGAAAGAGAAAGGGGGATAGAGTAGGTTAAATAGAGATTCTTGGCTACAAAGGCTTCATGCGAGTTGTCAACTGACAGTCCTTAAAATATAGCATAATATCTGTTCAATCTAGGCTTTATATAGATCACTAAAATTATTGCAGATGGAACTGGAATAGTGAAGATTTTGTGCAACAACTTATATGGCCATTTATCTCAGGTTGCTGTTTGATTGATTTTATTGTGTGCCTTGAAAAAACAGCTTTCTTCATTACATTACATACCTATCTAAAGAGAAGATATAATTATTGTAATAGCAAAATATCTGAATTTTTGAAAATAACTACTGATCATAGACAGCAGCTCTTAGCTGCAGCTGTTTCCATCATGACACTAATTCCCCATTCATTTGAATGGGGCTTAATGGTCCTGTCATAATAATCTTATTGTGACACCAAAGGAAGTTCATGGAGACAATGCAACAATGTTAAGATTAAATAAATTGATGTCCCTACTGTGATATGTTTAGTGTCGTATTCTGAAATTTCTATATTTGGGGAGCTTAATTATATAGAATTTATTAGTCTGACATATTAACCTCATTTTTATGGCTTCCTTGAAAGCTTCCAGATTTAATTAAATAATTCTCTATAGCTGCACAAGCTATTGACTTCTCTTGAATGTATTCATGAGTCTTCTCTGTTCTACAGAAAATGTAGTGTCAGGTTGTAATGGCAAACTATTTTTGGTGTGTCATTGCCCTATTAGAAATCTATAAGTCCAGCTGGCTGTAGTTTTTGTGTATGCTACATTTGCAAAATCCTACATTAGATGGATGATTAATGAACCACTCTATAGACGACTGTACAAACACAAAATGTGGTTTTGTGTGGATAGACCTAAGTATATAGCAATAGGTGGAAGAGAGCTTCCTGAAATTTAAGAAACCGTGTCAAATAGAAAATAAACATTTCGACAGATTTTTGGAACTGACCATAGTAGATATTATAAACAGATACAGATCAACCCCTCAAAACTTTCCACTACAGAATTAATCAGTATTGTCTCTACCATCAGCGTTTGGTCCTGTTCTGATTTTATTTCACATCTCTGTGTAAGCCCTATATGGAACAGAATATCAGATGATGTTACCCCTATCTGCGGAAATATTAATTTCGTAATCAGAATCTCAATATAGATGAACTGTGCAATTTATTTCTAAAATTAATAGGTTTTAAAAAAATGTAAAGGAAGCAACGATATGTTCCTGAGCCCTGATTCTTCCCTCTAACCACAGGTGCCCGCTCTCCCAAAGGCAGAGGTATCTCACAGTGCCTGATGAGCGCTGTAATATTTCTTGTCAATTTTACATTCTGCTTGGCAGCAGTGGAAACCTGACAGGCATCAGCACAGTGATTGGCAGCACCATGACTGATAATGCGAATCAAAGCAATTGGCAACAGCACCACTATCCCCCTCACAGAGTCCAGAATTCACTTATAATCTCACAGGTGACCTTTGATGATACATGCTGGAAGGCCATGGAAAGGAGAGAGCTTTTTATACTCCTTAAAAATTCCCGCTGGTATATATCTTATTAGACATGTACCTAAAGAAGTCCCCCATTTCGGTTACTTCAACTGCAGGATGGCTGTCCTGTGTATCTGAGCACACAGAACTCCCCGTACCTCACAGGGGCTGCAAGTCCTCAGATCTAGAAACAGCAAGTTTTCAGGGTGTTTAACTACAGCTATCTGAAAACTGAGAGCTGTGAATCCTGTTCCCATATGGACATCTTTGACTAATCAGGTAACGTTCTTAGTGAGATCTGAAAAACAGAAGTCTTACATACATTCATCATGACCTTTCAACATTTCCTAATTCCTCATAGAACAAGCCCTTCTCTTCTTCAGCTAACCCTTCGCTTTCCTCGCTTGATCTCTACCCAAGGCTCAGCCACACACCCACTGTTAAGTTTCTACATGATTACAAGATCTTTGTCTGAGGGCTCACTCATGAGCCTCTCTTTCTCAAAATCCCCCAAAAATGCAAAATTTGATGCCCAAAACCCAAGTTTCCAAGACTTATGAACTCAAGTTTCCAAGACTTATGATAAACCTTTCAATATTAAAGCAGAGAGAAAAGGGCGTCTTTCAGGACGAGGGAGGAAACGGGACCAAATTTGATTTGATTTGAACAAATCTAGATTTGTAGAAAGGCTAGGGCTAGTCTCTCCTTCATCCTCACCATCTCATTCATACTGATCCAGCTGCCTCTCCCTAATGCCAACTCTTCTGCAGCTGCATTTGACATACCTATGAAATACTCATCCAAGAAAAAACCTCATAAAAGCATAGATAATACATTGCATTTAAATTTTATGACATGACGGTCATTTTTTAGGGTTTTAATGTTCATAAGCATTTTATGCATGTGTTGCAGAAAATGCTACTACACTGGAGGATTGATCACTAGATCACTGGATTTTGATCACTAGATGGTAGAATGAAGTTGGGAGAGAGAACACATCTCAGTAAAACACCTTTTGCACTCTTGAATTGGTATCTCAGCACTCCCTGTTGAGCTGATTAGAAGCCAGTAATTTTTAGATGAATGCCATCTAATACTGTTGTTCACGCCTCTTGTCCTCATGTTTATTATTCCCAAGTGAGACAATTATTTGACCTGATAGTAGGTTTGAATAAAGATATTTACTATTCCTAAATCTTCTGATTCCTTCTTCTCCTTTCCTTTCTTTGTAAATATTTCCCTGATTTTCCGTATCACACTGAAACTAAAACAGGACAAAAATCCCTCTGTATTTGATGTTATTGGGGTTCGCTGCTTGGTTCCAAGAGGAATTTTTCACAATTTTTCCTTGTTTGTTCTTATTTAGTTCTCTATAAAATGGATTAGGTATGTCTCGTGACACTTAGGTGCAGCAGAATAGGAGAAGAGTAGCTTAGTTTGAAACCTGAACACCGCACATCCTTTACGGTTTTCTTCAGCCAAGGTTTATGCCCCCTAAACTGCTGTGGTGCATGTTGCAATCCACAAAGATTTAAAATTCATCAAACAGACAAAGTGTACATTTAATACTCACATGAGGGAATACAGAATGCCTTTCAATACATCAAACTCCTAAACCTTTTACATCTTTCATTTTTAAGCTACATGGATTTTGATTTGTACAATTTTAAAGATATTCTGAAGCCTAGTCAATCTAAAACTAAAAAGCACTGTTGCACAGTAAGAAATCAAGAAATACAATTCAGCAAACCTGGTATAGTTGGTCCCCAGGGAAGTTTTTTTCCAATTCTGTTTGTCATAGCCCAGATCCATCATGTCATGCTAGCCTAACTTACTGCTACTGTCTTTTTTCTTTTTCTTTTTTTTTTTTCTTTCCCCCCTTTTTTTTGGCACACTCCAACTATTTTCTGTTAAACTAGTGCTGTCACAAGAAAACATATAAAAATGCTCTTTTGCAAACATACTGTTTGGTCTTTACTGAACTCTCCAGAGCCACGGATTTCTCTCACTGTCTTTATCGGGGTGAATGTTGACAGATCACTGAACCTTACTGTCAGCGGTGACAGGCTTAAAGCTGTTTTGTGCAAGGTGGAGAAAAAACAAAAAAGGTTTCTGTGCCTCACATCTAGAAGGTCCCTGATTTAACAACAAAGGCTTATGTTCAAAGATGATTAGCTTAAAGGCATTTCAGAGAGTTTTGATTGTAGCAGCAGTTGGGTGTCTTGCTACTAGGTGAAATATGTATTCCCCTGAGAACAAAGGCAGCAGCAATCCTATTCTGCTGAGATGGCAACTTTAATAATTCCATTTATTTATCAGTATTGTGTCAAGATCTTAAGGATTTTGCCCTTCAGGTGAAGTTGGAGGTAGATGGAATGGATACGGTGCTGAACAATCTCACTAAGATATACATGGAAAATGTCCCATAACGTCCTGGGGGAGAGATAGAAAAGAATCCTAAGGGTTTGACTACACATAACACTGATAAATGTCTTCAAGGTTTGTGAAAAGAAGGCTGAGGTTTTCACATTGAGCTTTAGCCTATGCATAAAGCAGTGAGACCAAGTGTTTTTCTCCATATAGTGAAGCATTAGAAGAGATATTAATAGTGCAAATTATCCAGGGATGTTTTCTGTGCTTCACCCAGAAGTTAAAACAGAAAAAATAGGAATATGGATTAATCTTTTACAACACATTGGAAATATTAACCTGGTACATTTACTGTTGGATCTTTTTTTAAAAAAAAAAAAAAAACTTGAAATACAAATAATGGGATTGGCTGAAAAAAATAATTGGAAGGATTACTGCAACCAGCAGTGGTATGAGTAGGGCTTGATTGAGCACAGCTATTACACATAGTTAAACTCGCACAGAGACAAAACACACTGTTGCCTTCAGTTACATAAACATTTTCTGTAAGCTTACCTTATTTTATGACTTTCAGTGACACCAGGACAGATTTCACTGTCCCATAATGAAAATGACCAATAGGAATAAACTATTAATTTGGTGAGGAGCAGAGAAATACAGATAGATACAGATATATATAATCTTCATGCACCATCAGAGAGATATAGAGGACTTTCAGAAGGAAATGTCTCCTAATTAATGATGGTTTGGAGCCTTATGAAGTGTGAAAGAACGTCTGGAGGAATGTGTAGCGTAAGCATGACTCTGAGGGGCCTCGTAGCGTAGCAGTAGAAAGCAATAAAAATGTAGGACTAACGTGCAAGAGGGAGGGCTAGGTAGCTGGAGGAAATGTAAGATCAGATTTTAAAATACTTTTGATGCCCTAAAGATAGAGCATTGAATAATTACTGGGTCATGATAGGCCTTCCTCTTTCAAAGGTCAATACATGGAAAACTTCATATTTTAAGAGAGAAAATGCACTTTCCTCAATATGTTTACTCTGTTACAGTGGGTGAGTTCTTGGCCACGTCTCATTAATGAAGATCTCATGACCCTGCATTTCCATGGGGTCACTGGTTATAATTTCCCTCCCTTGATACTGCAGTGGTCATATAGGCTTATTAGCAGGTTGCTGAACTGACATTAGTAATGACAGTGAACAGCAGTCCATATGAGAAATAGCTTGCACTAGTATTTGAGATACAAAACTTCCCTACTAATATGAAAGTGTGCATAGTGGAGGACTATACAACAGAACATCTTAATCCCTCTAAAAGTACAACACAGGAAAATGTGTTGCAAAAATATCAGATAGAAACTTTCTAAATGTAGAAGGCTGCTTGCAGATCAATTTTCAAACATATCAATTCTCCTTAGACATGCTTTTCTTATGATATGTCAAGTTCTAGAGCTGCGCAGACTGGCCACCACTGCAGAGCTAACATTAATGTGTCCCTCGACTTTGACTGGCAGCAGCTGTGCTCGCAGCCTCTACTGTTTCTGGTACAAACTATTCCTGCCAGAAGCACAGATAAGCTGTGCAGTGGGAGAGACTGCACATACTGGTAATTTCTCAGTAGGCTGAGCATTTACACAGACTCTGTGGACCAAAACCCCTGATCTCTAGGATCAAGTCTAAAAAGACCTCTGTTTTTATTTCATGCAAGGTGATGATTAGCTCAGAATATTATGATAAGAACCAGAGCAAACATTTCCAAGCCAAATGCCTTTTTTTCTCTTTTTCTTTTTTGGTTTCTTTTTCCTTTTGTCTAGCACGGGGTTCTGGCAAGTATGGGTGTGCAGTGTTTGCCAGAATTTAACTACACATTTTCAAATTACTGGCCCTTTGTAATTCAAAAGATATCTGCTTTCTGTGGGCCTACTTTCCCTTCTAAATTGATTCATTACTTAAGTCAAAGTTTTACACTAAGCCTTCACAGAAGGCTGAGATTACACAGGTGCAGGTTTACGGGGTGGCTGCAGCCCTCCCAAGAGCTGTCCTGGGTGCAGCACCTCCCCAGGGATGTGACAGGCTGGCAGCTGTGTAGGTGCAGAGTCCCTTCCTCCTTCCTCCCTATTCACAATGCAGCTGCACCAGCCTCTGGATTACAAATGTATAATTTTCATTTTTTATTTCAGAGCTACTGTAAGGTAAACTGAGCTGGCAGAAACTCCCATGGTCTAGCCAGAGACAAGTGGGCTGCGCAGAACAGAAGTTAGCTCAAAACGAGCAGAGGGATATTAATTTCTGGGTGTACAAAGTCCTGAAAAATCGTTTCTCCAGAGAGCCCTTCAGACGGGGACACCCACGAGCTATCTAATAGCTGGGATTTCAAAACTTATTCCCAGGCAGCTGAGGAACACCACCAGCTAGAAGTAAAATAGGAGCAGCTCAGCCCGTTCGGTCTTAAAATATTAAGACCAAGGTGCGCTGCTGTCACAGAAGGACTGCACCTGGAGAGGGTGATTTGTGCTCAGCCCTGAGCCAGACTTTTCTCTCTCGTTCTGCCTCTGCTCCTCTTGCAATGGTATCACATATGGGTACTCTCTTGAGGGATGGAAATCACTGGTTCTCTGCCATCCTGAAATGCAATTGTTCTACTTCTATCCAAAGACCAGCAATCTTGTTTTCCTAAAAGCCTTTTCAAATGATATGTGCACATGGCATCTGTTTGCAATGTATATTTGCCATTAGTGCTTTTAAGTAGGAATGGTGGGGTCCGTATGGCACAGAACATAAGGATTGCCATGGTAATTAGTCATTATTTGGACTAGCAGAGTAACCGCTATCAAAGACTCTTAACTCACTCACATCCTAATGTACTCAATGTATTTTCTCTGTTTCTGCCCTTTATCTAAACCATTTTTGCTCAGAAAATACTGTTGATATTTACAATTTGCCTGATGCATTAATTTATACAAGAAAATTAAATACAACAGTTTTAGGAAAGTTTAGGTTTTAACATTTTTGAGGATTATACGCTTTTCAGTATAAAAGAATATCCATATAACATCCCTAAACTGCCCTAAGTTAAACGAAAGCAACTAAAATGAAAGAATAGCACCTCTATAACACAGTGTATGTATATCTCTAGCTGAATCTATACTGAGCACAAAAAGAAAGATTATTTACTTGTAACTTTTGTTCTCTGAGATGTGTTAACTATGCATGGTTTTTGGGTTTTTTTTCCCCCCTCTCTCTCTTTCTATCTGAGAGTCAGATATTTAATTCTTACAGTAGCCAACATGACTGCCCAAACATGACCATTACTGTGTGGCTTTCAGGAAGCCAGGGAAAAAGCATTCCTACCTCACCATTCAAGCACAGAAATACTGTGCAGAGCAGGGTTGGAGGCCATGATGTGAGCAAACACACCTCAGAGAGGAATGGTCATAGGTATAAAATTGTTGTTTTCCCCTTGAGCACCTGTACGTATTGAAGAGTGCTCCCAAATCCCCGTGATGCTGTGAAACAGCAAGGCCATTGCACCTGGTGAAAATGAAAAGTCAGGTCCAGGTGAGAGAGAGATGCCGCAGGGAGAGGTGCATGAGCCTGACTATCTCAGGCACTTCCCTAAGAAATCTCCTAAGGACAGGGCTGAAAATTACAAAAACCCTCTCTCAAGCCAGAGGGATGGAGATCTTGTTCCAGTAGAAGGAAAGATTCGACTTCTTCCTTCACAGCAAGTAATCTGGATAAGAAAAGTGAGGCACATAGATTCAAGGGGATAAAGCACTATTGTCCTCTTACCTATGAAGATAGTCCTTTTTTTTTCCTTAATGAAAATATCCTAACAGAGTAAAAAATTATGATTCAGTCTGAAGAATAACCAGCACGAACACTGTAAATTGGAGGGAGACGGCTTTTAGCTAGCATACTTGATCTGAATTCAGCTTGAGAAGGTTGGAGACAAGAGTCAGGACTCGGGGCTGTGCAGCATGGGGCCCCACAGGGGCTATGGGCAGGGAAAGGCCAAATCCCGATTGCAGGTTCCTGCCTTCACTCGCACGCAACCCTGCCCAAGGCAAGGGCAAGAAAGAGGACATGCAACATCTCTGCCCGGAGGATCACGGACAGCACGGAAAGGGGTAGGGAAGGAGAATAGGGTGCACCTGAAGTGAAAATTGAATAGAATACCATGAGCAACAATGTCAAAAATTAATCTATCAAAACTTACAGGGGCTCATTCTACCTAAAAGTCCAGTCTACCTCAATAAGATATTGAGGAAGGGAAGACACAAGAAAAGTAATAGAGGGAACTGATTTTCCCTTTCAGGCACACCCTGAAAAGACATCCCTTGATATTAACGTGCACATTGTCGACAAGTTCATGCTAAGAAATAGCTGTGGACAAATGCTCTCTCCTCCGATGACCTACAGAGGAACTCAGAAGAAGGATCCTTAGGTTGGCAGGGGTTGAACAATGGTATTTTTCTCTTAAAAGATGCTGCCTTCTGAGTGACTTCATACTGCACTGTGCGAGCAGCAGGAGAGAGCTGCTCAGCCTCAGGAGCTGCACTGCGTGGAAACGGAGCAGATGGACAGGTTGACAAGAGTGAGAAAGTTCTCTGGAAACCCCCAAGTCACACAGCCCTACCTGTGAACACGGTAAGCCCGAAGAGGAGCACAAGGACTACTCTTTGAGACTTTGAAGTCTGGAGATGAGCAAAACAGTTTGTGATGCTTAATAATTATGCTAAGTGGGCAGGTGGGAGCCAGATGCTGAAAAAAAGCTTCAAACATGAAGGCATTGATGCTCCAGTGCTCTACCTGGACTTGCCTGTAGACATTAAAAATATTTAAACATTAAAAAAAAATTAACATTGGATCCTGAAAATGTGCTAGTAGTGAGCAGTAGAGTATTTTTACACTGGTTACCATATTGGCTTGCCTAGAGCATTCGGATAAAGTTTGTATATTTGTATAGTTTATGTTGGATTATCATTTCTCACAATGTTTCCACATGTTCTTTCATAGAGAAAATAATGTATGATCAAATGCTAAGTCCTATTTTTAAACTGCCTTTATGCAATTTAACTGAAAATATTAGTTTATCTCGTGCTATTCTGTCAAGCAATATTATACTGATTAGGTTTTTAAAATATTATTGATGTAGATGGAGTATACATAACCTGTGTTTATACTCCATTTCATGTGCTTACATCTTGAATCTTGATAAACTTCTAGTTTTTGACCATACCCTTGTGAAGGATCAGAATGTCATAACCCCTTTAGTAAATATTTTAAAAGGCTAATTTGAGTGAGTAATTGCATTCCAGTTCAGAAGAATACTAAAATAACTAGTTTATGTGAATACATCCATCCTAATGGAAATACACATTCCAAAAGAGTTGGAAGAATTAGCTTAGCATCACTGCTGTATAAAATTCAATGACTTGAGCTTTCAGGGCTGCACAGGCAGACTGAAAACATTTTGGCTCGCCTGGATTTGCATCCACTGTATCTGCTTCCAATCTCAAATTCCAATAAACGAACAACAAAGAAATCAAACGGAAACTGAGTGGCTCGCCAGCTTGAACCTTGCTTGCAGAGAAACCAGACAAAACCACACAGTGTGAGGAAACAAACATAAAAACACAGCGTAATATGTTTTCTATTGTTTCTGCCAAAAAATGTCAATTGATCCAGATCCACATGAAATCTGCCTTCTTCTGCTTAAATTTACCCCACACTCACTGAAGGACTGGTGAGATGTAGTGAACTTTAAAGTGAACAAGGCCATGTTCTGGTTTAACCTTCATTTTCATTTCATTGTAAAAATGCCACATACAACCATCTCTCAAAATCAAACAGGAAGATTCACAGACAATTAAAGCAAGCCCTCATGCTTCTGCTCTGCTAAATTTTTTTCTATATAATGCCTGCTAATTCCATGCATCATTGTAAAATTAGGAGACCCTATCCAGACTAGTAGCTTAAACAGTATTAACAATGCTACGGCAGTGCAAGTATGCATGAAACAATGGAATCCTTAAGGGCTTACATTTTAAGACTACTTCTAAGACAGTAGCACTCATAGTGCAGGATTAGACCTGATGGCGATAAAAATGTTTGGGCTCTACATTTGCTGTCATCAGCTGTATCGCTGCTGTTGAGCGCCGTCCTTTCTGAACCCTGAACTCCCACCCTGAACCAGAAAAGTATTTCCAAACAAAAATGTTGTAGGAAAAAATGCATTCCGTGAAAACACATTGGTTCAATGGATTACCATTTTTACAAACTTTCACCTGGAGAATTCTCTACCAGCTCCAGGTCTCATTCACGGAGCACCTGCTTGTGACAACAGGTACCTACGCAGGCTGTCACTGCCTCTACCACCTCAGCTGGCTACAGTAGCGCGCCAGCTACCAAAAAACAAAAAAGCCACCTCTGTCGGGCAGGTATTAACTCAGCATTGGCATTTGCAGACTAGAAATGTTAGCCATCTGAAGGACCAGCGTATGTATGTCCCTATACAGATACATTTGCTTCTTACTGTCAGCTTGATCTTGAATTAAGAGGAGAGCTAACGATTAACCTGAACACGTTATGTAGCAGAAATTTTTTTTTTAAGTTTCTGAGTCTGATGCTTTTGAATCAAGTATAAACACGAAAGAAAAGGGAAATTCCTAGTAAGAAAAGCTGTCTGTTCAAAGTTAAATGTTGTTACAGATGGGAACAGAAGGACTTATTGCTGCAGGACAGCGATCTTGCAGTGCACATCTGGAACATGCTGTCTACTCCCAGACTGGCAGTGGAGACTGAATGCATCAGATGCCATTAGTCAGAAAACGTGTCAGCAGAAAAATTATGATAAGTGCACGAAATGGTCAGATGTACGGAAAGGCACCATTTGCAGATTTGTTAGTCAATTAGGCTTTATTTGAAGTGATTCCCCAAAGGTTTCTTGGGATAAGAACATTGGTTTTCCTTCGTTTCGCCTAGACTGGTTACAGTTCAGCAACAGTGGACCTTTATATAGTGTTAGGATTTTTATTTTCAGAACTGTCACCACCTAGGCTTTGAGCTCTCATGATTTCTTACTAGACAACTGCATGTTGTCCAAATATAGGCATACAGCAGATAAACAGCGCTGTGCAAAACTATCAACTTTTGTACTGTGAATGTTCACAACCTCTCATTATTGTTACTACTTAAGTCACGACTATAATGCAATCATTTTTGTTAACAAATAGCATTGGTCAAGAAAGACTGTTCACAACAAACATGAATTCCACCTTTGGGAGGTATGCAATCTTTTTAATTTCCTGCTCATAAGTTGACTTTTGGGGTTGCTAATACTTGAAGAAACATTGTTCAGCAGCCAATTCCAATTCGTAAACAAAAGGTATTTGTGCAAAAATGAGATCATTTCTATACTACAGTTTCTATCTGCCACTAAAATATATCATCCTTCAGTCAGGGAGTATGTTGAATGCAACAGCCACACGTTGTGTCTACCAAATAACATAGGTGACTAATTAGAAAAGACCATAGGCTGAAATTGTTTGGCCTCACCTGATTAAACAGTTAGGAAAACAGGAAATAAATTTCTATAAATTTAAGTCAATTTGTTAAGTGAAAAAAGCCTAAGGAAGCCGAATAGCTTACTTGTACTGAATTATCTGAGTAACTGTGCTCTGCAGCTTCAGTAAGAATACTGCAGATATTTGAAAGTTACATATTTACTAGAAAGATCTTCAAAAATCTTTTTAAAAAGTAAAATGTGCACTGAACTTTTCTGACATTTACAAAAGTAATTAATTAATATGATTAAGCAAATTAGACTGAGCCAAAGTCTGACTGATTGTAAAGCATGCTGCAAGAGCCACCTGTTTGCTAGAAAGATTAGATACTATAGTGCTGGCAGTTAGAAAAAACAGAGAATTATGAAAGATAAGATAGAGAAACATCTATATATACACTGACTTTTCAGATCTGTTTTATATAATGTGCATCACCAGATTATCTGAGCTTTACCTGATAAAATAATAGTCCATAAGACATTTTTGCTTGGAAGAAAGCCCTGCACATTAAGCTAAAGTCACTAATAGTGCATAAGGTTATTTATGAATCCAATTCCTAATTAGGCACACAAAAACCTTCATAGATCTAGCGAGCCAGTTCCCAAGATCCAGGAAACATCAATCACTAGCCATCTCTCTAGATCCACCTTTCTTGACCTTAAGGGCAGCAGTATACTCTTCCGCTAGAAGCATATAACATTTTTGCCTGAAATAACACTTACATTTAAGAATCAAACTTCTGCTTAGCAGTAATTGCACTATTGCTATGAGATTTGGTAAAATGTGCAATTACAGGTTATCCACCTCCGGTCACCTCTTGCAACTTTAAAGAAAACTTGGAAATATTGCAGAAATTGTTTTTTTTTATAATTTGTATTACTATGAATCCTGAAAGCCCCAATTGTGTATCTCATAACGTTAGACACTGTGCACTCACGGCTGAAATGCACAGCCTGTAGGAGCCTGCAGTGCAAGTGTAAGAGAGAAAACGTGCCCAACTCTAAAGTACTTAGAGTAAGAGTAGCACCGGCAGAACAGCATACAGCAAACACTAGCTGCTAAAGCATTAACTCTGGATCTCTTTCAGAGATCCATACCGACCCCTTCACTGTCAGGGCTACCCATATGGAAGTTAGGCGGTGAGCTGTACTGCAACACCATGAGCACGCTTCTGGATTTCAGTGCTGAACTGTTCCCCATGCTCCACTGCATGCACGCTGAGTTTCCCCAAGGAAGTGACTTGGGGAAAATCAGCTGATATTCAAGTCAGAAAGGGGATCAGAGCTGGAGAAGAGATGTAGCCTTTTGTGTTTATAGTGCAGAGACAGCAACTTAACTGTGTTGGTAATTGAGATTGTCTGCAGGTGAGGCTTACAGTGCAGGAACAAAGCTCTCAGAGTCCCCAGAGCAGGCAAGAGATGGAAGAGGCTCCGTTTCCAAAGGAGCGACTAAAGACATGGAGGAATCACCAGATAAGGACAGAACGACAGAAGCCCTGGGAGAACAGGATTTTTACAGTTTATGGTATCAGAGCTGGTTAACAGCCTAAGGCAGTTGAGGATGGGCTATCAATTCCAAGTTTTATGGAACTTTTTAATGGAAGTGATGCCTTAGTGCTCACTCTATGCCTTTGTGATTTAGCTGAGGCTAGCATGGTGCCTTGTATATTAGATTACCATAGCTAAAATAATACACTGGAACCTGAGATAACAACTAGTTTTGCGAGTCACAATTCCCACAAAGAGAAAATACTAAGAAACAAACATCCAGGCAAAACTGAAAATGCTGGATATAAAATCAACAAAGAGCTGACTACTAGGTAGAATTCTGAGCATCGTATACCTGGACTTTTCCAGAAACGGTTCCAGCCACGCTCAACACTGCTCAGCCCTGCTGCTTGTAACATACTCCTGCTGTACAGGTTAACTAAATGCAATATTAAAGGTGCAAAAAAATGTGATTTGAAAGTTCTGACTGAAAAACAAGCAAACAGAACACACATTGTACATGCTATTTGCGAGCCAGTGGATCTAATGGTTCACTTACTTTACAACCTGCTTTGGAATAATTTGGCACATCTCTAATTTTAACAAGCTTCAGTGGGATTAGATAAAATGCAGACTTTGTTTACATCAATTAACACTCAAAGAAGTACAAAAGAACTTGTTAACTGCATTTACAAACAAAAAGTAACGAAGCGAGAGTTTGCCCAAACGAAGCAACTGTACGCCTCGCTCAGATTGGTACAGTTGCTCTCTGAGAGACTAAAACCCAAAGAAAACCAAAAACCCAACAACTAAACGGCACTCTCAGAGGCAGAGGTGCGTCTGAAATTTTTTAGTACATTGTTAGATATAATCTGCCTTTAAATTAATTATATTATCAGTTTTACGTACACCAAATTCACAAAAAGGACTGCTTTACCCAACATGCCATGTACACGTTCAGCGAGTTAAACAGAAAACCAAAAACACTGCAGCTGAGCTGACAAACACATTAGCCATTGCTATATTATTATTCCCATTTCCAATTATTTTACCTTGACTGATTATAAGCACACTCTTCTCTACTTATTACAGAGCTGGAAAGAAAACGTGGATCACTTCAAGCCCAGCCTAGTGCACTGAGCATCCTTAGAGATAATAAATGGACACATTACACGCTCCTCGTAAAAGGTCTGCAGATAGTAAGTGAATGAAGAAAGATAAACAGCGTGAAGGAAAACGTAGGTAGAACTGAGAGTTAAAAAAGCAGAAGGAGAAAAGTAGCACTATCATACGATGCCCTTCTGAAAGATCCAGTCCAAGTGGGGATAAATGTTTTGCCCTCTATATCACACATTTTCCATAGATCTGTATGCGTTCAAAATCTCTAAGTAACAAGAGCAACCTCTAGAAGTAGTTGGCTTTTTTTACTCCCTCAGGATCATCCACATTTAAGGAAACATTTTGTTTCCTTCTTAGGCGGAACGCAATATATTACAATCTTATTCCTCTATTATTTCCCATTATTAGCGCAGGGATCTACAAAGCAATGTTGCTACCACAATTGTTATGTTTTTAGTTGCATTTTGAGAGTAGCCAAGAGGCCTGGACACTATATAAATATGTTTTTATTACTCTAATAGTATTCCATTTTAATTAGAAGTGACGCTCCAAAACAACAGGATTACGCTCCTCACATGAACTATAGTCAGTGAATCCACCGGCCGGTCAGCCGAGGCAGTCAGTACTGTATTTCCCGGTCCTGTGACACGGCAACTTCTCCCTCCTAATATGACAAAATTAATTCACACAAGCTGATAACAAGGCTATTACTGCACTGACAACGGTAAAAGGTGGCTCAAGTGGAACAGTCTGGCGTACTCCAGCATTTCAGAGCGAAGGTCTATCGAACTGAAACGACACACAGAATCAATTTCCTCAACTGCTTCTGCCTCTCCAAACGTGCCGCATTACACCCCAGGACGCGCCTTAACGAAAGAGAGGCGAGCGACGCCACGGACAGCCAGCGAACGAACATTAACGTAGCGCTCTCCCGCACGAGGACGCCGGCCAGCTACTGAAGACAGCTTTCCACGTCAACACTTTGGTGCTTGAGGACCGTCAGGACCGAGATGGCTTACGTAGTCACCGCTAACTAGGAGGAAGCGGTAGGGACGGGGCGAAACGCGCAGCTTGCTGCACAAATTGACGAAGCCTTACACATCTTGGTGGTCGCTCACCCCTGAGCTCCTTTCACGCCCTCCGCCTGCTTAACTCCACTAGGCTGCTTTTTCTGAAGTCGGGCTTATTAACTTCAATAGTTGCGCCAGGCAAGGAGCAAGAAAACAGTCTTTAATCAACTGGGCTACACTGGCTATATCGCATATATCGTTCCTGAAGACAGGGACGTTTAGTGAAAGTTTAAAAAAAAAATAGAACAAAGGAGACCTCAGGAGGAATTAAATGAAATCAAAAGTAGCTCGGACACAGAACTGATTGTTTTCTCCCCCTCCTTCCCCCCCCCCCTTTTTTTTTCAAACAAAGAATAAAGACTGAGAATTTAGGAAAGTAACAGAAAAGGAAATGTTCCTCTGAAATCAAGAGAAACAGGCTATGCTAGAAGCAAGGAAACCTTTTAAGCATAAACAGCCAAAATTGTCGCTATGGCATTAACAGTATCGCTGTTTAAAGGAGGTGTTGTGAACGCTGCTGCGAGCCGGAGCCCTTCGTCCTAGCGCTCAGCCCGGCGAGCGCTAGCGCTACTCCAAGACGGCCGCTGCGCACGCGTTCAGGACTCACTACTTGGTTCCACGGCGGCTACTTGGTGTAGCCCGTAAGTATAAACTTAGGTATTTAGATGAATCAGAGAATAAAATGATAAGCTTTAACTGGTAAAAGAACAACATAGTTTAAACCCGAGGATGATTCTGGCATCACGGAGCTCGGGAGCCTCAGCGTACACGATCCTAGTCTTCTACAGACAGCTCTGATTTGACTCTGCCTGTAGTCTCAGGTGTGAACTGGCTTTCAACTGCAAACGTGTAGCTGTGCTAGGGGTCACGGTGCCAAGCTGCCAAGCCGGGCCGAGAGGCTGAGCTTACGCTAATATGGCTACAGGGCTTTTGCAGCGCAGCTGGCTCATGCGCCATGGGTTTGCCTGCAAGAGGCCAGGTACGAGCTAAGTCTCCTCACCTGAGGAACCAGCATCCCCACACGTCTCTGTCACCAGGCAGCAGAGGAGTGCAATGGGTTTGCACGACCACCTGAATTACGGTTCCAAACAACCATCTAGAGGCTTGGGGGACCCCCCAGAAGCTGCACGTTTCTGCAGGTAGCAATAGGCACTGTAATGTCTCCTGGGAGAAACCTGCCTCCAAAATGCTCTCTGCACAAGCCAGATTATAAATGCAAGAATATCACAGTACATGTAGGTAAATTCCGGAGAGGTACTTGGAGGTTGGACTAGATGATCTGCAGAGGTCCCTTCCAACCTAAACGATTCTGTGATACCCACACATTGGAAAGTCTCATAGTTGCTTAACATTGACTACTACACAGCAATTAAGTTTGTTTTCTGTTAGCAAACACATTAAATTGCATGGGGTGTGTGTGGTGGGGGGGAAGTTTCCTAGATATAACATTTATTATGTCTCCTCATCCACCACTCCTCAAAAAAGTCTATTAATTAAATACTTTAGAAACGATTAAAACACTTATTTAGAACCTGTCTCACTGGCACCTGTTAATTCACTGACCCCCACGACGCTATGGCAGTAAATGTCTTATTTGATTGCTTCTGCTACCAATAAGTCAGCATCTTAAAGACAAAGACGACATGATGCAACTTCATGTACCACAACATTGCCTTAAAACACAAAAGCCAGTATCTAGAGGCACAGAAACGGAACATTTATGTAGACAGGGCAGCACAAATAATCTATTTAACCTAATCTTTTAATTACAGGAAGCATCTCATAGCAAGACATACAAGAGCAATGAAATGACCCAGAGCTAGAAATCAAGATGATATATTTGTGCATGTGAAAGTAACACCAACAGAATTCATAAAAGAAAACCTCCTTGGGCATTATTATCTTTCCATCAGGATACACTGTCATCACGTTGAGAACAAGAGAAAAATGACTTAAAATATGTTATTAAAATACAAAAATGTAAAGTAGAGGGTAAAAGGGAAGGAAAACAAGACTAGAGAAAGGTAAAATTAGAGGGGGGAAATACAGGTAGAAAGAAATCTTCATTCAAATAAAAAAAAGAGCATCAGGTGCGGGGGGATAAACTATGGGTCAGACCCTAATAGCTTGACACAGTCCAGCACCTATTCTACAAAAGATGCAATGATTTCAGTGTCATTATTTCCTCAGAATACACTATTCAGCCAAGAGGGATGTACAAATCTATCCCTGCTTGGGCAGTATGCAAATCATCTCCCACTCCTCTGCAAGCTTTTCAGGCTAGCTGGCAGAGAGTCCCCTGAAGAGTCCTGGCAATGCCACCTCTCTGTGGTGGGAAACGAGCATCTTGCAAAGAACCCCCGAGACGGTACTGCCCCCTCAAATCTGCGCAAGTGGAAAAGTGTTGCCTGCGAGGGGGAGAGGGAGGCAGCCCGTGTGCATGAGAGGCAGCAAAAATAATAGTAGTAATTATAAAAGTGTCCTGAAATATCAGGAGATGGAGAAAATAATTGATCCTTAAAATAAATAAATAAATAAACAAACCAACTACACTCCTTGCTATATATATTTTTTCCCTCCTTTCACATTTGTGACATTCTGACCCTTTGTTCAGATCCTTTACCTTACTACATCTAAGTTATTACCGAATATTTGAAAAAATTGGCTTCCCTTCCTTTGATCTTCTACTATTGGATCACATTCTTCCTACTCCCTGTACATAGTTCTGCACTCCCACATTTATTTTCCTCATTTCTTTGTTTACATTCAATTTTACTATATTTCTTCACACTTTTCTGCACTGGTAAAGTCTATGTTATGTTCCAACAGACATTACTCTCTCTTATTCCTTACTTTGCACTTTTTCCTGATTATGTAGAATACTTGTTTCCAGAATGACAAGGAAAAAAGAAGAAAATTTATACAATGCTGAAAACACATTCCTTTCCACTCCAACTACACCCTTAGCTACATCGTGCTGCCATTGTTTTCCAACAGAACTTGTATTTCCAAACTTGGGAATTCCCATTAGTCTGTTTGACAGAATTTTCCTGCCTTTTCTCAGAAGGTGTGCATTTTTCAAATGCCAATAACATACCACTACAGAATTTCCCAGGAGTAACAGCTTGGTTTGAAGGGCTCTTATTCAAGAGCCTTAGCTCCAAAAAACCCATTTGAAGCAAAAGCATCAAAACCGACAATTTACATTCTATAAATCAAACCAAAACTATAACCAATGTATTTGCTTAATTAATTTTAGAATGTGAATATAATTATTAAAAGTGTGATTCCAAACTACTACCAAAAAAAAAAAGTAAACAAAAAAAGGGAGGGGGGGAATATTTCAGCTCCTTTACTGTGTTTTTGCAGCTATCTCTAAGGAAGCAGGGGGATACAGAGAGCTTTGCCAGGCTTAACCCCCGAGTGAGGACAGAGCATGGCCTCAGCAGGGACAACCCAGGTGAGAAGGCCTGAGGCTAGAGCGGTTTCCACTTTGCCAATTTGGGGCTAAAAAGCATCAAAGTACAGGAGATCTCTCTCAACAGTGATGATATCAGTTTCCAAAATATGATAAAATGTCAGAGAGATAAAAATGTATTCCCCCCACTTTCCACAGGATGTTTAAAACGGAATCTGTGTCTTACTCTGAAAGGTGGGCAGCATTTTCTGAATAAATTGTACTTTTTCTTTATAATCTGTGTGCTGCGACACGTCTTCCTCCAGTCACTCCTACAATAAAAGCCAGAGGATGTAATAAGCTGTAAAGAGTCACAATCTAGCCAGCTCTTGTGTCCGACCTGCCGCGTCCACCCCTACGGGTTTCCACTTGGGAGAACACCCACCCAGGGCCCTGGCGACGCGCTGCTCGGGCTGTGCCTGCGCCGGCCAAGGACGGCCTCGCACGGACGCTGCCCTGCCGGGGAGCAACGCACGCGAGAAGCAGAGGCACGACGCTACGGATGTGCTCCGACACAACCACGTGAGAGCTGGCCCGGGTGTAAAGCGAACAAGCTCCGGCAAGATCAGTCTGTTGGCATCAAGGGAGGTGGGTCTTGTTACCCTCACTGAAAATCCAGCCTGGTCTATCCAAAACCTACTGCAGCCAAACCGATCTGTAGGAGGTAGCCCTGCACCATGAGAAAATACGCGGGGCTGTGAACGGGTAGTGCTACCACAGCAAAAAAAACCCAAACAAACAAAAAACAAAGATAATCCATTCTATGTGGATTTAAATACTCCAGGACGTGGTATGAAAATGGATAGACATTGGTTGTTTTAATCTCTTGCTCCGTGACACCTGGATGGTGTCTCCTTTTAACTTTACTGCACATGAACTATGTGCTCTTAATCTAATTCGAGAGACCTCAGTAGAGACCAGGTTTAAAATAAATAGCCATTTTTCATACTGCAGCACTGAAAACGGCTGAAGCACAACTCTGCTTACTCCATCTGAGAGTTTGGCATTTGGTGATAATAGGTTACTTCAGATAGTTCAGGGGGAAAAAATCAAATCATTCACTGAACTATGTAGTATCAGTGCAATTCATCTCAGCCCATAACAGAGGACACATTTAAAAGAATATGTAAAGTATGCCTCCACCTAGTGATGACTATGTACAAATAATAGAAAATAATAATAATTCTCTTACTTTATAGAATCTTGGTAATTGGCTCCCTTTTTCATAAATTTAAATGTGCACTTGTACAAAGGTGCACTTTCCATCCCGAAAAACCATTCTGAACCTCAATCTGTAAAAGTTTACCTGCAAACTCCGACATAGGAGGCCCGTAATCACATTCCAAATTTCAAATAAGTCAGCATTTTAAATAGCAATATATTTATAATAATCATGGCTATGATCACAAAAACATAATGGTAAAGGGATATCGAGTAATGCACTGTGGATTTTAGGTGTTAAAATAACTTGGTATTGTAAGTCGGACGCTCCATTTTTAAAGTGATAAGCTAGCCATATCTCCTCTTTGCAACTTTGTATGCCAAAGGAAATATTTGTTCAGGAGAGTTTAAAAAAAAAGTTTCTGATTGGTGTCCACATTACATTTCCACACAGTATACCAGAAGCTTCTTGGATCATCCTTTTTTCCCCATGATGAATCAATTAGGAAAACATTTTTTATTTTGAGAAATATTATAGCTCAAAACACTTATTCCGGGTTATGAGATTTTTGGTCAGCAGTTACAGATATCTTTACATGAAATCCCTAGGAATTTATTCACCCTAAATCAGGGAAAAGGCAATGGAAAAATTTAAAAAAAATTAATTTGATATAAAAATACACCAAAATTCAACTAGCCCAGCCCCTATACCCAGATTCAAATTTATAACTCCATCATCCATAGAAAAAGACTCTATAAATGGGATCAGTCGGAGGTACATCCTTCAAAATGAATAAACTTTGAGGAGGAGGTTTCAAAACCAAGCGCCCATGTGGAAAATGTTCTTCCTAGGCTTTCCTTCCGTTTGCGCCACCTGGGAACTACCTTAAATGTCTCGCTCAGGCTGACTAGGATTGTATTACCATTTCAAAAGGCCTCCTCCTTCCATGAGCGGTGAATCACAGTCTAAGAACGACTTTTCTGCTGAAAATAGAGACACATATTTTCTAAAAGAGAAGGCAGGTCACCATTTGCATTTCTCCCAGCGCAATCAAATCGCCGGCTATGGTGCATTTAACACCTTGACGCATCTAAACCCATCCTTTCCCAAAAGAAAGTTAGCAGTACAAATCACTCCTAGACACAGACCTGAATCCCTCCCTGGTGTGGTCTGGCATAGAGAAACACAAAAAACGGAGTAAAGTGACTTAGCCAAGATTTTTTTCAAAAAATGTAGCAGCTGCATACTGAAATACCAGCACCAAACATGTAAACAAGTCAGATTTGATTATCTCTGAGCGAGTTCATTTAGGATTCATTTTTCTCTTTGTTTTTCAGGAGTTTGATAAACTAAGGGAACACGTGCAATGATTGGGCATACATCAGGAATTTATTTTTTCTTTTTTTAATATTAACTTAGCCTAAGAGGCCTGCAAAAATCATAATGTAGCTCTTTTCACGCAGGAGAGCTGCAAAAACTTAAAACTCCAGGCGGCAAAGAACGAGAAAGCGCACACGCCTTTTACACTTCTGCACTCCCTTTCCGCCGCCGATTGCTGCGGTCTGCGAAAATACCGTCTTCCCCCGTTTTAGGGGTACACAAAACGGCAGCATCAGCACCCCAGGTCGGAGCACGGCAGGCTAAAATAAGCGTTAATAGGATGAACCCTGTTCGGCTTGGCCCCGTTAGGACCGAGAAGCGCTTACAAACCGCTCCGGCAAGTGGCGAGCAACCTGAAAAAACCTCGGGAGCCTCATCCACCCATCCGGGACGGGACGGGAGGGCGCAAACGAGGCCCGGCCGAAGCGTTGGGGGTCTCGGCCCGGCGGCGGGCGCCAGCGCGAGGCCGGACCAGCCTTCGGCCAAGGCGGCCAGGCCGGCGGCGCTGCCTCGTGCGCTGCCCACGAGATGGCAGCAATATGTTTATGAATAACGCAGCGACGGGCAAGGCTGCCGCCCGCTGCCATTTCGCCTTCCAGCCGCCACACCCGGCTGCGAAAAGCCCGCCGTGAAACCGGTCGAAAGACCGCGGGGGAAATAAGCAGCTTTGCCGCCGTGCTTCCGCCAGGGGTAAGCAGTAGGCCCGACCGGCTTTTTGGGAGGGCTCAGGGTAAAGCCAGGGCGGCCGGTGCTTCTCCTACCGCGCCGCCGCTCTCCCGTCGAGGCCCTCCTGCTCTTCGGCGCCTCTGTCCCTGACAAAATTGTTTCACACGCGCACGAAGCGTGAACTGCTAAATATTGACCGCTAATAATATTTTCTTTTCTGATGGACAAATAACGCCTGCAGTGAACGAAAGCCGCAGCGTAGCTGCCCAGAGCGAAGGGATCCGCGCGCTTTCTGAAGCGGCACACGCGTACGAGCGCGCCCAGGCGCTCGCACCTCTCGCGGTCGCGGAAAGACGACCTCTTAAAAAAGCGCGTTGAGCTGTTATCCTAATCGTCTTCCGTACGCGCAGCGGCAGATGTGGAGCGCGTGGGTTTTCCAGGCAGCCTGGCCTTCAGAGGGCAAACGTGGCCTTGCTTTGCCCTTCGGTTTCCGGGCGCTCAGGAGTTTACTGCAACCCTGACAGGCCACGTGTTTACAGGAGCCGGTTCCCCCGGATCTTGCCTCGCCTGCTGCGCCCAGCGAATCGCCCCGGCTGCCGGTCCGGCTGGCGGCGGCGCGGGCGCTGCCCCTTCGATAACTACGTTGGACCCCATGGCAAGTACTTCCACCAGCTACAAGGCAGGGAAGAAGGAGCTTCCCGGGGGGACAACCCTGCTCTCATTTCCCTCTGCGGAGCTGAATCCCGCTGACAGATCGGATATCCGAGGTCCCCGCGGCTTCGACGCGAGAGATTTCAGGGCGGAGAAAGCCAGAGCGTAGCCAAAACCCTCCCCTCGCTTTCGGGGTGAGCAGGTGGAAAGGGCTCTGCTGCTTAGGGGCCACAACCTGGAAACTGCGGGAGAAAGTCTCCTTTAACTCTGTCATGTCTTTTTACATGACTTTTTTTTTCTACACCTGTAACAGCTTTCTCGTTCTGTGTTTTCTGTTACCTCTTCTAGATGTCCCTACGAGTTGAGCAAGGTGTTATTCCCAATACAGTGAAATTTGTTTTCAGTAGGACAGCGATTAGAGAAAAGGAACCATCTAGCTAAGATGGTAAATAAATAAATAAATAATAATAAAGTTTTCTTGAGAATTTTGAATCTTCCTTGAAGTAGGCAGTCATGACAAAAAGTTGCATATCAGAAGGGGCCTTCAAGATTTCTGAACAGTAATAACTGTTCAGCAATTTGTTGAATAGGATTTTTTTTTCTTTTAGTTAAAAAGAAATCTGAGTAGCAGAAAGCCAAAGACTCTCTACTGTTCTGATTTTGTACTCATAAAATATACAAATCCTTTGCTGAAAGTCTCACCCCAAAGTAGACGCAAGAGCAACAGAAAGCAAGAAAAATATATTAGGCATAATTTTGTAGCAACTATATATTTTCTGCTCAACCTGCCAGTTTCATGAATGAACTTGCACAGTTGCTTGTTCCTTGAAACTACCTCTTTAGGGAGACTGAAGACTCAGTTTCCCAAATCTTTTAAACATACATAATCCTTGAAAACGGTTTCTTCCCACTTCACTCCTTGCTAAAACATTGTCCATTTTCTCATATACAGTATGAAACAAAGTACAAACATTTTCATATAAGTTACCAAAAAAAAAAAAAATCATCTACAATATGCCTCCACTGTTTCAATTTCTTTCTGCTGTTCTTATATGTAGGAAGTCCAAGGCTTTACGGTTTGTACGTTCCCGTCGTTAAGTGTAAAAGTAAGCCTTGCACTCGCTGCTGTAGGACTGCTGAAACTCATCCACTTCTCCACTGCGCGGGGGGCCAAGGGGTGGGGGGGGGACTGACTTCATTACCTGGCGTTTCTTAAAACTTGAACTGCATTAAGGACTTGTGTGTCTGTGTTTACAAAGCAGCCTGAAATTTATTTCATCCTCTTTTAACATACTCTATTTGGATTAACGCGGGCAACATTAAAACTTCAACGAGTGAAACAACAGTGGCAGAAGGCAAGCACGCCCATTCTCCCAGATTTGTTGACGCGTGATTATTACTCACCCAGCACTTCTGAAACAAGACGATGAACCTGGGTACTAATATCCTATACGAGTGTCCCAGTTACCAGGCTCTTACTTTGTTGCTTATTCTGAACTAGATGAGGATCTTTTTCTCTCTCAGCCAGTACTTCTACCTACCATGCCTTTTAACAACCAAGAATACTTCCTTGGGTCTCAAGAATGTGTGCTATCAACACAGGTAAACTGATTAACATTAAATCCGCCCTTTTCATTCAGAACAATTCATTATAACTTTCCCAAGCATCTCTAAATGCCTCTCCTCTCTATCACCTTAAAATCTCGTATTAAAGAGAAGGGAATTGACTTTTCAGTTACATGATGTTTATAATGTGTACTTTGTGCGTGGTGTATTTTCTATAGAACTTTCCCTCATAAGCAAAACTGCTTTTGCTCTTATGCTATGTACTCTCTCTCTTACTTTTTTAAATCAACAATAAAAAATTGGCATACAGGAACGCATTGAAAACACAGCCCTGCTGGCGTTCCTTGTGTAAGATTCTGACTGATTTTTCCCTGTGCGAACGCGGCTACGATAGCATATTCCAAAAGCAGTGGTTGTGATCTGAAGCATTTGATACCTTAGAAAATTTAGGTCCTCAGAAGAGCAAGACAATAAATTAGTAAAGCATGGTTTCATTTGTAACTTTTCGTTTAAAAGAAATTACAAGATAATGGGACAACTAATAAATATTAATAAAAGATCTGCTTTTCAACAGGTGTAAATCAAAAGTTATTCCAAAAATGTCAACACAGTTACAATATTGGGAAAATAGAATACGAGTCAGCTCCCAGAACATAGAAATCAGTATAAATTTGTATATAGAAAGCATTCAGTAACCACAACTGTGATTCTGCTTTTTGTATGCGGATCTATCAAATACAGGAAGTATTAATTGCTTTTCAGAAATGAAAAAAATCACAACAAAGATAGGTAAGTTCAATAAAATAAATAGATTCACACTTTTTTTGTACTTCAGTTACAAAAGAAAAGAGCTGATACATGGAGAAGTCAGGAGTTTGTTTGCATCCATCCCTTAGGTTTTACTGAACATTTTGGCCGTGACTTATACGGTAAGGTCAATACCAAGACAATGGGAAAATCCAAAATACAATACGGAGATCAGTCCAAATTGCCCTATTCAAGAGCTCTTAGTCATAGTAATAGGAATAGTTTACTTGCCTGAAAATATACACTTGAACAACTTTAAGAGAATGATGATTAAGACCATTTCTTGTGCCTATTTTAAACTAATTATCAGTTTATTATTTAGAGTATCTCTTACTGACATTATCTAAAAATTGCGTGATGCAGCTCGGCTACTTCTTTTAATTAAGCAATGATAAATTCAAGTCCCTGGTTAAAGAAATTAAACCAAAAACATAGTGGTAACCTCGAGAAGCAGACAAAATGCTATACAGATTTTAAAACAGGAGCAGGTCAGTCTAATGCAGACCTAATTCAAAGCCAGCAAAGATTAGTCTACTAACTGAAGACAAAAACACTCAAAGTCTGAAGACGCAAGCTTTCTCTGGGCCAGTTTAGAGCATAGACCAAATTCCAGCTGACCACAGTGACTACCAGGAGCTACACATCCATCCAAGTGCAAGCTGTTTCTTAGATTTACCTCCTCAATGCAGCCTTTCCATTTAAAAACATAAAAAGAAATCCAAATATCTCTGACATTTCCAAAACACTCCACAGGGCACTCTCAATGCTTCCCTCTAGAGAGATCATGAAAAAGAAAATGACCCTCCTATGGCAAAAGCTGATGACTTAACCATTTTGGCGAGGCTTCGAGATCCTACAGTGATCCTGCAGTATATAGAATAAAAGAGTTTGTCATTCAGATTATGCTTTTAAAGCTTGAGGAACTTCAAGGATAAGGGAGTTATCCTGTATCAGCATCATAAATGCTATGGAAAACATGCAGTATATATGAAATCACTGAAAAATAAATTTCATGTAAGGCATAGGTACAGTTGTACTTTCACATGTCACACTGTTGGAACACTGAGTATCTCATAGGGAGACACAAAAATGTATTTACAATTCTTATTTGTGCATAAATGAGTAACCCCTAACAGCTGCAGTTTACTGAGATAAAAACCAGTATCACACTAGAACTGTGGCAAGAGTCAGGGCATCAGGCTCCAGAAATTCTTCCTTGGAAACCTGCTGAACTTGGCAAAGGGAGAAAAAAAAAAACACTTAACAAATAGTAATAAAAAATGTGATAGTTAAATGAATAGTGCTATTAAGAGAACAAATCTGCTTCCTCAATTCACAAGCATGCTGCTGCTGACCTCCCCCCGCCTACTCTTCATCTCCTTCTTTTTTTTCTTCCTTTTCTTTTTAGAATCACACAAAAGAAATCTTCCTAAACCTTCCTAAAAAAGGAAGTACTGTGTAGCCATAAGATTTTGTGCTAATGAAGCTTTTGAATTGGGCAGCCATAGGTCAGAAGAACATCTTCTATATGGTCTTGGTGGAATTTGAAATGAAAAAGGGCTCCTTGACTTACAAGCCAGGTTGCTTAAAGCAGGGGAAAGAATCAACTCCAAATGAAAAGTTTACTAGAGGCAGATATTGAGTATTGAGAAAATCTGTAAACTAGTTATCAATGCAGCAGCAACCAGTTTAGTATTCCCCGCGAAGTAGCCATCATTTTATTATTTTCTTCATTTGTAACTCACATCAAAACCCATCTATCCAATATAAAACTGAACTAAATAAAGGAAAGAGGAGAATGACAGTGGCATAGGCACCGTTTCTGTTGCAGTTGCTGACTGACAACACTGCCATCCCTTAACATGGTTTTATTTAGTTATTACAACCATCTCTCTGTAAATGACACTTAGGATTATTTAAGATTATGTTGTAATCCTTTTAATCCTCAGTGCTTTAAATTTCAGGCTAAACACCAAAGAGCAAACTAGCACTTAGCAGAAATATTTAAAGCATGTGATTTGAACATAAATCTTCTTTTATTCACCACTCCTGTGATGAAGACCTAGTGTATCACGTCATTTAGCCAGAGAGAACAAATAGCGCAGTAGCTCACAGCAAACTGCTACGTTTCCCCACACTGCGGGAAGCTGTTTCAAAGTAGTTCTTTTTCGCAATGTTAGCTATATCATCATTGAAATAAATGAAGGGAAATCAAAAGGTTATATTTTGTAAGATGTATATATTTTAGGCTACTGTTAAAGAAAACTTGAAAAAACCCAAAATGTTCAACAAGAAACAAAATAGATTGCATGCACAAATTGGACAGTATGTGAGACAGATCAGACTTATCCTGCTAAACAGGGAGTAGCTCAATTAAAATGAATGGAGTAACAGTGCTGAAACCTCATGATCAAGACCAGAAACCCAAATCATCCTGCCTGAATTTCATTTACTTGCAGTTTCCTCTTTTTATTCCCTGCATCGATCATGTTTCCAATTAATTTTCTTCATGATGCTCCTATACTCCATCTTCTTGTTACCACCCGTTAACTGTCATATGCTTAGATTTTAAAATTAAGATTTCCTGCTTTTTTTTCAACCCAAAATCTCAACAGTCATTTTCTATTTCTAATCTATAATTCATGAACTCAAATTGAGCACCCAGGCTAAATCAAACTCAAAATTCTGCATCTAGTTCTAGTACAACATATTAGCAGAAAGCAACCACTGCTCTGTTTGAAGCAGAAAAGAAAGTCTTATTACTCAGAAACTAATGAAACAAAACTCCACCAACCATGCTTTGTTGTCATGCTTTGGAGATATAAACCTACTCACTTCTGATAATTTCAGAGTTCAGCAGCTAATGTATTTACGTAATAGCAATGCAAAGCATCTATATTTAGGTTGCAAAAGAAAAAAGAAAAAAACCCACCCACATTCTTTTCATTTGAACAAATCTGTAAACAAGTACACATATATATTATCAATATTATTCGCATCCATATACATAAGTAGAGCATCAGAAGCGTTTCCTGAAATACTCAGTATACAGGTACAAACTGACCTCTTAGCTTTAGAGCTCATCTTGGAGTCTCTCCAGGCTATCTCATAAATCTGTGCTCTCTCTCTCTTTATTTCCCTTCCCACTCTATCTGCTCATGTAGCACCAGTCTCCTTCAGTCCTTTCCTCTCCCAAAATGTCACCACTATTGATGCCAAAGCCTTCTCCTCTTTCACTCTTGCCATCTGGCATCATCTTCTCATAGCTCTCTGTCTAAACAATGCTCCATCCATCCCTTTTCAAAATGTGTCTTAACATATGTCCTTCCTCCCATGCTTTTACTTCTTAGTCTCTCTCCCACTCACTTATTGGCTTGATGAAGACACGTTTTAATGGGTTCAAACAGTAGTGCATGAGTTTCCTTTCTCACATTATTCTGATTCAGTGGAGTTACACCTCACACTAATAGAAGTGAGAAGAAAATATATTGCAAAGTCCTCATACAACCAGTTTTGGTAAATCAATAACATAGGTTTTCATTTTCTTTACATTGGAAACATAATAGTTTCAATGAATCATCATTTTAATATGCATTTCCAAATAGAAATTTTGCCTAACGTGCAATGAGAAATAAACCCTAAAAGCTCAGAAGATCTGTCAGTGCGCACAAGAGGTTGCGGGACTGAAGGCTAAGGTTATACTTAATCACTTTCCAAGTGAAAAAGCTGAAGATTGACAGCAATACCAAAATATTTATTCTAAAAATACCTAGGAAATGACAAAGCTCCAAGTGTTGTTTCAAGACAACCTAAAGGATGTGGGGGGATAGAAGCCTAAGTCTCACTGACTTGAAGCCAGGGAACGTTTCTAAATATTGCATGTGCTTTAAAAACATATCTAGAAAAATAAACCTTAAAAAAGTCTCCATAAACACTCATTTGACCCCCACAGATAACCTCCTTGGTTTGGGGGATGTTTGTTTGTTTGTTTGTTTGTATTTTTACAGTCCCAGACCCAGCCGCAGTTTAGAACAAACTGGTGGTTCCTCCAGCATGTTCCAGTTGGTGATAATGCAAAAGGACTATCTGATAGTTAAAGATACCTTGTACTTGGCATATTCCTTTCCACGTCTCTCCCTCCCTTCACCAACAAAGTTAAGTTTATATTGTTAACAATTCTGTGTGTTAGAACTCTGGGTAACAACTCACATAATTTGTTGGAAATATTATTTTTAACTGGCTTGATGCAACTTCTAGTGAAACAAACAAACAACAACAACAAAAAAACTTTCCACTGATATTCGTGGGAGCTGGGTTACGTTCAAAGATTAAAAATGTTGCAATAAACGTTTTTCAGCCCCTAGATGCTGGAAGGTTAACCCTGCAATAATGCTTTCTCCATCCTTTCATCCTTTAAGGCCTTGATCCTCCCATTCGATACAATGGAATTTAGATGAAATAGTTAAATAAGGTTATTATTCATCAACAAAGAATAGGCATATGAGAAACATTTATCCTTCTATTTTGGCCCTGGCAGAGGCAAGATCTTACAGTCTTCCCCTCCCCTTCCAGAAATGAACCTAGGGCATCACCGTCTGAGCACCCTTAACAGCAATAAAAATAAACAGAGTAACCACACTACGTTGGAGCAATGCTTGTATAAGCATTTTGAAGAATTTGTGTTTATGGAAGTTCTTTAGGTCAGGATTCTAGGCCTGAACCCAAAGCAATTACCTACTAAGTTTTAAAAACAAATTGAATATAGAACATTAATCAATAAATCAACAGGTTCTCAAGTGTTTAAGGAGATTCAGTCATCAGAAATCCTTCTCCTAGAAAAATAGTAAACTGATGCTTGATAAAATGTTACACTCCTATATCGGTAAGAAAAATGCTGTATTAAATCAGCCTGTGGTTATTAAAATATCCAAAGAAGGAAATAAAACCTACCTCTTAGCTTAAGAGACTATATACTCAAATGAGCAATGGAATGCATGCATTGCCTCTTACCTGAAAGACATTCTTTCTGCTAGATTTCTCTGGGGTCCACTCAATGCGAGCACCACACAAATCCACACATTCAGGTTTATATCCTGGTTTCTGGAAAGGAAAAAATAACTATGAATATATCCTTACTTTTCAGAAATGGAGACAGTTATCAGATAAAGATCAAAATAGATCAAGTGACACATTGTAGTGCTGCTGCTAGTATTACTCTGAAAGAGTTCATTACTCCCAGTTAGTATGATATTAACACTTTTGAGGTGTGTTAATTTAGCAGTAAGGTTTTTATATGAGATATACAATTTTAAATATAATTAAACTGCTTAAAAACAGTCCGTTGTATCACATATATACAAGAGATCAAAACACAAATGCACATACATCAACTGGATTTTTTTAATTGCTTACTTCGCAAAACATCTTGAAAAGCCATTGTGTTTAAAGGTAAAGTTTTATGGTTTGTTCACCTATGATTTTATACTGATAAAGGTGGAAAGGACAACAACTAGACATGAGCGTGCATCATCCCTCTAAGAGGGACCATCGCCTTTCTCCGCACAAATTATCGTTGCTAGCTCCTGGCTTGTGCGGCAGCCAGAAAGAACTCAAGTCTGTAGGCTAGCTCTGCACTCCCAAGTTCACTCCTTCAGCAATGTCAGTCTACTACAATCTCACATCCCCAAACGTAGCTCTGCCTCTCCAGCTACTCTGTACAGATGCAAACAATACTAACAGCAGATTTGTTGGCCAGTATCATTCATGTTCCTGGGAGTTAGTTTAAAGCAAAATAATCATCATTTGCCATATAAACTGTTTCTCCAGGGACTTTGCCTGTGCAGCAGTTCTGGCAAAGCCTTTCTAGTTTAGACTAGCCTTTATAGATTAGGTTATTGTACATCCCAGACAACAAGGAAACTACTCCGGCTAACAATATATGGCACTAATAAGTCCCTTTTGGGTAAGATATGGAGTAATATCCACATAATGTAATTAATCAAGCTTGATGCATCTTTTTTGCTCTATTGTTCTTAAGCCATTTTACCTTAAAAAATGACATTGCTGATAAAGAAAATAGACTTAATAGCAGAAGTTACGGTACCCAGTCCAGCATCAACCACATAATCAGCTTTCCAAAGATTGCTCACTGAATTTCTCTGATGTTGTTACTAAAGGCTAAAAAAATGCGTATTCTCCAGGGTGCTTTTGAGATGGGCAGAAAAGGATCCATTTAGGTTAAAAGAAGTAGAGTAAAAAATCCTAGTCAAGTACTCTGCAGCCATAGTCTCTGGCGTTTTTTTAGTCCTGGAATTGCAATTATATTCTCCATTTGCCAAACCATAAAACCACCACGGTTCAGCTCCTCTAAAACTGACAGTCCTGTATGTCTTTGTTCCCTTTTTTTAATTTTTTTTTTTTTAAACAGAAAAACTATGCTATTCAAAACAGAAGGATGTTCTTGTGGCTAAACCACTAGGAGAGCAGGGTTTGGGGTTTTTTTCCCCAGCTCTGCCTTAGACTTCCTCTCTGGCCTCTGACAAGAGCCATAACCTTTCCAGATTTTAATAACAAAGCAAAACTTGCAGTATTGATACTCAAATTTACAAGGATGTTGTGAAGTTGAATTAATCAACATTTGTAAAGCAAAAGCAATCAAGTAAAAAGAGCCTTCATTAGCAAAAATAAATATTGAAATAGGAAAAAAATTCAACTGTCAATACTCCAGGACTACAAGACTTTTTAAAAAAATAGGGTTATCGTCTGACTAGATCACTCTCCCTGGGTAGGAGGTAGGGGTAGGAAGTAGGCTCAGAAAGTTTCATCCCCACAACTCCATGAAATGACCGGTCTGTGCCACACGGAACAGCCAGTCGTATAACCTATGGTGCACCCAGTCTTTTCAAATGGGGTCAGCTTGCTTTCTTTGAAAAAGAGCCCAAAACAATAGGCTAAGCCTGCAAATACTTTATCAAAGAAGGGCAACATTATTCAGTCAACAAAAGGAATCAAGAAATCTTGGAAGCATGTAACGAGATGAAAAGAGGACATTGAAATTTAGACAAAGAATGAGGAAATTGTTTCTTGATAGTGAGGAAAATTTTCCATAGCCCAGTCTCCTCCAGGAAAACTGTCATGGCATTTTAAGCTGACATGCAGAAAATAGCAGAAGATGTAGAGAACATTTGCAAAAAGATGGAATAGTGTATTTTATAGGTTTCCATCAACTCTAATTTCTAGTATTCTACAAAAATGCAGGTAACAAGGACTTGGACTCCTCTGGCACTCAGTGCACGTGCAGTTGGTTTAGTCTGTTGTTGTTGTTGCAGTCTGGATTTGTTTGCCGCTCCAGGTTTATATGAAGCGGAAGGCAAGCATTGGTATGTGCCCCTCTCCCATTCCAGAAAGGATGGGATGCACATTCAGGGTATCGGCAAGACAAGCGCCCTTCTGCTACCTGCAAACACACAGCTCTGCACCACCCCGGCTCCTCCACCACGGAGCGCTCTGAGCAACGGGGACAAACTCCCCCTGTTTAATCCCATGTGAACGCTATGAAAGATGCCTAGAAATTTGTTCGGGCCTAAAACCTGCACTGTTACGTTGAGCTTACTTTCCAGTGTACGCATTACCCAGGGAGGCTGTAATGCGGTAAGTTAAGGTTAACACGAAAGCCTGCAACACTTCACGTCCTTGCTTTGTGTTTTCAAGTCAGACCAATTATGTTATATCAGTGTTGTTGGATGGGGTTATGCTGTAAATTGGTACAAGTGTCTGTTACAATGAAATCTTCCTAAACATGAATATGGATTTCAGAGGCATTTTTGCTCACTAAATTACTTTGCAGATGGGCTAATAACCTGAGGTTAAAATAACCTCTGTGGAATAAACTATCTAAGGGAATAAACAGACCAGTTTTTCTTAGTCAAAAAGACTAGTGGTAATAAAATTTCACTCTGGAAAGTAAAAACAGCTGTGATCACTCTAGATCACAGTGTCCTTAATTAAAAAAAAAAAGTTATATTTTTATGAATACTTAAAAAAAAAAAAGTACCAAGAGTATGACTACAAATGATCAAAGCAGCAGCAAAAGATACCAATTTAGCTACATGGAATGCAAACAGGGCTTTACAGTAATATTTGTAAAACAGTGAGTTTTATGACTCTGTCTGTGCTTCAAATGACCATACTCTCTAATTATTGCTACTAATAATACCAGATATCATCACTGCCTTCACCAGAAAAGCAATAGATCCCAGTCTTCCTCACCTGAATCAATAGGAAAGTTGTTATTATAGTGAGTCTTATATCTACAATTGTACAAAGGAATAACGAAAGCCCCTTTAAGATATTGGCAGTTCTATGAGTTAGAATATTATTAAAGATCTTGGTAAATATAATTGTAAATCACCTCTAAATGTTATCCTAGCATCAGAAAAAGAGGGATGATTACAATGTGCTTTCATTTCCCTCACCCCTGTTGCCTTTATTGTGAAGTATCATTCCTCTTATAATGATACTGTCTTATTTTAAGTTTTCACTTCATGTATAGTATTTATTAATTCATTAATTATTATCATCTTTATAACACAAAGGTACATCAATCTTTTTGTTAAGTCATGTCATTTTCCTGCTATAAATAAAAATGCTTTGTTATAATTCATACTCTAGTGAATGAACATTGACTTTATTGTATTATTTAATTAATGGTCGAGTTCCTCTTTTTCCGAAGTAAACTATAGTTGAAAAATATCAGTAAACAAATGGTTTTTAATGAAGTCTTTTATATTACCTCTTTTCCACTGTCAAAATTATGTCTGGGTAAATGGTTTACAAAGGAAACAAACACTGTGTTTGCCTTATTAGACGAGATCAACATGTCAGTTTAGCTCTTTCTGATGTGTGAAATTTCAGTTTAGGAAATTGGGTTATGACATTATTAGTACCGATATCTCTGTTTTTCGAAGTTTTACCTTATTTATTCATTGTCCTATAACTTATCTACAATAGACAGAAATTTAACCTCAACTATTTTTCTCACCTAAATGAGCTTTGAGCTTACAGCCCCAATACTCAAACCTAGCAGGGAACAAAAAAACCAAAACAAAAACAAAAAAACAAACAAAAATCACTTTTTATTTTTATTTTACCAAACAAAAAGCAAGATTAATTTATGCCTGTATTCTTCCTAACACTAAACTCTACGTGCAGCCAGAGGATGGGAGCTTAGTGTCTGGTCAGGCAGAAGAAATTCACACCAGGATATGCAGGTCTCAGAACTGGGACAGTGAGGAAGGGCAGCAAAGAGGGGGCGGATGAGGCCAGAAAGATTACAGGACGTGGTATCGCAGTTCCAGCTAGTTTGTGTACTGTCTCACTAAATTTAGCTTTTTCAAATAAAAAAGAAAAATACAGCTATGAGGCAGTGGATATTATCTCATCAATGTAAATATTTGTGGTGAAGTGAATTGTCGAGGAGAAGGACTGACTTACCAAAAGATCATTTCTGATAACACATGTTAATTTTTGAGTTAAAGAGATTCAGTTCGGGGCAAGAGCCCCGTTCTCTAGGCAGGTTTACTTTAATCACCCACAGAACTGAATCTAAATCCTTAATCTGCTAATAGAGATTTTAACCACATGAAGGAGTCTCTGAGCAAAATCGAGCACCCTGTGTGTTAAACTTATGCTAGTCCATTTGTCTCATGGGATTTGGGCTAGGCCTTGCAAGGAGAGAGGAGAAGACATAGCAGCCAAAGGAAGATGCGCAGTACACATGGGTAGTCCTCAATTAGCAGAGAAGTCACCACTCAAATTCCAGCTACAGCGGCGAATACATTACATTTTTCCAAAGCCAGTTCATATCAGTTAGAGATGATGCCTGAACTTCTCATGAATCCCTGCTAACTGTAAGTAGACCATGCAGTTAAGATAGCAGGGCCAAAAGCCAAAAAGAGGGGGGAAAAAAAAAAAAAAAAAAAGGAAGAGAAGGGTAAGGGGCACTGTTGACTTCTAGCCTGTAAACAACACGTAGGTCCACTAGGAATCTAGCTGTTCATACCCAAATTTTAACTTGCTATGGAAGTTCCAAGAATGAAATACATCATTCACCTCCAAGTGCATTTCTGTAATTTAGCCTGAAAAGTTGGGGGGGGGGGGAGGGGTGAACCTGAAAATCTTTGGCACCTGAAAATTATTTCTTTTCCAGTTTGCTAACTTTTCTTCCACTAATGAATCGACATTATATTCAATTTCAAAATCCACAGAAGTCATGAAATGCAAAATTAATAGATGAACTTTCCTGTTGGAGCTTTGACTTGCTTGCAAAATTCCAAGTCCTGCACCAGATCAGATTCTATAAATGAAGCTAACACCTGTACCCAGATCAGCAGCATGGCATCTAAATTCCACCAAAATTCAAAGCAGCAAGGGGCCTAAATACATTTATGGCGCTAAAGGCCTGAGTCTGCAAGGCGTAAGGTGCCGCAGGAGTGGGGCTGAGCATCCTCAGCTGCCCTTTTGCCCATTCTGTGTGAGTTGCAGTCAGTGGGGTCACGACATCATTGGAGCAGATCCTTCAGGTGAGCACTGAAGATATCTGTGAAAGCTTTCTTTCTATGCAGACAACTCATCAAGACAACTCATCACTTAACCATAATTTTTCATGCATACACCTTTATCTTAGGTTCTTTGTTTTTAGAAGCTTTTTTAACAGAAGAGAATACATTTGTTTTTAAAAATGTCCTCTTGACAGCTTCCATCTAGTGCTGCCCAGAGGAAGAACAATTTCTTGCATTTGCTACTTCAGTGTGTCTCAAATATGATATGAATTGGTTTCCATAACACGTTGATTCTGTGACAGCAACACCCATCCAGCAGGTAGAAGTATAAGACAGCCAGTAAGTTATAAGAATAGGATGTTTTATTAAATCACCTTAGTTCCAGACAAGGCTTCTCTTTTTTTTTTTTTTTTTTTTTTGGAATAACACCTGATTGAATTTTAAGGAGAATAGATTATTCTAAAAACATATTAACTTATGCTATACAGTTTCCTTAGCTTCAGAAATACAACATTATACAGTCGTATTTCATCCCTTATTTATTTTTATTGCTTCATCTTTTTTTATTATATTTTTGCAACAAGCCTCACTTTATTACCAAAAAAGAAAGGCATGAGAAAGTATTCTTTAAACTAAGTTTATGGTCGACTATATCGGTAGGTCAAGAATATAGAACTAAAACGGATTGTTATCACCTTCCACATACAAACTAGCTTATTGCTTGTGACTCCTGCCAAAGAGAGCACCTTCGTGACCACCCATCATGTCAATGAGGTATGGCAGGTTTGATCAGGCCTTGAGAACCTTTCACAATAGGGCTTTGTCAAACCTGCCCCTTTGCTGCCCACAGGGTCACACATTTACTGAATTCCCCTTCTGTTGCCCACACGAAGGTTTCTAGGCTCAAACTCTACAGTAACTAGCACTGAAGGGATACGTGCCATTACTGCTTGTGCAACATATCTGTCACATCTCTGAAGACTAAGATCAGTGGCCTTTCCTTGGGGCACAATAAAAAGGTACTGCAAATTTCACTTTGTAGTAACTACAGGCTACAGAAATTGCATTAGCTGCATTACATGGAGTCATGGAAATATTCAGGAAGGTTAGCTGGATATGGTAGATGTCACATTTATACTACGATAAAAAATCACTTTGCTAACTTATAGTGTTTGCTGCTTTGGTAGCACCCTATATTAAGGTGCCATTTATAAATAGTTTATTATTATTTATTAATGTATAAGCCACTTTATAGGATGGTGGATAACAACTTAAATTCATGTATTAAAGATGCACATAGATGGTTTAATACAATTTACGTCTCACAATATCCTTTGCAACAGATTCTCATCGCATCATCTGTTAAGCGTTTATTACTAATGCATTTTATAACATACTCTATAATACATTATTTGAGGAAGTAGCTGCATTTAGTGATCATTTTCATAAATAAGAATAAAGCATTTATAAGTGGCACCTTAATTTAAAGTGTTACCTTCACATTACTGGATAGTCACTCACCATTTGTCTCACTTTGCAATTATCTTCAAAATGCACCTCTTAATAAAGGACGTGCTAAGTCCCATTTCTTCTCCTACTCTACGTCTGATTAAAAGTTTACCAAGGCATTTTCCTACAACTGCTTTCAAATCTTTGAAGGTTGTCAGCTCAGTCTGAGTTCTTTGTATACAAGTATCCAGCTTTTTATATTAAAGTAACAATTCTGAAATAGTTGAAATTAAAAGATGGTTAATTGCCTACCAGATTGGCCAAAGCGGGCTGTTTGGATTCTTTGTAAAATTCCATCTTCCGAGCAGTAAGAACAATCCAAGATGTGGACCAGTTTTTCCTAAAAAATAATAAAACAACAACAACAAAAAAGATTAACAAGACATGCAAGCAGGAAGTAAAAGTAGCTCCATGTGTAGACTTGGATTTTCAAATCCCTCATGTCAGAAATGAAAACGATCCAAACTCAAACTCAGTGTCAGCAGCGCAGTTCAACAGAGTACTCTGAGCTATAGACAGAGTGGTGTCATTTTGATAACTGGTGTGATAGAACCAAGATGGAAAAAGCAAAGATGATACAACTTCAATCTGACTACATGGAGCTCAGCATGTATGCTGGAAGTGCCTGAATATTTTCTCCCTGTCTCTAAATTAAAAATATACAGGAGAGAAATAAAAATAATACTATTTCAAAAGAGACTTCAGTAATCACAAAACGTTAGAGCTCAGGTACAACCCTAAAGAGCTGGCAAGCTGCAGAAGCCAGGATGAAGAAATCAAAATACACATGGATATTTGAGACAGTGTGTCACTACACTGAGGAACACAGTATATAAGCTATATACATATTAATACTCCTATACTGCAGTGTTTGAAACCACCACCTAATCATAAACAAAAGGAGCTGGTCAGAGAGAAAGAAAAAAATCTATTTTTAGATAAAAGTCTCAAGTCTGACTCTCTATGATTTTGGATGCAGATAACCCCACTATTTATTTCCTGAACATTTTAAAACAAACCTGACCACATGTGACAAAGGAGCTTTGTTTCATGTGCCTAAAGCAGAGAGACCTGCCTGCAAGGACCCAGTGGGACCAGGCAGAGCTGTTATGAACCCTTTGTCTCTCTCTCTTGTTTTCCCTATTCCCTCCGAGTTCTGTCTATATAAGTATTCCTAAGTTACTCAAACATACTCATTTTTTATTCTAAGAAAACCTGGCTTTGCCAAGTTTAAAGGACTGTCTTCGGGACTCTCACTTCCAGATTCACCTCAAAGCTCTGCTGCACTCAATATCCCGTCGTACTACACGTTGGGCATAATAATAGGCAGTTTTACTATTAATGACCTTGCTGTTCAATAGGTTTCAGTCATCAGCTGAAGGAGCATAACTAATATTATAGATGAAGCTCTAAAGACACTGACATCAGCAGAGAAACGTGCACTCACTTCAGTGTGGCCAGGATTTCACCCAGTGTGAAGTGACTGTCATCACTAAAATATGGTCAACTCACAGTAAAACCAAATAAGTGAAAACAACTCTTTGAAAGAGATGAATATCTTTGGAGAAAAAAGGACTACATTTTTATTTTTGTGTTAATGGGGAAAAAGAGAGAGGAAAAAAAGTAAGAAAGACAAGCAGAGTTTTAGAAAAGTACCTGACTATCTAGTTTATCTAGTGTGGGAACTAAACTAGTTCCCACAGAAGGCAAGTGATTGCAAATCACTGAAAATTTCAGCTAAATTTATTACTACTGTCAAGCCATATCCTTAGCTAGGGTGAATGATGGTCATAACCACAGGTAGTGCTTGTCAGTGTGAAAAACAGTTCAATCACCTCTTTTAATTATTTCTTACAGTATCCTTGGGAGATGAGTACTGTAGCTAATGATCATCATCAAGGTAGTGAATACACGTTTTCTATTGGTAAGTACAGCTTTTCACTGCTCTTTACTTTCCTTTTCCTCCCTCCCACCCCATCTTCACCAAAAAAAGCTCTCCTTAATGTAGAGGGGCATAGGTGGCCAAGCTTGCTGTATGCCAGTTTAAACAGCTTTCCCTATGGGTTGGATATCCTAGGTGAGTATGGTTTGCTAAAGGCATACATTAAAATCCTCAGGACACAGCTTAGTCTCAGTACCCAACTTGCAAAGGAATGCTTGACATTAGCTATGGATAGGAAAATTTCTATGCCTCTTCCACTAGACAGAGCCATGCTTGCTCCAGCTCTTTGTGGGGTGGGTCCCGTTATCTGAGAAATAAGAGACAGCAACCATACTTTGAGGTCCAAACTTATGTGAAGAATTCTCTAAAGCTTCTAAAATGTCTGATCAAACTACCTGGGAAGTTTGCCATATGGTGAAAATTTTTCAAATGAACTTTGACCCCCGTTCAAGAAAATTCAGTCATATTCATGATTTTGAACTTAAGATTCAAGAAGAAGTCAGTAGCCAAAATACATGTTGTTTTTTTTTTTTTTTTTAATATCAGGAAAGGTTATGTTTTATCTGAGTTTCATTTGAGTTTTATGGTTCGTCTATGCTTAAAACTAAAGGGAAGAGAGGAACTGAACAAATAACTTAGTTCAGAGACATTAAAAACTTAGTTTCATCTGAGTTCCAGGTGAAGATATAATCTTGGTGCTTTCATATGCACAGCAAGCTGATAACCACTGTTTTTCTGAGTCCTAATTCTAAACTATCAGCGTTCAGATACGCTGTGATGGCAGCGCTCTGCCACTCTGTGATATTCTAATTGATGAACCAGAACTGCTCAGGAATTTCTACCAGAATGCATTTTTAACCACTTTCCAAATACTTCTTAGTAAGAACATCCCAAACATGATGATTTTTAAATATTTAAGATTCAATACACAAAATTTGAGTGACCAAACGGCAAGAGTCAGAATTAGCGAATTTTGGTTCTTTCGGAGGGAGAAGAGAATGTTTTGACTCAATCAGGGATAAGAAAATTTGGTGTTTTTTGCAGAAGATTATATAGCAACTGCAGAAGCTACGAGTATGTGACTATATTTCACCCCAATACATGAACAAAGCGTTTTTTTCTCCTATATTAATATTCTCTCATCTCTTTACAATACAGTTGTTTCATAAAAATACCGAGATTTTAAATGAAAACTTGATTGCTTTTATGTACTAAAAACAAAAGATATATGAACTAGACAACCTTTTTATTAGATTGTCCATAAAGTTGTTAGTCAGACTTCAAAGAAATATAAAATGCTTTAAGGTGTATTAGTCTCTGTACAGATGGGCATTCATCACATTTCACCGGACACACGTTTTCCACCTCTTCAGAAAAGTCTGTTTAGCAATATTTCTAGTTTTTGGCATATGGCTACCAATATTATTCCAAAAAAAAATCACTGCCAGTCAATGAGAAACAACCTTAGGTAAATAAAGGGAGAAGTCATACACTACATGCAGAGTGGATAAATCACTGCCCATGTTTTGTCCATATAAAAAATAACAAATATTATGCAGAGAATACCCAGCTAGAATTAGTAAGTGTATTGCATGAATTCTTATAGAGAAGAAATGTTAAAATTATAGTTGAAACATACTGTCAGAGAGCCCCTGAAATATGAAATCCGACATTTACAGATTGTAAAATAAAGCAATTTAGTCAACACTTCGGTCTTAGAGCTACTGATGTATTTGCATTCTACCAAATGAACACCTGATGGCAGCACACTATAATATCAATGGTGCTCACAATTTCTGAGGCTATTTAAAAACACATCATACTATTTAGTCCTATTTAAAAATATAAATGTAAAATACCTCGTTCATATTTCAGTAATATTCTAGGCTTATATTTGTAACCTTATGATTAGGATGTAAACATTTTAGGCATTTCTGTAAAGAAAATTGCAAATTAACATCATTTAAGAGCCTAGTCTCTACCCATAGACAACCTCTGTTTAAACAATGCTAAAGCTACAAAACTAAAACACAACTGCAATATGCGTCCTTTCCAAATGATATACCAACATGCCTTTGTATTTAGTTCATCTAGGTAACCTGAAACCTGGAGGCCTACTCAACTTACCACTAATATACTGCATAGCGCCAAAATGAAAAAAAGAACACTTCCAAGCAAAGCTTGCTAGGAAACCTGTTCCTCCTAAATTATAATCTGGCCTCAGGGAGGCGTGTGCTTATCTACAGATCAGGCTGTGCTAGTGCTGTATGTCAAGCTGCAGATGAAATAAAAGTAAACAAAACTCTGATTTCTGAAACAACGATTATATACTGAAGAGGAACTTCTAAGCCATTGCAGGTTCCTAGTTGGTTTCTCACTTAGTTCCCAGCTCGATCACCATTTCTGAGATCCCTGTGCTTTAGCACTATAGACAATGTACAAGAACTTGCAAACAGATCTTTTCTCCAGGCAGAAAATTGAATATATCACATTATTCTCGTATTCCCATTGATGATATACCATACTGGTCATATCACTGCTACTGCTTTACAGACACCTAAATACAGCAGACCATAGTGAATCCTTCCATAAAAGAGTTAAGTTTCACATTAATTTCAATAGAAAGAGCCAAGTGAGTAAGTACTGACTGCTTTTGATAATCTCACCTATGACTCCTTGTGGCATCACCACGTGGCAGGTACCTACATCTTATCCTTGACCTCTCAAACACACACTCAGCACCTAAAATTTGCCCACCTAAAAGTATATTATCTGTTTGCCCACTGCCCTTGTGCTAGCATGTACACAATATGTATAACAGAGAGGCTAAGGCTGATCCATGCTCGCAGCACACAATCAGGCTGCTAGCCGATGTCACTTGCTTTCTGGGCCAGGAAGGCCATAATGCTCCAAAAGTGAAATCATGCATTGGCTCAATATTGAAACAAATGCATTTTGTCTATAAGCAGTAATAGCGAAACATGGTTAAACACATACAAATTCTAAATTCTACAACTGTAAGTTCTGTAATATTGAAATATAATACCTTAATTTCTTGCCACCATCTGCTATTTTAGCTTTCAGAAGATATCCTTCTTTCTCCACTACCTAAAAGAAAGAAAAAACATATCATAATCATATCATTTATTCATTTGAATGAATCCACTCAGTTAGTACATGCTATAAGAGTATGCATCTAGCTAATGTAATTTCAGGACATTTAATCACTAATTCTTAGTTTAGTCATCTATTCTTCCTGTTCCAGCCAGTTCTTTTGAAATTTGCAAAGTGCTTTTAAAGTCAAGTAGTATACAGAATTAACGCTGGGGGAAAAAAAAAACCCTATAATATCCACTTTGTTGTCTTAGCAGAAACTACTTTTAATGCAAACAAAGTTTCCAGCCATAAGTAAAATAAATAAATTGTAGATAAACTATGTCAAGGTATCATTTCATATATTAATCCACTGAGTTGTAGGACTTTGTTTGCTTATTAGCCCTGAAGGATATGTCAAAATCTCCTGTACAAGCCTCTCAATTCTTATATTCTAAAAAACATCATGTTTAGGGATAACAGATATGAGAGAAACATCAAATATTGGTGCAACAGGAAAAGTTCAAGGGCCTTCATAGGTGCCACATTTTGCTCTGAGTCAGTACTAACTCAAGATACATGCAAGATGCTAAAAGGCATTATGCTTTTAAGTGGTGCTGTCTTTCAGATGAGATATGGTAGTGAGGCTCTCACCCCTTGCAGCCCTAAAAAGGTCACGCTTCATCGGACTGTGTGCATTCACAAGCAGGGAGAACTTGTCTTCAAGTTTCTAGCTGAACTAAATGATCTCATTGCAGATCATGCAAATGCAGAAAAGCAAATTGAGTGGTTCTGTCAATTCGTGATATACAATCTTAAATTGGCATTCTAAACAAAGGAAAACACAGCAGTGTTGTACACGTTCCAAAACTCGTCCAAAAAGCCCAAAGCCTTTATCTATTGCCTACATAAAACCAGGATGTGTCTATATTGGCAATATTATCTCAGCTTTGTAGATCACCTACTCTGCTATTGTTTTACTAAGACCTGGTAGTTGTTCTGACACAGCAGAAGAGGGAAGGACTCTTCTGACATACCCTGCAACCGGATGTTGCAGCCAAGTGTATCAACATTGCATTGAGTTTTGGCATATTAGAAGCAAATCCTAGGCTTGTTCTTTGCTTTCATTTCTCCTTCTTAATTTGCTCTCCTCCATATCTCTAGACACACTTTCCTTAAACTAGCAGGAAAAAATAATAGTCCCTACATTAGATATATGGTTCTGCACAACCTACTGGAACATCCCTTATGTACCTGCAGTACCCATAGCAAAAAGTGATATAGAATTTTGGATTAAACGTTTCACTATGGTAATACATATCAGAGAACTTAAAAACAAACAAACAAAACAAAGAACCCACTGCTCTTCAGCCAAACCCATTGATCTGCCTTCCCATCAGATCTCCTTAGCTAAGGAGGTCCAAATTGTGTCAGGTTGCCTAAGTGCTTCAAGAAACAAAATCATGATTCAGAGAGTGTTGGTTTTCCCTTTCAGTGTGATTACTGAATCAGTGCCCGATTACTGAATCGGTGCCTGATGACGATATTACACTACATGTTCTTCATAGTTAGTTGTGTCATAGGTGATTTCATAACAATTTCAATAGAATTTTGCCACTGGCAAAGTTATTAAATAGCAATAAGACATACTTTAACATCCAACCTAAAGTTTTTTTTTTTTAAATGCCTGTTATTTAAATACCTTAGATTATCATCATTATATTTAACAATTTCCATAGATTTTGTCTATTGCTGGTATAAAGCACATCATGAAATACATACACACTGCTCACGTATCTGTTTACACCTATGAAAAAGTCCATAGGTCTCTAGACAATGATTTAGGTGAAATTCTCAAATGGGTGTACAGGGATTTGTGAGTGCATATTCCACAATTTGCACTTATCTCATGCAAATTCCTGTCATGCATATCATTGCCATAGAAAACCCAGAGAGAAAGTATGTAGGGATTATTGGGCAGAGTCATGTCACTATTTATCTAGTGATGGATGGGTGAATTATTAGAGCTAAAATAAGGGGTAAACCTGATCTCCACCTACTTTTTTTTTTTTTTTTTTTTTAATGAAATTTACTTTACATCTTTGGTTAATTTTCTCCCCCTTCTAAGCCTTCATTTTTGTGGCGTAATACTTTTGATGCTTGGCCAGGGCCAGAGATGCCAAATAACATACAAGAAAGGTTATTCTTTTAATATTTCCATCCATCTGGAAACAGAAATCGGGAGGAGCATTGGCTAACCATTCAAGCTGTTGATTGCTTCTCTGAATCAGACCCAAAACCTAATCCTTTCAAAGTTTACCAGCCACTCTTCCCAGATTGTTATTTTAACCAATTCAAAACTAAAGGCAAATGTGATTTTCAACGTCAGACCCGAATCACCTCTGGGCTGACATTTTGGGAAGTTAAATATTGGATGTGTTTCCAGATGAAAATGTCCTGCAGTCAGATTTTTCTTATAATGATCTTGAGCTGGACCATCAAATCCACTACCAAATGTTAGACATATATATAATTTAAATCAGGATACCTTATATCAAATCCATCATTTGTTTTAAATTAAAGAGCTAAAAATCGCAAGATCTTCAGGTAATATGAGAGCTCTCCTAGTGTTAAACAAAGTGACTTTTTAATACATCATTTTTATGGAATTAGTGTAATTAAATAATAATAGCCTTTACTAAATTGATAACGTATACAATTTTTTCTATAGTTAGGATAAAGAATATTCAGGGAATTATAAAATAACTTTATCACAAAGACAAATAAAAAGGCTTTCAAGGATCACCCAAATATTTACACAATCTCTTTGTGGAGAGCTATATATGCCCTTATTTCACATCTGTTGGTAACTTTTTCTGTGGAATGTGTTTCCAAGAAAATGCTTCCAAAACAGGCCAGAATCTACTTTCAGCACTTCTGCAAATGGATAATATTAAAAAGAATACTAACATATCCTAACAATACGTTATCTTCTTTCTGTCTCAGTAAATATCATCATTTCTTGTTCAGCTGATGCCCTTCCTGAACCTTTTCAACAGAAGCAAGGTTGAAAAATGATCCAAAATATCCTGAAAGAATTAGCATAGAAGTATAGGAATGGAGTTGTTGGATTTTTTTTAAATTTGTAATTTAGAAAAGTATTAAATATGGGAGCATGCATGCATATATATTTGAATTTTTATCTAGTTTTAATAAACCAAAGACTCATATGAACTATTAGAAATAGTATAAGAAAAAGTAATTATTACTACATTGTCTTTATAGAAAGACATTGTCTCTATAGAACTACAGTATTCTGCATTGTCTCTATAGAACTAATAGAGAAAATTATATTCTTATCTAATTCTGAAAATTGTGTAGGTAAAAGTACCACTGATTTTAACATTTCTTTCATGAATCTGTATTGGCACATTCATTTTATTTTAACAGACAAAATACTGTCTTCTTCTCACTCCTCCTTAGTTTCTTAGAGTGTCAGAAAAATTGTAATAAATTTAGTGGTCCCTTTTATTTATAAAAATAAAATTAATATTAAAAACACATTAGCATGGGCAAAGACATCATTACATTCCTTTACACCAAATATTAACACTGATGAAATGTCAGTCTAGTATGACTGAGTTAAGAGCAAAGGCAAGTTACATAAATTGCTTTCTATCTTCTAAAATTATTCTTTGTATTGATTAATCAAACTCCCTCAAATCCCTTAATGTCTTGAGGCCTCGAAAGCCTCATGTATTTATTCTTTAAGAAAGCATGTGTAACATTTACATTAAAAACATTTAAAATAACAACAAGAGCAATTTGTCAGTTCTGTAGAGCACTTGCTTACCGTGTGGTCCTGTGTACTAATGATGTCTGCAAGTGTTAAGTTGTGTTGGGAATGATTTCTTCTATGACGGCTTACCTAAAACAATGCAAGGATTTAAATTTAGAGAGGATTCAAATACATGTAGGTAAAAAGGGACCAACTAATATAATCCCTGGACACAAACAGCATGCACTGTATGTAGTCTGGAAAACCCAGCTTGTTTTAGCACCACTTTTCGGTGAAAAGTGGTGCTCCTCTGAGCTCTGTATATTTGAGGTACACAGCTACCAGACTCAGAAGACCTCTAGCATCTGTGTGCTTCTTTGCAAAGTAACGTTGGCAAGTTAAGCTAAGAATTACATGATTGATAACAATTGTTTGAAATTACTTTGTTTCCACCAACGTCTGTTTAATCAGCTAGGTGCTGTTGTGCCCATTTTACAGAAGATGGGGGAATGAGATATTCATTATAACCTCAAAGCCACATAGCAAATCACTGATAGAACAAGCAGCTACAACATAAACGGGAATAGAACTGAATGTAACTAGGATATTTAAAATGCTTTAAAGCTATTTCAAACTCTCCATGACTGGAAGAATACAACAATGTTCATCTCTGATTCCACCACAGTTCCCAAGGACCAAGTCCTTGATTTTCTCAGTTCCCTCTTTTCCAGGAGGGGGGCTATATAATTATCTGTATCTGAAATCTGGAAAATTGTTAGAGTGTACCAGAAACAGGTTAAATAGGTGCAGCATCCTTGCAAACCTGCAACTAAGAACCAGTCACCCAAAAGTATGTGTGTGTATATATATATATATATATTATTTTTTTTTAGAACTTTGTTTAACTTTAGTGTGAATCAAAAATTATATAGTTTGAAGTTGAGATCCCTTAAAATTCAGTGGTTATCTCTTAACTGAAACAAAAAATACAAATAAAAATATGATTTCATCTAGTTTTCACTGTATTCATAAGGCATTCCCCTTTTCCCTATTAAAACAGAGTTAACTGAGAGTCATAATGTATTCTGTTTATATTTTACTGTCTGAATATAGAAAATGTTCTTAATTAATCCAGAGGGCCACGCTCAGAAAACAGTTAAACATATTATGATCCCATATTTTTTTCCTCCACACATTGCTTTCATGTTTATTTGTAAGCACTAACATTTGTGAGCCTTGAAATCTATATCCTAGATATTGCTCTACCCTCCTAGTCAGAGCTAATGAGCTTAATGAATTACCGGTTCTAAATTTAATACAAACATTTCAAAGAAAGAGATAAAACATTCTTCACAATTCAAAAGTTTCTCTGACCTATTTACGAAGAATATCACTTAACAATTTCATTAAGGGTGAGTAACAGCTGGTGACATGGCTGTGTCCTAAAGTGTTTTTCTCTCTTAATATTCTGCATCTTAAGCAATCGAGCTTTCATAAGAAATACTTTAGTTAGTGGCAGTCCCTCCTTTGGGGAGAAAAAAAATGTCAGACCACATTTTCTGTATTTTGCAATCTTGTTTTCAGGAGTGTCATGTTCCTGTTTTATTAGCATGTAGGGTAAACAAGAATGATTTGCTGATGCTATTGAGAGAACTTCTAAGATTATGATCTTTCTGTTTAGATTTTGGATGGAACTTAATATTAATGCAAGCAGAGGCATGTATATAAATTCAAAATAAATTAATTCAATTTATCTTTTTCTTTATCTTTGCTATTCAATAACTCTGAAGGTCCTATAGCACATAAGGCATATAACTGAACTATTCAGGTCTAGCTCATAAGAAGTCTTTCTTACCCGGATATCTCATTCTAATTATTCTTTAACATACAGCAAAGCATATTGCCTACTGATGCTTTTAAAAATATATTATTCACTCATCCAAGTTAAATAACAAGACACACCACTACTCCACAATATCTATTTTAACATTCAGCTAGTATCTCCAGGAGCCATATGTGTCTGTTGGGGGCCCTACAAGCAACTTTGTGAAGTGTAGAGCATTGATCAGAGCTTTCAGTCTGGTCTTACGTTCAGTGATCAGAGCATTAGAAAGAGAAATGCTCACAATTTTATACATACTAAAAAGAATATATCAGAGGCACTAAATCCATCCACAACCAACTGAAGGAAGGTGATAATAAAAAGACACTATTTCAGTAGTACTAGCAAATTATTATTAGTAGTATAATAAAGTGACAATAGTAAGATTTCCAGGAAACATGAAAGGAAAGGGAAAAAAATTAGATTCCAGTTACAGATGCTTTATATACTCTGAAAACTCTTCCATGTATGCAAAGGAGAAATTTAAAGGCAAAATATACAGGCACAATGAGAAAGAACAGGCCTCTTACCTGATTATTCAGCGTGACTCTTTTACAATTTTGCTAAAATGGTAAATGTTTCTCTTACAGGGCAAAATAAAAGAAATCGCATCAGATAACATTGCTGGGCTGCAAAGTAAACTCACACAAGAAAGTCCTGAAGCTCCCAAGTCTGAATCTAGTTAGAGAATTATAACCAAAATCCACAGCTATGTAAGCTCTTCCGGTAAAGCATTCCAAATGTTTGGCCTACCAAAGGAATTAATGGAAACTCCAACAAAGTTCTTACTCATTTCTAGCAATCTCTTAGTTTAGGAATGAAACTTTGAAAAATAGAACCAAAATAGTGTGACAAGATTTTGCAGCAACAACGACGACAATATAGTTTTTAATAAGATGGATTTTCTAAAATTCCATTAGGCTTCATACAAATTTGATAATAAATATATTTTGCAAATATCCAGACTACCAGATGAGGTAGTCATGTCACTTTCTTTGCGATATATTCAGTTCAGTATTAATACATACTTAACAGAAGAACCGGGATGACCGTAAGTCAAAATACTCACATTTATAAACAAATTTTCAGTATTCCTTTAGTATAGCAAAAATGCAAACTTAAACAAAAGCTAAAAATTTTCAAGGGCATGTTTCTGAGTTACCCAAACATTCAAAGGAAAGCCTACGCACAAGTAATTTCATTCTTTCATACAGATTTTAATAAATAGACCATAAAAGAGATGTTTCAAGATTTCCTCTCTATAGCTCCCTTCGATTACCCTAATAAACTGAAGCAAAACCTAAATATCTGTCACAAGTCCTCTACCTCACCTCACAGCGTACCATGAAAGGCAGAGATTTATAAGAGAAGTTTGTGAGATTCCTTTTTAGGAAAGTCAGCTTATCAGCAGTTTTCTGATTTGACGAACATTCTTCAGTCAGCAACAATGTCACCTGCAGCATTAAAAATCCACTCTGTGAGCGCTTGCAAGTTTCTGGGCAAGTCTAGTTTTGTTAAATTCAGCCTCAGCCACTTCCCTCCCCCTCACCGCTTCCCTTAGCTAAGGGGTATCTATCTCCTACCAGAATTATTCTTGCATCTAAGCACTAAACCATCATCATACTTTCTACTAAGGCAAAGCCTCCATTGCATATGCCTGGCATCCCAAAGTGAAGGGACAACCATCTCACAAATGCTATTTTAACATTAATGAAGTAAAATACAATAACCTGATGTCCAATTTCATTTCTTTCTGTGCTCCCATTTGTTCTTTAAATCGTCCCTCTTTTTTTCAGGAATTCATTACTACTAACTCATTGTTAGTCTCTGCACAGTGAGGCATTGATTTAAACAGAGACTTTGAGGACTGATTTGGATTTTATTGCCCATTAGAAACGTATTTCTGACCTAATTCATCTAGTCAATGAAAAGAAGCATACTTTTTTTTTGACTTCAACCAAACCTAACAAAAACCAACTACCACTTCTCAAAAAGACCAGATAGGCTGTTTGAGTGCAATCTAGGGACAGTGACTTACTACCTAAAATGTTGTTCTGAATTCACTTTTATCCCTAAATAATTATGACAATTTTAAGAACTTCCTAGGTCATTTCCAAAGAGGAAAAGATTATTAAATAATACTAAACAATCTTTTCACCATAGATTATTTCTAATCATCTAATTCACCGTAGAGTATTTACCCACAAAATCCACAAGTAGCCTGGTAAAACCATAGTTTGAGTGAAACCAATAGCACCTTTGAAACTGAACTGTGGCTTGAACTAGGACTAAGACAAATTCTACCTTCTGTTTCCCCAGTTAATTGCGGTCCCGTTCCACGAAGGAGGAGGTTCTCATGGAAGTTTTCATTACATTTCTACAAAGACATTTTCAGTCTGTTCATGTTTTGGCCTTTCTTCTTAGGGTCATCTATTGTTTTATTTCATCATATTTACACTGAAATAAAGTATCATTGAGATTCCTTTCTAAATACCAAAAAAAAACACAAAAGGCCCCTACCATCCAGAGCTTACTCTAAACTGCTAAACTCTGGACCTGATCCAGCAAAACACTTTGGAATGTGCTTAAGTGGTTTTCTGGATCAGGGCCAAAACACTCAATTCTTTATAGGATCGAGCTTTCTGGTGGCAGTTTGAAAGTTTGCAATAAAAGTACAAACTAGTCACATAAACTTTTGTGAAAAGCATTCTCTTGACAAAGAAGGAGGGGTGACACCTGATTTAATGATGTCTCTATTCGTTTCATTCCCAGTCACTCTGATACAGTAGTGACAGTCCATAATTGCTTAGATAGAGAAACTTAACAAAAACATATTGTAGCATTTCTTATAGCACCATCTTTTGAAAGACACCTAGTCTATGGCAAGGGAAAAGAGAATCCTGTAACGTTTCATTCACTGCTGTGTTCTAAACAATTTGTTTTATTTTAAAGATCTAAGTCCATCGTTATCTACAGAAATTATTTGGAAACAACTCTGATATGATATGATGTCTCTTCTGCTACAAAAGATGCTGAGAAAATTCCAGGGCTTCCTCCTCAGAGATATTCCTTTGCCATTTCAGCAGATAAGTATTTTTCTGTCCATCTTCAAGAAATGGAAGCTGTCAAGAAACAGCTGGAGTGATCCTCTCTCCCCCCAGTGCCGAAAATTTCAGTGTTAGATCTGTGAAACAACTAAGCGGAAAGACCCCATTCAGCCCCAGAGAAAACTCCTCTGTGAATCAGCAGACTCCTTGCCAGTGGTCGCAGCCACCAGGGTCGTCCTTCAAAAGGACCCTATGCTCCTCACTTGATCTGCTAACACTGTCCTCAAGAGAGTCACCTTAGATCCACACCTTGTGTTTTTCCTCCTTGCTTGTCCAAAGAGATTTCTTCAGAGGAAAAAAGTAAAGGGGATTACAAGGCAGCATAACATGACATTAACTCTCTCTATTTTTCTCTGAGACTTCCAGAGAGAAAGAGAAGCATGAAGTATGATTTCAGTCTGGCCCTCGCCAGCCCTACTTTGTTCCTAGCTTTTCCTCCCCACCCCCAGGTCCCTGAAAAATCATTACTACACAGGTGACTAAACTCTGTGCCCAGAAATAGGATGTATGGATGGATGGAGCTTTTGTGCGCTGACTGCAGACCAGATAATCTCTCTATGCATCATTTAATAAGAAAACCACTTCACACTCCTTACAGGCTTCAGTATGTTACATATTACATACTCTCAGCAGAGCCTGTGGCATGAAAACAGAAAAAAAAAAAACCAAAACAAACAAAAAAAAACACAGGATTGTCCAGGATTGTGTGTGTATTCTCTCTACATGTCTCCCTTTGAGCACGCTGCCCTCTATATTCGGTTCAGATCTCCAGAGTTTGTGAAAACAACGGTAATGGCTTTGCCTCCCTTGACCTCTAGCTCTCTTATAAATCAGAATCCTATAGACCTTTCCCTCAGAGAGAAGGTCCTCCTTCACATTGAAGTCTATGAAGGTAGGTATTTTATATGAAGACAATTTAATCACATGGGCATGCTCTCCAGCTTCAGAACTTACTGTAGACAAGCATCACAATGGTTTTACTGTGGATATAACTAGATTCATTCAGCTCTTTCATGCAGGAAGTATAAGAGCAAAATATTTATTCAGATTCTACGTTAAATTTCAGCCAGTGATTAAGACAGATCGTGATCAGAAAACAAACAATTATGAGTCCGATTATAAAGTACAGTCTGTTTGAAGCTATGTCATCTTCTTTCACAAAATTTTTGGAGAGATTCATGGTCATTGATATTTTAACTCCAGAGATAAGTCCAAGAATTCTTATAGACACAGATATCAAGCAGTAGGTATTTTTCTACATTAATGGCTTGCTGATTCTAAGGAACAGATTTTCCCTAGAGTGGCAGCTCTTTTGTCCCTCTCTAGCTACTCAAATGGACTTTGAAACTTGTCCAACTGATCCTTGCTTTGAGGGAGTCCCAGCTGATGTAGTTGGCTTCATTTTTAGCCTTCTTAGGAGTAGGAGATCTGCCAAGACCATATCTAGAAAAGGAGATACAGCTACAAAGGTTCTTACTACCCATATAAGTTAGAGAAATCCTAAGGCTGCTCTAAATTTGACTTTAGATCCCTTAGATTCTGGCACCTGGAGGCTGAGGGATCACAAAGGCACCAACAGCTGGTTTGCCTCTAATCCTTAGGTTTTCCATTCCAGCTGGAAATCAAACTGGGACCTGGTACCAAAGCTTCAATATGCTTTAATTGTATTAAATACAATACCCATTGATTCAAGAAAAGAACATTTCAAGTGGGGGAGGGGATAGAGAGCTATACATTTGTACTAGCCTTTTCCGTGTTACGACCTGTAACAAATACAGTAAATACAGCAATTCGCAGACTGTGGTAGTACTCACCTAGCAACAAATAAATATATATTATAATGGAAAATACATTGATAAGTTTCCTATTCAGATTTTTCTATTTGTAACGTAGTCGGTACTTTTGGTTAATGACAGCGTTACTACATATTACTCTTAACTACTGCAGGTGCTGTGTTTCGGCATTCCAGATGGGTAGTGCACCAATGACAGTGGAAACAAGGAATTTTAAAAACAGCAGGGACAAAAATGCAACACACTTCAATATATCAATATTCTTTGCTACTGTCATATAAGTGTGCAAAAATGTATTCCTTGATGTTATGTCTATAAAAAGTACAAATCAAAGTTAATAAAGACAGAGAGTAATGATAGACTTTTCATGTCCCCTTTGGATCTTAGAAAAATAAATACAACACATGTGGAAATTTGGTTATGACAGCTACTGTGTTAACAGCTCTGACCTGAAATCGCACCCCAAAAGAATATACTCAGGGCAGAGGGGCAGGCAGAATCATTAAAAATTAATAAGTAAATGTGCAATAAACAGAACAACTGCCTTCACAAAATTACATCCAGCACATACACTACAATCAAAACACAGACAAAAGCTCAGGCTTTACTGAAAGGATCGTCTTAACAGAAACAGCCTAATTAACATTGATGTCACACTCCTGTAAGCCATCAGTTACTATATACTATATAAATACCTTTGTATAAAATATTTTTGATTTTCCTAGACGAATGCACAAACCTCTCTAGCGGACGCTATGTTAACGTATCTCTTCATCTTGTCTGCCTAATTCTTTCTCTCGGATTTAAACAAGCCAAAAACTCACCTTATGCTACTGCAGAAGCAATTTTTATTTTTGAAGGTTAATCCAACTCAGCAGGATTTAGGGATGGCACTTTTGCTTGGTCGTAGGCATGTTGGCTCAGGCCAGACAGCTGTTTGGACATTCTCCACTGGGAATCTTGCCCTCAACACCCACAGTTGATGCACATACATGGTCTACTGGCTGCCTACTTCCATGCCCATCTGTTCAGATGGCATGGTGCCCACTCACAAGTTCGCTGGATCCTTGCCCTTAGTGTGTAGATGCCAGGCAATGATGGGCTTAGATGGGCAGCCTGCAAAATACTGAAAGTGATCATTTTTTTCCTGTAGGAAGTCCTTCCTCTGTGATAGCACTGAAGCATGGACACCACATGCTACCCTACACTTAATAACACCTGTGGACATATGTGTGCCAGAAATACAAAGAGAAAAAAATACTGGGAAAAAAAAAAGAAAAGATTGAAAGAGTTTACAAAGATCCGCATGTAAGAAAATGTTCTACATTGTAATCGACAGGAAAGGATCCTCGAGCTAACTTTAATCAGATTGGCTCAAGCATCAGAGCAGCATAGCTGCGGCTACATGAATCAGGGCACAGGCTAGTTTACACTGCTTCCCAGGCCTAGAGAGCTTCTGAAACCCAACTTTGTTTAAATCTAGCTTGGGTACTGCACGTCACTCAGTGGCTATAGTGTATAAAAATCCTAAGGAAGGTCCTATATATCACACTATATATAGGTTCTATATATCACACACTGCATAAAATATTCCATGGAAAATAATGGTACCAATAAAGGTGGAGAGTAAAAAAACTTTAATTTGTGCCATCGCCCTGACAAACAATAACTGAGCGAAATCTACTTAGCAATAAACTGTATGTCCTCTTTTTATAAAAATTAGTAGAGAATAAAAGCTTGTTTCTCTCTTTTTTTTTTTTAAACTCAAAAAGCCAACCATGCTGCAGATATCTTAGGAAAAAGTAGCAATACTAAAATGAAAATATCATTTTCTTCCCAAAGAAAGCTTGATTAACAGTAAATCTACACATAATAACAGTTTTATGACTTTAAATAGTGAGCTACTTGACAATTTAATGTTTTCTATTTGTTAATTATCCACAAAAAGACTTTATTAAAATCTTAATTGAAATTATTTGAACAATATTTTATGTGCATATAAATGCCATAGTATTTTTACAGACTATTCACAGCTCTTTAGCCATCCATCACACGCTGTATGAGATTCATCATAAAAGTTATATATTATAGTTCCTTGTCTTTGACTTGATGCCTTGAACTTTTAAAAGGAGAAAGGGAAAAAAAGTCAAAGAGATCTCACAGAGAATGCTTCCAGAGGAGGATTCCAGAACCCCTAGTTTCTGCCAGCATTTTGGCAAACTAGCACACTTAGGAACACTCACAGAAAATTAATAAAATTAGTAGCAAATACCAACAAAACACATTCACAGAATTATTACAGCTAGTTTTGTGGGGGGGTTTTCTGCCTTGCAGAGGGCACCCAAATACAGTTCTGATGGTTACAAACGCTTGCTAGCAGGCTGGAAAGAGATATAAAAACTATAGCATGATTGGATGTGCAGCCTGGCTTGGGGCTCTGATCTAGTCAGCAGCGGACACGTGTGCTTGAAGGCACATTTAAGCTGTGTCTAACTTAGTGTTTACTCTGGGGTGACTGGATTTGAGAGCGCTGTCCCTACCCTAGAGAATTGTTATCTGTGCCTAGACATCAGTCTTGTCTTTGAGCATGCTCCGCTGAATCAGTCATGTGTGACTACTTGATCTGTTTTGGTCTGGACATACTGTCAAACTGTTGTGCCCAAGTTTCACAGGAGCAGTGCTGAAAACGTCCTGGCTCCAGAATGAAATTAGATTCATCTGGAACATCAGCCAAAAAAGTCTCTATGAGTGTCCAGCATCAAAAAAAAAAAAAAAAAAAAAAGAAAAGAATCTGAATAAAAACTATTTTGTGCTGAATTCCAAGATTAGTTCAGCTTCTTTAATCTGAAGGAGGAAAAAAAAACAGTGAGAATACCTTTGCAGGTCTTTCCATTTCTAACCATTAGGTTGCTGATTCCATGTAACAGAGAGGCAAAACAATGGGCTTACAATGGAAATCCCCTTGTTTTTGTTAGTACAGATATTTTCACTGACAAAGTATGCTCTTAATGTGATTGGAAAGAACATCTTCTAACACAGATCATGCATGACTGAAAACCCCATAGCTAAATATAGATCTTATTAAAAACTACTTAGCGATGATAATTAGAGACTGTATAATATAATACAGCATCACTTGGATACCTGGCCATCTAGATATTATCTAAATGGCCATTTAGTGTGCCACCTGCTCCCCCTTCCTTCTGCACTAATAACCTGAGAAAGCTTATATATTGGCGATTTTTTGTTTTGGTTTGGTTTTCCAGTTGCCTTATCTTAGTCTCTCATATCATCACACACTATACGCTCTCAAAAAGTCAGTATCTCTCATTAGCATTGTCCAGAGGTTCAAAGAACAAAAATAGTAGAAGAAAGAAGGAAGTAAAACTTCTGAAGAGATTTTGCCAGGTGCCATTATAAACACTGACATGAAAGAAAGATGGCAGACAAAGTAATAACTGATCTATTTGAAATAGTTTCTTAAGCAAATAGATGATTTTGCACAGGTCAGTTAGCAGGAAGCCTGTTTGGCATCATAATACTGGAAAAAAAGTGAAAATATTTAAAAGTTTAAGTTTCCTTTCTTATTCCTTTCAGATTTCTCAGTTTTATATCTAATCACAACATTGCAGCAAACCACACAGAACAGCCATGACTGCTAATACTGTTACCCAGCTATGACATTCTTTACATGCAATTTACCTTCATCTCTCAAAAAAATGATATTCTGGCACTTTTATTAAAATCTAATGACATATTAGAAGTGCCATAATACAAAGGTTAGATTTGCTTTTAATATCAAACTTACTTCCTCAAACTTTATTGGTCTTTAGGGCTCTTGATTTGGTTCTTTGTTGCACAGATTTAAAAAAAAAAAAAAAAGCGTCATCTACTTGTGTTTTGGCAAACTGAGAACTACAATTGCAAAACATTACTGTTGTTCATATCGTCTAAGCACTATTTTATTATTTGCCCTATCAGGGATAAAGAAACATTTCAATGGTACAACACTTTTTCTTCTGCTTGCTGTACCCATCCAGAAATTAGTTCATATATTTAAGACAGAATATAAGAAAGAGAAGTGTGTTTACAATCAAAGCATACTGAATCTCCTGGTTTTACTCCTGTAGCATTACACTGACAGTAAATCACATAATGTTAATACAGTAGATAAAGAAAAGAAGAAATGGAATTATCCTGTTTGAAACTTCTGAAGCGTCTAGACAGACTGGAAATTGCCACTGATTTGATTTTCCTCATTCTGTTCCGAAAGAGAAGTCACCTAGCCTACATATAACAGAAAACCCTCAAGAAAACAAAAATCATCAACTGTTTTTGGAAACGCTTGTAGTGTATAAACACAGTACTCCAGATGTTCTGCTAGAGAAGTCACTTACCTTACCTGAGAAGAAAAAAAATAAAAACCCTTAAGAGAATAAATAAATGAGTGTTTGGTAATGTATGAATACATATGAATGCATATTTCAGTGCACATATACCACACTGACAGCAAGGACAGATATTTCTATAGCGAAGGGAAAAAGACCTGTTACTTGAGGCCTTGTTTATATATACCTAGTGTGCGCCGAGTTTCTTCCTCTTTTGTCACCCACCCAAGGAAGGCTTCCAAACAGTACCTGTAACTGTTTCTCCTTGCTTCTCCAGACCTTAACCCACATGTTTAATCCTTGCCTATATAGATATTACTAGGAAGGTAGCTCATCAGGAGACCTAACAGACTGTTCAATCTGTGAGTAGGATTGCTGTCGGGGGGGGGGCATTACAGAACTGCACCAGGCCGAGCATCACGTAACCCAGAAACAGTAGGCAAGTCTGCAAAAGAGCCTTCTTGAAAGAATGAGTAAAATTATGAAACCTTTATCATCACCGTTAATCGCTGCAAACTCACTGAACTTCACTTGTGGCAATTTTTGAAAAGCAGAAGGACATTTAGCTGGCTACTTGTTACAGGAGCTGGGTAAACCATGGTGAAGTTACGTCACCAAAAAGTCCTGTTGTGTACTAATGTCTTAGGTGTGCCTCACTGCACCTTACTACACCTGTTCAACAGGTGCTTCACAGGATCCCAGTTATCCTTGAAATCATGCCTTTTCCACTCCATGAGGAAAACTGAGTGCTGGCCGGACCTGCTCCTCAATATTTCAGAGGGTTAAACAGTTTAACGCCAGAAGTAATCAACCACTCTAACCCCCTATTGACCACAGGCCTTAAAATTTCCTCCAAACTACCCTAGACTTAGGAAATTTCTGTTTGTTATTTTCCTGAAAGAGATGCATTGTTTTACTTGAAGGCACAAAAAAATAGTAAATTTACTAATTCTCTTGATAGTTTCCCTCTAGTCTTTATAAGATGTACCTTAATTCTCATTTTAATTTATAAAACGTACTTTAATTCTCATTTTAACTTTTCGGTTCCAACTTTTAGAAACTTAGTCTTATATAGCCTTTTTCTGCTACACTAAAAAACCCCTTGGATGACCAATATTGCCCCAGTATGTAGGTAATGATGCAATTAAATTTCCTTTCATTTTCCTTCAGAAATTTCATTTCTTAAACACAGTGACGTCTATAGGACCTACACTGGTAAGATATTTTTCCCAATCTTCAAAAATTTTTGTGCCTCTTGCTTACATTATCTGCATTATTTTATAATAAAAAAGGTCGAGACCACAAACATGCACATTAGTCTAATTTTCCTTTCATCACTGCCACTGATAGACATCAATATCTGCTGCCTTCTCTCTTCTTTAGTACATGCAAGGGTCAACTCATATTTTTAACATGGAAACAGCACGTGAGCTCCATTTTGCAGTCAAAGCTTCTGTGAAAACAGTTCCCAGTTTTGGGAACAACGTGGCTTATGTTTCCTATATAAACATATATTTAGATAAAATAAAAATACACTTTCAATCATTAAGCAATCCAGATCACTCTCCACAACTGCCTTTACTCAGACTTATTTTCCAGTGCATCAGTCCCTGATTTATTTTAAAATTTTATTAGAACTGTTCTATTTACTTCTATATCATCAGTAGAAAGAGTGATTAGGGTCAAGCTTACTACTAGTCCCTGGAGAACAGCTCTGAAAATTCACCCAGTTGATGATGATTCACCAGAGACTACTCTCTGAAATGTGTAAATTAATCAGTTCTTAATCCATTTAACATGTGCTTTACTGATACAGCACATAGCTAATATTTAATCAGAATGTCACGTACTATTAAATCAAGTGACTTACAAAGTCTGGGTATACTTCGTGAATATGGTTGCTTTTTGCAATAAAACTTGTATCAAAAATAATGCTGCTTTATTTTTTGAAATTCTCTTTTTCATTAAATCATGGTGAATGACAATTAAAAAGAAATAAAATTAAGGATATAATTAAAACCTGTAACAACTTTTCCGTTAGTTGATCCAGTATTTTCTTAAGCTGCCAATTATCTGAGTCACTCCATTTGCACCAATATTAAAAAAGGGAAAAGATTCCTTTCTGAGCCTTTTGTAATTTCCATGGCAATCCAAGATTCATTTTAAATTAAAATCAAGTGGTAAGGATCACCTCAGAGAGCTCTTTAAGGCTGTAGCATGACAGTTATCTAATTTTACTTAAATTTTGCTGAATGTTGCTCAGACATTCATCACTTGGAGACACTTTTCAAGTTTTTTTTCAGTCTCTTTCTACAATGGATGTCATAACAAAAACCAATTAATTAATCAGTATATCTCAGTTTGTCATTACCTAGATTGAGTGGTTATAGGTTTATAAAACTATGAACGCGTTCCTACAGTGTCTTATAGAACAGAACTAATTAGAATCTACAATTTCCACATGCTAAAATGATAAAATGGATCTTGCATGGCACTGCCTTTTATACAATCATTTCTTCATCTGCAAGGAAAGTTGCCAAATCAAAAACGGAATAAAATATGTCTCATTTATATAGGTGTATATAACTTCAGAAAGATAGAGGCAATTTGGTGTACTGTCACACCAATTTTTAAAATATCTGCTTATATCTTCTTTTAGTTTTAAGTATGTGCATGCTAATATGGAAATACTGCAGAAGATAAATCTCCCTAAATTATAATTCCTTCAGTAATTTATTATACATTGCCATAGAAACTAATTTGCAAACTATTTTCTATGCGGATCTAAAAGCATAAAAATTATAAGCATCTTAAAATGCTTATTCAGAGCACTGTTTAAATGTCAGTATTCAGAGAACCATTCCTTCCACAACAGAAATATCCAAAATACTGTAAAAGGAGCCTGACCTAAAAATTCTAGTCCAAATATGTAGAGTGTCAGGCTCATTACACAAATATGGTCATGCACACGCATACAGAGACTGACGTAAATTTTCAGAAAAAATAGCATAAAAGTACATGTAATTCTAATAGGTGCATAAGTATGAGCAGTGGGGAGTTTAAATGGTTGTTTGCATATATACTACTGTGAGAATTCCTGTATTTGTAGTAGAAATGTAGATGGGGGGGACTTAATTTTTTAATAACTACTAAAAGATTAATAAATTGTCAAAGATCTCATGTATGAACTCTTCTGCTCTCAAAATTGCTTACATATGCTTTGTAAGTGATATTTTTCTGAGCCTAACACCCTCTGTTTTGTAGGTCATACAGATATCTACAGACTGCGAGGACACTGAAGGCGCTTGTCCTTTAGCCTTCTGCCTCACAACATGATTGAGCATCCATATACCTTACAACCATACACCCTGTCGAGTGTTATTCTCTTACATATCACAATTTACCTCGCTTTCTCCACTCAAACATGCAACCAAGCTGAGCAACAAGCTGCTTCAGCTGCCATGTCATTTCAGTTTTTACACATCTTCTCTTTTTATGCGTGCTCTACATCTCAGTGATGTCTCTTCTCCCCATTCCACTGCCATAGGCTACAAGTCAGGAACAAAGCTCAGACTCAATGTCAAACAGAGTGAAAATGGGAAAATATCATACAGGAGAAAATTAATGGGCACAAACACAGCTCCAAAACTTCCATCCTTATGGGCTTTGCAACTTTCCATTATTTCTTGGTAAAAATGGAAATGAAACAAAGTAATAGTCTCTGTGTAGAAAACACCTTAAAAAGTATTCAGCTAGGGAAAATAAAAGTCAAAAAAATTGAAGGTTGTACAGTTAAGCTTGCATATTAAGGAATAAATAATCCTGAGAAGTGTGCAAACAGCCCCATTTTATCTGCAGCATTAACTTTTCTTCTGCTCCACAACCGATCTCCTGCCTCCCCTTTTACAAGCCATGAAGTGAAGCCACAAAAGTGGAGGCTTACATATTCAAAATGCCTCAGCGATTTACAGTCTCAAGTCTAGGTCTAGGAAGTGATGAAGTCCAAGGCTGAAATCATGCTTCTCTGGTCAAACCGAGGCCTTCCTTTTATTTCAATAGGGAAACAGTTTCAGAGTGAAATGCAGATAAAATCTCTCTCCTGACAACAGGTTTCTTAGCCATTTAGTTTGTTCAAAATCTTACCTTTAATCTTTTTCTGTTTTTTTAATGTTTTTTGTTATATACAGTTTTATTTTTTAAGAAACTTATGATGATTGCAACCTATATTTGGAAAAAATCACTTTTCATTAAAGCCACTGGCAAATACATAGACTTTAATTGTATGGAACCATAGCCTTAGATTTCATATTAACTGAATGGCTAATGACATCTAATTCATGACACCAGACTCTCTTATAAATGCTTTTTTTTTTTTTTTTTTTTATGTAAAGAAAGTAGATAGCCCAGAGCATATTAATATATAAGATAAAGCGGATATTTCTTGTTTTTACTCTCACACTATACAGGTACTTTATTAGAGAAATAGTTTTATTCAGAACCCGCTTTCTTCCCCAAACAAATCTATTCTTCAAAGAGTAGTAATCCTCCTCCTCCTTTTGTAGCTCCCAAAAATCAGATTCTGACTAAGTAAAACAGAAAAGTAAATACTAATATGACAATTATTAACATATTTGTTTATTTGGATCTGGATGCTTGATTAGTTAATGAGTTAGGTCAGCTAAATTATCTTCCATTCATTCACGAGGTAACACTACACCAGACAGGATTGTGCTTCATCCTCCCCTGTAGACATTACCTGAACATAGTTAATATAAGATTAATAAACTTCTAAATTTTATTAACTGATTTGCTTATCTTTTCACTATTTGAAATGTAGTATTCATATTTAGGAACTAGCATGTTTTAACTACGAGCTTAACACAAATAAAGCTTTTGATGTCTTTCAGATGACACAGTGGATAAATAAAATGCATCTTTTTTGGGGGTGCTTGTATTCATGCTGCGTCTTCAGTCTGTTTATTAAGTAATCATTTCTGGGTACAAGTGTCAACACAATTTATGTTTTGAATAATGTGGAGCAGATAACCTCAATTAACAAGTAATTAGAGTCATTTTCCTATTAAGCAGTTTCCCTAATTGTTCTTGAAACCTGGAACTAAAATTGTAATAAATAATAAGCGGCCAAAACATGTTCCTGCATTAGCTTAATCCAGGCTCTTCCATTGGAGCCTGTGAAAAATACAGTGGAAATAAGGGCTAAATATCCAATGCGTGCATGACGTCGAGAGATGAGGGAAAAGGGTGTTTCGTGGCTAGAGACCTCAGCGTAGCTCCCTCTTTTCCTGTGTTTCTTCACAGTTTCCCCCCCCCCCCGCAACATGATTCTCTCTCCTTCCTCTTTCTTCTCTCTTTTCACCTCCATGAACTTTTATATGAACACCTAACACATAAAGAGTTGTACTTAATCATTACTGTAGATTGACTAGAGCTTATCAAGGGAAAGCCACCACACAGTGAATACATAGGGTATCTTTTCTGCCTAACTATAGCCTCCAGCACAAGTCAGTCTGGTATCTCATATTCTAACTTGCCAGAATTCTACACATCTTTTTACATAAAAGAATAAATGTATTGTGTTTTCTGCTCTGTTGTATAGAGCAATTTGTGCTTTTGCCACTGGTCATTGCAAAAATCTCCTTCTCTTTGATATCTGTCTTTAAATAGATGTTGCATCTCAATTACAGTAGATGAGCTCAGAGAACATAAAAATTTAAAATGTATTTCTCTACTTGTACTATAGATGTATTTCTCTACTTGTTTTTCATGAACTCATGAAAAACACCTATCTTGCATTCTAGCTGTTGTTGCCAAAAAAAAAGAAATATCTAGTTAAATCCTAAAAGAAATCCAACAGCTGCTCTTCACCCTAAGCCAAAACAAACAAACAAACAAAAAACTAACAGAAAACCAACACAGAAATCCCCAGCACTACAGAAGAAAGCAAGTGCAATAATATTCTCTTCTCCTACAAACCTCAACCTTTGTCAAAGCCTCAGGTCTTGCAGATATATTTATCACAATTGCAGCTGGAGAGCTGTACTGATAGGATATACCATTTTCCCCAGACAACAGGCAAGGAGAATAATTTCTTACAGTCTACGAAGAAAACACAGTGCCAGTGACTGCCCTAAAAGGTACTCAGTCAGTATATTTCTAATTAGACCACCCCAATGGATACTTTCTTGTTGTCTCTAAGACTACAGGAAATTATGTTAGCCATAGAAGAGTAAAGGATTTGTATTTTCTTCATTTCTTTTCAATGCTTAGTATGGTAATAAATCAAAAATAGGCCCCTAAAAATAAAAAGTGACGGCCATAAGAAGACACCCCAAGAAATTCCAGGAAAAAATCTGGCAGCTACAGGAGGACATGAGCTGTTTCAAAGGAATACAAACATTTAAATAATATATCTGGCTGGAAATTAGGCTTTGTGAGAAATCCCATTGATTTCTTTTAAGTCATTTTATTAAAAGGTCTATTAATGCTTGGCTTGCACTTTGTGGCTATGAGAAATGTTGGAATGAAGAGCTATCAAAGGTGGCTATCTAAGTTTTTTCTTTTTTCCATTTAACTTTTTCTAACTATTAAGCTGCTCATTTCGTGGAGACAATCATTAGTGTCTTTAATGTGAAACAAAGCTTCTGGATAAGAGCTGCTAGCTGAAGATCAATATGAAAGATATCATTTCAGTTACAGCTTTAATAACTGTAACAATAGGGAGCCTGGCATTGCTGGCTTTGTGCATTAATGTAATTTAGAATCTACCAGGTACAAATCTTATCAAGCATTAGCAGTGACTGCACTGGGATTTTCTAGGTAAGGAAACTGTGTGATAAATGGGAAATATTTTAAAGGTAAATTTTCATGTATTCAGGTTCATCCACCATCAAATCACAAAAGAATGTACATGAAGAAAAATAAAAACAAAAGACATCCTTAGGAAATGATGACAGGTTTTTAACAAACTGGTGGTGTGCACAATGTGCAATATGTTCCCAGTATACTAGTATGTCCCTCTCATTTTGATCATCATAAGACTCACATGACCCACAAGACCAGAGGATTAGGCACCTGAGCCAAACTCAGTACAATTACAGTTATTGTACTAATCATACATGGACAAACCCACCCCCCTTTCTGCACCCATGCTTTGCTCGGCGCATGAGAAAAAGGAGACTGCTAGGAAACCAGTAACACATACCTGAATGTTTTGGCTGAGCTGCAGAATAGATGAGGAGCTCTCTCCTAATTTGCCCCACAGGCACAAGACCAACCCAACAAGAACATCAGAAAAAGAACCTTTCCTCAAGCCTGTGCTCTGCTGCTTCAGCCTCTCCACCCAGAGGCAGCCCACCAGGAACCTGGGCCCTCACAGCTGCAGCAAATTCACCTTTCCCACCCTCCATCTTCTGAGCCCACCTGCCCCCAAATTCCTCAGGTCCCTCCTTATTCGGAACCTTTTGCAGTCATTGCCCAACCCTTCCCACGCCTTCCAGGTTTTCATGGTAGCGCCATCCTTACTCTCCTTCAATAGATTATCTACAACCATATGGCTTCTTTTCCCAGCTCTTCAATTTCTTGATCAAAAGGAAACAAACAAACAAAAAAGAATACCTGCCCTGAAAAGGTTAAAAAAAATTCTGAGGGGTGGATCTTCACTACAAATATATTCTTAAAAACCGATGCAGCCAATTGGCAGTTTTTTAAACAATTTCTTTAACTTGTGTCCAAATGTTTTCAGGTTTTAGTGCTTACAGGTGGCCACTCTAGATTTATATTTTAATTTTGAGAAAGATCTAAACTGGGAACACTGAATTTTCAGTTTATCATTCACTGATAAAAAATGGAAAACTCAAAAGTCGAAGTAGCCAACTACTGAAAAGAGTTGGCACCTGGCACTTGAATTTTTAAACGTTGTTTTTGTGTAATGAGGTTATAAAGTAAAAGTCTGACTTCAGAATCACAATCAAGAAGAATGAGCTCTTAAGAACTGCTCATCTGAAGCTCGGTTGGTCCAAAGCTCAGGTTTAGTTCAAATAAACATAGAAAAGTTTGGATGGCTTGTCTGGTTTTTCTACCTGCCTTGGGGCTAGAAATGTCATGAGAACAGATTCTCTCATCACAGCTGCAGTACTTTCGTTTCTGGCCGTGGATGAAATATCCAGGAAAATAATCTTTCTTGTGGTGTTCAGGGAGGGGAATGTGAGGGAAAATGGGATAGAGTATTTCACAACCTTTCAAATTTGGTTCCAAAAGTGGATGAAGTTTCAGAGAATAGAAAGGATAGTATATTTTTGCTTTATTTGGGTTTCTGCAGTATTCCCATATGAAACTTTTCATTGTAACTTCCAGAATGTGGGGCAGCTCCGATAGACATTAAGCATCAAAAGAAAGGCTAAACTTTTTCAAAAGTTTGGTCTTATTCAATACTGTCTTAAAGTAACAAATAGAAATTTGTACTCTTGATCTCTGAATCAGAAAGAAAATATAATAATCTGGGTGTTTATCACAGGCTGCAAAAGCAAAGTTCCTTCTTTAACTCAAGTTGCAGGGCCTCGGGCACTTTCAAGGGGAAGATTTGCATCCCACTCTCGCCGTGGATGTGAAATTGTAGCATATACACCCATAAAAACAAAATCATAGATGATCAAGGCTCACTTTCATTAAGGATATGAACCTTACTAAACAAGAAAGCAAACAGAAAATAAAATATTAGCATTTTAGCGTTACTGGATCTGATCCTGCACTTATTGCTCCTGCAAAAGAATCACTCATTTCAAAGGGAATTTCATCTGATTAAGGGCAGGAGACTGTTGCCATCAACTATTTCTCTAAGAATAAGCACATTGCCTAACAAGGACACTCTCATGTCTGCTTTAAAATCTCTTCTCAATATATTAAACATTTGGTACGCATGTCTCTATATTGTGCAACAGTGCACGTATTTAGGGCGTGCACAAAATAATTTGATCTCCATTTCCTTATATTAGCAGTGCAATTATTTCACTGCAGTAATAAAACAAAAAAAAACCTGGTTCTTTACCTCTCCTGTCATGTTGTATTGGGTCACTTTGTGTCACATGATGTGATATAACGTAACTCAATGCAAGGAGACACGTGTCCCTTCTCATTGGAAATTTAAAGAAATGGAGCTTACTTTTCCCCTGTGGGAAACTATGCAGGTCAGGTGCCCAAGACTAGCTACGGGAAGTTTGATATCATCTCAGTTTCAGTACCTACATATTTCAAATCTTACGGCATTTTGAAAGGAAGCATGTTAGATGCCACTGTTTAGCTGTAATACATTATTTAATAAAGATAGTGTAAGAGGAATATAATTCCACAGCTTATGTTCCTTGTCACCGTGTCCACTGACACATACTGCCAAAGAGACACTTTTTAATAATACTTCTAAGTATAGTTTCCAAAATACATGCTATAAAATGTGAAAGCCCTTGAAGAAGCTTAATGGAGCTAAAAAGCACGTGGTTACAAAATCAAGGGAACAGACTCGATCGACAAGAAAGCCGAAAAGAAGGCCTTTTTGATGAAAAAGAGTGAAGAAATCAAGCACAGAGAATACAGATAAAGAAAACGTCCAGGACCTGGGGCCAAGTTCCACTCTCAGTTACACGAGCATAATTGTGGAATAATTCCATTTCAATTAATAGAGTTAATATGACGAGAGTGGAATTATCTACGTAATGAGCATGATTGAAACGTGGCGGTGGCCCCCCGCTCGGAGGCAGAGTTGGTAACGAGTGCCGGGGAGACAAGCATCACCCTCCGTCTCCTTTGGCCGGTCGAGAAACTGAAGAAACGGCGCTTTGAAATTCCCTTGCGTCCGAGCCAGCACCGGAGGACGCACGGCAAGCTCCAGCCCAGCTCCTTCTCCACGTGGACGCCGTGAATAAAGACAACAGAAGGTTATTGTGGAACCCAGGTGAAATATTAAGTACGTTAGCGACCTGCCGCGATGTTAGAGAGAGACGCCTCACACCCGAAGCAAGGAGGTGCGTAAAACCGAGCCTCCAAACAGCTTCCTAAGTCTTTGGGTGTCACCTCCCCTGTCATCCACACACCTCTCTCCGCGCTGTGAGCGCCTCTCTTTACATGGCGGCACGGTAGAAACAAGTTAAAAACCACAGCTCCTCCCGCTCGCCCCCTTGAACACCCCCTTTCATCGCTTGTGCCCAGTTTCGAGGGAAGATCAGAAGGGAGGGAGGTTTGGCGTTTATTTTTTTCTCCCCTTTCTGAACTCCGGCTGGTCACACCGCGCCGGTGCCCGGGCGCCGGGGGAGATGGCGACCGCGGTCTGTCAGGGCCAGCCTTGCCCCAAAGCGCGCACGCTCGCTGGAGGCGGTCGAAAACGCACGTTTCTGTAGGTTTCCATCCGTGTTTCGTACTAACACGGAGAAAATAACTGCGGGAGGAGGAGGGGGCGGCTAGGCGTAACGTTTACCTCACGTTTTGCCCTCCCCTTTCTACAGGGAAGGCGGTTTTCTGAGCGGCGGCGTGCCAAGATGGAGGCCTCGCTCTGCTTTTGTATCAGGTCAGGAGAAATCACTGTTTGCTCACCTGCGCTTCTTGAAGGGAGAAAAAAATCAAAAAAACCACCAAAAAAAGGGGGGGGAGGGGAATTCATTTGTGGAAAAAAAACACCGCGTTTTCCTTCCCCACGAAACCGCGCGGCGGGAGGGCAGCGGGCGGCAGCGGTGCCGCCTCAGGGCCGAACCTCCGCCAGACCCCGGCACCTCCGACCCGCCTCAGGAGCGGCGAAAAGTCGCGGTTTTAGGGTCACTACGTCATCGCGGGGACGAGGGACGGGCGGCAGAGCAGCGCCGGGGCAGCCGAGAGGCGCCAGGGCCCGGCCGGCGGCGGCAGGGCGGCTCAGGGCCGGCCAGGGCCTTCGCGGCCTTAACGTGACTATTTAGTTTTTTTGACGCCGTGCTCTCTGCGGACCTCAACGCGGTTTATCCGCAGGTTTTTGAGGGATGTATTGTATCTTGCTAAACTTCCCCCCAAAACGGCAGACAGCTCTAATAATGGTGATAACGAACGTTTCATTCTTTCACCAGGCAAAGGACGGTGAGACGTTCACCGCGAGGGCGCAAAAGCTCCCTGGCAGCGAGGAAGGGACCTCGGTATTAAGCACGCCTTGAAAACAACCCTATTTTCAAGTGACGGATCACGGGCACATCAAGATTTTGGAGTCAGCAGCTCTCTCGCCATAGAGCCTCTCCCCAGTCTAAATAAATAAAGAAATAAAGGTGGGGAAGGGGGTGGGGGGTCAGGAAAAAAGAAGCTATTTGGCATGGGCTTGTGCTCCTGTAGCATCAGCAGCAAGCGCCGGCGTCACCTGTGATCTCCAGTACCGCTCTGCCCCCTTGTGCTGCTGCAGCCACAGAGCATTCGCCGTCAGGTTTGTGCAGGGACCACGCGGGGGGGGGGGGGGGAGAAGGAAAAAAAAAAGGAAAAAGAAAAAAAAAAGAAAACCAAACCCCACTGTCACTTCTCACTTTTCTGGCAAGTTCAAGGTCAGTGCCTAGCTATTTTCAGCTCATCTCTTCTTGATCCATGCAGAGAAATGACAAGGTAACGTGATTTGGGGTCAGCTGTATTACAGGAGCCGTTACATAAACGGAGAAAGTGGAAATCAATCCTAGCTGACAGTGTCTTCAGGATAATCAGCGCTCACTCCATGCCGCTGTCAGCTCTCCTGCGTCAAACACCATGTTACTTCTGTCAGATCTCCTTAACAAAACCGTATTCTCACTTTTGGCAAAGTAAATAAATATTTCGCTTGGGCTTGCATTTAATTCATTGTTTAGAGAACTTCGACACTCTGGACTTGCAAACCGTCCCCATTTCCACCGAAAAGACATCTTATCCTGTCACGTCCATTACTGCCTATAAAGGGTGTTGGCAAAGATACAGTCTACTCTTGTGAAATACCCCGTTCTTCACATTTTGTGCTTGATTTCTTCCTGCAGATGATTGTCCTCCACCGCTCGGTTTTCTCAGCTTCCCAAAGTGCTTACCTAACTGCTCGCTGCCTTCATCCAAACCCTACTAGGGTTTTTCCTCTAACGTTTTAGGACACCTTACGCAATTTGTCTGATTATTATTACTCTATCTGAATCGTTTCCTCCCGTAACTAGACGTCTTCCCTAACGCAGAATTATGAACATATCATTTCACAAGATGTGCCGCGTTAGTCGCGTTTCGATGACAGCACATGGTATGTCAGTTTAGGGAAAGAAACAGCTATTCTATCCCACCCACCTTGTGCTCCCATGAAACTGCCAAGCCTGCAGTACTCCACTGAAGAACAATTTACCATAATATTAGTTGTCAGTAAATTCAAAGACGGAACTCCTAAAGCTATAAAATGGATTAGAAGCAATTTAAAAAAGAATTAACAAACTAGAGTAAGAGTATACTGTCAACAAACAAATGCTTCATCATAGCACTGTAATTTGGAATTTTAATTACCCCTCTGCTTCTGTAACAAAACAATGTCTGAACTGGCAGCCATTTGAATCTCTCACAGGTCATTGAGCATTCTAGTTAATTACTCTATGAATAGCCTGTTTTTCTCCCCTCTGGAAACACGTTTCTAATGGCAGTCAAGGTCTGACAAATGTGTCATCTACATAATTAGCTAGGAAGCAACACAAAACATTAAACATGCTTTGTGCCGACAACTATCAAAACATTTCATTTGTCGTCAATTATTCATTACTTTGTAGGTTCTGAAGGGGTTGTTATTATGGAAATAAGTCCAGATGCTAACAAGGTTAGAGTTTTTTATTCAAATTAGTAATCAGAGGACTAACTTTAAAAAATGTATCCCGTGCACATTTATGGTGGTGTTCAATCAGTACTAAATTATAAACGAATTTAGTTAAGTTCCAGTTAAAATAGCCATGGCAGAGCACATACACTAATTTGTAGAGCTGCATCTCTCTTTGAAGTTTCAGGATCTAAGCTGAAGTAGTAAACTTTCAGAACCTTTGGCAAGACTAATTTGTGCTTGGTAAATAGAGTAAAGATTTTCACAGCATGAGATAATGTAAGATTGCAAAAAAAAAAAAAAAAGAAAAAGGAGGTTTTTGAACCTTTTTTCTACCCTCGTGTCACACTGACTAAAAGTCAAAATCAGCAATTCCAACTCATATAGTATCTTGTCTGAACTTCAGTTTGGTTTAACAAGGAAGCCAAACCAGTTACATTCACTGCTCCCTTAATATAGCTGAAATGAATTTATCCGCGCTTTTAAGAAGAAATAGGTGCTGGTTATTTCTTTTTTCTATGATCTCATTATGATGTGGCCTATCAAGCTATGCAGCTGAAATGTCAGTGAAAATATTTTGAGCAGAAATAGATGGGGAGTTTCACAATAAAATTAACTTCTTCCTTTTTAATCAGGATGATTTCAGTTGAAGTGCTACAGTACAAATTTACATAAAGAATACTTTCTTGCAGGGTATATATATAAGAAAAAAGTGGAAACAATTTTTGGAAAAACAAAAGGCTTCCTTCTGAGCCTTGTGACTGACAGAAGTGCCTGCATTCAAAAAGCTGCCCCTGAAAAGGGTAGGGAGGCAACTTGCATTGCTCAGTTGAACTAAATTGCTGCATCTCCAATTGTTTGGATTTACTGAAGGTAAATCCAAACCCTAAAATAGTCTAATGTATTAATAATCTACTTCTCGCCTCCAAGTCAAAGCACTTTATGGTCTATGTGACGTATTACCATGCAGTGGCCCACACCAGATGGTAGAAGCGCTTTCGGGAGAGCTTGGCCCGGGCTGGGCTGAGGCGCTCTGCGGCAGCGGCTGCCCAGCTTAGGGGCTCCTCCGGTCCGGGTGAAACGTGCCTCAATACAGGTACAGAGAACAGGCAGCGAGGGCTGCGCGCGCCCATCTGCAAACCTGATACACACCACAGAGCAGATCTAGGCTTCGAAAATACGAAATCCGTGAGGACACATATGACTCATTTCATTTTGCATTTTCCTGCACTAGAAAGGAGAATGACTAATGTTATTCAACAGGATTTTTTCCCCCCGTTTATGATTTCTGGTTTTTTGGACAATATTCACATTCAAGAAATAAGACTAGGCTTGTCTTGTAGACATACTGCTTTCCCTCAACCCTGTTCCTTTTATACCTACCCTGAAATACCTGGTCAAACACAGTGATCATGACTGTAAGCTTACATTTGTCATATGAAGTTCATATATTTTTCTAGGTCTGTCCCAGTACTAATATATGATTTGTGCAACAACTTGAAGGGCTCACAGCTGTTCCCTTATAGAGAGAAAAGTAGACACATATATAATGGACTGCTGTGTGAGAATAAAATCTGTGGAGAGTACAGACTGGGTAGTCACTTTTAGAACACAACAAAGAGAATATTTCTCACTTTCCACCTCAAATGCACACAACTGCGAAAAGAGAAGGTACTTTGCTTTTGGAAATATTTTGTCAAGATATGTTTGTTTGTTGTTTTTCTGGCGAAAAAAAGCAAATTGTGAAAAAGTGAATCCTCAAAAACTTTCCCCCAAATAAACTATACTGTAAAGGAAGCTCTGATGATCTCTCAGACAATGAAATATTCCATCTTCGGCTAAAACTACCCATAGCAATGAAACTGAAAATATTCTAAAAGAAGGCTGTAGTCTGTCTTGCAATTAACATTAAACAGATAACATATTTATGAGGGAGTCAAAATATTTTGGAAGTCGATAATCCTGTAAGCCTTAACATGGTATAAAAACAACAAATAAATGCAAAGTGTTACTGTTACACATGCCTGCCTGATCAATGGTTTTCACATATTGATCTATAAATGGAGTTGACAGTCTGTGTTGGCTGCACATTTTCCAAGCAGCTCTATTTTTGTACAAAACCAATACGGGCAATTACCTTTGTTTGAGATGCCAAGTCTTATCAATTCAATGTGATTTAGTGTCATTTTAATTAAATATCAGGATCTACTTCAGGACAATCCATACAAACAAAGCCTCAAACTTGACTATAAGCTTGATTTGAAGTAAACATGTACAAGCCCTGCAATTCCAAAATATGGCTCAAAAACTCTGCTAAACAGAAGGTTTATATTTTTAGCAATTTTATTTCTGTCTTTTTGGCTAGCCATAACTTTGGCAAGTGTTCTAGGATCACAGGAATAAGAAACAAAAGAGGATTGCTTCCCATTTCTCTGATAATGTATTAGGGAGACAAATAAACCTACCAGTCTGTTTAACCTAATCAGAAAAAGCTCTAGTACATTAACATTTTGGAATGTCAAAATAGGTTCTAATTCTTAATATAGACACCAATAAAAAAAAATACATTTCATTGTTTTAAGTTGTTCTGAATAAGCAAAATGCACTTCCCTGGGGTTTAAGAGATGAAAATAGTGAATATTCACTTACATTGCTTGTTCAGACACTAACATTAAGCACAAAAAGAGCCCTTGCTTACCACAGCCTGGGTCCAGTTTCATAATTTGTGATCTTTATACTCTACATTAATACCAATTTCAACCTTTGCACAAGGCTCAAGCATTTCTGTCATAAATAAATAACTAAAAACCACAAGAATCTACATCTAGCTTTTGCATCAGTTTCTGTATCCCACATTTGCATCTTTACTACTGTAAAATGCACAAGTGCATATGGCCCTGCTCATGTCCGATGCATATCCCTCTTTGTCACACTATAGAAAATAATCTGTCCACCTTCAAAAGTATAGCCCCAGGTGTGCTTATCACAGCAAATGCTTTAGAACACCACAAATCTCTTAGAGAAAATTATGTATTTTCTTCACTATAACTCATCAGCGATCTTTCTAGATTTCTGCATGGTTTTTGCCCTTTATATTCTCAAATCTTTTTAATTAATTAGTTTTTAATTCATTTATTTATTTTTTCATATATGTTTTAGAAATATATTTTTCTATTGATTGTTCAAAATGTACGAAGCACTGATTACCTTAATCCATTAACCCTTAAGTTGGGTAAAGAAGATTTGACCTATTTATTAATAGAACATATCATACAGTGGACATACCTAATATGTGCAGCAAAAGAGTAATATCAATTCCCTTATTCAGCTATCTCTAGCGTTTAAAAGAAAAATGTATCTGACAATAGGACAAAAAGTACTCAGTCAATAGGAAACAGAAATTAAACACAATCAGTGGATACCTTATACACTATACCAAACAACTAAACAGAAATAGACTGTTGAGTTAAAAAGACAATCAGGACAAGTCCTTTTTTTTTTTTTTTTTTTTTTACCTTCTAGCACAAAATAATTAGCATTGCTTCACATACTAGTGTATGTATCCTTTAGCAGAGGGCTATGTGCCTTTAAATGCAGAAGTGCAGGCTGTGTATATAAGTGCACTGAAAGAGAATTTCGTGAGTTACCGAACAAGATTACTAAATGTATCTATCAGCTGAACCCTGCTTTTTCAAGACACTTTGACAAAGGCCCCATCTCCTCTCTTACTCTCCCCCAAATCCTTCACAAATCACACGCGGAGGAGAATCAGATATGTCGATGTGCAATTGATACAGATATTTTAGTGGTCTTTCACACTGGAATCACACTGCATTTTAAGCACATATTTGAAAACCGTTGGATCCTTAAGAATTTTGCTTTTAGTTTGGCTTTAGCAAACAACTTTAAGAGGCTTATTTAAGTAAATATGCCAAAATACTTTCAGCCTGTCAATATCTAGGCAGAAAATTCTGCATGGCAAAAAGAGATGAAAAGAATTGAAACAGAAAGGAAATTAGTAGCATGGCAAGCTTTCAATCTATTATATCGGAGCCAAGTTTGCTTGGTAAAATGACATATACTCAGTAAAATTCCACTTTTATATAATTAGCTACTAAACAAATGTAATACAAAGCAACTTTTCAGCTCTCAACCAATGAGCATATATTGTACCTGCTGTGGTTATTGGAATGCAGCAGTGAATATTTACGTCTATTTATGTCTAACTTTTTAGAGCCCTTGCTCTGTAACAGTCCAGCATACTATCCCCAAAACTAAAGTTATGTAACAAGGTAATATCAACAATGAGAAACTGCATGATAAAATCCTGCCCAAAAGTGAAAAATGCTAATTTTGTCTCATTTAGCAGCTGGATACAGAAATGCTCATTAGTTTTAAGAGGGTTAATCCTTTTAACTTTTGCATATTGATATGCCAATTATGCCTAATTGTACAAGAGGCATCAGTCAAGGTAATAGTGCATAAACACATGAAAGTTATTAAGTACATCCCAACATGTAATAAAGTAGGTGTTAATTGGTAGCTGAGTTCTGCAGGCTATTGAGGTGGATAATTCATTGAGAGATGGATCACTTGTAATTTCTCTACATAATTCCTTTTGCAGTCTCATGCTGTGATGTTTTCATGCTTGTCAAAAACAACTGCAGCCTAGTGCCTTTTGTTAAACACAGCCAATAAAATATGTTAGGCATCATTAAATATACTTAACTTTTAAACTTTTTCAAAGGTACAGTTCTTCCTGATAATACATTATACTATTCCCAGTAAATTGCTATAAGCATCGTTTCAGGTTTGTAATGGAGGCACATTTTGCTTCAGATAAAAAGGAAGACGTACCATGTGTTTCAGGCACACAATATTTTTTTAAATGGAAAGTAAATGAATATCTTATCAGCTACAAAGATCTAAAGAGATTTTTCTCTGCAGAAATATATTAAGGCACATTCCTGAAATGAATTAAGCTATAGCAGAGAAATGAATGATTAAAATAATGTATTTCTGCATAAGTTTGTACTTGGTACAAAAAAGGGAAGAAAATACAGCTGTTATAGTGGCTTCCTCCATTTAATAACTTTGTTAGCTGCATATTTCAAGGGAATCCATTATATTAACAAAACAAAAATTAATAGCTCACATGGTTGTAGAAAGTGACTGAGACTTGGGGGTCTTTCCCTAGCTAACAGAGTTTTCTCCCTCATTTGCATTTTCTGAGAATAAAGTGGATCTGGAGTCCAAAAAGTGGCTAACATTGCATAAATAATTTTGTAACATCATATGGCCTCAGCTGCAAGTTGCCACCATTATGGAAGAAAATTAACCAGGGGAGACTCATACCAATCAGTTTGTTTAGTAGCTCAGGAGGAGTACAGGGGCAGGGACACAACTGGCAACAGAGTTCATCACTAACTATTTCATTTCAAAAAAAAAAAAAGATAATGAGTAAAAAATTACTCAACTCTTTCAACTCTATTTGCTATTAAAATACCAAGATAACTTTGGTGTCTGATTTTTGCAAATCATTCATGCTTACAGCAAGACCGTTTATTTTTGTTCCTGGCCAAGTTGTTCTTTATTTAAAAAGTTGGGATCTCTGTTTCTTTTGTTTGTCTAGTTCTGGCATTTGCCTTTTAGAAATCATGGCATATATCTGATACTGTAAGTACTACTCTCTACAGAGACCTGAATTATTATAACACTTGAGAGTTTAAATGTTGAACAGGTGCTATGATCCCCGACATCAAAGTCAATTTCTGCATTTCACTGAAGGAAAATTGTTATTCCAATACTTAGTGGTACTCCTAAAAATGTATTAGTGATGTTAAGTTCCTTCTTGCAAGAGATTATCACAGAATCGATATCTTAACTACACTTAAATTGATTGCATGGCTTTACAAAAATCAGTAGGTCTAGGAAATATTAGGGTATTTTACTTACAGGTTCAGCGACCTTCACGTTCTCAGAAAGAATCATAGATTTGCTTTGGCTCAGTCTATCATGGTGACTGTTGGTACTTTTGATTCTCATTTGAACAGCCCCTGTACTGTGGTGAGAAGGGTTTGGTTTTTCAGAGGCCATATCAGAAGCTGTAGACCTTTCCATGGTTCCTGGGTTGAACCTGAAGAAAATAAAATAACAGCATTAATCTAGAGACTCTTCAGACAAGAACGTATCAATGCCGCTTATATTTCATTGTAGTCAGGAGAAGAAGCTGACTATCTAGCTGGCAAAATCTTGATCATCTTGGAGCGCTGGGATAACTAGCAACTGTGTCTGCCCATAGTTTTATTATTGTCCTTATCGCTCACCCATCCAAACTGCCTTGGAAGAGTTAGTTTATGTAAAAGATTATCCTTATCTCAAAAGCCATTCTCCTCTATGGTGTAATCTCCCTGCAACCCTCTGTCACATCCAGCTGGCAGCCATTACACTTTGTCTTTGGCCCTGCTCACGCTACACATTTTAAATCTTGCAAAGGAAAATGACATGCTTTGAAACCTATTAACATATCTTACCTCTACAGTTCAATATATGCAAGATGCATGTTACGATTGCATTACACAACCATGCTGGAACCCTGCTCGCATAACAGTCTCAAACCCACATCTAATAAAATTTCCCTTAATTTTAACAATTTTACTGTCAGTAGGGATGAGATTTTTGTTTCTGTGTTCTTCTCCTGGAAATTTGGAAATGAGGAAATGGCTGAGCATGTCAGATCTCATACTCTAGGAGAGACCAAGAGGAACTGGTACAGAACAATCAAATGTTTAAGGAAGATAGTGTTGTTATTTCCTATGATAATTCTATGATGCTAAAAGATCCTATTGAATATACCACATTTTAAAAGAAATGCAAAGCTATACATCTAACTACTTGTTGTCACTGAAGACCTACGGATTCTCTAGCAGTTCTGCTGTTCCATCTCCTGTCTTAGTGTTAGCGCAACTCAACAAACTGCTCTAGCTACCGAAATTCCTGAAGCTTTTCCATTAGCAAGAGTTACTTTGTATTGGTTGTACAAGTCACTGGTACAGTGCACTGTGTTCAGCCCTTGCTCAGATTTCCTTCCTCTAGTTCACCCTGGTACTACTTTATGTAAATTGTGGGTGAAGTAATATGGTAGGATCCACAAGAAGCCCTGCTATTTCAGTTTCTATATAACCATGTGAGAAAATTTGTAAGGAAGAGATATTATATAGGCTGGAATTGCTGGTTTCCCTACTATGGAGCCAAGGAAATGGAAATCCATTTAAGTGCAGTTATAATACGAACTGTTGAAAATCAACCATTTCCAAATGGGTTTGGAAAGCACAACTTTTGTTAGCGCACATCCCCAACCTATGAAGAGTCTAAAAGCAGAAATTCCTTAATTGCAAAAAGAGCAGTCCTAATGAAGACATTGGAGCAGAGGAAGACATAGCGTGGGTTTGCACGTGGGAGAAGGACAGGAGGGCTCCTACATTTCTTGAGGCAGGACCACAGGGCGTTGGGCTAGTGGGGTGACAAACAGCTCCTATACCATCACCCTCTCCCAGCCCTGGTAAATGAATTCCTGCCACAGAAACACCTTACCCTGTAGATCTGGAGGACAACAATGAGAGCTCAGGGGATTTCAATGCATATATGGAAGCACAAGGAAACGCAGTACTCTTTAAGAGAGAAATGGGAAGAAGAAAGTATTTCAGTATTAGGGATTACTCACACCACATTATGCACCATGATAGAAACACTAACTGTAATGCAAGCAACAGTAAAGCTCATGCTCAATGACTGCTTCATGCATTGAATTATATACTCATAGATTCCCCATAGAAATTGAACTGCAGAAAGAGAGGGGGAAAAAATTGGCTAAAGCAGTTTCCCTCCTACTCAGCAGTACTCAGTTCTATTTCTGCCATGGAGTTTATATGGGAAATTGGAGAAAACTTTTTACATCGTCCTTTGCAAAGACAGCGCTCTGTGTTCTTCATTTCCTGAGACACTTCTTGCCACCCTACGGAGCAGTCACTGCTAAAACCAGTGTCAGAGGCATGCTTGGCCGTTTTGTCAGGGGGGTCTGCAGCACTGCTAAACAGGAAATGATTTTGCCCACCTGCTAAACTTGGAGATTCAAACTGTTTTGTATTTCACATTGGTATCAAACCAAAATCATTTCTAACAGATTTTCAGTAGATTTTCAGTAGGCTCCAGGTTGGAGGAGTGATCAGACTCGAGAGACAGCAGTGACACTGGCTCTGTCACCGATCCAATGTTTGGCTTGAGCACATCCTCCTTACATTTTCTTCTAAAATCTCTCTACCTATAAAACACTGACATATCTCTTCTTGGGAGCAGTATGAGTTTCAATTAGGTGTTCTCAGTCTGGTGTTGTCAGTACCTGAAGTGCTGTAAAAAAGTTTAATACCATGACAAAATCAGGCCTAGGATTTCAAGTAGGAGCACAGTCAGCAAATTGCAAGTCTTGCAAAGATTTCTGAATGCTTTGTTACTAATCTGTTTTGAGCTTCAGTTATCTTCCCTAAATTAGGGCTATTTCTCACATGTCATAGTATTATGATACGACTTTCTGATGTATTTTCAAGGCACTCAAACTATAGAAACCACCACAAAAGAAAAAAATCTCAGCGTTCCCTCTGTCAGATTTCTATCTGTCTTATAGCACAGCGTGGTAAGATCTTGCAGAATATGAAGAAAAGGTGCACTTCACAAAAGTTTTTCCAGGTAGAAATCCTTTCCTGCTGTGCTCCACGAACTTCATTAAGGCAGCACATTCCCAAGCAACGTTATCTGCTCTTTGTGCCAGTAGATGGCACCCTGAATATGGGCTCTACACATACAGCAGCATCACATTTGATTTTTCCTGAACAATTCTGGTATCAACTCCCATACCTACATTGTGCAGCAATTTTTTTTTTTTTTTTACTTATAGAAAATAACAGAGGGAGGAAGACAGTAAGGAAACAGATAAAAAGTTAACATAAAGCAGAAGAAGGACACTTTTATGATTTGGTACTTCTAAACTACTATTGGTAGTGTCAGGGCCAAGTTCAGGCCTGGTGTTCCAGGGGAATTCGTTTCACTTGCTTCTCTAAGCCATAGCTGCCAAGCCCTGGGCAACTGCTTGTGAGGCACTCCATGTTCGTTACATAAGTAGCTAATTTGCTATTTGGCCAATAATTAGCATCCGGATATAACTTTTAGTTTTGAAAGTGCCTATGGCTGATTTACCAGAGAAAGGTATTAACCGAAGACCTTTCTTCTTGTTGTTTTTAGGGTTCCTGGAGCAAAGGGGCAGCACAACGTTCCTGCATTCACCTAAGAGGAAAGGGACAGGGAAATACACAAACAAAACACCACGCCAGAAGGAGGGATGGGTGCAGCCATTGAGCAAGAGGGTGCCCAGGGTGGCATTAGCTCATGCCTCCCTGCCACTGACCTTCATTAGCCATCTATATTCACTTCAGCTGCCCTTTAAGTCCCACATCCTTTCCTTAGGTAGCTTTCAGACTGGCTCAAGAAAGGACTGCTACCAGCTATCATAACGCTCCAGGATAATGCCTGAGCTGGCAAAGAACATAAAAGTTGTATATCACCCTACACTCGTCAGCCAACCCAATAGGGTGGTAATGCACCACCTCTACGAAGTGGCTTTGCTGAGCTGCTCACTTCCAGGAGGTCAAGGAAGCCAGGAAGGAGGGCAGCACTCTCTTTTTCCTCCTCTTTCCTCTTTTTCCTCTTCTTTCCTCGCTCACCTGGCAAGGGTCTCTCGGAAGCAGCATGGGAAAGTAGGCTTCCCAGCAAGGTCTGTTCCTCCACCGCTCTAACCAGCAGCATTTATCCTCTCTGCCTAAAATATCTCTGCACAACACAATAGATTAATATATACTGGAGTGTCTTCTTTTAAGCTGGAAAGGAGAAATAAAATAAAATAAAATAAAAATAAAATAAAAGTAAAAATGAGATTAAAATAAAATAAAATAAAATAAAATAAAAACTAAACCAAAACTTCTTGGAACTACATCTTTCAGGTCACCATGGATAAGGGTGGGAAAAGGCCAAGGAGCGATACATGTACAAGAAAAAGCACTGACATGAGGTTGGATGGATGCGACAGGAGGGGAGTACTAATTCAGGGAGTGGGGAAAAAGATTACACAGGATGTGAGAAAGGAGAACTTAATTTCTGCAAGTGGGTAGATCAACATATTTCTGGGTCAAGAAGCACAACAGAGCTAAAGGAACAAAATCACCTTTCCGGTTGGGACAGCAGGCAAAACCAGTTATCCTGCGTGCATGCAAACACTTGGAGGCAGCCTCAGGAGCTCAAAAGTCCTCACTGGCAGAAGGAGTGCATATAGTTTATGAAATTACCAATACTACTTATTGCCCTCTGTAGTCATTCCTAGTGCCTCAATAGGTTAAGATCCGTCATCACTGTCTCATGAATTGCCCCAAGGGCTCTCAAAGGAAATGCACCCACACATTGCTCGCTTCAGCAAGTAGCACAGTATATCTGGGCTGAGTTAAACAAATGGAGCCTGCGCTCTAATGCCAACTAAAGGCATTACATGGGCAAGTGACATTTTACATATTTGGCAGATCAATGGATAAGATACTAAAACCCTAATTTCTAAATGTGCAGATGACTTTCAAACATGTAGCATGGAAGTAATGAGTGTTACAGAGGTGAAAAATGAAAAGGTGATTGCACATGCAAATCTGTACATGCTATAAAACCATTCCATTTCTGAGAATCAGGCCCATTTTAAGAGAGTAACACAGCAAACTGCAGAGATCAGGGGAAAAAAAAAGACAAAGGCTCTCATGCTTCCTCATGAACTACTGGGTCTTGGCAACACTATTTAAAACAGCATTTGCTGTAATAGCTCTTTAAAAAACAATATTTTCACAAAATCTTGATGTTTGATATCAATTAATATCTTTCACGCATTTATCATTTCCTTTAGATGGGAAAAAAGACTCTTCTGCCCTTTCTCTTCAAAAAGAGGAAGGAAATGATACAGGAAACAAAGTAATATTGTTAATTTTTCTTAGAAAACAAAATTTCCTTTGAATTTTCACTTGTGTTTTCCTTGGAAAAGGTCAAAAATATATTTAACTCTGGAAAATTAGGAAAGTAAACAGTTCATCCCCCTGCCATTCTTATGCCTTTAGTAGCTTAACTACGGTATCTGCCTCACAGAGACAGCCAATAAATGTTCCATGTCTACAGCAGCTCAGGGAGGTAGAGAAATTTTCATATTGCAGGTATCAGCATTTTTTCATAGTGCAGGTATCAGCATTTTAAACTCATTTTGGAATGTTACTTTGTCCAAAAATGCATTATATAGCGAGCAGACTTATTTTTATAAGAACTTATTTTTATAAGTTTTAGTACAGTATCAGTAAAGTTAGTACACAGGTTTTACATGAAACAAAGCAAAACTTTAGTTCTTCAAGAGGTAAGGGGAGAGCAGCATTTCTAAATTTTGGCCTATGCTATGCCTACATTTCCTACGTCTATGTATAATAAAAGACAGAGTTCAAGTGTTAATTCATTAGCATCTTGTATCATGTATTTATAACAACTATTTTCATCCAGGAAAGGAAAAATTTACTCATGATTAATGTAATTGGTTGCATTTGTTTTTCAACATATTGAGATTAAAATCAATGTATATAATCTTGTGTTTAAAAAAAAAATAGTTTTTAATTTCTTCCAACTATCTTCCTTATGATTTCTTGCACCACTATCAACTCAGGAGCATAATGAGCATGAAAGTGCTAAACATAATAAAGTGAAAATACTGCAAAATTTAAGTGCATCTTGTTACAGACTCACTAATTCCATTCTTCTGCTGCTCTGTTCTCTGCTGAAGAGCACAGCACACATGAAAAGCATCCATAGAAACCTAGTGCAATGATTTAACAGAAGAATGAAACTCCACACTACATTGACCATCAACCTAAACCTGACAGGCTAAACAACCATAACAAAAGAAGAGGAAGTAAGAGTTAACAAATGAAAAAAACAAGCTAATGGCACAGTCGGTGAGTTAGAGCCTTCTTGCTAAGGAGAAAACACATTGCTGCGTCTGAAAAAGTGTCTAAAATCAACACACCTACGTAAATATTTCTGCTGTTGGCTTTTGGTCTTAGCACTCTCTATGCTGTTCATTATCTCTGCGGAAGAGGGCTCCCGGTATGCTTAGCACACAACTGATGGAAGTGAAGCATAGATAAAGCAACTGTAGGTGAGGAGAGGAGGCAATAAGCGGCACATTTTTTTTTTTCCTTTATTCTTATGCCCACACTGCTGTCTCTGTCCCTACCAAGCCGCTCTCCCGGCTAACACAGCACAGACTCAAGCCCAGATCGAGGCCAGGGCATGGACACAGGCAGCAAGGGCTGTGGAGCGATACAGTGTGCAGGGCTGGCTTCCAGAGGAGGCCCGAAGCCAGTTCATCAGCCCTTTGCAATGAAAATGCAAAGCAGATGTAACGTTCTTATGCCTTCTTCCACTGCAGAGAGATGTCATCCAACCTGGAATAATTTGTACTTAGGAGCAGCGTTAATATCTACCATCAATCGCATCTGTAGTCAGAGTAGGAGATCCTGAACAACATTACACCACCCCGGCTGGGTCTTTACTCCTGTTTTAGCCCTTCATATTGGATAAAGAGAGACATTAAAGCAGAATATCATGCAGAGTTCAATCTACTCTAAAATGTCAGATGTCCTTAAGTTAACAACACAGTTTCCTTTATCATCCAAACTTGCAACCTCATCAGCAGACATCAGTGAGTCAGTTGGTATGCCCTACTTCCCACCAAAGTCATGCTCATTAGCATTAATTACCCCACCATCTTTTAATTTTTTTGCCTGCTGCAGCCATATTAGATTTTCACTGCTGTCTCTCAGAGCCAACAATAAACTGAGCAATCATTGCAGCAGTCAACTTACTTAAAAAATGGCTTTGCAGTCACTCTTTTCTAGTCCAGTATTTGAGGACTTTCTGCAAATAAAAGAATAAACGGCCCACATAGTTCTTTGGACAGTTCGGGCAGGCATGTCCAGTTTGCCCATGCCTCTTCTGTAGTCAGAGAAGAGTATAAAGTATTTTTTTACTTTATTTATAGCAGTATAGCTTTATTTAGCTATGAAAAGCTCTAAGGTACAGAATATAGTCTCTAAGAAGAATGTACCTAAAAGCAAAGTTCTTCACACAGCTTGGCCCAAATCATAGCAGACTTCCTGCGCATTACTGCAATCCAAGAAGTAAAGCATTTTCAAGCACTGCTGTTAAAAAACTCTAAGGCTAAAGAATCTTCGTCTATGATTTAAAGTGATCCTTGACGACCATTTTCAACTTTTTCTGTTTATCCTCCCGCATTCAGAGAGTATTATGTCTTACAATTACACTAGGTTAGTAACTACATATTTCTCATGATTGAAGTCTCATGTACCAGGGTCCTATCGAACAGGAACAAACTGCATTATCATTTAATACAATTTCGTCCTAGTTTGCACTATATAGTACATACAGTTCCAGACAGGTGCTAGAGGCCTGATTCTGATCCGAGTTTCACAGCGAACCCACTGAAGTTCATTTCAGTGATGTCCAGTCTATTGAGTTACAGCAACACAAAAGTAGCATTAACTATACCTGACCTAATTCTCCAGCAACCTCAGGAGTACAGGCCAACCATGTACTGCATTACAAAGCCAGGTGGGGAAACATACTTTATAACGTACTGCAAGAGGGAAGGACATAGGCTTGTACCACTGTACAACAGTAACTGTGGTGTTTAATTTAGGGCATAATCACACGTTGTAAGTTTGTCCTGATGACAGAGTTCCCAATAATCCAAGTTTTAAATTGCACTACTTTATCTTACATACCTGATATTTGCCAAACATATTTGGAATATGAGCTTTCCCCGTTGTTCAGCTTACAGTATGTGGCAAGTGCTCATGGGTGAGGACTCCATGCCTCACAACAGCTTACAAACTGTTATAGTTTGATGTTTCAGTGATTTCCTGCCTGTTAACCACAGCGCTAAAAATATGAGGAGCGGCTTAGTGGTATGAAGCTAGACTGTAGTTTACTCTAATTTTTCCACTTGTAATAGCATCTTACATGATCAAAAATTAAAAGGACATGTAAAACATAAAGCAACAATAAAAGAGTGAGATTGAATCTCACTGTTTGACAGATGGTAGCAAAGTTAGGAGTATATCTTAACCAAATATACAGTTTCGGTGGAAAAGTTACTAATCTTCACAAACTGTTGACCTATTTGTCTCATGAGTTGGGTGAAGAGAGATGCAAAGGCAGAAAATTTGAACAGATGTGCGAGACTGGCTATAGCTATCCATGAGGACTCAAGCAGAGAGCTAAGATCCTGCTTTGTGTCATTCTGAAATCTTTCCTGTGAAGATGATGGCAGAAAGCCCCTAAGTCTGCTCCCTGCAAAAACCCTTAAAAACAGCAGAATCAAAGGTGAAAGAAAAGCAGAGAGCCTGAAAAGCTACTTGTACCCTGTAGGGCAGAGATGTGTTTCCCTAACTGGGTAGAAATGGCTTGAGAATCAGACAGGAAAGAGAGTGGGAGGCAGTTCCTGTTCCACAGTTGTGCAGATACAATATCAAACTCTTTACATCCAGATTTAACGACTACCGACCCTTCTATAATCCTTTTTGATTTCCGTGACCTTCAATCTACAGGACTTCTCTGCACAAATAAATGCTTTTTAGGAAATGTCACTAGGATATTATCGGAAGAGAACAAGAACACTATGCAATGGAGTAAAAAAGTTTTTTCAAGTCAACAAGGGACTACATATGGTCATGTCTCTTCTTGCATCACTTAGTTCCTTAATGATATTATATGTGAAGGTTTTGGAAAAGGTAGCAGTTGTTTCAAAAGTTTGTCTGTACCAAAATATCATATGGGATAGCATAACTGAGTCTATTTTCATCATTTTAACGTCAATTTAATATCTCCGTTTGAAATAGAACTTGAAGCTAGGAGTAGCCTTTGTGTACAGTTCAGCCTACATATGTTCAGAAAACAGTCGTCCATAACAGAAATTCAGTTGAATGTGTAAAAGACCATGCCTGGAAAAAATTGCTACTTCTAGGTCTTCCTGTTGGCAGTGCATTACGTTTCTTTTTTGAGAGCATCTGACTCTGCTACCCCTGCCTCCATTTTCCATGCTACATAAACTACAGTACAAATCTTCAGATTATGAAGATTGGTTATATATACAGTACTAAAATAAAAAACTATGAATAATATCATTTGATAGGTAACACTTGTACCATACCCTGTGAAATTTTACAGCAGAATGAGTATTGGTTTAGAAATTAAACCAATGACAGTAGTAGTTCCCAATATCAGAAAAGTTCGTAACAGTTTAATTGGCTTAACACCAAATAAGAGCCAAGAAGTGCTAGAGGAAGACAGAGGAATACTGCTCGCTTATTCCAGACCTGCCTTCACCTGCCAGGTGGAGAAAAGACAATTTCCTCCCACTTTTCTCCTTCCTACTACACATCTATATACAGCAGACAGGTACCTAACAGAGCCATGGCTTTCCAACCAGCCTAGGCAAGGCTGACCAGCTCTAAACTCATTTTATACCTGTATACGACGCTTGTTACACCATAACTTTTTTTCTTCCCAGGAGTCTAATTCTGAATAAAAATCTCAATGCTTTCTCTAGGAAGATCACATAAGAATCACAAATTTTCTCCGGTGCTTGAAAGAAATCTGTTCCTATAGCATAAATGTTCAGAAAAGTGTTGTTACTTTTAATGTTGCCAGATCTGAAGTGAAGAGATACTATGGGAAAGGTTATTCTCGCAGTATTTACAGATACAAGCAGAAGCAGAAGTGACAGAAATTTCAAAGACTACTTGAATTACTTCCAGCTCAATTTTGCAGAACTTCTCCTCACCAAGATTCAAATCTTCATCCAAACTTTACATGCTTACCTGAACTAGACATGTGGTGACGGTAATTTTGGAACAGCCCAAACTCCCCAGACAAGTGCAAGAGCTATAACTGCAAGATAAACTGAAGCATTAGAACAAATTTTCATAACTCAAAACAAATAGCCAAAGAAACAAACTTCCTGTATATTCAGATTTAACAGCTCTGCTAACAGAAATTTCAGTTTCAGTTTGACTACGGCCATGTAAACAAGTCATCACAAGGCCAGCTAGAGCAGAGCGTTACAGTACATTGGTGACCCACACTACCTTAATGTGCATCCACAAGTTAAACACAAGCAGTTTATCTCCCAGTGGAAGAAGCCCCTTGCATTCATCTCATAGTAAGACATATGAGTTTTATCATGCTTTAACTCTACATTAGGTAGGTAATGACATTTGGAGAAGTAGTTATAAGTCATGTCCCTGTTTGCCCCAGGTCCCAGGTTCAGGCAGCCAGAGCCTCATCATCTTGAAAAAAACGCCCGCTCGGCTGCTGGAAAGCCTTCAGTGAAGCAGTGGGGGTTGTTTTAACTTCTTGGCTAGCTAAGGTGTATCCTAAAGCATTCCTCTACTTCACTAACAGGTTAGATTCACATTTGCCCTCTCCTAATCCATTTTACAATACCATATAGCCATCATCCTACAGAAGAAAAGTCTGTTGAAGTGAGACGCTGAGATTATTGAACAAGGAAGGCTTTAAAGCATTTTACAAAAATGTAAAATAAACTTACGAAAGTATTTTTTTTCTGACACTGTAGCCTATCACAATAGCGTCTGCAATAAGTGGCTCACCACTTTTTTGGACAGCAAGATACTTTCCCTCGCCGCTGCCCAGGATGGTGATAGATTCCCTATGCTGTGTACATAAAACAATCCCTCCCACTCTCCTCCCTCACTCTTTCTGCAGACATAGCTGCAGCAGTTTTTATGCTGCAATCCTACAGCTGCTCCCTTACTTCTTCTCACTGCTCCCACTTTCCATCTGAGAGATAGAAAAAAAAAAGAGGAAGCTCCAGACACTTTTAATCTGTTCCCACACTCCATCTCCACTTTCCCTTACAGAGTTCCTGGTGCTGCTCCTGTAAGAGAGATGGTGCTGTGAAATGCAGCAGATACTTGACACTTCTAGGAGAAAACTTTTAAGCTACATCAGGAACTAGATGGGGAAATTTTTGTGGCTTGCATGTAGCAGCCCCTCTTCTGCATTTCATGGGGCCCCTGTTTTGCTTTTGTAGCCAGCTGTGCTCTGCTGTTGCCCTGACTTCAGCAGGAGCAGACACGCCTGCCTGCTCCACCACACTTCTCTCCAGCAGCAGGGTACAAAGCAGGGAGAAGGCAGACACTTGTTTTCATCTGTATCACAATGCATAACTCTGCCTTTAGCAGAAAGGAAAGCCTTAGTGTACTGCAGTATCAAAAATGCAGATTTTCAAAAAAATACATGATTTATTTAATTATGCAGAAGGTTTGAACATAGGCTCCATTAATTATATCTAAAAGGATGACTGCATATTTCCAATGCTTTGTGTGAGAGCCCATTATTTCACAAAGATAATTCAGGATGATCCCAGCAACTTTGTATGCGTGCTTTCTGCAGAGTAGAGAATCATAACCAACTTGCATAAACAGTCTGGCCACAGGGATACTGTATTTGTTAAGAGCAGCTAACATCTGAAGCAATGACAGCCAGAACGTAATGGTGCCTGATCTTGCATAGAAATATAAACGGTCATAGGTGGAGTAGTGGCAGCCGCCCACTGCCCCCAGCTTTGCCAACAGTACAGACTAAAAAGCTCTGTATTTGAATAGTAAAATGAAGTGGTGAAGAAAATGAGTTGATATTCCTGTGTTTCATTTGCATGTTCTAACTGATGGCTTTCAAAGCACTGTTTATTTTAAGATAGGTGAACGTTTTTTGAAAATTATAGCTGTTCTCCTTCCTGATGTATCTGGTGGTGTCTGAAGGCTGAGTTCCCACCTCTCCCAAGCCCCGGAAGTGGATATGGAGGCCAAGAGCAGGCTGCACCTCTGCCTTAGCAGCAGCACATCATCCAGCCGCGACTTGCACGTCCCCCTCATCCACCCCTGTTCAAAGCGTTTGCAAAATCCAGTCTCAGCAGGAAGCACCTCCAGAGGCCAGCACAACTGTGAGGCTTTTCTTGCCCTCCTTCAGCACATGCAATGCATTTGCTTTCTGCTGAGGCAAATTGTAGCTGTGACTTACTGATTCTTAATAGGTATTAAATTTGCCATTAGCTGTGTGTTTATTAGCAGTGTGGCTACATGCAGAGCTGACGTACTGCAGGCTCTCATTCCTTGTTGGCTGAAACTGCTGCGCTCGGTAGCTCAAATGACCACTTGCAGGCCTACATACCTGAGTTAATATTTCCTTTTAGTACACCAGCGTTGTTTCCGAAATATATATCTCTTGATGCAAGATAGAAGTCTGGTAAGAAACTGCTGCATTCAATTTTTTTTTTTTCATTCTTTTAATTTATGAAATTTAGTGCTCCACATCTTAATAGAATCCCTCCTTTCACACTATTGCGCTCCAGGAAAGATTTGATAACAAGTGTCAAACTTCAGATGAAAAGTAAAAAGAAATTTCTCCTATCAAAATCTCTGGGCAGCATCTTGGAGTATCTCAAGTCTGCAGAACTACATACCACTCAACGCAGAGCCAGTGCTAAGCTGCCCATGGCAAATTCAAGAACCAGCTGAGGAGACCAGTTTCTTCAAATTTCTGCTATGACTGGGGGCACTCCTTGCCTTACTTTGTAAAGGCCAAAGAATTAATGAATGAGGAGGAATAGAGATATGCTTTACTGGGACCATTTCCCCCTTTTTTTTGCCACTACAAGAAGAGTGGATGGTTCAGTGCCACCTTCTAGTCCAAAAATCTATTGATCTATATTTTGGGGGCAGGGAAGGTCCTAATAAAAGTAACTACGCATGCAACACACTGGTGATACAGGAAACACTAAAGTTTCTAATTCAGGCCCCAAAACTACTTGGCCCAAAGCAAAAAAGGTAGCATAAGTGAGAGCAGCTCAGCCAGTTGGAAAGTCTGACGTGACATCGTCCTGTTGGAAAATATTGATTCATTTGCAGCATGGCATTTTCTAGAAATGCATTTTGTCCAATGGCAGCCAGGGATCTCTGCCAGCGTTCACCACAGGTGCCCCCGGTGACCCCCTCTCCCATGCCCAGTGCGAAGGCCTTGCTTCAGTCAGCCCCACCACGCGGCCCGGGGGCAAGCTCCTGGGCTCCATCCATCTGTCTGTCCATCCGTCCCTGGGCTGCCCGGTTCCTCCAGATCCTCCTTCCTGCAGCAGGATGAAGGACCTCAGGGCTGTGGTGGGGCCGCTGAAAACGCCAAGAGCTGCTTGGATGGCCACATGCGGCCACCAGCAGGCCCTCCTGCATCCCCAGGCCTGGATCCTTACGTCCTAGAGGCCAAAACTCCAGGGCTGAAATTCTCTTCACAAAACATGCGTGTCATTTCCCTCCTTGCCCACAAAGGAAGAGCGTTTAGTAACATCCTGAGCAGCAGACAAACAAGTACAGGTACTGAACAGAAAGCATTGTAGTAGGGGCTTGTTCTTGCACTATCTGATTCAGCACCGAGTATGGTGGTGGCTTTGCTCAGGGTGTGGCAGGAAAAGAAGTCATAAACAAAGAGCAAGAATATGCTTGAAGCACGTCTCTTCAGCTTTCAGCCACGTTCATTTCTGATTTTTCTTCCTCTTTTTCTTCCCTTCCCCTCTTAAAACATTGCAATTCGGCTGAAAACCGATGCACGTTTTAGAGATGGACTCAGAAGTCGCTTTAGAACCACTAGTTGGAGGACTGCGCCTGCTCAGCATGTCAGGCATAGACTTTGGAAGAAACATTTGTGAAAAACCACAATACAAACCCAAAACATCCAGCTTAACTGCAAATGAATGATTTAATACCTGTCAATCTCAAATGGCAGGACATGTTCTACTGTGTCTTTAACAACCTTTAACCACTAACCATAGAAATGTCAAAGACTTCAACTTACTTAGTTAATTTATTGAAGGAATGTTTCAATAGGGATCTGTGCACCACCTAAATTAATATTTTACTGTGTAATTTATACACTCAAAAAGTTTAGAAGTTAATTTGGAGAATATCAAAATCTGTTAAATAACCTTTCAAATTCTTTTCTAATTCACTTCCAAAGCAGTTCTTTCTCATGCTAAGTGTACAGGCAAATATAGAGAAACAAACATAAAGAGGCATACATTTTCAAACATATATGAACTGTGGATTCTTAGCTTCTGACAAAGAGGGCTCATATATATGCTAGGCCTCCTCACTTCAAAGCAACTTCAGCATGAACCAAGTAATACATTGAAAATCTGGTGCAGCATGACCTGGCTACATGCACAAACTGAGCTCTAGAATAAGCAGGTAAGTTGTCATTGCCCCCCATCAATTTAAAGCATCTAAATATCCATGCCCCAAAAATTAATGTCTCCTTTTCCTACTCAGACAGCATTCTTTAAAAATATCCGATGACATTCCCCTTGCTCCTACTCTGGCCAACCTCCATGTGACTGAAATTGTAATAAAAGTTGTTAGAGTAGACTGACTCCATAGTAAAAGGCCTCACTCCTAAAATGAAAACAGATCCGCCCTGAGGAGGTCCCAGTGCCGATGAGAAGCTAGCAGCATTTATTTTGTAATGAGTCTCCAAAATAAAACTTTTATAGTATTTCTCAAACCAGTGAAGACTGACAGAGAAATTTCAAGTGAATGAAGTCATAAACCTTAATATCCAATAGAGCAAAAGAGCAATCGGCTGGGTCTTTAACATGTTGATAACAGAGTTTCAGTCAAATTAAGATCCATCGAGACCCTTGATATAAGCAGACCCAGCTTTGAAAAGGTTTCAAAAGCAAGTAATACTCTTGCACCCTCACCGAGGGTAAGCTAGCAGGGTCCCAACTGCACAGCCAATAAGCAAGTGTGTTATCCTGGACACGCCGAAAGTAGCAGAGGCTCCCTGCTCTGAGACTCAGGGCATGTTGCAGTAGTTACTTTCACGATGACAAAAGCTGTCACAAGCCACCACCAGATGAGAAAAGCAGACGTTTGTGCAAGTTGTGCAATCAGATAAAGAACGCTGTGCTCTTGTGTAGCATTTGAATTATCTTGAGAGATAGGCAGGCAAAAGCTCGGCCACACTTTTGTCTCACTGCTTCCAGACTAATGCTACCAACGCATGAAACCATCAAAGCCATCAGCGCATCTTCATATCGACAGTGTCTGCTAGTGCCAGCTGCTGCCTTTGTAGCACAGATGCATCCAGGTGGTAGTCTTAGTCAGGATAGAAGTGAAACAGAGACTTTATTTAGCTAGATCTCCAGTGGAGCTTTATTTTGTCTTTAAAAGAGATCAGCCCAAACAAGACTACACATACAGTATTAGCAGCATTCTGCAGAACTGCGTGTTTCAAATCTCTAATAAATAATGCATGTGAGCATTAGCAGACAGGCTTCTCCAACATCCAGAAAGAGCTTTTAGGACCACGTAGGCTTTAACTACCTATAAAATGGTTAGCAACTCACATTGATTGAGCTGACACAGCATAGTGGCACTGCAGAAAAAATTGTTAAGAAAAACAAGCCAGTATCAGAATTACACGTCATGACCCTCAAAGATGCTACATATAACCCCTAAGCCCACTGTGGCTGAGTACAAACAGGCCATTAAACATTAGCAGTTCCCACTGCTAAAAGTCTTCAGTACTTCCCAGCACAGAAACAAGCTGAAGTCTCTGAACGGCACAGTGAAAGCAATCCTCTGCACCAGGCACTAGTGATGGGGAAGGGTGCTCCAAATTTATCATGTTGGATGCTTCTTCTTAGAGCCTGGCCCCAAGCTTGTTCCATTAATATCTTCCACTGAAAAGAAGTAATAACTTTTGGCACCAGAAACAGAAAAATCAGCAGCAGAGCTGCCAACAAGTTGCTGGCTCCATAACAGCATTAGCCCCGTGCTGGAGGTTTTCCTGTTGTGCCACCCAAATATCAGCACAGGAATTAAAATGTGACTTTGTCACCATTTTGGCTTCTGGCTCCCGCTCCAGACGGAGCGAGGTGCACGGGCTCGTGACCGACCCAGAGCTCGCCTCTGCTGCCACTGGATTCCCGAGGGCCCAGGCCTATGTCAAGGGAAAAGGGAATTTATGCAAGTACTGCCACAAAGGCAGCTTTTCATAATTCTGTAATAGCATGCAGTAGGATCTTTAAAATATAGAAACTGCTGAAAAGGCTGTTCACTATTTAGAAAAGAAAATGAGCAAACGCGTGTTACAGAGGTGTGAGCACAGAACATAACTCGGCAGAGAGGTAAAGTGAGCAACAGATGCTGCATTTAAATGATTCTTCTTTGGACATAGTGAGGTAAGTTGTAGGGAAGGGGAAAAAGAGTAAAGGAAAATAGCTCTAAGAATTCAGACTACTTTACGAGATCTCACAACTCTTGTCGAAAATACGTTTCAAATGACTCCAAAGGCATTGCAGCAGCGGCATAAAAACCACTACGAACACAACACAGGAAGAGAACATATTCTTTTTATACAGTTTCCCTTTCTGTGCTTATTTGTATATGCAGGCAGGACAGCTTTTTTCTCCAAAAAGTACAGAAAACTTGAAACGTAATCTTACAACACTACTTTAAAATCTGTCTCCAATTAGCATGCACGATTTCAAAATGAACTTCAAGCCACTTGTGATTTCTTTCAACTCTGACCCATATTTCCCAAAGAAAAACAAGTTGTTTCTTATGATAAGGCTATCAGTTACAAACATAAGTACATGTCACAAAGTTTGCCGCAAACTACCTCTTACCAAGAGAATAAATCTTCACCATAAACCACATCTCGCTAATCCTGACTCTCCTTTATGCCGTCCATAACTAAATCATTATACCATGTTGTTTGAACGCCTTCCTAAATTATTATTTCTTTAAAGACCAGAAAAATGACTGTGGTGCAGAGCTATCCTTTCTGATCAAGGAATTGGGCCTTAGAACATGCAACCTTTTTCTGGCCAGCTTCAAAGCAGGAGGGGGGGAATTAGGCTTGATCTGCAATAGCATCATGCAGGATACATGCTATCACTGGGACATTGCCACTGATTAGCTCCATGAGGAACAACATTGACAATGTTGGTGGATAAAAACAGAAGGTATTTTTTGCATGACCGGCTTTATTCCTGTGTCCTGTTCCTATTAGCGCTGCTGACGGAAGATAGAGGAGCACCCAATTTTCTGACCCCCAAGACACGATCTAAATTTCTACAATGCTGAACGATAGGAAAACTATGAGATAGTGGTAGGAGCTCTGCACCTACGGAGCTGCTCTGGCATGGCTGTGCTGCCTCGCACACCCCCACATGTCCTAGCTGCACTCCTCCCACTGCCAGCAGCCCAGGCTGCTGCGGGGACCAGTGCATCTTGGAGCAGGGACACCAAAGGGAGGCCTGCATCACTCCCAGGAGGGTGCAGGAAAGAAGATCCTAGCATTTGTACTGCTGTTCGGTCCTGACAACAAATCCCAGCTTCACAGACAGACCGGATGGACCAGAGCAGGGTTAGAAAGCTGGGAGAGAGATCCCTGTATCGATCCCTTCAATCTCTAGCAAGCCCTAGAATCAGTTCTCACCTCTCACTGATTCTTGCAGTGGTCACTGTCACTGCTCACCATCCTGGTGGCCACCAGCAGGCAAACTATACGTTCAAGCATTGCGAATTTGCACCCATCAAAGGTGATTGCTAGGAAACGTGATTTTAGTCTCCTTTCCTGTGCAAAGAGCCACAGCTTGGTTCTTTTTCCTCCTTTTTTGGATTAGCAGTTAACCCAGGCAGAGATATGAGACATCGCTCACAATGGCTTAGGATACTGGAAGGATCAGGTATAGTTGCCCTGTATACAAGAGGTGACAGTTTTGCTAGATTCTGAGTACTAATTTTGCCTTCAAAGCATCAGCTCACATTTGTACCCTCTACAGCATCACTCATTGTTTTCAAATTAACAAATGACAGTAAAAATAAAATAGCTGCCTAAGTACCATAATCTGTATTGAACGCCTACAAAACATAAGCAATAATACTTATTTCAAAAATCTTTAGAAACAGCTTTCAGGAGCTGCACTAAGATGAGTTGAAGATTCCTTACCTACAAGCTCACAGAGGTCGTCTTCCCATCTCAAACTGTCATCAACCAGCTACAGATTAACTATTTCAAAAAACGGAAAACATCTAGGTCACGTGTCAAAAGACAGCATTTAGGTCAATCTCCAGCAGCACATAAAGACACAAAAAAAGAAGGAAAAGAAGAGAAAAAATAAAACCACTTCCTGCAAGAGCAGGAGTTACCATCTCACCAGTGATTGGTTTACGCCTAAGTCTACGGTAAAAGTCTTCCGTTCTGGACAAAGAGACAAACTCTGAAGTACGAGAACTTCTCTGTTAAAATTGCAACAAATAGGGAGGGTTAATTTTTGCAGAAGGTGAACATGAGCTTTAAAAGGAAATGCTGAAAGGAATTACGATTCTAAGCCTCAAGACAACTTCTCTTTTCTTACCTTCGATAAAATGTTTTGAGCACTAAGATAAATAGCTTGCAAGAAAGTCTGCTTTGCTCTTGTGAAAGATAGCTTTAGTAAACATGACACTTACCATACTGTTATTCTAGGTATATAAAATAGCAAATTCCAGACAATCAGAAAGTTTACTACTAAAAAAAAAAAATTGCTTGAACTTTTGCCTGGTGAAGTTCTCCTAGTTAAACACTTCTGTTGCTTTGATTTTTCTGTTTTAACACTTCTTGAAGCCGCTCCAAGAGCGCCACACACGCACACAGCTGCTGCTAAGCTTTACTTCCCGCAGTGACGTGTGCCTTTATGTTCCCTCTCAGGCGGGAGGAACCCAAAAACTCGTCGCATGCGGATAGCGACATTGTACAGCTGTGCGTCTTCTGGGCTCCAGAAAAGCCCCTTCTTCCCATACACTTTCCTCGATGGTTTCCCCCGCTGCTGTTTTTCAGCAAGGAATGACAGTCTCTTTCCGGTATTTCTAGCCCGAGTTGCGAAGCGAGCGCGTGGCGTGGCACGGCAGGGGTTCCCTCCCAGGGTACGGTGGTTGCACCGTACGAGGGCGGCGGCGCGCACTGAGGCACTGGTCAGGCTGCAGAGCCCTCTGTTGATGCTCTGGTAGAATAGGAGGATGTTTTTGTTCATCTCCCATGACAAAATGAAGACCTGTCCGATGACCTGAAAAAATACTGTCCACCCTTCAGTTTAAGGATTTGTCCCAACAGCACAGTGAAATGGTAGAATTCTTGCTCCTTTGTGCAAGCGTTTGGCACTGCTCACCCCAAAATGCTGTGCAGTTATCTGGGAAATAGTTCATTGGGACTCCTAAAGTTGGATCCTGCTGGAAACCCCAACTGGGGCAAACTTCTCCGGGATTCCGATTTTAGCAGGATCTTATACTACCTCGTTCCCAAAAGCTCACTTCATAAGAGAATCACACAGAATCACAGAATCGTTTAGGCTGGAAGGGACCTCTGGAGATCATCTAGTCCAACCTCCCTGCTCAAGCAGGGTCACCTAGAGCATATTGCCCAGGATATATGCATGGATAACACATGGATATAGATAGGAGATAATGTTGAACAGCATGCGTTAGCACTCACGGTTCTAAACCAAAGGATCAATTTTTGTAGCCATTGCATTTTCAGGATGTTTTCTGAGGATGGACTTTCAGCACAGCAACATGGATGTCGTGTGTGGGTGTTGGTGAGGTGTTTCTCCCAGATGTGAAGAGACCAGAAAGCAAAAGCAACGTGATGCTTTTTCCACAAGCTAACCAATGCTCAGGCTTAAGGAAACTGCAGCAGTGCTAACTGATTGCTAGTTCTTCTAAAAACAATGTATATTTCTAGAAATTTTATCATACGAACAAGTTTAGAGAACTACTAATTCAAAAAAAAAATCTATTGTAGCTGCACAGATTTCAAGAGTTTTCTTAAAACCAGTAGAAGCCATTTATACCATTTTAAATAGTAAATAATTATGGGCAGGGTGGCATTATTGGACAATAGAATCTTGTCACTAAAATGCAAAGTGACTATCAGAAAACCTGTAAAATACCGCAGCAGCACTTCTCTATGATACCCCATCCAAAACCCAGCTTACCAGGGATGTGACATTTTTTGTGAAAACGCCTTTCACTACACACCTAACATTTCAAGTCAAGTCGCATACTTCATCTGATTTCCTTAGCATCCATTTGACAGTATGTCAGTAGTGACAAAATTCTATAAAAAGATGGCAGTTTTGCATACTACAGACTCAAACTTATGCAGCACCAGCTTCCTGTGTGATCTCTGGAAGGCTGAAAATACTTTAGATGTGCAAAAATGAGTTTAGCAAAAATCTAAGAGCTCATTTAATCTCAGAAAAAATGCAGGAAACAGCAACTACACAGGCACTACCTGGAGCAGATTGCTGCTGAAGACATTTGTCTTTGCAGGTTTACTACGCAAGTTAAAGAAACATTATCATTGCTGGGTTTTGCTGCCACGACCTCTTAAACCTGAAGCCCAGATTTCTTGTCCCTATTTCAGAGCCTCATAGAGTTGTTGCTTATGAGAAGTTCAATCAAGCTAGTGAACATCTGAAATTACTCATCTCATAACTGAGAGCACAGAGCATTGAGGCTAAAACCACTGTTTTAAAAAATACACTTTTGAAGCATACAGATTACTGGAGGATGCTGAACGCCCAGCAGCTATTACCAACTGAAATCTAATGAATTTAAGTAGTGTCATATATTTCTTGAGGTTCCTGCATCCAAGACTTGCTCTGGACTGGTGGTCTCCTAGGGTGAAATGAAAACCTAACCTTCCTTTCTGCTTCATTTAGTCATTACTCTCTATTGAGACTGACGGGCAGCCAAGTCTGGCTTGTATAGCAGGCACCATTCCACTAATAGCAAAACTAATTCAGTGGATAGGTCAAGCCATAAGAGACACCACCAACCTGGAGAGTGGGCAAGCACAAGCCTGGAAGAACAACTGTGCATCCAGTCGCTGCTTCCAGACAAAAACAAATTTTTATTAATGGAAATGGTTAAAGTTGCAAAACTTTAATGCCGTAATTCATTGGGAAAAGCCTAAGAAGCTGGTAGACTTTGTGATAATGAAGAAATAATGATTATTTCCCATATTCTTCATTAAAAAGCTGATATTCTTTATTTTTATTTGTAGTGGGTTTAAAATATTTAAATTAAGAAGGGAGAATAAAGAATCATATCTGTATGGGCAGTAAATTATATTCTTGTTTGTTCAGAGGGCTCATGTTCGTTCAGTAGCCATCATTGTTGCTTTAAGGGCTCTGAACACTTAATCCCAGGAAAAGCATTTATAGGAGCACATTCTCATATATTGAGAAGGCAACAACACTAGCTTATAGGCCAAGAAAACTGCAGCCTCCAATATTATCTGTTTGGGCAATAAATATTTGTTATGTAGAAACTTTTGTGCAAATGTCCACATAAATGTACAATAATGGTTGAATTCACATAGCTTTCTCAGCCATAATATGCATTATGAACACTCCATTATCCAGCTAAACAATCTATTTTGCTTACTACAATCTAAAAATGCAAAACATACTTTTAAGAATTGTCACAGGTGGTAGAAAATAGGTCCCATGAGCTTCTCCAGCAATTTAGTGGTAGCTGTACGGAAGGTGCATTTGTGCTGCGACTTGAGGTCTAAAACCCAGAACGTTCAAATTAGTGTTTGATTAATAGCTGACCTGCTAAAGTTTTGATTACAGATATACTTCCCCAAACAGCATAGATGTTTAGAAAGGAATTCTATGAGAATTTGCCTCCTAATAAAGATTGTTTTGCCTTCTCATGAGGTTTAGATTTAGAAGTATTCACAATTAAGAAAATAATATTTATTTTTGAACTCACTATTGTCCACACCCATCCAATTTAATTTTTCTCTTTTTTTTCTGGATATTGAGGTTAAGGAAAACTACTAGATAGGAAAGCTTTACATAAATGCAAGCTGTCTCTTCCTTTACTCTCTCTTTCCCAGGTGTTATGGGGTTCCTGTCACTTATTTTAAAAGCCAGCCTTGCCTAGTGGTATCTTTAATATCTTAGAAAAGCCATCAACAATAAGTCCAACCCATTGTGTAGTAATACCATACTAAAAAAAGAGACAAAACACAAGCATATGTTAATGCATTATTTAAAGACTTTCCTTGACAGGATTTAGTAACATGAAAGCTTTAAATGCAGTGTAAATGCATTTTCTGGAGTGTTAGGCCTCCGAGTGCTAAAAGTGCTAGAACACTGAACTGCCAAAAAGGTAATTTTACATCACACAATAGCGGACCTTAAAAAGACAAATGTGTGTCATGCATGTTGTGTGACAATATCTTAATCTGTGGAGCCACGCTCAAGGCAGAACTACAAACCGGTGCTTATAGAAACCTCCTCCAAGCCTTCCTCTTCTCTGAAGCATTAGCACTGGGTTCAGGTCTGACCCAAACTCTCTGCGCCAATAACTTGTTGACTGGAGATGTTTCAAAAACTGTCAGTGTTTTCACGGTAAAGGAAATCTGAAGTGGCTGCCCTTAGCTTAAAACTGATATGCCAACCAGTGTTGTTCCTACCTCTACTATAAAAGCTTCAGCTACACGATGAATAACAGGCAGAAAGAGTCCCAAGCTGTGTAAAGTCCTGTGCTGAGCATGCAGAGGAGAATGCTCTGAGATATTCACGGATATCCCCTTCTATTGCTTTAGCCTTCGAGGAAGAAGAGGCTTATTTCAACAGTATCAAATTCCACAGGTACATCCGCAAAAAGAGAAATGTAATTATACAGCATCGCAAGACAGTCATGAAAATAACACAGCTCCCATCACATCTAGGGGAAATGGTAACTTCTGAAGTCCTTGCCTGGCTCTTCCTAACAAAGCTCACGTCTGGGCTGTAGACACTTGTTGTTCTCCCTCCCACACTACCACTTCACAGAGCAAGACAGAACTGCCTGGACAGTTGTGCCAAAAGACGAAAAGTCAATCAAAACAAACAAAGTCAGAAGCAGGAAGTAAAACTCCTCTGCAGATAAATGATTATTTTCTCTCATGTCCAGAAGCTTTCAGGAGAGGCTGTAAGGCCTGACGCGGACTGAGGAGGGAGAAAAAAATTGGTTTATCAAAGTTTTGAAGGTGGAAGAAGGAAGCTAAATTAAATAATTGAGTGCCTCAGCCCCAATCACATCCTGTGATTTTACTTGGATGTGCGATGCACAGATACTTGCTTTGTACACCACTGTGCTCCACTGGCCTTTCCCTCTGCTCCCTTCCCCCAACAATTACTGTTGGACATGCCCATGTAACTTGGGAGGCGTCATACAAAATCATACAGATTATTGGAAACAGAGTTACCCAGATTTGAAAAAAAAGTAATGCACCAACAGTATAACTATTTAATAGCTCCAGGTTGGGGCTTAACTAGGGATGCTGATTACTTACACTTTCTGGAAACTCCTTTTCACAGCAGCCACCTACAGAAAATAAGAAGCAGGTCTTTACTCAGACCACTCCAGCATTTAAGCTTCAAGGATACTTGCTTCAAGCAGCAAAACAGAAAACTGACAGCCTTCACTTTACAGTTTTTAAGATTGTTCCAGTTTTTCAGTTCCTCCTTACCTCCAGTGTTTGTGGCTTCTGAATACATACACTTCCTCTTCCCTTGTTTCCCAAGACCACTCTGTCCTCCTCACTCTGCTAGTTTGTGCTGATAACCTTGCTTTAACGAGCCCCTTTTGTGTTCTGTTTCTGTCAAACTTAACCTTGGGCATCATAAAACAGCTACACAGTGTTGTCATATTCTGAACCTATAGGTAGCCTACTGAGATTATTGTAGAAAGATCACTTTTACACAAAGGCGGTAGATGGCGTGACCTTTTACATCTCCACTCTTGCCTGGTGTTGTGGGGGGACTGACAGAAATATTGCAATGCTGATTTCTTATCAGCTGTTCTTACACCTTCTGCACTGTGAAAAGGATTCATCCAGACCCATTATTTCTGTCATTCCAGGCACCCTCTACTATGGCACAAAATGTATCATTAGCAGTTTAGGGTTTTTTTTGTTTTTTTAGGGTTAAGCAATTTTTAGGAGCAAGTATTTTTGGCTCTGGAAAGATGGAGAGAGAGTGTAACATGGTAGTTAGCTATGACACTGTGGTTACCAGTGCCGACTCCTCAGTTCTGCACGCAGGCAAGAGTGCCGGTGTAGTGATGTCCCTGCTGCAATCCGCATGCATCTGTGAAAGCTTCATTACAGCTCCTGGAGTCCAGCTCCCCACTGGCGTTTCCCGTTCACCTTCCACGCTTTCAGGTCTTGTGACTCTTCCGGTTCTTCTGAGCAAAAGAGCACCGAGCCTTAGGCCTGTTGGGAAACATGTTCTCCATATATTTTTTTTGAGCCTGGTTTACGTCCTCACATTCCTCCTTTCCCTGGTACTGGTTCTCCAAAACCAGCTCATCCTCCAACATGGCCCACACAGGCCCTTCTACCCAGACTGGTCTGTGACCCTGCTCAGACCAACCCCACCTCAGAGAGGTCCCTCCTCAGGGCTCTGCGCTACCTTTTGAGGAGTCGGACCCCATGCTTTGCTTCAGTATGCACGGCTATTCGTGCACTTAATGTTGGGCACCAGCGTGCATGTCTACAACAGGACCACAACACAAAAGAATTTCAACTTCAAAACTATGCAGTCTATGTCATTATGATATACTGAATGCAAAGCGGCTGCTCCAAACAGATTTGGCGTATAGCAGGGGTAACGCAATTTTAAACGTATCATTATGTTTATTATATTAAATTAATAGATAAACATTAGTCAGCAGTGTTTCTTAAGATTATCTTATCCATAGATCCTTTTATCTTTGTATTCTAAGGGTTTCTTTCTCTCCTCAATATTCTGGGCAGCAGGCACATAAATGCCCTATGGATCACAGGGAGTATAAGCCCCTAAATTCATGGCTGTTGAGCCTTTTCCAATATAAGCATCTGAATGAAAGATACTTAAGGGAAATATAAAATGACATCATTTTTTTCCTGATCTTTTGAAGACTGAGTGATTTTTTTCCATCCTGCAGGAACAGATTCCGGACTAATTTTTCCTACCAGAGGCTTTAAAGTATAAAACTCATCAAACATCTTGTCCTCAGAGACAATGTCATCTAAGTTCAAAGGATGTATAGCCCTGCAAAAATGATGTCTTATTTCAGAGCTAGTGCTTTTGCTTTCATTGAATGTTTGATTTCATCAAATTAAATGACTTTTTATACATTCTATAAATACGAAAAAAAGAAGACAGCACCAAATCTTGCAAGTCTCTGAAAAGAAACACATGTACACAAACACATACAGATGAACATATATACCATATGCAATCAGTTAGTATATTTTTCAGTGAATTTCTCACCAATATTTTTCCAGGAGAGATTTATTGTAGATTGTGTTTTTTCAGATGTGTTTTGAAAAGTCTTTGAACTGAAAGTATTAATCTTTTAAGGCATTTGTTTTAATGAACATAATTATAATTAAGAGCATGCTTTCCATAACTAAATCTAGATTTTTTTTTTCAAATAAAGTCTAGGTCTGATTACTGATGGAGGAACTTCAAGATCTGGTTTGCTAGGCATTTCAATATTCATTCAGAAAAATGTCAAGATAACAGACATCAGCATGTGATTTTGGTGATTCATACTTTTTTTTTTTTTTTTTTTTTGGTATTTTACCACTTCAGTTTTAATTCACAGTTGAAATAAGAAAGTTAAAAAGAGAAAAAGAAAACCAATGAAAATGAAATAGTCATATTCTAGGTCCATGCTTCCACAGCATTTAGGCTCTTCTAAAATTTGGCCCATAAATTAGGTAGATCCAAGGACTATCCTTCCTCCATATCTGATATAGGGCAGTAATCTTTGAACTATTATTATATTTGAGAAGTTAATAGCTATTTCCTTCCAGAATTCACTGTTTTTATCGCTCATACTTTGGTCTGCAAGGAATTTACCTTGAATAAGGCAAGCTCATTTAAAAACAGATAAAAATTAGATGCTAGAAGGAGCATCCATTAACTTATTTTGCCACTGAACTATGTTCAGACTCTAGAAGTCATAAATAATGATAACGAAAAGGATTTTCACATGAACCTAAGAGTCAGGTTGCGGTGTTTCTTAATACATATCACTATATGTGGTGAATGCCACTAAGCCACTGTTGCACAGCCGTATCTTAAACGGGATATGGTCTAGAAGAGTAGAAAGCATAATCAACAATAAGAATTTGGAAAGTCTGAGGTCTAGAAATACACTTTAAACATGACTTCATGATCAGTAAAATTGAAATACCTGACACCAAGATGGTGAACCATAGAAATCAGGTTACGCCCCAAGGTTCCCTATTCAGTGAAAAGCCCTGAAGGCAGATTGCACAGTCAACAATGGAGATAACTGGGTTTCGGTAAGATTATCCGCCACCTCCTGCACTGAGCAGGGTAACTACTGCCTTGACTTTACCAGTGGAAAATATGTCTAAACTCTTGTTATTCTCTGACAATTATGGTTGAAACAGGACTGCACTGCCTCTGTCCACTCTGGTCCTAACATAGACTTCTTGTTGCACACTTATGTAATTGAACAGGATTCGTGTTTGTTAACACACAGCTCCGGGTGGTTGCACCCTGGAAGTTACCTAACAGCTTGGCAATAGCGCTTAGTTCCTTTTTGCCAGTTCCTACTGGGCTCACTGGTGTCCATCCTCCCCACCTTACCTCTAGATGCTTGAAGCTCTTGGTTACAGTGTTTTTTTAATAAAGACGGAGAAAACATGGACTTTCTTCCCTTAGGCTAGGACAGGTCTAATATCCAGGCACCCCCTTCCCTGGGTACCAGCGAGTAAGGCTAATGGCTTCACCATGCACTTTTTGACTAGAATAACTACCATTGCTGCACTCGCTGCTGGGTTTTATCCCATTGGTGTGTGCTAGGAATGTTTTCAGCATACTTACTTTGACGAGGCTGCTCTAGAGACCTAAGCACTCTTTTGTTACTGGATCGTGAATGGTCACTCTTCAAATCCCAGCTCCAAAACGTGAAATCTCTTTCCAAGATGATATTCTTTTGTAAAGAAATGTATGTTATTAAAAGTAGGTATGCATGTTATTAATCATCATATTTACCCTTTATCCTTCTGCAACTCAAACTCGTTAAGAAGCACAGAAAAGCTCATTGGCATTCTTGGATCCTGCTGAAGAACAAAACAAAAGGATAGTAAAGAACATGCAGAGCGTTGTTTTAATATTATACTATTTAACATGAATGGCATCTCCTGTGGGCAGAGGTTGGAAGAAAAGCACTATGGTTACTGTAATCACACCTGACAAATCAGTTCACAGAGGACTTTCGTTTCTTAAGCTGCAGTTCTCCTTTCTCTTTCTCCATGCATACCAAAAAGCCTTGCATTCATAGCTTTTACATTTCATAGCTCTTGCATCAAAACCATTTTTCCAGTCTCAGTCATACAGAGACTCAGAATCAATTAAGAAAATGGAGCTGTGGGACGATCAGGACTTTCACAGTTAATTTCTCTTCAGATGCCCTCACTCCTTTTTTCTGTGTAAGAAGCAGCAATATAGGGAAGTCTAAGAGTATCCTTGCAAAAGCATGGATATTTCCTTTTAAGTTACTTTGTGCCAAGGGGTTGCTTTATCTAAGAAATCGAAAAGGTAGGATCTGTTGACACGTTTGATGACTTTGGTTTAAGTTAGATATTGCACACAAAAGAATCCGAACATTTTGCATAAACTTTCAGTGAGGTAATTAAAACTACTTCTCTGTCCTGAGGTGAGCATTTCGGAAAATACACAGTACTTTTCACCTCCCAAACAGAAATTTAAATAAAACACTCAATAAAAAGAAACACAGTTCCACTGTATACCTGACACACCTCCCTAACAAAATAGACAATGCATTACAGAAACGTTTTCCTTGAGATTCATTAACACCATTTTAATAGTTTCCAGTTATTAGTATCTTGTGTCAAGTATCAGCGTAGACTTTGCAGACGTCAGCTGCCAGTTAGCCTCAATAAACATATCCCCATCATGATCCCTCCTGCCAGGTATACTGAAGCACCAGAAAAACATGCAAAGTAGCAGAATTGAAAGTTAGACCCAGGAGCCTCGATCCTTAGCCTATTACCACAGATGTAAGGTAATACCTCTCCCACTACAGAAAGTTTCTGCAATAGCTGGGACCGTACTCAACGGCACGATTGGTGAACCCATGAGATATGCAGAAATCTGTAAGTATATCTGCGCAGCCTGAGCTTCACTGGGCTAGGGCATACCAAGGGATAAATCCTTTCACATTTCTGTGATATCTGTAGTGCTCATATGCTTTCTTTCATTCCAGATATGCTTTGTTACTAATAAATACCCGGAAAAGTTTTCATATATATCTTCATATTCACACCTGGCGCTGTGATGATAAGAATGACATTTGCTTTTATTTCAAATGAAGGGTTTCCAGTGTTGGTTGGTCCTATGCTTATTTAAAAAGCCTGTATAAATCTTACCCCACATGGGAGTCATTTTGAACTTATTAAATAATGATTTTTCTATGTCTCTTCCACTTTGATGTGGCCTCCTAGGAGAAAGAACTATCCTGCATGCGTGATTTGGTCATGTTTTAACAATTTGACAATCTCTTCAGAAACTTTCAATAAAATGTAAGTTAAAAAAAAAAAACAAAACTACACCCAGCTCAGTTGTCCCCTACAAATTATAAAGTAGCAACTTTTTGAACATACACTTTAAATTCACAATTCGTTTCTTACTTTTAAAGCTATTTTATATCATGTGATTAATTGCTTAAAACTATACACAAAGATAAAGGGAACTTTGAAATTCATACCTTGGAGTATTAACATGTACTCAGGACTAGCTGTAAATGTCAGAGAGAAAAAAGATCTAATGAACTCTTTATTGGCAAAATACAGTATTGCAGCTGTGTAGAATGCTAAATGGTTTGTAGCCTGCATCCAAAGCAAAATAACTGTAGGAATATACTCACACTATGGACTCTCATTCAACATTTATAACGTCGTCTTCTGGGGTGGATAGAAGCCATTTGCTCTGCTAGAAGTTGCAGCTACTTCATTTTGTTGAAGTTTAGTTGATCCTCTGAAGGGTAGCGAAATATCCAGGAGAAAAAAAAGTTCAACCACAGAAATATTTTTCTGTCTAGAAAATTACACCACCGTAAGTTTTCCTTTTCCCTGATGTCTTCCTTGCCATAATAATGGCTTCAGGATTTAAATCCTTTGCTGCTATTGTGACTTCAAAGCCTTAAAACTGCAATTGAATGAAGTAGTTCATCTGTCATTATTCAAATATGAAGCAATTATGATGAAATAAAGATATAATTCCATTGAGAAATAACCCAATCAATTCTGATTTATATTTAACAAGAAATGTAAAGTGATGCTTAGAAGAGTAAGTTTAGGTAATAAAAACTTGAAGCATGAAAAGTATGAATTACTGATCTGTAACTTATTCATTACCATATAAGTTTCTAAATATATTTCACAAATATTGACAAAATTTTAAGCTTAGGGTGGAAAACGGTCCCTCAGCTGGTTGGAAAGAGTGACTAGCTTTCCAGAACCTATTTTCAAAGGTTTAGGTGCCCAGAGATTGAGATAGGTACCTATGGAGATTTTTAAGAGTCACTGAGCAGGTCAACTCCCTCTGAAAGAAATCAGATCACGACATGTCAATTGAATCTGGAACCGAAAGTGGGTTTTGTACGGGAATATGTGTAATAACATGCTGCACGCTCTCACCAAATACAGAGATATCTTATATAAACTGGGTCACCTTCAACGGGCTGCACAGAATGCCATGAAACACCATGATTTGGGCTGCTTTCCGAAAGGCATTTTTAAACCCTTAGCGCAGGGCAGATGGAGCGAGGACCACGTTTCCCAGCCCCTCCTGGGGCTCGTGAAAGCCTTTCGTCCCAGCATTTCCGTCCAGTTTGCTGGGGCTGCTCTTTCCTGGGCTGGGAGAGGGATGTACACCTCCTGTGAGATCTCTATGAATTTTGCACTGGATGGTTATCACTATCTTTATAAACACATATATCTCTAGCTGTGAGGGTAGGGATAGATCTTCATTAGAATTTCACGGAAAATTCCCACCTGCCTAATGTTGCATTTAGGAACATAACCACTCTACAACATAACCAAGTTTAAAGCATTAAGTATTTTGTTTCATTGCCTCCCATTCTTTCTTTTCTTGCACTTAACGTTTGCTTGGCTAGATTAGTATTGTTTTTCTCCTTTCTCTTCTCATCTTTCTTCCTTAATCTACCAACCCATAGTACTCAGTAAAATGAAAGGAAGAGGAGTTCTGCTGCAGTTAGACCAAGGACTCTCAACATTTTGCATCTTAATCTCTTGAAACGGGTCATGTCCTCTTCGGTTGCGCTCATGTAACCAACCTCAATCCTTTATCTTCAGTTAGAATATATTGCTCTTTCAGGAAAGAGCAGCATCAAATGCTCCTTTTGTAGTTATGGAAGAGGACTTTGCCTTCTCTCTAGCCTTCCCAGGACAAAACATGGGAAAAATTGCACAAACGGATCCTAAAATGTTTTCCCTTAAAGTTTTCAACAGTTACAGGGAGTTTAAGAGATTTGTACAGTATTAGCTGTGTTGTGCTAAGGCAAATCACATAGAACCAGGGATCTACACGTTCTCATTTATCTTTTATTTTTTCATCTTATAGACGTTTTTTCACTCTACCTGCATATCATTTCCTGCCATCTACAGACCCTCATGTCTTGCAGTTTAATTTGAAAAATGTAATTTCTTCAGACAATTCTAGAATTAAATCTCAGCACAATTAGAAACCAGAGGTACTTAATACTGAATTTTAAATCAGAGATCTCACCAGCGAGAAGTATTTGGGCTATATACAATTAATTATTTCACACATAATTATTCCTGATATTACGCTAACTGTGATAACTTAGAGCATTTGAAACTGTAGCTTGTAATATTCCTCTTTTTTTTGCACAGAGGCTCTTTCACTTGATAGTCTCTCACTAAATAATATGTAAAATACTGACACCTAATGTTAACTTTCAGTATTATTCATTTCGCAAAACTTCGTACAAGTAAAGAAAGAACACGTAAAACAAGTGCTTATGCTGTAATATTTTAGTAAAATACAATACAGCCTTGCCCCATTTTCTAAATGTCTTAATTTTCTAAGAGCATATACATGTCCAGGACAGCAAGAAGTCTTATGTGTGTCTTCATAGGTCATAGGGAAAAGAGAAAGGGTTCAGAAAAGTTGAAATAAGTGAATCTTGACTCTCTGAACTTTGACAAACCCATCACATAACACAAATGCCTATCTATAGAATCAATACTCGTACTAAGGCTCAGGTGTTACAAAAAAGACAAAATACTAGTGACCTTTTATTAATAAACTGCTATCTCTCAAAAACAGGATCTTACAGGGTAGGTAAAACACTTCCTGGATCTATCTGGCTCACATGCCATAACTTAAAGCCTACAAGGAATTGTTTTTACAGCTAGTGACTTTAACGCAGATGCCAAACTGCTGCGCTGGATCGAGTCCTCAAAATTAGTCAAACATAATTTGCCTCGTACCTTCCAAACTATTTACTTCACGTCCAAATGCTATTGAGAAGCACATTCTTCCTGGGTCTACCTCACAACCAGAGGCAAGCTGAAATCAAAATAAGGCATTTGATAGCATGACTTAGTGTCATGTCTGCATTTATGTTAAGCTTGCCTCATTTTCTACAGAAGACATAAGCGTCATTGCTGCGCAGCAGCATGATTGCTTCAAAGGTACTAGCAAAGAATTTAAACCCCTTTGCACCACGGTGGACTAGCACGGCTTTATATTCGGTGCTTTTCTGATGAACAGTCGCGCTATGTAAAAAAGTCCTTTTTGTAAGTTCATGTCACTTGACAGATGAAAGCGGCAGCACTTCAGACACAAGTATAAAAATAAAACTGCAGCCACTGAAATATAGCTACCTGGTCTGCGGTACAATGATACAGTTTCAGTTAAATTAAAGAGAGATGACGTCAGTGTAATCAAAACCTCTTGAGCAAGCCTGAGCTTTCTAACGGATTAAGAAGTCTGTATTGTTCCTTATCATGATATTCCAGTTTAAGTGGCTGTTCTTACTTTTCACAGGTGCCAAAAAAACCGACAAACGCTGTATTCGCAGTTCTTTCAGTTTTCCACTACCCATTACGACCAATGAAATAAGTATTACTGCAAGAGGGATTTTAAAGCTACCCTTTCTGGGGGACTTTCCTGGTGGAGACTGACATTGCCAAGGCCCTTGGGTCTTCGGCTGCGGGTACCCCGTGGGCCAGCGTTGACCTGGCCGGGCCGGGATGCATGTGCGGGAGCTGCCTGGAGTCAGGGGGGCGCTTAAAATGTGCAAAAATCTCAACCAACACAGAAGCCCTTGGACCGAAGAGGTTTGGAGCAGTCCTCAGGCCTCCCTCCAAACCCCCTCACACCCTACAACTGCAATAAAAATCCTGCAAAAAGTTACCTCCCTCCTAAGTATTTTGTACCAAAAAATCAGAGGCACTGAGTATTTTGGGAGGGAAAAATCTTACAGATGAGTTGATTCTTGAAAAAGTGGTACAGCCTGAATACACACGAACTTAGGAGCTCAGTTTACACCAAGGTGTTATTAATATGATAAAACAAGTGTGATTAAAGTATTGTTTAAATGTATATAGTTTTTCTTCATTGCACTTGGCTGTCTGATGCAAATCCCTGTTGGGCCATACTATAGGTGAACAATAAGATATTTTGCTATAGCTTAAACAAGTCATATTTCATTGCAGCTAATCTGAAATAAGCCTTGTTAAAATCGCAGTAAGTGCTCATATAGCCCTTAACACTGGTTTACGTGACCTGGCTTAAAATCACTCTCAGCTTTCTCAAGCATATCATCTTTTAGATCACTACCTAGAAACATAAAAAGAAATAATAAATATAAAACTTCCTGCTTTAGCAAACTGTATCACACTTACCTACTGAAGAAGGTATCCGCAATGCAAATGCAGTCATCAATTAGACAGTAATTAATCTAGCATTTCAAAACACTGGGGTATTTGAAAGATTCAGTACGCAGCAGTTAACAGTGTTTCAACAACTAATTGTTCAACTTTTACTTTTCAAGTATACCATGTACTTACTTTAAATAGAACTGATAAATTGAAAATGTAAATTGGACTGCATTTTTAAACTAAGTTAGAGATTTGTCTATTCTCCGTTTTTTGTTATGCATCATTTTTCTAATAAAGCAGGGATTTTTTTCATTCCCGTTATCGCTGATAGGAATTCTTCCATGCTTCTCAAAGCTAATGTAATAAAACTACATAAAATGTTTAAGAAAAGCCCCATTAAAATATACAAAGCATACTAATTCACAAAGTCAAAGTCAAAGCAGGGCAGAAATATGTGCTTTAATAAAACTATGTCTGTTGTAAATAACTATTCAAGCACAGTCATTTTTTTGCAAATTGCATGGGATATAGCTTAGCCTACTAGAAGCAAAGACTCGCTCAGTGGGATAAATGCATCTTAGTCAAAAATAGATTAAAAGATACAGCGGAGCCATCAATAAGAACCAGATAGCGCAGTATTGTTTGCTGTTTGTTTTGAAGCAGTAATTGCAGATCCCAGGATTTCAATAAATCTGTGCACATCACGGAAAGAATTGTAGAGAGGAACTGGGGCAACACGAAGCGCGTGTGGTTCTCGCATGTCACACTGTAAAACAGAAAGAGAGTGCTTTGTAAATTAAGGTCACTTCTTTGTCTTTTTTTTTTTCTTAAATGTGTGCCAACCTTGTCTTAGTGGAATTACACCAAGGAAGAACAACCGACTAGACAGAGGGGGAAGAATATTTATGCAGACATGTGTCTAAAACTGCGGCACCCCTAAGAAACTCTCTTCAGGAGCGTTATCCAGGCTCCGCAATCCTGTAAACTATGCTGAATTTATACCTTTAGCACCTAGAGCAACCTGTAGTTAGAGCCTCACAGGTGACAAAAAAGCAACAATAGAAGCACACCAGTATCATAGTCTCTTGTACTCAAGGTACACGTAACCTCAGAGGACTTGCAGTAACTTTTTTTCCTTCTGCAAATTTACACATTTTGCTGAACGTAATAATCTCAAATGTAAAACATACTACTGCATCGCAAAGACAAGCCAACAGCAGGAGGCCCTATGCCCTCTTAAAAGCAGCAGTTCCTGGAATTCCCTGGCAGCCCCAAAACATAGGCATATTTAGCCTATAAGAGCTGCCCTTTGGGAACACAAGTCACCAGCAGAAATAAAACTCATATATCATTTGTACGGCATTACGCTATCAGCCTAACCTCCCAGCACTTCTAAATCACCAAATGTATAGCCTTAAATTCAGCTTTTATTCTTTCCGAGTAGCGCTCACTGGTAACCACACCATTACGTATCATTATGTTTCAGCAGCCTCTTTTCCTGAGTGCTAACACACATCTCTAAGAAAATGATAGCTTTTTAATTTGTCCACCTCGGCACCTTGCAAAGAACAAAACGTTGGCCATTTGTAGATCGTGAAAGGGACAGATTTGTGTTCAGAGCTCCGTATTAGCGTTAGGTTGTGGGTATCCAAGTTCTGGCATTCGGGATGGCAAGCGCAGCCTCCGCTCGGCTTATTACTGACTGCCAGAGGGCAATCGCAAAGAAGTTTAGGGTGCAAACTTCCATTTTTAACTCCAAATTCCTCCAAACTTAGAGCAAGCGCCCTTGACCTATCTGGAAGGTGGAAACACCAGGTCCTTCAGCATCCCCTGGCTGACCCGAGGAGCCAGTCGGCGAGACCACGTGGGGAGCTGAGGGCAGGCAGCCCCGCTGCGGCACAGCAGGGTTTCCCACAGGACCCTGGCGTTGCACAGGTGACAATTTACAGGCTAAGAAATATTTTACAGACTAAGAAATAATTTACAAAATGACACTGCCAATATCCTTCATATGATTGTTCTCACATGGGAGACGCTATGCGAGCGCTCGTCATCATCCCATTACTTCAGTACACAAAAAGCACGATCCTATCTAAAGCCCCTCCGTGAACAAAACTGGACTGAGAACCAAGAAGAACAGATTTTGTTTTCAGGATTTTGGGTGCTGTCTATTCCCCCGGTGGGCAGGGGTATCCTTGCAGTATGCTGACGCCAGTCTCAACTCCAAGAAAACGGAACGGTTCCAGATATGCCGGTATATATTTGCATGCTGAAAGACAGCTGTACGCACATGGTGATCAGCGAAATAACCTAAACGTTTCTCAATCTGCAAAAAAGATCCAGTTTTGGTTTAGGCTAAAAGAAATCACATTTCCATCATCTGAATAAACTATCTTTTATTATAAGTGAGAAGTTTATCTTCTGCAAGATCGCACTGAAACCTGCTGAAGTTACTTGAAGTCTCTCTTGGCCTTATATGAGAACATAGCAATAAAATATATAGGAATATAATATATTATAATATATATATACAGGAAGAAGAGTAAAATAATTATGCAGGTACAGGATAGGTTCTCAAAATAGGACATAAGAAGATGAAGTTTGATTTACTCACAGCTACTCCTCTCTTCTCCAGCTCTTTAAATACAGATTTGATTGGAAGGGAAAAAAATAGCGTGAGTTGGCATCCTCTTTGCTCAAGCTGAGGTGGGGTGATTATTTTAACAAAGGGCTTCTCTGGGTTTGTTTTATCCTCACTGTAGTAATGTTTTATCAGGTATTCCAAGTAACCAGTAAGTAGAACGGATTTCCTTCTCAATGCTTTCATTGTAGCTTGACCAAAAACCTATAATGATTGAAAATCATTAGAACGATAATGCATTGCTACAAAACATAAAAAGAAGTTGAAGGCAGCTAAAGCCATTTCTGGCCTTTCTAATAAGGTAAAACGTTTTGGTAATACGGCGACCAAACTCTGTTGTTCTTGCTTTCCTAGGTGGCAGGCTTCCCCATACACGTTACATCACCAGAATCAGGTGGTAATATCTGACACACGTGAGACACACATACAGCAGAACTGAAAACACAGGCTAATGTTATTACTCTAGATAATGAAAGACAACCCTGTCTTCTGTGAAACAGTTTTATACGCATCCACATCTGCATTCATGAATCTGCACACAAAAACAGTTTGCTAAGGGAGCGCTTAGGGGCGTACGCGGAGAGGATCCCCAAATTCTCTACGTGTGCAACAGCGCTGAGCAAAATTCAAAATCGCATACAAGTTCATCCTGCCTCAGGTAAGAAAAGTCGGGGGTTAGGACTGAAACAGCACGACTGATGCACAAACTGGTACCTTTGAAAACAGGAAAATCAAAGTAATGTATTGACTCTGCAGGTGTTAAGTTCTGCATAGGGAGGGTTTCAAGCTCTCTCTGCTCCAAACGAAGGAAAAAAAAAAATTTGTTTGCTTTTGGTTTAACAGCTCTTCTGCTCTTATACAGCTACAAAAAAAGCATAATGCAACGCGTTAAAGAAATTGCCTAGAAGGGCAGCACTGCTTTGTCACATTAGCAAGAACAAAAAAACGTGGCAAAACAGCATGGGAACGAGGGGAAGGCCAGGCAGTGCCTGCTGCCCCTCTGTGCTCCAGGAAGGGCTCAGCTACAGGAAACAGTGGAAAACGTGGCCCTGGAAACAATTAACCCCTGCCTTCCCCAAAGCCTCCCCCCCCTCCTTTTTTTTTTTCCTTCCCATGCAATTAGCTGCAGGAGAAAATGACAAGATATAGGCATGTAAGTACCCGGCAGTCCCTTCAAACCAGAGTCTGGCACATAAGTGTAACATAGCTGCACCTAGACCATCCTGCCTCCCCTGAGCGCAGGTGCAAAATCAGCAGCCCTTCACAAAAATCCATAACCTCCCTCCTTGGGAAAGCACTGCTCCGGACCGGAGGAGAAACCACAGAGTAACGCGTCTAAGGTCGCTTATGTCAAGACTTGAAAAAGCGCACGAAGAGGTAACCGAGCAATCTGACTTGATTTACACCAAGCCCTGGCTTCCAACAGCATCGGGAAAGCGCTTTTTTGTAGACTATCCCAGTTATTCCATGGCGCGATCAGGACCACAAAAGGCCACACCACTGGTGCAGGTCAGCACGCACCCAGAAGCGTTTCCCCTACGCGCAGGTAAGTTTCATGCACCCACAACCATTTCGCACGTTACTGGGGGCAAAAGGGACACCTGCCTCCTATTGCAGCGGGCTGGCTCTCCATAGGCAGCATGCAAAAAACTGTTTACTCAGGCTTTGTGCAAGGAATATTTGGGGGTGAAGTTTTAGAAAAAGATTTTCTGAACGTGTCTGTAGAGTGCTCCCCCTTCCCCCCCCCCCAAAAGGGAGCAGTTCCTGCTGCAACAGTTGCTTTAGGTGTGTTACTGAGGAATAACACGCATTAACACTTTCCATTGGAAACGATGCCTCCTGCTTAATGGGTCCCCGCAAAGGGGACCTGCAATTTCACCCGCCACCTCTTGCCAGGCACAGGCACTATTTTGTTTCCTGCTTTAGGGGAGCGATGAGCGCTGGGGAAACCCTGGCAGCACGAAAAGGCGATGCAGCGTTGGGAGGGGGAGGCCGTGGGGATTGCACAGCCCTCATTGCTCGCGGCTCCCCGTGGCGGGTGAAGCAGCACCAGCCTGTACGAGCCAGAGCCTCCCGCTTAGTTCGGAGGTCACACGAAACATCCACACACAGTGGACGCTTAATGGCTAACGAAGGAAGTGTCGGGGGGAAGGAGCAGGATAGCGGTGCCCTTCGCCGTCCTGCAGCTTTGCATGCAAGCTGCAGAGAGCGGAAGCGGCAATTTTCTGACTTTATTTACTAAAAATGCAGTAGCTTAAGCAAACAAAGAGGAGGAACGTACAGTGCACAGAGGATGCTCTTTGTTCCAGCATCAGCTTTACCGTTACACTATAGTTAGCAGCATGCTGTTGAAAATAAATCTGTCCCACTTATACTAGTGGCAAAAACCTCGACTTGCAAAGCAGGTTAGGAAAAACGATAATATAGTCACATAGAGAAATCCATGTAAAGCCACTCTTTCCATCCACAGAGATCTGCAGTCTTGCATTACAGAGCTGAGTCGCCCAGGATGGAAACGCAGGGTATTGCCGTGCCGCCGGTGCGATCCCTTGTTCAAAGCCACCTCCCTGCGCCGGGACAGGCTGCTCCGCGTTAATAAATAAAACTAATAAAGCAATAAAAAGAAAACCAGCCCAGAACGACATCGCGCTCGCAAATTCCCTCTTTTAGGGAGCATTCGTGGGTTTCTGCCTGTTCTGTTTGTAATAAAAGCAGATACGATGGATGACACATTCCCAGAGCCACTTGTTCAATTTAAACCGTGTGACACTGAGCGGTTTTTTTCTCGCCTTTTCTTCATAGAGAAGCCGAGTGGGTTTTGTCCGGGGAAATATATGTTGAAGCGACTCTGGATGTCGCCTTTCGGAGCTTCGCGGGTCCTGCCTAGGGCGATGATCTCCAGCTGCATCCTTCCCATAATTACTCTGAGCTAGCTCTGCATAGCTGCCATTCGTACCCAAAGAGGCTGGAGAAACACAGTTTTAGCATTTACGCCTGTCTAAAAGTTAGAGGTGCAAATCTCACCTGTACCGAATCCAACAGCAAAGTCTGTGAGAACAGTGAAGGAATAGGCATAATTATACGTGGCCTTTTTGTCTCAAGGTTTCTCTGCTCCCCGCCCCCGCCTTTCCTTTTTACCTTTTCTGGCATTTTTAAGGAAGACAACAAAAAGACACAACATTCTTTTAGCTTAGATTCAGGGTTAAAGTAAAGCAGTTACTTACCTCTAAACTAGCTTGCAGAGCACAGACCAGTAAAATTGGAGGATTCGATAACCGAAAGCCATTAATTCCTTCACTTAGTTGCAATTCTGGAAAATGAATAAAGGATATTAATGTTTTTGATTTTTTCACTCTTAATGTATTGGACCTTATCTTGAAGTCTGTCCTAATGCAATAAAATATATCGCTAACATGGCCTTTAGGAATCAGTCATTAAAAGGAAACAGTAATCTATTCACAGCTAATACTTTTAACTTCCAGAGAAGCCCAATTTTATCCAGCAGAAGATCTCATTAGCTGCTTCACGGGAACTAGAGAACTGCAATTAATGTGTTTAAATGGTGTGTGTTAAAACCACCTTTACAGTTGAATCTCTTTTAACACCGGTATAAACCAGAGAAACTCCCAGTCAGCAGAGGCACACTCATGTGAAGCCAGAGCGCACGATTAGGGAATCATGTTCCTTAACTTGATTAAAATGATGAGACGTGTGGGAGACCACATATGCAGATCAAACGTAGCTTCAGGCCACGTATAGAAGTTGCATAGACTTTGGGCTGTGAAATCTCACAAAAATCTCTTTATTAAAGGCAAAAAGCCTCACTGTAAGTTCTATGTCATTATTTATATTTTATGCTCCAGCACCAGAGCAAGAGAATGTTGCAAGGGAAATGGTCTAATGGTCTAATTTTATAATGATTATTGCCCAACTTCTCCCTATCAACTGTCTGTGGAGATAAATAAACAACTTTCTTCTAACAGTATTTCAAGGTAATTTGTCTCTCCTGCTGGCTTTTTATAGTGCCACTGACTTCCATTTGGTCAGAAAACAAAGACAAGGCAGAGATGAGCTCTGCAGTCAAAGTCACATCAGCAGGGATTGCCACAGAAAACCACACACATGCCCAAAAAACCCCAAAGCAAAAAGCTCCTTTCTCACAAACCTTCAGACCATTTTTGCTGCAGTGCTTTAAGACAGAGCTGCAAAAGTGTCTGGGTGTCAGATGTAGAAAGGACTCCTCATTTCCACACACTTTGGGGCAATAAATATTCAGCTTCTTTCAGAGGTTTGGTTTCGTCTCATACGCCATCCACTGCTAGTGCAGGGGATTTGAAGATACTGAAACATTGGTGACATTTCGTCACTTATGTCAGATTGCCTTACCTTTATTCACATAATTTCTCATTAATTCCCGTGCAACTAATCCTAAAGTAAGATATTAACCAGCGTGAATGATAGCAGACCCTCGCTCCTCAGCGACTTATAAATTTAATGCACTGAGATACTCCGAAACTTTCATCCATAGTCTACATCTACATTTTGAAGGGGTTTTAGTGTATTTAAGCAAAATGTCTGGAAGCAGATAACAAGATCAGCATGCCTAGAGATCAAATTTATTCCTCTATTTACTTTGACTCCACTGTGCTACATATTTGGGATGAGTTTAGTTTATATAATACCTTTAACATAGGTAAAATACAAATTTCTCTTTTCTACTTAAATTACTGTAAAAGTGATGCTGGTTATATAAAACCATCACATGAAGTAAAACTGAAAGCATAAAAATACATACTGTTTTCCATGAGGAATCGTGTTTTGAATTCATGACCCCACCAGCCAATTAGCCTAAAATTGGTCAAAGAAAGTAAATGAAAAACAACCTTACTTTGATGTGTTTTAACTTGCATGAGAGTTAAGAAATATATAGGAAAGATTTAAGAACTATATATGTTTCTAATATAACAATGGTATAAAAAGGTAATAAATTCTATAAATAGCTAGCATTAACAATTTTTACTATTTGGAAATTTCTCTTTAACAACTAAGGATGAAATGTATTACATTTTTCAATTGACTATTGATTTCTAACAACATCCATTTTGTCTGATTCCATTTTACAAAATGAAAAATGGAACATAAATACTTCAGTCTTTTGTTCCTAAGCATTAAATTCCACTCCCCTAAAGTTTGATGACTATTGAAAGCCAGTAAGTGTTATGAAAGTCAAAACTTAATTTCACAAAGCAAAGGAATTAGTGAGAACAGTACATGGACAACAGAGTCTTCAAATAAAGATTGTGCTGGCTTTGTTTTTTCCTTGCCGTGAGATAAGGATGTGAACTCTGCAGTAAATTGCTTTTCTCTTGAAACTGAGATTATTATTCAAAAAAGACCCTTCAAAATTAAATTCAAGACAATTTAATCCAAAGGCCAAATTTTTCAAATCATCTCCAAGAAAAAAGTAAAGATCTGTTACTTTGAAAATCATTTATCCCCAAGTGTTTTAAGATGACATCAGATTGTTACTGTTTCCAAACTCGAAGGGTAATGTTCTCAAGGACATTGCTATAAACAGGTTTCCAATCCATGCAGAGACATACAGAGAAATAAGTTTCCGGTAGTGGATGAGATGCTTTTTGCATTCTTTATGGTACTGGTACCAAAATAGGATTGAGATACCATCAAGTATTGCAGTGATATTAATCTTTCTGGAGGAGAGGTCGATGGATTGGACACCCGAGTGGAGTCAGGGCTGGAGGGTTTTCTCCTGTCTCCCAGAGCAGCTGGATCAGACCCAGTGTCCGGGCACCCCAAGATGCAAAGAGTACTGGAGAGCAGCAGACAGGAAGGCAGCACGGCCTGCCTCCCTTCCCACCCTAATAATGCCGGGTTTCCCTCCATATTTCAACCCTCATGTTGTTACAACACGTAAGAAGTCATGGCCAAAGACTTCTTCCTGAGGTCTCTGGAGATGGAGGTATAAACAGTATTTCTTCCAAGGCTTTGCTCAGTTTTCTCTATGCCAGGCAGCAGAGGTGATAGGGATAAAGCCTGGCCACGTTCAAAAGTTGTCGTAGTATAAAAATCTACAAGTAACAGCTCATTGTAGATCAGCCTTCCTGGAGATAAACAAGGAAAAAAGAAAATAGCCCCTCTCTAAAGCAGGAACACTTCTCTGCACTACGCTTTGAAAACTTAACTCTGTAATACGAAGACCACGTTTGAGTTAAAGACTTGTTATAGACTTATAGAGTCTTATTGTGCATAGTGTAAAATAAAGTACTTGGTATTTCTGTATAACAACATGGGTTTTATGTTGTCTTTCTATGAAAGGCTCTGAGCTGCATCTAAACAAAGTGCAGACAGAAAAAGCATGGAATTTTTTATTGCTGCATGATGTTTCTACTCTAAGACCCATGAAAATCAATAGTGCAATACACATTCATTTCAAATGAGATATTACATTGCCAAAATAAATATACTCCAAATAAAATATGCTACAGGTTCTGCCCATGTGACTCCTTTACTGATGCTTTGAATCATAAAAGATATTTCAGCTATTTAGTATTACTGTATAATACCTATAGAATATTTTGCCATAAAACCTGAATTACTGTATATTACTACAACTTCCTGCTGATGTCAATGGCACACACATTCCATGAATTCCAAAAGCTTAACCTACCAAAAACCATGAAACGTAGCATGCGGCGAAAACAATAACAGGTTGCATTTGGACCACATCCTAAAGTCAACTCCGGTTGTTTCTCAAAAGCTCAAAGTTTATTAACTCTGAAGCTGGCTTAAAACCAGACCTCTGCTGCAATGCCTTGTTTGGAACTTGGAAACTGAAATTTCAAAACTTTTCCAAAATGACAGAATGAAAAGACAGTTTTAGCTGTCTTGCCCTTTCTTCCCCCCAATCCCGGCTGTTCTAGAGCTTCAGAAGTTTCACTACAGGATGTGCACTTTGAGGCAGCTCTGGTCCTCAACCATCATTGATCTAATGGTCCATATGGATGTCATATTATTTGACACTTAAGTTGACAGGCTTCAGAGTGCTGAAATTAACAAAATCTTTACAAATTAGCAATTTGCTGTTTACAATTTTCTGTGAAAAATTTGAAATGAGGGTTGCCACTGCTATGCCAAATTTCAGCCTGTTTTGATGGGAAATAGCTTAGGTGTTAAACCCTAAACATAAGGCTCTATAAATGCTCGCTAAAAATAATAGGCAGTAAAACTGCACATTCAGATGCTGCAGTAAAATTTTGTATTGAAGAGTTGTTGCTCTGCACGCAAAATGAGTATTTTGAAGCACAGTCACCATTTTGTCTATTCTTGCTCCAAAAACAGACACCGAGTTCTAAATAGATTTTGAATTCCAAGCCATAATCTCTGCAAAAGCATAACATAGGAGGATCTCAGAAGTCATATTTGATGCCCTTGTATTTAAAAACACCTTAAACTTGTATACAACTGGACTCTAGAGTCAAAACATTCTCATTGTAGATAAAGCCCAGTTCATGAGTAACTGAAAATGGAAGGTGAGTTGTTTTCTTTTCTCCCTCAAATAAAACCCATGTCCTCGTGTTGTGACCACAATGAGAACTTCCCAGAGAATTCTGTAACCTTCCAAACTGTGCACAGAACTAGTTTTCAAATGTGCAACATACAATTGAAAGCAAGCTATTACTTGCCTAATTTCATGACAAATAGGCATGAAAGCTTTTCAAATTCCTTATTTTATCCCAAAATTTTTCCTCATTTTACAACTCAATCAGCAAACATTTGCTGAGTTAGAAAATGCTTCCTTTTAAGCACGTTTACACCAGGGAACAATCCCTTCAATAAGTATTTTTATTTAGCTCATTTTCCCCCTTCCTATCTGTATGCATTAGAGTGAAGCACTGGTAGTTCATAACTTGAGCCATCTCGTTTGTAGTTGCATTAATGATGCACGAGCGTGGGATATAATGATGATGAAGTATATGCAGTGTAGACATCAAAGAAGATCCAGTTAAAGAACATAGGAAAAATACAAAAAAAAAAATCCCTTTGACCTTTGCTTCGAGTTACAGACAATCATGCTACTCATTTATAATTTACAGCCTGAAGCAACACAGGTCTCATTTCCCGTCTTGGAGAGAAAAAAGAAAAACTCTTGAGTAGTGATAGAGAAAACAGGGAAACATTATTAACGTAGTCTGACTTTTCCAATCCATGGCAATGCATACCAGACCTCTTGTCATTATATTGGGTGAGAATCATTTTCTGTCCACAAGAAAGCATATCAAAAAGCCACAGCAGGAACGCAGTGCAAAGGGAGCAATACTTCATGCTGAACTTGCCAGCTGCACTGTGCATGGAGCAGTTTGTCTCCCGTCAGCAATTAGATCACAACTCTACCGAGAAGTTTCCTATGTCTTTCTTAAATTGTATCTGTATTAGGGGTGTACACAGCAAACCATGCTAGGGACCTGAAACTATGGATTATGTTAAATCATAAATAGGCAGTTTTGGGGGGCAGTTTGCAAAAGCTTCCAAGTGGTGGCAAGGCTTTGTTTAATTTTCCATTCTACTATTTAACCTACGAGTAAGAGGAAGGAATCAATATTTGGGAGTTAGTAAGATACTTTTTCCCTGCACTTGTCTGTAGAAGGAAACTCAGAGCTTTACAATGGAGGAATTTCAGACCCTTCCTTCCATGCTGTCTACAAAGGTAACAATACAGAAAAGAGAATGAAAGGGCTAACCATAATCGTTAAGCTCAGTTTCCTGCAATCCCACACATCCATGACATAAACGGCTAGTTTAAAAGGGTCCATAGCACATCAATTCCATGTGCTTAGGGCTCACAATATCCTTAAGACCTGTAAAAGATTACCAAGAAGCACACTACAGTGTGAAACAGGCATAGGTTAACTGTGTCTCCAATATCCCTCCGTCAGTGGGGAACGTGTTAAATAAACTACTACAAGGTCTTAATAATTAGACTACTAAAACAGACAAAAAGCCTGTCTGAGGTTAGGGACAAGCTGTATCGATTATGGTGATTTGATTGTGTTTGAGCACCATCCAGCATGCTACCTAAGAGAGCACAATGGTACCAGACTGCTAATACCACATCCCGAGACCAGCTCTGCCCAGCCTCAGCTTGGTATAACCAATGGTATAACTCCCAAAGTGCAAAAGTACTCCTTAATATGACTTACATCCATATATGAATCTAACACACAAAAGTTTAGTACTAGATCTTGAGCAGCGTCCTGAGGCTCCATGTAGCACAATATAGATATTAAAAAGTAGCCAGGACTGAAGTCTTGAGCAGGAGCACCTCCTAATGCTGCTATATTCAGGTGAAAATCAATTCCAGACCCTAAAGTCATAAACTGTTGTATCACCCTCCCAAAGCCATCTGACTCTTGCCCAAATTTCCCACATTGCTTGCGGAACATTTTCAGAACTCTTGCTGATTTTTCTCAGTCTGTTCTTCTCTAAGTTTGCAGCTGTTGGTCTGCTTTGAATAGGTTTTAAGAAAAGCCCAGCCACTAAAAAGTTTCTTTGCTCCATAGTCCTCCTCCCCCAGAGGGGCCCATAAAGTTTCCAGTAACTCAGTAACAGAATGACACTCATTCTCACTGTGTTAGCATAAAAAAAATCGGGGTACTCACTTCCCTTACAAGTTTCCCATATGCCTTCTGGAGGCATCAAGTATACAATATCTGTACATTTCTCATAAACAGAGTTAAAAAACCCTAACCTAATAGTCACAAGAGGGAAGAGAGTACCAGGGTATACGTCACGAACTATAAAGACTCAAGCATGGACTGACCGGGCCAAACCAGGGCCAGCAGGCTGCAACCAGCAAGAGAGGACAGGGCACAGGCAAAGGGAGGAGAAGAGCCAGGCAGCCACATCTATCTCACCCTCACAGAGTCCAGTGCACTCATACATCTAACTCAACGGCACAAAGCTCATGAAAAACCAGCCTACACATCTGAGACTTGCACAAAGCCAGTATTTGAGTGCGCATGGTCTGCTAGGGCTTCAGGCAGACTTTGCAGGCAGACATGACGTCCAGGCTCAACAGTCAGGGCACTATCCATTCTGTTCTGCATTAATTTTATTGCTTTTTTTAATTGCAATTTTTAAATATATATGTATGTATATATACACATATATAGATATATGTATATTGCATTAACTTTATTGCAAGCCCAAGGACACAATTGTGCTCCTCTGGATTTAATGCCAAAATTTAGAATAAATAGCAAAATAAAAAGCCACAACATATTACATTGCATATTTTTGGCTGACTGGGGTTTGAAAGGGAGTTCAATTTTCTTTGCTGTCACAGACTTGCCTGATCATGGATGAGTCATTTAGTCTTTCTGTGCCTCAAGCTCTCATCTCTAGAAATGATGCTGAGTAGTGACCTGACTCTCTGGTGAGTGGTGAAAATATATTCATTACCATGTTTTCACGTACTTAGTAATGAGGACCACGTAAGCATAGCAAAATAGATTTCCTTGGAGTATTGTACACTGGATTTTTTGAAATACAGATGGGCAGAGGGAAGTGGGAGGTAATGGTTGATGGCACCGTTTTCTTTTTTCCCCTCATTATCCTCTCGGGCTCAAAAGTTTTAGAGTTCAGAATTTTTTTTTTTTCTTGCTCCGTGTCACTTAACAGCACTTATGTTAAGAAAGAAAAAAGGAAAAAAAAAAAAAAAAAACACCACCCAGCATTGCCATCACTTAATTCCATACAGCGGTTTACTGAAACAAACCCAAAAAGGTAGGGTAGGACATCCACATGCCACATCTGTGCCACCTGAAACCTGAGCTGCTGTTTGGTTGAAATGCACTCCTGCAAACCATACCTATCTCAGCCCACCTGATTACATTGCGGCTCAGCCTACCTAATACTGAGCACAGCAGCACTGTCCTATTTTAACCCACTGCTCCCCTGCTGACCGCTTGCTGGAAGAAAGGAAGGAAACATTTCAAGCAATATTTGGTGTGGCGATGAGGGGGTCTGTTTATTCAAAATAAGGTAATTGAAAAGAGACTCCCGGTTTCATCACCAAAGTGCAGATTTCAGAGATTTTAACCCTTCTGTGTAGGTGAAAATCTTCATATACTATGAAGCTGTCAGTTCTGAAGTATACTTCATAGCATATATGCTTGGCTAGGATTTGCATGGGGGATTAAGGGAGTTAGCAGCTAGCCCCTGCTAGATGCCAGTAATATCGCGAAACCTAACTCTGTCTCCTTCAGAAAACCTTGCCAAGATTGCCAGAAGCTATATTTAAAGTCTGAGGTGGTTTTTTTCCTCCCTTATATCTACTGCTTAGATATCCTTCATCCCAAATGGTAAGATTGGACTTATTTCATTATTCTCCTCTGTGCAGCATCTGTGGTTAATGTTAAATAGAATCTGTTGTGAGAATTTGAAAAGCTTGAAGCCCAGGTAATTATTAGTTTCAGACTTCTGTAGCTCTGGACTCTCACATACCCTGATGCTTTCCTTACCCTTTTCAACTCATTACAAATGTTTCCTAATTATTAGGCATATGTGACTTCTGAGCATTACCATGCATTATTAATGGACCAGTCTTAGAACTTAATAAAAAAATCAAAACTCCTCATGAAAAGTTGCTTCTGTGAAAGAAGTAACATTTCATATTTAATATCAATGTGGCTTTACTTTGACAAAAGACCAAAGTGATATGATTGTATTAGAAGCTAATAGCATGACATCTTTCTTCTGTTAAGTAGTTTGCATTTTTAGTACAATCTAAAAGGGAGACAATTTTTCTTCTCTATTTTGAGACTTGTCTTAGTTAAAAATGGTTAAATTCACTTTCTGCCTAGTAGCAAATTTTAACAGCATAGATCAAAATCCCTAAACACAGTTTCATAATCTAAATATTGACAGAGTTAATTATGCAGCTGCAACAAATGAAATTACAAAATCCTCTACATTTGAGTAATCAGCATCACCCTTTTTCCAAAAGGAGCTGGACAGCGCTCTCAGCTCCTGGACTTCACTCTTCTCAGGGATGCAGAATTTACCACAACTATTGCAACAATTAGGGACAGTCTTGGGTGAAAAGCCTGTCTGTTTGGTCAATCAAGTACAAGGTGATTTACAGCTGATAGGTATTTGAAGATAGAGGCTACACATGTTCTTGAATTGATTTTTTTCCTCGTTAGTTTTAAACTCAACACAAGTGGGAATACACCAATCTCAGCATGTGCCTCCCTATTACCCCTCCAGGTCAAAATAAGAGGAGATTGAGTTCACTTCTGCAGCTGGAAGCAAGTTGCTGTTTTCAGAGGATGGGGAAGAGAAATGGCTGTAACACTGGGCAATGCAATCAGGGCACAGTGGCCTCGCACAGCGCTCCCCGTGAAACCTCAAAGGCACCTGCGATGAGGGATGATAACTTCATTTGCCATGATGAGGCAAAAGAAAGGCATAATCAAGCAGCACAAAAAACAGAGCCTAAATTAAATCCTGGGGAAAAAGTCTTCCAAAAAAGCCACCCCTCTAAGGCTAATGAAGTTGAATTAAAAACTGTTAAATCAGCTTTGAACAACTATTATCACAAAGTGCTCATATATCACTTCCACTAGCCAAACATGAGATATATGAAAAGGAGGAATACAGCCAACAGTATGTGAGCACATTTAGTAAGAGGAAATCAAATCCTCTGCCTAACACCAGAAATTAAAAATCAAGCAGGGAGCCAATTTACTCATAGAGATATTAATAAAGTTCTCAGTGATCTTTATAAAGTATTGAATAGTTCCCAATTATATAATGGTGATAAAAAAAGCATATTACATTTGTTAAGAACTCAGTAAATTTTTCTAGGCTGTTTGAGATGGATTAAATTAAATAAGAAGCAAAAGCAACAATCCCTCCTAGAGGTACTTTTAAATGTGAATTCTGACTTAAAGGAGACTTGGATGGCTTTGATTACCATGATGCACTTACTGAACTATACACAGTCTCCTCAATTCCTTGAATGAATCTTTGAGGGGATGATATCAAAATAGATTACTAAATAATACATACATCTGACTGAACCACAGTATAAAAATTTTAAGATCTGGGAAGCTGTGCTTCCTCAGGTCTTCATTGTTTTTGAATACAGCAATGGCAGTATTAATACAAGATCTTTATCATACTAGAATCCTTATTAGCTGAAGCGTAAGAATTATCACCTCTGCTCTTTGCCTGAAAGAAGGAACAATTCACATTAGATGACTGTGTTTTTGTTCTGTTTTTTCAGTGTATGTCAGTGGACAGGCTGGAACTAATTGAATTCAAAGTTTTAAGAGTCAGAGGGACCACAAAATCCAGTTGTTTTTCAAAATACTTACTACCAATAAGTGATACACAATGAGAAATGAACTCAACCTTGAGTTTACAGAGCTGAACTCTAAGACAGTAAACCATTAAGAGAACATAAACGAGCATCTTTTGATGAGGGACTCTAAAAACAACCCCAAAACAGAGCCGAAATTTTGTAAGAAAACACAACAGAAACATGACTTAGGGACCTTTCTCTAAAAGGAGCGGGCAAGAAGGCATGAGGATGTCATGAAGCTCTCCAAGAAGCTGCGTGATCCCAGGGCTGTGGCCAAAGCAGGAAGGTATTTGGCCACAGCAAGGCGAGCTCTGGGACACGCTCTGTGTATGAGATCCCAGCAACTCGGAGGTGAACGGATAACTGAACATTACAAGAATATACTCCAGGGGACATAAATCAATAAAATTTAAGTGTACTAATGGCACGAAAATGTAAAGGACCATAGCTGCTACTTTGCGATCAGCGCAGTTTGAGGCATATCAAGATATTGAAAACACATTCAGTACTGAAGAACTGGGAACAGTTCTTCATTATGCACTAAGGAACTAACACATGTATAACAAACCTGACGTTTAAAGGACACGTGCTTAAATGAGAGTCTTAGGAGGAAAACTTCAGAGTAAAAAAAAGGGAATATGAGGTGGAAAAAGTGAAAAATGATCAAATACTGAGAATGAGACAACATATAGAGGAAAATCTGAAACACCAAATTGCGTTAGGTCCAGCAGATTTCTGAACAGAGGTAAGAGAACTCTTAACGGAAACAGCAGATGATTTACTCAATGTTTTTGTTGAACATAAACTTTTTTCTTCCCTAGGAGAGAAAGTGGCTGGATCGGGTTTTGTGAGGCGAGTGCATAAACGCAGAGATTAAGAAAGAAGTACAAGAGGGGAGATAAAACTTCCGTTTGTGACTATTGTCAGAGGTGTGTGACACCAGCTCCTGTTAGATCTCTGAAATCTCACTCAGCAGGAAGGAAATGAGCTCATTGCCCTCCCTTTTTGGCAAACCCAAGGCGCAGCAGAGAGGCGCTTTCAAAACTACCTCCCACTTAAAAGCAGAAAACTGAGGCACAAAGAGCATGCAGCTAACAACGTAAGTCTTTAAGTGGCAAAAAATCTCTGCAGCCGCGCCGACTCGGAGGAGAGCCCTGGGATCTCTTCCTTGCTAGTTAACCAGGACGTAAGAACTACCCCCAGGCTACATTCACCTTTCCAACAGGCTAAGCCTATTGTGCCTTTCATGTATTCAAACAATTGTGTCTTACACCAGCTGATGAGAAAAGCTGCAGGCTGCAGTTAGGGAAACCGTGACCGTGAGAAATGTAGGCCAACCACCCTCGCATTTCCAAGGGTAGGAGTAGGAAGAGGCAGTGGCAGACTCTGAACAGTTTTATGTCCTGCCAGCATGATCCAGAAGGAGAGGTGCACAAGAAATTTGAATTGACCCTGTCATATAAGCTAGTTCTGGAGACAGCAAGTATCAGGTAGGCTGATAAGACCTAGCTAGGTAAACTGGCCAGGAGGTCTGGGTACCTCCTGGAGCTGCATGGGCTTGGTAACATTACCAAACTCAACAAAAAAAAAAAAGTGACCAGCCTCAGACTAAAAAAGAGTCTATGAGAAGAAGCACTCTTTGAAGTGATACGTTTGTTCCCACTGTTGGTGTGAACATATGAAAGAGCAAGTCACAGGGCAAAGATTTAAGCATATGCAAAATCCCCAAATCTGTCCTCAGGATGTCTGCCACTAAACACACCGACGCTATAAATTTTGTTCTAGAGAAGACAGATTTGACTCATTGAAGCTAAGTGCTTTGTTTGCTTGCTTATCTCTACATACAGGTTTTGTCTAGGTTTTAGTTGCAATTTGAGTACTATTTCTTTGCTATCTTTAGCAATCTTCCTCTTTTTGATTACAAGAAGGTAAGTAAAGGCAGGGAGGTATGGGACAATACTGAAACAGGAAAAAACTGTCTTAATGGTTCAGCTGTGCATCCGCTTCAGTGCTACCATGGCTGGTGACTGCAAAGGCTCTGAGGCCTCTTCCTTCTCTCCCATGGGTTAATCCAGGCCTGCAGGTTAAAAACACAAAGGAATGCCTTGATAACAGGTGTCAAAAGCAGGAATCAGTCCATGCTTTTTAAAACCAGTATTTTACATACTTGAGAAATTTTAGAGGAAACATGTCTCCGATTTTCCACATACTCCATTTTGAGTGATCAAAACTAAAATTAAATGTCTACGGAGCATAGGAGGACACAAAAGGAAAGAAAATAGGACATTAGCCATTACTTTCACACGCACACTATCTCAAAGGTAATGCAGCTTAATATACAACAAATTTACTAGTACATAACCCCATGAGTTTACAAGGAGACATGCAGTTCCTGTTTCAAAGACCAAGACAAAGGTGATAAAACAGAGGAACACCTTCAGAGAGGAGAGAATGAAAGGATTATTTATCATGACAAAATAAGCAATATTGCTTGAAGAAATAGCTTCATTATAGGGGAGAATTTGAAGAAAAAGGGGGAGCAGATGCTTGGCACAAAACACGGAGACAATCATAGGCATGGGAGTGACATAAAAGGATGCGCAAAAGCCGAAAAGAGGAGAATGGGGATAGATGATATGGGAATAGGTGAATGCACATTAACCTCACTTTTTTTTTTTTTTCTCCCAGAGACTCTCTCTAAAGTTAAAAGATGCTCTTGGATATTTGCCATTCAGTTGGTGAACCCGAGAACACAGCCCTGCAGGCCCATCATGGGCCTAGATTGGCCTAATAAATCACTTGTCCCAAGACAATGCAATTAAGCCTAATTAGCCAATGCCTTTATTCCTAAACAGTCTCTTCCCAGGGGAGGTTTTAACTTTTGGTTTTTAAATTAGCTCAAGGAGCTAAATTGCTCTCATCTCCTTGGCAAAGAAACAGTTCATTTTTACCTTGATATGGGATACTTTATGCACTCCAGAGACAAGTATTGCACGCCACAGATAGCTGACCGATATATTACTGAACAATTTGAGCGTGCTAGGACCAGTGACAAATCCTTCTGCAAATTTGTATGCTTTTATCTGTGACCACTAACTTTTGACCTTGCTCCATTCAGTGCAGCTTCCTGGAAGCCCTCTCTTGCTTCTGCAGATCCTCTCCTTTGCCAGAGTGCTCTGATCTGATATAATTTTCAGAAAAGCTGAGCTATGCAGATCTGGTAGACTCCAAAGAAAGTTAAGGTCAGTGAAAATTTGACCATCGTGGTTCCTAGAAGCATTTTAACCAAGAGCAAATCTAGTTCTTTCCAGTATAGCAGACAAATATCTACTGTCTATACACACTATATCTACTCTATGTATATACACACTATATATGAACACATACACACAAATATACATATACATACACAACCTTTTTGTGACTGTCCTCTCATCCCAGCAAAAATCATACTATATTATTTTCAGTAATTTCACAGAAGCTTCAGCCATTTAGTTTGGGGACTATGCGGCTCTAATGCCAAATGGAATAACATGGTGTTTCCTCAGTAAGCAAGAGAATAGCTAGAGGAAAGCTCAACAGGAGCTACCAGCCCAGGAAGGAATCAAGTAGTCACTTGCAAAATAAAAAATCCTGAGCAAATAGGATCTGTCACTGGAGCTGCTGTATGCAGGGCTTCTGGGAAAAGGAGAAGGTGGAGATGCCAGGCAGCTTGGATATCTTATTTTTGTGTGTTTTATACCAATGTAAGAGTTCACGTATCAGAACAACGTGCTCTAGCATTTTCATTGGGATCGTAAGTCAAAAAGGAAACTGATCTAAAAGAAAAGGCTGATTTCTCACCTCTGTCTACAAAGAATTTGTTTGAAGATTCCCTGTGTTTCTCAAAGCTAGCATGAAATAGTTATCTTTTTGGGTGTTGTTCTTTGATTCTTTTTTATCCTGCTATAAAAGCTGGCATGCTCTTTGGACATATAGCACACACAGCATTTCTCCACATCACACAAAGTTTTTATTTTTAAACTCTACCTGCTGCTAGTCTGTGCTGAAGTTAAGTCCTGATAAATCCTTTCAATTTAAACACTAGTCGGAGTACAATTTTCATTAAATCCTCTGCTAAGGCTTATCTATTATTCTCCTGGCTGCTTTACATACATTTACTTCCCTTTCATCTTTTTAAATTGTGCCTTACTTTTTATTATAGGGATTCAGCTAGGTCTGTTCCCCCGCCCCCCCCCCCCACCATCTCAGGGCCCAGCAAGTTTTCCCCCCTCCCAACCCTTATGCCAGCTGACAGCAGAGTTAAACTCACCGTGCAATTATAATCGCAGATACTTGAGTGCAAATATCTAACTTCTACACTGCCTTCTATCCCACATGCTTACAAACATTCACATTTCTTTATAGCCAGCCTGCTTGCTAAATTTTAATTATCCTTCTTTATATAAATGGAAAAAGTGAGGAATAGAAAAAAAGAAAGAGAAGCTTTTTCAGGATACAAAAGGCAAGCTGCACTGATTTTCAGCATTAGTTGGACACCTTAGTGCTATTTGTGTCTTGGAAAATATCCCCTCTGCGACATAACTGAGTTCACACAGACAGTCTGCGACAGAGGATCAGGCAAGGCAGCAACTAGCCAAACAGTTTCAGTACTATTTCATACTTTTGCTGTGACCAGGCCTTTTCTATTTGAAATCCTCCCATGGAGGCATCACCCTGGCATAAATAGCCAAGAATAGATTGCCTCATGATATATAGAGCAGGTATTAAAAAAGCTCTTTTGGTATAAAAAAAGACCTCAAGGGAGCTGAGATCATGGGAGAAGAGGGATATATTGGGTCCACCTATGTCAGATTTATGCAGTTTTACTACTAAAGGAAGAAAGATGGAGGCCTAGCAAAAAACTGCCTGACACATTTGGGTAAAGACGTTAATGATGATGGTTACAACATGTAAGTTTTAGACCCATGGCCCTTGCAGTGAATTAACGAATCCACCGCCAAGTAACCAGCATCCCCAGGTGATGCCAGGGAGCACAGAACAAATCAGGGGACAGGAGGACCTTTGTCTTCATAGCTTTGGTCTTCCCACCATCAGGCCTGAGGATCCAACCCTGCTCTCGTGCATAAGTGACCTTCTCATCTAGCAAATTACCGAGGCAGGAAAAACTTGCAGGAAGCTTACAGGTACGTAAAGAAGGAAAGTGGCAGCAGCATTGACTTTTTGTGTGCTGGATACAACACGGCATAACTGAACACCATCAGTCTTAGGTTGCCTCAGTTTGCGCGTAGGACGCTGCCACAACCTTGGTCTACAGACTCCAAGCAGAAAGTGGCTTAGGCAAGGCCTTTCCTCATGCTAGGAAGGCTATTAAATAAATTAATACCTCTTCCTCCAGTTGCATTTTAAAAGAAAGCAGCCGCAAATAAGCGTTGCCTTGTGTCTAGTCCAGGGACTAGCTCTGGGAACGCCCCTTGGAGCCACAGATGTGGGCACTGCCTGGAGAAGAACCTGGTTTCTAGGGCACAGCTACAAACTGAGTGCCCGTTCCCTTACGCCGATAACAGTGCAAAGCTTTGGGCACAGAAAAGCGCGCTCACGGAAACCAGGGCACGAAAATGCCTTTGATGATGGGCGGTAGCTGGACTTGGGAATTTAGGATTAACATTTTGGAATAACACCTTCAATTTTCAGCAAAGACACGGAGCAAGCACCTAAGTCCTTTTTGCCCCATCCTGTCAGTAACAAGCAAAGGCACTTGGCAGTCTAAGTCTGTATCTCCAAATTACAGCCTGAACGTACATTTAATATTAAAATACATTACTCTGATACAAAAAATAACTACCTAGCCAATAACTTGAAGAAAATATGAAGGACGAGACAAATTAGAAAATCTATACAGGTGGGTAGTGACTCACATAGTATTGGCCATGAGCCAAAAACAGTATTTCAGACAGTCTAAATGACAAAAGGGGAACAGCCGGATTGGAATTTAATCATCCACTTACGTGTGGGCTGCGGCACACAGAAACGGAAAGAGTTGGGTGCTTCTGCTTTTGAATGAAGTTGTCTGGCCACTGGGTGTCATCCTCGATTCAGACGACAGCTGAAGACTTTTTAGAGGCAACATAAAATCCACAACTTCCAGAGCAGTTAAATTCCACTCTATTTGATTGTACAACATGCAGCAAATTGCTCTGCATTTAAATCAGCTATAAAATTGAATACTTTGACATAGACAAATTCTCCTTTGTTTCACTGCCTTATTTGGAGGCCTGAAATGGCTGGCTGATGTGGAAAAGAGAAAAGTAATGCAACCCGGGCATATTAACTACTAATAATTTGATGAGGGATTATCAGATCTTAGGAAATATGAAATAACTATGATTAAATAATGTTAAGGGTATCCTCAGGAACTTTAGAATTGTATCCTCAACTGGGTCCCAGACTGAAAAAGTCTATTTCATATGAGCATTTATATTTAAGAAATTTGGTATCCAGATTCAATACACAAGTTAATAACTATGCATGAGGAAGCTGGTTCAGGAGAAACTCATTTAACCTCCTACCTGCCATACCAAGCTAGTGCCCTCACAAAAATTTCAAAATTTCATCAAGGAGGGAAATGGACTTGAAGTTTTTCCCCCATTTCTCCTATTGCTATTCTGTGACTTATAGCAGGCTCGCTCCTTTTTTGGAGCCCAGTATCTTCCCGGGCTACCCAACACAGCCAGTGCAGACGAGCTGCACCCCAGGGCCTTGGCCACTGACATTCCCCAGAGAAGCAAAGGAGACGGCCCAAGAGTAACTTGACAATGGATAATTAAAAGGGTGGGGGGGGGGGGGAGGAGTAAAAAAAGTACAGCAGTAGAATCTAGGAGGAAAGGGAATTTGGTGAAATAAGCCAGGAGAACATCCGGATATTCAGAATATTCTGCCAGTGTTCACATGTGAGGATCAAATCAGCTCACGACGGGTCGTATATCCTTATAACGAGTTTTCTGTTATGGTAACTGAAAAGAACTCATCAGCATTATTTTGTTATCTACCAGGAGTCTAGACAGTCTAAAACCAGCACATGGTACAGTGAAGCTGCTTATTATAATATTATTTCTCTTCAAAACCTGATTTAGTTTGCTTTCCTCGAGCTAAAATAAAAGCAAGTGCCAGTAGTTTCTCCAGGTATTACAGCGAGAAAGTGTTTACATTTGTTGATATATTAAAAGTCTTAATCCTACTGTTCTTAATATACATTTATAGACTACAGTCATATAACATTTTAAATAACAGGTATTTTTTTTTAATGCAGCTAACCTCTGTTCTGATAGCACAGCTTTTCATGGATTATAAAGTCTTTGAGAACACAGATCTCCATGTAATGCTTCCTAGCTTTACCAGTGAATATAATTTTAATGAAAACATGCCAGCATTAAAGAGCTATTAGACACAGAGTTGAAATTGGCTTTGATTTTGTTCACCAACCAGAGACTACGATGATTAAAAAAATCAATTTTTAAAGGAAAAAGTTAAGTATTCTCTTTACATTAAACTGTCTCGTAGGCATGATTTGGGTTACTTATTTTTAATATTATAAGTATTCTCTTTTATATTTAGTTGGGAACTGATGGCAGACTTCAAGGAGTAAATCTATTTAAGATGTGAGCATGTACATTAACAATCACAAAATTTACTAAAATTAGCATGAAATAACCTATCTGAGGTAACAAAGAAAGATAACCAAACTATCCAAACTTGTACAGCCCTTTCTGTTAATACAATAACTCAATAACAAATATTAAGCTAACGGGTTTTCTATGAAGCAGGGACTTTCTTCTGCACCTCTACACTATATGTATACACCAGAATAACATGACTCCAGTCTACAACTAGGAATCCTATATTCTTTGTCACTTTCAGAGCTCAACTCAAAGGGAAGACATTTTTCCTCATTTTAACTTCACAGCACCTTTCAGCCTTAGCGGAGTACAGAAATATACTTACGTTGGTTTAATGCTCTGGGAATGCTTCTGGTGAATGTAGGCAGCAGCTAGGCCTCCTGCTCCAGAATTTAAGTACTGTAAAGCATAAATCAACATGTACACATTTTGTACTCATCAGTGACATGTAGCTTTCCTTCCCTCACCCTGCCCTATAAAACAGGGAAATTTTAACATTTCTAACAGCTCCTAATTGAAGATCTTAGCATCAATTTTAGCATTTGTCTCAAAGTGCAGGCCTAGGTAAAAGCAGATTCATTCTTTCAAATTAGTTCTAAAAATTTTTCTTGGCTAATTGAAATGTGATAGACAAAAGTCCATAAAAATTGAAGCTGAAGCAGTCCCATATCACGATATATATAGATACCCCACTAAAGTCATCCAGCTATACCTATCAGCTTCTAATGTCAAAAGAAGTTGACAAAGTTAAAGACACCTTGTTCAACAATCTGAAATTATTTAAGGTTAGACAAGGATATTCTATTTAGGGATCACATATGAAAATCCTGTAGCTGCAAGACCTCCTCCATGTGGGATAGAAGAGGAGAACCTCTTCTGATAACAGTGACCACAGCTCAAAGCATGTGTCAGAGCAGACGTCCCACCACCACCCTAAAATTCATCTGTCAAGAGCCACAAGAGCTTTCAGGTCAAAAAAAAATTGCCAGTATTGACTACTGGAACCACTCATAATGAAACTGCCACTTAAGTCCGTGTCCATCTCCTTCTTGTGGCTGTGTTCCAAACACCAAGAAAAGTTAAAGATTCCTGGGGGAAAATAAGTATATAACAAATCGAACCAGTACTGCTACTCACTTTATAACCAATCCCAGAAAGATACATTGAATAAATCTGTTCTAATTGAATTCCCCGGTTCCTCAGAAGATCAGAAATAAAGAGAGGTTCTTGTATAGCCTCTACTTCTTCTGTCAGCTGAGATTCCAGTAGCAAATGGAATAGAAATGAAAAGACCATCTACAGTCTCAGATAAAGGTTCAAAGGTCTTGATCAGTGATTACCAGTGTGCTGACCCATTATGGATTTGTAATTACGGAAAATATTCTCAAACAATGAATCTATTTTACCTTGTAGGAACACCAGCAGGCAAAATCTACTCCCCAGTCATGCAAATGAAGTTCTATGTTACCAACAGCATGAGCCAGGTCAAATCCTACAAAGCAACCCTGCAGGAAAGAGATATGCAATACATTTCTTAAGATAACCATCACTATGAAGATGATTTTTCAAAAAGCCTCTTCTGAGCTTCATGCACTTGCTTTCTATACAGCCATGCTATCAAGTCCCATCTGTTTTGAGTTATTACCAAAAACAAGTTTATTTACAGTAGATATATTCAAATCATGATTTTTTAATAGGCTCGTCTTCGAGGACATTTGAACATGGTTTAGACCTCTAAGTTTGTTCTTATGGAATAAAGTGGAATAATTTGAAATAAATATTAAGAATGAATAAATTATTTCAAATGCTTGACTTATATGGTAAGCCCTGGATAGAGACTAAAGAGTCATAAAGTACACAGTGATGCTAGTCACACAATAATGAATGCATTCCAAAGACACATTTATACTTGAGATCCCCCTGAATTTATCATTTTGAGGATCTTGCTCTTTGGAAATTGAAACAGGTTGAGAGCGCATCCTATGCGGCACATTGATCTTTCAGGACTTTTATACTCGACCCTAAGAGTTTCAAAAGTATTGTCTCATTTCCTTCATGATAAATAATGTGTTTATTACAGCCACAGTTTGTCTAAGACGCTGAAAAAGAAAAGCATACAACTACAGAGGTACAGATGACAAAGTGGCAGTTTTACACACCAAATAACCACTGGATGGCAGCATTTTTAAACGAAACACTCAAAATTAAGTTCTAAACTATGCTGTTTAAGTGCAGAGAAATAAAACTGCCTTTTGTGTCTGGACTACAAATTAAATGCTGCTTTGCATTTTGCTTTACAAACAAACAGCCTGCTTACAAACAGCATGGTAGGAATAAGAGTGAGAGCACAGCCTTCTACATCCAATAACAAAACAAAGTTTTTTTTTTTTTAGTCTCTTGCTGTTTTTCACGCAAAAGGGAGTCGCGACTAAATTATTCAAATAGTACTTTGGTATATTTAATTTCCTATATAAACTATAACTATTTGAATGAAGCAGCATTTTAAGATGTGACACGCTAATTCTAATGGAGGCATTAACAAAGTTATCAGCTTGAGAAGTCGCTCCGAAATGATGGGAAGAAAACTCACTGCCTCAGCATTTGCACAATATAAACATTTGCTATTAAACAGAACCACGGTCCAAATAAATATTCTTGCCTTCAGACCCACAGCAGCTTGTCTTCACAGGGACACTCAGAAGTAAGTTAAGACAAATCAACTGAAACTGTTAAGTTAGTGCAGAGAGGTTGAAGCATGGTGGATCCCCATGGGAACACTCAGAGATATAATGGCCTTGGTTCAGAGAAATAAGCTATGGCAAACTAAAGCCAATCTGCTGCTGAACAAAAAAGTTTTCTTAGAGGTTTAAGATATTAACTTAACTTTAAAACTTCAGCTGACTGGATTTTAACATTTATGGGTATCCCTTTGTGCATCTGTCCCACGCAAACTTTTTTGGAAGAAGTTCCATCAGAAATCCATTGGCTACAGTGGAAGTCAGGAATACTGTGACATACTGACAGAAAGCATGTGTCTGATGGTACCTTAAGAAAATTTTAAATAAATGGTAGTTGCTCATAAAAAAAGAAAAATTCAGTTCTGTGGTAATTTCTATATCAACTGAGCCTTTTCTACGTCTGTAAGTGAAAAATTGCATAAAAAATGTTTAAACTCAAGGTGACAAATTAAGAAAAAAAACTGTAGATGATTGCCAGCCTGAGAAGTTGAAAGAGGTAGGACAAGACTCCTTGACATACTAGAAAGTGGTACACCCTTGCAAACACAGCACTAGAAAGGGGTGTCATAGCTACATCTATACCTGCAACATAACTGTGCCATGAATGCTCCTGGGCACCAAAACCACCTGGGATAGATTGGCTTGCACCACCATTACTGGTCTCTCCTAGCTCTCCACAGGGTGGCCACCCACCCACTAGGATGTGTTCCTGGAAGGTGGGAGCTGCTCTCCTCTGATGTGAAACTGCTTGGTAACATCTGCTGGGTGCTATTTGAAAATCCAGGGTTCAGCACCAACAGGTTTCCTACATGACCTTGGAAAAACCCACTCACACCATTTCGCTCAAGTCATTGTCTGCAAAATGGGTGGCGCTGCTTTCCTTTCGCAGGGAGGTGTCTGGCACTCAAGTTGCATGAACAGCAAATGTTTAGCCACACAGATTGCATATAATAAGTAAAACAAACTGAAATGGCTCCTCCTGCACAAGCAGAACAGGGATTGCGTGGGAATGTCGCTTCCCCAAACTATGGGAAAAAAAAAACAAAGCTCTCCATCTGGCTTGGGCAAAGAAGAGGACTTGTGCTCTCCCCTGCCTTTGCCATTTTATTTTAACATCTAAAAGTCATTTCTGCAGCATGTTTGGGTAGCTGCTGATAACCAGCAGGTAACAACTCAGCATGGACAATGACATTTGGAGAGAGGTAGAGAAATGACAGCTTCACACGAGCAAAGCTGGGGCATTTAGACAGAGAGACAGGAAAAGAAATGGAGATGAAGGATCTTAAAGCTCTTCCCACTGGGACTCAAGAGATTAAAATACTTTACATACTGTACAGAGTCAGTTGAAAGTTCGATCTAACTTATGAAAATTGTATTTGAAAGCTAGAGTCTCCTAGAAGTCAGCCATTTCTTCACTTGAAAAGCAGTCAAATGACTCAACCAACCCCCATCCTCTAAAGCAAGCACAAAATATGAGACAAGGAAAACTGTTACATCCTCTTCAGCCTGCTGAGGAGTCTCTGGCACAACACGTAGTAATTTTGATTTATCCGAGAGACCTAAGATGGAAAAATAGCCAGAGGTAATTTTTCAAGCTTAATTTAGTTCATTTAATATTTAATGACTTAATGAAGCTGTCTATGTGCAGAGCTTTCACTCAGAGAAATCTTAACATACACAGAGAACTTAGGAAATTGGCTTAAAAAATGTAAAAGGAAACCAGTAACTTAATTCATAAATGATTAACCTTACGAATCTTAGGACATTTTCCAGACGTCCTGAGCTTGCAGCTCAAATCTCTAGCCAAGCCCTGATAGGGTACAACACTGTAGGATCTTATTTAGACTGTACATTAAAAGAATTATTTAGATCCTCTCAGCAGGACTTTGCTGTACTAGCTGACAAGTTTTTTTTCCTTCCCTTCTCAAATGGCACTTCCACCTTGAATTTTCCCCATCTTAGTTGCTTGCTTGTCAGCTCTTCCAAACCTATTTTTTGTTCAAGAGCATGGGGTCATTCGTTGTCCTTCACCACCAGTAGGGCAAGCCTTGCATTTCTGCTATGAACATGACTTTCTCAGGTTTATCCTCTTTTAATATAGATTTTGAAGGGACTTCAGCATTCCTATGATAATATAATGTCTTGTATGAGACAGTCATTCTAACCTTGCTGGTTTTCACAACTCTAGAAGCTCTTGAAGATGATGCAGCCTTTAAGGCCACATACTTACTATTCTGAAAATTTGAAAGCCTGGAAGCAGAGACTGGACACCACAGAAAAGAAATTAGGCCAGTATGCAGCACTGATAACTAATTCTAGCAGGCAATAAAGCCACATCCACCTAGTGAACTGCTGGATGGCATCTGCATTCACCTTGCATCCATCCGATTAATTCTCCAAAGAGCTGAAATATCTGTATAGCAACCTACACCATCTCCACTGAAGAGCGGCACTGGATCCTAATGTCTCTTAACATTTCCCAAAAGCCCTTATGAAAAAGGAATAGCTACTCACCCGCGGACCATCCAAGACAAATAAATGAAATCATCATATCCTTGCTACACGCTTACTGACTTGTGTAGGGAAGGGCTGTGCTGGCTGCTATTACTAATCCTCAGCAGGGAGGCAAGGTGCTCCTCACTTCTGGGACAGCTTACTCCAGTAAACAGAGTATAAGGACCTGAGCCATCTCAGCTCTCAAAAGGCTGTGGATGGGAATGTCAGCATTCAGACATAACCTGAGAAATTCCTGCTGTTACCCTGCAAACACAGGATCCATTTGGAAGTACGCCACAAATAACTACTCATGAAATGAAGAGCCAAGAAAAAAAAAAATTAACAGGTCAGCTAAAATTTAAAGAGATTGTACCTGTTCCCATTCGCATCTCACTTCTCAAAAAAAAGTTGTGTATTTCTTCACCAGCAATGCTTGCATAATCAAAAATGGTAAGAACGTGTGTGCACCTGAACCATGTTAAATGGCTAAAATAAAAAATAAGACCTATGTTAGCTTTGTCTTCACCTCCTCCCACAACATACACATTTCCTTGTCGTCTTTTCCTATCCACTCTACACTGTGTACATTTCTGCCATCTCATCTCTTCTGTGTTTAGGTTAGCACAGCTACACACAAAAGTATAAAATGCTACCATCTTCTAAGAGACTTGCGCTACTTTAACCTGGACTGCAACTGCTTCATTTAGCACATGCCACTGTCAGTTTGTGGTCACCGCTATTGCCTGGTTGTCTCACGGATGAGACAGCAGGTGCTGTCTCTACACCTCCATTTTGCTTCATAGCCTTAAAAATAAAACAAAATAGAATAAACAAAAAAAGCCTCACACAATGCTTGAGTAGAAGCATGGCATTTGAGGTTTAACCAGTTTCTAAATTAGAGATAAAAAGGTCTAGATTAAATCAAAACATTCCTATTCAGGCTCATCAGTTAAATAAGTTCAGGTTCCTTGAGCAGGGAAGGCTGTTTCCTTTTCATCACGTTTCCTCCTCCCTATGTGCCTCTGGTCCAGCAGATCCTTTCTGCTCTCCTCTAACCCAGCAACAGCTCCCAGCATCGGCTCTGCCTGCCAATCGAGGAGAGGAGCCAATCACTTCTGAAGACCGAGCGTCTTCATTTTCAGTAACCAGAAGCCCTGAGACTAGCAGAAGCAGCAAGATGCAGGAAAAACTCTTACTGCTATTAACACAGCAAACTCTTCATGAATTGCTGATTTAATAGCTATTCAAGTAAATATTTGCAATATGCAGATGTTTAAGCATGCTATAACTGTGTGTTACATAGTGGTTTTGTGCAAACATCTAAACATCACTTAACCCAGAGAGCAGAATCCGTAAAGACATTGAAATGTGTGTAGCTGACAGGAGGAGAACAACCGGGCTGGCTCAAACTTTTAAAATTTCCTCAGTATCCAAGTAGTTCTTTAGGGGTTTTTTTGTTTTTTGTTTTGTTTTTTTTAAATACGCATGTGATAATTCAGTTCAGGAATCCACCTGTATCACAGTCCTAAGCACTCTAACTGCAACAGGGTGGTAATTTCTTAATTTTTTATATATATATATATATAAAAAAATAAATTTATATATGCATATATATTTTTTTGAAATCTCTGGAAGAGATCACTGTGAGAGGTGGACAATGAGGACACAGGTGAGACATGAGGACGAAGCACCACCTCGTAAGTCATGTTCAGATTCTTATGCAGAGTCAATTCTCTGGTGTCTACAGCCTTATCTCAGGAAGAGTTTAAGCTTTCTCTGCCAAGTTCTGGTTATCTTAGAAAATATAAACATCAAACCCATTTTTGCTCTGTATAATGAAGTATTGGTAACTATTTCTCCTCTGAGAGACAGATTCTCAGTCAGTTTGGGGTAGTTTAACTTTCAGAGAAACTGCAGAGCTTTCAGTTGGCTGAGCATGTGGCCCAGGGTTTGGAGAGCATCTTTAGGGAGGCGTTGAAGTGATAGGTTTTTTCCCAGGTTGTTCATATTTACAGTATGAGGAGAAAGATTTCTCTCCCAGACACCTTTCAGACACATCATCGAGCGAGCAGATTTTGGAGAGGCAGCCTAGTACGTGTGTAGGCGTTGGCTGGGGAACGAAAGCTTTGCTGCCACCAGGAACGAGGATGAGCGCAGAGCTGGGTGGCGTCGTCCTATTAATAGACTCCCTTCCTTCTCAACAAACTTTTCAGCATAGCCTTTTGATTGACTATTGTTGGAAAAGGACTGGAAGACCCTCGAGGAAGGCACTACGAAGGTGTCATTTTTAGAGCTACATAGAGCTAGTATATACATAGACCCCAGTTTCCCCCCTTAGCTGATTTCGCTCAGTTCCTCCTGGATTTCTGCATCTGCCACAGGAGTCAGTCTTGTTTTGTACTTTACTCAAGATCAATTTTGTTGCTGGGTGCCGCTCAGCAAGAACATGCACTTTTATAATCTGCAGGCTGTGCATTAACTCTTGCACCTGCTCTGGTCTCCCAAGGGAGACTTTACCTTCACTTTACACCAGCATAAGTGACTCCCTGACCTCCAGAAAAATGTTCCCCTGCCAGTCTTACAACAACTGCAGATGTATGTCCTGATGTGAGTCAGGAACCTCTCCAGAGACAGTAAACACCAAATACAAATAGCTGTTTTGCAGAAATCCAGTAATGCTAAGTAGGTTTATTCTTGAGTGGCTTAATCTTAGATGAGATGAGGTATAGCCAATAAAAGATTGCCCACACAGAAAGCCTGGTGACCTCGCGTTGGTAAGATAACTTGATTAAAAGCTATTTTCTCAATTCCTGAGGCAATCAAGATGGTTAAAGAAGTTTTACAGGTATGTCCACAGAGTAAAGACTCTCGCACACTGGCTGCAAGTTCCTACAGCTGAGTCATCACTAAAACATAGTCATCTTGTGAAGCTGATGTACTCCACATTGTGCCTGTCTCTGGAAAAATTGATCAGCTGAATCGGAGTGCTGCTGGCTCCGCGGGGAGCTCACCTGCCCCGCTGGCTGGAGGCAAAGAGCTGCAATAGCAGCTGCCAGCGACGGGGTGGGAAAAGAGGAACAGCATGAAAGTCTGTTGAAAAGCAGAAATCTGAGAAGTCTGACACAAGCTACTCTAACCTTTAAAGAGAGTCTGGAGCTATGATTACCACCTTCTCCTTCACTGAACCTCTTGAAATTCTATTCTTAAAGGATAGCTCAGTAGAAGGTTAATAGTCATGAATAATTTCTCTATATACTTTAGGTCACACCTTTAGGATGACTATCACAGGGATATTTTTTCACGACAGCCCTCATTCCTCTAAGGATCTGCAGAGAGAATGTTTTCTTTTAGCAGAGCCCCGCAGGTCTCCATGGGTGCCCTGCTCCGTTTCACAAAAAGTGGAAATTAAAAATATTCCCCAACGAAAATTGATCTAAAATTGGTGTTAGGACAGTTTTAGAGCATTTCTACCTTTTCTTGGCCGGCCTTTGTTATTCGGGGGATATCAAACAGCTGTCCTGTGTAGTATTGCACTCCACTGAACAGAATTACAGCAATAGAGTCCCCTTCTTTCTCAATTAAAGCAAGGATATCTTCTGTTCTCAAGGTCTCCTCCCCCTAAAACAAAGTTAAAGCACACATTTTACATCAGCTCTGGCAGTAATGAAACTGTCGTTTCTTATTTCATAATCTATATTTTACCATGAGCTGTGCTGCTTGCATAAGGAGATCAAAAGCAAATCCTTAGCATGGTAATGATATACAAAGGTAGTGCCATGAAGTAGCCTATGAGTAGGTTACTTGGTTAAAAAAAAAAAAAAAACGTTAACAAACTTATCTTGAAGGTGCCAGTCTTAAAAAGTCTATTCACTTTGTATTCTATCATGCTTCACACTCTTTAATATTTCAGACAGTTTTAATTTACAGTATTAAAAAAATTCTGGTGCAAACAGCATATATAATGATTTCTGTGACATCTGAAATTTGTGACACCCACAAGGCTTAAAAGTTGTCTCAGCTTCACTCTGTACTTTTCTGATAAACTTCATATCCCACAGGAAGCTATTATAAATCTGCTGTATTTATATTTCAAAAACAATATGCCTCACATCATCAAAAGTACAAAAATCCCCAAACCTGGGGTCATTAAATATAGAGGAATTTCAACTAAAAAAAGTCTCACTCTTGGTTCTTTATAGGAAAATTACTGCCCCATCCTCCTCTCGTCTTCCTAGCAAGGGATCATGTAAAACATACCACCAGCTAGGGATCAATTAGGGCATGAAAAAACTGGAATTAAATTAGACTTGTTACTGAAAAGAGCTTGGGTAAGACTGTTGAATTGAAAGTAACTATTATCTCAACAATCTTTGCAAATCTATCAAGCATTCAGGAGTAGGCTCTTTGCTCACAAGATGACTCAGATTTCAGAAACAAAAGGTCACTATCAGTTTATAGTTAGGTGGCAAAGTTCTCAATACCGTGAAAGTGAAGCAAGGCAATCTTTCAAATGCGTCTGAATTGCATATTACTCAGAGCAGACCTTTCCCTTGGTCCGTGCTGATAAAGATACAATGGTGTTCTCGCCGAGGCAATTTTTTATGTTAGGACACTAAAAGGACATTGGGGCTTCTGAATGAACCAATGGACTGCCCTGTTTTGCCCTTCTCTTAGGATGCTGTCTGCTATTGCAAACAGGAAAAATAGGGAAAAACAACATTTTTTTGTTCCTTTAGGGCAAACATGCTAGTTGAACCAGACAATTATAAAACGGGTTCTAATATCAAAGAATATATAAACAGTATACACAATGCATAAAATCTAACTGAAAGCATTAGAAGAAATACAGATAACTTATGCAGGCAGACACTGGAATATTTGAGAGCGTATGACCACGCTCATACAAAGCACACATCCACCGTTAGAATTAGCAAGGAGAGCTGATTTATATTTCTCACCAACCTGCCGTGGCCGTATCATGAGCATGCACTTCTCCACATCAAGCCCATGAAGTCGAAGCTGGGATTCAACAGCATACTGCAAGAGATTTCCACATACTGCACGTCAGCACGATCAAACGATAAAACAAAAAGAAAAACGGACAAGCACATCACAGCTTCAGAAAAGGGACTCAGATGCCTGACTTTCATTAAAATTAACACTTGAAATCCTAATCCAACTCAATGGAAAAGGTGCTAAGTTTGCTCTGGTTTGGAAAAGATTAGCATTTAATTCACATCATCAGACAGAAAGGATAAAGTCAAAGTCTAAATTCTACGGGATAAGTTTTACAGAGCAGAATGAGGGTGGAAATATGGTAGAGGCATGTGCTTTACTCCATGCCAGCCAGCAAAGCTAGCATAGATAACGGCCCATGAGAAGACAGAGCAGCACAGCCTATAGCTCGTGCTGGTTAACTGACTATAGGCTGGTGAACCAAACATTTTGCTTCCTAGCACATGCTAAATCCCAGGCTGTCATATGCACTGCTGTCAGCGTAGAGGAGATTTGGCTAGCACGCATATGCTGGCCCGTGCTATCCTCCCATCTTACACTGGCTGCACAGCTGGGGGGAAATGAGTGCGCTAAACTCTCAGCCCATTTTGAAAACCTTACCCACTGATTTAATCAATCAATAGTGCTTGGGAGGTAGCATAAAAATGATCAAATAATGCTATAAAATAGTTTAAAATTACGTGACAGGGACTGAAGTGACTGCAGTTGCACAGGATGTTACTGAGGTATCGCAGTAATTTAAATAGATGGATTCCAAATGCACAAGTGCACTTGGAACAAATGTGGCATTAGGACAAACATTGCTTAGAATAAAGGCAATTTGCATTTTATACATCTGTGCCGCCATCTTCATTACAAATAAACCTGTTAGTAGTTTGAGTCATTTTTATTGCACCTTAGAGATCAAATTTCTTATCAATTTCCAGGAGTTTACTGAGTTGATGATAAAGTAGCAGCGGGCCACAAACCAAAAGATTAATTTGCTCTAAGCTCTGATGCACGGGCTATTGTCTCCTATTTTATAGCACACAAATTATGTTTGAACTAGTAATCTAAAGTGCTAAGAACAAACATTTCCATCTCTGTCTAGGGATATATAAGTGTTAATGTTGTGAGTTTGTATTGATTTGGTTTCATAAAGTAAAACAGCAACAAGAATTAATATAACATTTACAACTTCAGTTGATTTAGGCCAGTAGTTTGCTCAATGTCTTTAAAAAGACTAATAAATCAATGTACCCATTCAATCTTTTCCTCTTGTAACATTTTTTTATTTGAACAAAAGGAATAAAACTACGATCTGTAAAATATGCTGAGCTCAAAAGCTTCTGACAGATTTTTTTATTGTAATGTTACTTGGACAAGATGAGCTAATAAATATTCAAATCAGCCTACTGATATCCTTTGGAAAAATATGATTAATAATACAAATATGGTGAAATATTAATTTCTTACATGGTCAGAGGGAAAGGCTTTGGCTTCTAGAAGAATTTTATACCGTCTTGGTGTAGGCTTAAAAAAAGATAGCTGTTAAGAACAAAAAAAATATGTTAAAACACATCTAAGCAGAGGCAAGAAAGAGATGCTTCCACTATATAACTTGGTAAAGACTATTTTACTTTTACACAGGCTGCATCAGAGAACCCCCCAGGAATTACAAATATTTCTCTACCTATATAACATTTATCAAAGTAGGAAAGCACTACAATGCTTTATTTTGTAGACTTGTAACAGAGGCCACAAAAATCTAACAGTGAAAATTTGCACTTAGCGTGATCAACAGCGAAGCTTTGACTGAAGCCAGGGAAGCCGGGACTTCACCCAGCTGCATCTTGCAAGTAAAATCAGCTGCAGAACAGCAGCAGAGGAACCAAATTCCTATTTCCTGCTTTAAACATCAATTACCAAATCGTTCCTCCCGCCTCTGAAACAACCCTGACCAAAGCACTAAGCCTTCTGCAAGGGTCTCGCTCTCATCCATTGCTATGCTTGCAAGTTTTCCTGCTGAGGTCCTACAGTGAAGAGTTGGGCTTGACACCAAGCCCAGAGGATTCAGGAGGCCGAAGAGCCCTACTGCTCAGCCGTTCAGGGCAGGTGAACTAACACCACCGAGCAGCCAGGTAAATTATCTTGTACTCTGCCCCAGCCTGCCTGGCTTCAGGTTTCTTAGTTTCATAAAAACAGTAAAAGACATGCTACAGAGGATTACGTCTGAGAATCTTTTTGTGTGATCCATTGGCCTCACATCTTCACTTGGTGGGACAAAGTCTTTAGTAATACCAGAGAAGCAGAGACAGACTATACACAATGCCTACCGAGCCGCTCGTCATGAAACCGCACCTACGGCCAGTATTTCATAAAAGCGACAAACTGATGCTTTACCAGATTTCAGGGATATATAAACAGCGTGACTAGATAACGTCCATCTCTTATGTATGCTAAATTTGATAGAATTACAGCTCTCCTTGCTTACAGATGAGACCCATTTCTTGACTGAGATTCGAAGAGGAACGTTGAGTAGCTATTTGGAAACGCATCTTAAATCATAAGCTATCCTCTCCGAGGACTGACGTACGCCGTGTGCGAGAACAGCTCAGAACCTCCCCTGCACCACCTTCAAAAACATTTCTTTTGTCCAGCTTTTGTGCTTAATATTAAGCCGAGCTGGGTCTTGCACAAGCCAAAACATAGTTCAGAGTCCCCTGCCAGATACAAATCCCAAAACTTAAGAAAAGTTAGGTTATTGTCCCATGCTGCCATCCGAGAGGTCCCCACAAAATGTTTTGCTTATGTTTACAAATAAACGAAGACAATATTTGTCAAAACACCATCACAAATATTGTAAAGACATACCAGCAGGAGGTGCAGATTAACAGTTAGCCCGTTCATTAAGGCTACTTCCTGTCTTTGGGCCCCTGAAAAGTAAAAATATACTGGTTGGGACTATTCCTTTACAATTTCAAAGAAATCCAACACGACACTCGGAAAGCAAAAGTATGCTTTCAGTCAATATCTCTTTAAAGGCTAGAAAGTAAACAAATGCTTGAGGTGTCATCAGTGAAGTAGAAAGATTTCTTGTCTGACTCACGACACCACGCTGGCAGAAAAATATTTATTTTTTCAGGTCAACTGCAGAAAACAAACAAACAAAAGAGATGAAGTATTTCCATTTACCAGCAAGCCACTAGTGGATTTATTGTCATTAATACCTCAGACAAAATCAGGTCATAAGTCTATACGTACAGCAAGACTTACAAACTTATTTTTGTCACAAGTTTACATGTAAAGCAAATATAAAAATTTATTAGGGCAATCATCTATGGCAAGCGGTTACTGTAGCGTCAAGCTAAATCTCACCCCTAACAAAAAGCAAACAAAAAGGACCTACTGGATGCAGTAGACCACTATTAATGTACCAGCTTGATAAGAAGCCATATGCATAGCCTTAAGGATGCAAATAACAGATGCATTTTGCTACAGATAATCACAGACAGAGCTAATGGAGTAACAACCAGTTGTTGTTAAGTGTTTAGTAACGAATTCTAAAACCCTTATCAACCACTGGTGAAAGGGTTTAGGCAGGATGAGGGACTGCACATTAGGCAAGGCACCAAGATATGGAGAAAAATCAATTCCTATTCCTTTTTGTTTCTTTCCTGATGTCCGTTGCTGAAAAGCATTAATCCACCCTTGACACAAATCAGCGTTTTGAGAATACTCATCTGAAAGAGGACAGCCTTGGTGGTATTGCCTAGTCGTCTCGACAAGGTGCAGTTTGCCAAAGGAGGCAGGAGGGTACAAACACAGAGTGGAGAGAGCGATGGATGAAGAGATGGGTGAACAGGCAGAGGGCTGCAGTCACTGATGGGTGGAGAAAAAGAGGAAAGGAGAACATAACATTGGGGCAAAAAAGGGGAAATGGAGCAGCAAGGACTGTTGAGTCCTACCCCTGCTGAGGACACCAGGCCCCAGCCCCTGTAGAAGAGGCACCAAGAACACCAATACCTTCCTACCATGTCCCCCAGTATTTCGCTTCATGAAGTTTTTACTTCATCAGTTTAGGAAAGGGTCATTGGATTGACCTTAATACATAGCCAAAGCATAGCCAAACATGGAAATTTATAAATAAGCATATTTTTTCATAAGCCCTCTTTCTAAGGAGTCCCACGTTAAGCAAGCCTCAACCCCTGCCACCACAGCAAAAGCTAAGACATTCAGTGGCCCTTTTTTGTGGTGCAGAAATCCAAGCATCAGACAGAAAAATGTGTCATTAGCTTTCAGGAAGTCAGCAGGCCCTGCCCAGGAGATGTGTCAGACAGAAGGAAGTCCTGAGTAATTTCCCTACTCCAGACACTGGGAATATCAAGTTTGCAGGAAGAAAAAAAAGTCAACCTAGTTTTCCCTAAGGAAGAATTCCCTTCCCCCCCAACCCTCACTTAAGCTGCTCTCCTTCTTTCTTTTCTTCCCTCTGATAGCATTGCATCTGCAGGCTCCGTGCTGCTGGGAGAGGTCACCTTGTGGCTGTTCTATTGCAGATACAAAAAAGAGAGCTAGAGAGCAATTGCAGCTCAAAACGACATTATTTGCAGACTTAATATTTATATGGGATTCTTGAGGTTGGGAAAAAAAAAAGGGGGGGGCCAGCACCAAGAAACAGTGTTAGCATTTCTCCCTCTGATCCTTCCACAGAGCCTGTGGCTTTTGCAGGGATTTCTGCGCGAGCAAGTCTGCCTGCTGTGCTATCCGCGTGCAAAACAAACGGTTAATCTCTAGATCACTTTTAGCTGCACGCTAGCAACCCAAATTAAATATGACACTACATTTATCATGTAAGTCTTGGTCCTCTGTAAATTATATATTTATTAAAAGCTTTCCATTATCGAATTTCATGCCCACAAAACAAACTTCATCCGTGTCATTGGAAAACTGTTATCCTTTATAACCTGCACTGTGTTTCAGAAAACAACCTTTCTATGATCCAATTAACCTATTACAATATTCAGAGACCCAGCACACAGAAGATAAAATTATGTTTGCTTTCTTTATTTCCTAACTTTATAGCATATCTCCAAGACAGGCTAAAACCCATATGTTCCGTTTGATAAATCTCCTCTTTAATAAAGGGAAGCAGCGTTTGCAAAGCACAAGTTCAGAGACGATCATGATTGCATTAGGCAGACGCTGCCGTCCTTTTCCTCTCCGCCTGCAACAGGAGCCTGATCCGCACCAGGAGGAATGAAAAACCATTAAAATAGGAAAAAAAAAAAAAGCCAAAGGGCCCCAATTCCAAAGGTAGTTTGGCTATTGCGAATAATCCTTACTCCAAGTCGCTGCAAACCTGCTCAGCGCTCCGTCTCGCCTCAGCAGAGACCTGCCCGAGCGCCTTGCACGGCAGCAGCCACGCGGTTAGCGCGACTCCCGCGGAAGGTGATCCTGCCAAGGTTGTCATGTTTCAACGAAGTCTGGCAGGAGAAGCCGAGATCACCGTCGCCCCGGCACGCCACTTGGCGCGAGCGCGGAAAAGAGAAAGCTGCAGCCTCTACTGACCTTGGCTCTGCGTTTCACAGTGTATTTACTGCCCTAACTTTCACTGAACAAGACAATGTGACCGCGTTTAATAAGCAAGGTGTTAAGCAAGCATAAACCATTAAATGGGCAAAGGTATTTTACAGTTTTTACTCCAGCCCTGAATGAATCTCCCTAAATAACAGTCACTTAATACTCAGAGTGAGAAATGCTAACTCCTCCTATTCCATATATGTTAAATATGGAATAAAAAGTAAAATTGTTTATATTCTTGCATTAAACTCAAAAGAAATTCAGAATCCACTATTGACTCATAATAATATACTTGCTATTAACGTGTTACTGCTGGAAGAGAGTGCTTAATTGTAAATACTGCATTGGAAGAAGGGATTTTAAATTATCATAACATCTTTTCCTGCATTTATTCTCTTTGCTTTTTCACTGTTACATAAAATCAGTACTTATTATGAAGCTATAGCCAGCACAGACGTCTAACACATCCATTTTTGGAAGATATTAAATTATTCACATGCAAAGAAATGCTCGCACAGGTACTGAAAACAAGGTATGTATAAAAATATATATAAATAAAATTGCACTGATTTGTGAATCTGAAGGCCCAAGCCACATTTTTTAGTTCAATTAAACTACTGAAAAAAATCCAGGAGAATGAAATCCAGAAGGATAGTGTTAACTTTTGCCTTTACTAATGAGGAAAACAGGACTACAAAATACCTCCCCAGTGGCGAATGTTTTTTTTGTTTTTTGTTTAAGTACATTAACAGCAGAGTATGTCATTAAGCCTCAGTCATGACAGTTTATTAAAATAACTCCTTTTAAACGTGTGTCACTGATTAACATGAACAGAGTTGTAAAATGCAGTATGGTCTGACCATCTTAGTTAAAAGGAAAAGAAAAAGCAAGCTTTGTATGGGGGTTGAAAGGGAAAGGAAAAATAGGGAGCCTGGCTGCTAAGAAATCAGATGAAGTTTATGCAAACATCTGATTTTCTTCTCCTGGAGCTTCGATTTTTTTTTAGTTAAACAAATATTGTAAAACACACTGAGCTGACAGCCGCTGCAAGAGATGGTTAAGGAGGGGGCAAAAAAAAACCCTCAACTCCTTGCTTTCTGCAGCAGCTCTTAACCTAAAGCTTGAGATCAAACCCACCCGACACCAGCACTGGCAGGAGGTCAGCGCAGCAGCCGCGGGCGCTGCTGCCCCAGGCCAGCACAGACCACGTAACCTCCGCGACACCTCCTGTAGGGCTGCAGTCCCCACGGGAGGTCACAGCAATGGAAATTTAGAGAATTAGCCCTTGAGGAGTCTCAAATCTCCGCTGGTTATGTGGGGAGCATCAAGAGTCTACCCGGTTACTTTGCAAATTTAAATACCTCGAGGTAGGTAGCCTGACTGCTCCCCGCTCTCAGCCCAGCACAGAGCCGAGATAAATCCTCCACCCTCCAGTTAAAGTTCCAGGTTTGCAATTTTAAAGCCAGCCCTTAGTATGCCGTTGTGCTAGTCGCGCGGCAGGTCGTGTTTCTCCGCCTGCTGGCAGCTGCCCCGTCATACCTGAACCAGAGCTCCGGCTTGCCGAAGGGATGAGGCAAACCAAGAAATCACTAATTCAGCTGCATTTAGAGACAATTTCAACCCACTGTATTTCTCACACTTTAATATATCATGATAGCTAATAGATAAGCATACTATGTTTGCCTTTCAGCATCCAGAAAAAAGTCATTTCTTAAACTCCCGAGCAGTACCAGGTACTACAGCAATGAGTACCAAAGCCAGGTTTTAGGGATTAGTGCCTGTGAACAGGATATCTCTACACAGCACAATGATGCTAAGGGACACACACATTGGACTTTGACATTAGCTTAGTACTTACATTACAGAAACATATAACATTATCATTGGAGCACAAAAAATCTAGAAAATTTTCCAACATTTTAGCTGTCTAGAAGCTTCATGAAGAAGTCAGGAAGTTTGCATGTTTCCTTTATTTACTTTAGGAGTTAAATAAACATAAATCAGCCTGTCAGGAAGCATTCCTTAATGTCTCCCTTTCCTCTTGTTCAGAGCCCACTTACTCCTCCTGAAGGAGGAGAGTCATAACTTGCTCTTTGTGCATTTGTCTATAATTGGAGGAGAAATTACATGAGACTATCTAGCATATGCTAGGTCATCCTAACCATAATGTCTTTGTTAGTGGCAACACAAATGAACCCATGATAACTCAGGTTCAGACAGTCAATATTGACAGTTACCTTCAACAGCTAAATTGAAATACTGGCTAAATCTGACTAAAATCTGCTAACCTAGCCTTGACAACAGCTGTAAGGATTGCGGAGAAATATGGTCTGAGAGAGACTGCGCCAACATCATTTCTCTTCCCCTTTCCGACAGCAACATATCCAAAAGAAATCACAGTGAAAGATTATTTCAGCAACCACAGGGAAGACAGAGCAGGAGGCAATGGAGGAAATTTGCATTCAGATGCAGATGACTGCTTTTGGGGCTGGCAAACTCACCAGGAGGAGTCTCCAGGGCTACTTTTCAATCTCTGGAATAACCAAATGCATTTGCTGTCAGTGTCCTTCAGCACTGCCAGTTCCTCAAGGAGTACAGCGGGGTAACGGGGACTTACAAATAGCAGGTCCTGCCCCAATTATCTGCTTCGTTGACATAAGCAGTTCTCAGATATGAAGCTGGATTTAGTGACAGGGAAAAGAGGAAAAAAGCAGAAAGCGTCTAGATAGAAGTCATTTTTCAAAAGGGAAAGTTCATTGGCTCACTTTTAGGAAAGAGACAGACTCTCTGATGCCAGCTGCCCTTTAAAAGGGCTTCTCATGTTAGACCAAGTGGTTTATGATGCTCCAAGAAACCCTTTGCTGCAATTAGTTTCATGATATGCATATGCTCGTATATTACTGCCTACATTTCTCTCTCACACCGCTTACAGCCTTAAAACAAAGTTTTACTCCATGTAGCAGGCAGTCAGGAAAAAGTACTTTAAAACTGAAGAATGCAGGGAACTAAATTCTGGATACAGAGTTTCAGGACTTCCAGCCCCAGAGGAAAACAAGCCCGTTGGTGTTTCTAGGGCAGCGTTGTCCCTGCACACCTACCCACAAGCTCAGCCATTAGCTCCACGATGCACTCGTCCGCCAAAGCCCATGGGCGCTGACCGTTGAAATGGCCATGAACGCCTCTAAAAAAGAAAAAAAACAGAAGACGAAAATGTACACTACTCTTTGGATCAGTCCTAAGAAACATAGCCGATTCAGCAGTCCAACATCAGGAGAAGGAAAAGGGAGGGAGACTCGCATAATCTGAGCAGATTTTTATTATAACTGCGAAGCTCACAACAAACGGGAAGCATGATTCCTTAGTTGGGAATTGATTGAAAACTACCTAAGCCAAGCTTTAAGCCCCCCCCCCCCCCCCCCCCCCCAATTTCCTTGGGAATGTTGCAGTCCATACAGTGGCTCTCATCAGCACCCTAAACCTGACGGCTTCACTACTCTAAAGTGACAGATATGCACACTCAGTTCTGGACTAAGTGCCTTGAATTCATTTTTGCTTCAAATAAGACAAAACCAAACTTAACATAGCCGTGCTGCATATATAAATAAAAACACTGCAAAGTTTATTAAGCACACAGGCAGAATACAGATTTAAATGCAAACAAACACAGGTTGAGAAAAATAACGGTGCTAATCCAGGGTAGCTTTGCTCTGGGCTTCCACCTCGCAGTGTAGGACTTTCATATTTGCTGAGCACCACAGGTTACTTGGGCAGTCTGAAATGCCAGGCTGCATATGGTAGAAAGCTGCTTCAGAACAGGGACTAAGGCAGCAGGAAGCTGGGCAGAGAGCAAAAGGCAAAACAATAAAAAGAACAAAAAAATTGAAGCTGCAATGAAAGGGGGAAAGAACAATAAGCCTTTAAAGGAAGAACAGGCCTACAACATTGACTCCAGTTCACGAGAGGACTTCTGGCAGACTAAGACATGAGAAAACGGTATAGGAGGCAGCCACCAGCTTTGGAGAGTCCCCCATGCTTAAGCTTATTTGAAAGACTGTTTCTCCTATCCACCTCAGACTTTCCCTTCTCAGGCAGAGTTTTGTTCCATCATGCCTGCCTCCCACAGAAATTAGATGGATGTTTTCAGGCAGACCCTTTCTGATTGACTTGAGTCTAACACGGGCCTCCCAGGGATATTTCAGTAAATAAAAATTTAAAAAAAAAAAATCAATCCTAAAGTAAAGAAGAAACACTACAAAAAGTACAATTTACATTAACCATCTAATTCATTCCTTTCATGCCTGGAAAATACCATTTCTTTTCACACTGGTTACTGTTTAGGCCAACAGCTGAAGGAAGGCACACAGGTAGAGCTGACCATCTGCCCTACAGGTAAGATACAACCCTTACATATTGAGTGAATCTAACACTGGCAATGACAAGGACCCCCATCCTTAAGTTAGATAAGGTCACAGCACACTAGATGACATCTTCTCTCAGTTTCAGAATGACCTGCAAATGAGATCGTAATAGCGGAAAGCAAGCAGTGTGAAAAAACACTCATACAAGAACATTTTTCAGATGAGGAATAAAGGCAGTAGCTTTTAGGGAAAGGAAAAAAATCATAAGGGGCAGGATTAGTACTAACAGTTTCTGCCTTCTCCTATCAGGACACAACACAGCTCCTTTCCCTGAAGATGACAGCGGTATACGTTTCACAAGCAGCAAGACATTGCTGCTAATTTCCCTTCTTAACTGTAATATAGTGTTCAAGGGAGTTTGGGGCAATATAGACTGTTGAAAGAAAGACAAACTTTTCAGTGGCTCCCAGCCCAAAGGGATCTGCATTTCTGAAACAGGATATAGACATAATAAGATGCAAAAAAGAAGCCCTAACTACCTATGGGATTCTCTTTCATTAGCTTTTTCTGATTTTATAGCCATTAGTGTCCTTCTAATGGGAATTTACTGATGAGAGCTCTCCATACCAGCACACAAGACTAAAAATTTCAGAATAAATTTCCGAGTTGTCATGAAAACTGATATGAGATTTCAGGCAAGAGAATATTTTACTTTAAGAAAACATGAAAGTTTAAGTATACTTAAAGATGGAAGAGGAAGTATTAATTATTATTCCTATTATTATTATTATGGCACAGCTTACAGCTTGCCTCCCTCTTGATGGCCAATATAAACGTCAAGAGACAAAAATTATTGCTGCTAAAATGGTAGTTAAAGGCATAGTCGTGGATCCTTTTTTTTATTTTAATCACATGAAACTCTGTAGCCTTTGCTGATGGCACAATACATCCTATTACACTTAGGTTGTAAAATTCTATGCTCTGCCTCAGAGAATTTATATCTCTGTATATTATGGCACCCCCCTCTCAGCTCTGGTAGACACTGGGGGTAATATTCTTTAAGGACACAACAGCAATGTTTCTGGCACTCCACTAAGACAACCTGAGACATGGGTATCTGACTCCTTTTGTTTCCACTGCACCCTAGGTAGGAGAGATTTAAATTGAGGTACCCAAATTAGCAAATACAAAACATGGTCCATCAAACCATAAAGCACCATACAAACAGAACTATTTTAAAACTACTGTGAGAGTCTCTCATTGTGCAAATTAATTTTTCGTCAGTTACCATTTTATTTTCAATTTGGCAAGAAATCAGAAGGCCACATTTTATGTGCTGAAGGTCTAGCTGATTTAAAGCTCACTAGGGGAGCTAGAAACACATTTTCTGATATGATCCCAGGGTTTCAAAGGAGATAACAAAAGGGATTTAAATTAACTGCCAGCTTCAGGAATCTTCTGTGCTCATCCAAATCTTGTTCAAGTGGAAATTTCCTTCTTGCTTCTCTGCCAAAGATGATGCAAGCTATTTAATGAGCCAATGCAGACTAACTTTGATTATGGTTCCAAGCAAAGAAATAACCAAAAGAAAGGAAGACATATTCAAGGAGAACTGTATGGAGTAGTAGGATGAAGGTAAAACTAAAATAAAAATCAGGGCATTAGAACAGGCATTTGCAGCTCTAAAGTTTAACCTGCCGGAAAAGGTTGAATGAAGAGAAGAGACTTGCAAAATGGAAGGAGAAGTGGGTTTGTCAGGCAGAATTGACTGAGCCCTGCTGAGCTGCACTCCTGTTTGCAGGGCTGTTATATCCTCCAGGATTAGTTAGACACGTACAACCAAAGATACCTTTTGACTCTCTGAAAATAATCCTTAGCTATTTCAGGTGTTAACTTATCTTGTCAAAGACTTGGACTTTTTGTCTACCACACTTGTATCAGAAGGTTGTTGCAAGACTACACCACTTTAATGCTAAAAAATGTACAATTTGTCTAATTTCTGGCCTAAATTTATTAATTCCCTGTTTATATTTACTATGCCAATATGTTATTTCACATAACTGATTCCTTTTTTCTCCTTATTTAAGGGCACAACAGCAATGCTTCTGTTACCCATAGCAGAAGCACCCATAACACATTCATATAGAACAATTTTTTCCTTTCAGTCTTCATTTTGTTACACTAAACTCCTCTAATCCTCAAGACCTGCATGTAAGAGGTTCTCTACCCCTGATCCCCCTACTAGCCCTTTGCTAGAATGTGACCAGGTCATAGCAGATTCCTTTCTGTTTTAATAGTTCCATTTTAATAACTTAGTAGACACGAGAGATGTCGCTCACTGCAGACCATATGTTTCCATATAATAAAGTTTTTATAAAATATATTAATTGCATAAACAGCTCTGGCAGGGAAAGACACATTGCAGAATATCTATTGGCCTTATGCAACCACACAAGTCACTTGAACCTCAGTCTGCTACATTTCTTACAACTGGTCTGTTGGCTACTCTAGGTCATGCATGGAGGAGACATCTCCATCTCTCCCTTTAACTTCAAGATTTATTGAATTTAACTCTAATCCAACCAATCCCCAAAAGAGGTGAGAAAAAAAGACTCAAATGCTTTTTGATCTACAGTAAGAATGCTAATAGATTGTATAAAGACTGCAAATTCATCAACACAAATAAGAGCAATCAGGAGCATGGAAAGAAATGAATATAAAAAGGGAGTAGATATGGGGGAGGCAGAGCTAATGGAAGAAAAATAACCCCCCATTTAAAGGGGAAAAACTGGAAGAGAACACAATACAAAGAAAATGCAGGGAAAGGCCTCTTCCTCTCTAGGCCTTACTCTAATGAGTTACTGCAGTCACCACACAGAGCTAAAGATTTGTGCTTCCTTGCCCTTGACAATAGATACTGGGTAATCTTCCTTCTCATTCTTGCCTATCAGCTATAAGGAGCAAAAACAGTTTAAATTGACAAGTCTAGCTGGTATTTGAGACAAGTCCCAAGACACAACAAACGGAAAATATAACAAACCAATTTATAAGAGAGCCAGAATCTATATCATTGCTGACTTGAAAGATGTATCTAATTTGTATGCCATTTCTTAGATTCTTGATATTTATTTTCCTAAGCCACCGCCACTAAGTTCCATGCTGCCAGCACATGAGCCACTGAACAGGCTTTAGCTAATAAGAGCAATTACCTTCGACTGGATTTTGCTTGGCTGTCCTTGGTGACCGAAATAAAAGCATCCATTTTGTTCATCTTCAACCATCTATTCCTTGCAGCCCCCAGCATCCTGTCCTTCACATTGGCTTTTTTAAGCATAAATTGCTCTGTTCAAATTTAGCTCGACCTTACCATGACATTCCCAGTTGCCTTAGGTGCATCTCCAGCTAGCACGATTCACACACTTAAAACTTTCTGATGTATTCTGAATAAAGCATTTGGGCCCCAAGTTGTATTTTTGACAAACAGACTTTCTAAATTTGCTCCTCCTGCTCTGATTGTTTCCAACCACGTTCAACCATGTTTCCTCCTTAGATACAGGTACTGAAGACACTTTTGATCTTGGGGAGAAAGATGCTGCCTGCCCTTTTCTTTGAGATTTTTGTAAACATTGAGTTAAAAATTAAAAACCCTTCATTGTAGCAGAGGCAGACATAAGAGTGGAAGTGAACCAATAAAAAGGTGCAGTGACGGAGCTGAAATACGTTTGCACTCCCTGCGCATCACTCTAGCAGATTAGAGTGCTATCTGGCTTTTACCTTTTGAAAGAACTCAGCTGTTTCCCTGATAAAGTGCGATAATCATACAGAAAGGGACAGGGTTGCAATTTTTTCAAATGACTGCAGAAACTGCAGTGCTGTGCTGAATGAATAACCAGGAGGAAAGAGCACTTCCAAAGTTCAAATTCGTTCTCATGCATTCCCAACTCCCTTCTCACTTACAAGAAGGTAAGTAATAAATAAGAGATGGTAAACTATTTTTATTAACCTGCAGCATTCAAATATCGATGACTAAAACAGCAGCTCCTGGATTTTCACATTTGCATTGGTGAAACCTCCATCTACAGGGTTTCTACCAGGGTTTCCCATTTAGCAGAATTAGCTTATCATCTACCTCCCTGTATTTCCTCTGCTCGCTCACCATAAAAATCACATCTGTTCCACTCAGATCCCATACCCAGTAAAACTGTTTATCTCTTTCCCAGATCACTCATTCATCTGGATGTTCTTTTCCTTTCCTGCCTTCAGCTACCTGATTTTTACCTATTTCTCTTCTTACTCCTCCCTGCTCCAGCTGCTCAGGTAGGTGCTAGACACCTTGACAAAACATGCACAGAGTAATATTTAAACATCATAAGATAGCGTTTATTATGTGTATATATAAAGTTTCCCCTCTCTCCAGTATAACCTCACTTTCTATGAGCCCAAGCCTGCTGTCACAACTCAGTTGCAAGGGAGACTCAAGAGTGATAAAATTCCCCTTTTCCGCAGCGCTAAAGCATGTCCCTCTAGTTGTCCTGGCTCTTTTACATCAGCTCCTTTCAGCAGAGCTTGTTGCAGTCCCTGCTCAGATCCCTGAGATGTTCCTGAGAAGACAGGAATGTTTCTTTCCAAATCAAATGAGCCCGTCAGGCATGGACCTGCTTTAAGATAAGCCAAAAAGCTGCCAGTGCTGGCAGCAGCACCACTTGTCCGCAATGCCTTTTAGAAAAGAGCTTACCTGCTATAAGGACTGCAGGGATGAATCACAAGCAGTTAAAAATACTAATTAGAAAATCACAGAGACTGAAATTGAATCATGGCCATTGGCAAGCAGCAGTAACTAAATGAGTTTATCTCTTGTGTATAAACACAGCTAAGCACAGTGCAAAGCCCAGCCAAGAGTTTCTCTTTGCCTGCCTTACTGCTCACAGCTCTAAAGGAGGTTTAGATAGTGCTGGGGAAACACCACACTTATTACTCCTGCCTTGGAGTGGGTTTAACACTTTATTCTATTAAAATACTTCCAAAGCAGACCCCAAAATAAGATGAAGTGCTCATCTGGAGCACAGGTGGTTAACATTTTGCACATCCTGAAATGTACTCACGTTCTAGCCCACATGTCCAGCTCTTCATCCAAGTAAGTTTTAACTTTTTTAGGCTCGAGCCCAAGAGAATTCCCAGCAAAGTATACACAGCTCTCGTCGCCATTCACCAGGCTCAGATCAGCTGCAGAGGAAAACCACAGAAAACACATACATGTGAATGCATGCAGGAGAGCTGGGGGAAGTAGTTGTCCATGAGCACTAACATCATGAGAAGGGAGACTCAGGAGGTGCAATATCCTCACCTCCCTCCTGGGACACCATACAAGTGACCCTGATCAAGGGTCTAAGGATGAAGACAGTAGGGTAATTTGCAAGTGGTTATTGCCCAGCCCTTCTGCAATCTGTGGCCAAGTCCACCTATGTCTGTTTTGGAGCTGAAGTGACTTCAGACAGCATTAAACCCTGGAGCTATATGGGAGCAGCCACCAGTTTTGCCCCCAAAACAAGTGAAGGGGAAGCATATTCCAGACAAGGCTATCCACTTTTCTTCCATCGTCAATATATTCATATTCCAAGTCATGAAACTACTGGAGTCATACATTTAATAAAAGTTAAGACCAGGAAAATCTGTGTCTTTCTTCCAAGTCCTACCTGCCTCATTAAATCACTGTTTAGAAAAAAAGGTAAGCATTGCACAGAATATTTTAAGAAAGTCAAAAGTTCTTGTCTTGTCAGCATATATTGTGGGCTGCACGTCACATCATCATCTATGACAAGGAGGGGGAAATCTATGTTGACAAATCCTTTCAACGATTAGGAGAAAAGCAAGGCCCTGGAAACTTATAAATAATAGCTCTAGTGAGGTTCTGAACAATTTAATTACCCTATGTCATCATCTATCAATCCAAATATTGCCTTTTTCTATTATTTCTCATGTTAGAGATTCTTGAAAGGACAAATGATTGTGACCTTCCAGAAGTGCTAAACAATTTGCATTCATCTATACTGCACTTAAAGTACCCAAAGAGTTGATATGTATTTTTAGTAAACATTGTTGATATGCCCCAACAGAAAGAGCAAATGAATACCTTAAGATACACGCTAGAAACAAATTGTAAGATTGCATTTTCTTCTGAGAGAGTTTGTTAGGACTGTAGAAAAATAGATTAGATGCCTGGAAAAGGTCTCTTACTACCTTTTACACTAACAATTACTAACTTCATTAAACTTCACCAGAAACACATTTTTCAGAAGTATAGACAACTTAGGTAATTTCTTAATTAAAGCTTTAGAAGCTTTTAGAAAGCATAAGTCAGAGAGCAATTTCAGTCTAATCTGTTTTACAGACAGTATGTCTGTTTTTCATCTGTATTCTAATATGAATGAAAACAGAAAAGTATATTATCCCTGCTCCTAAATGGGTTCTACTAACAATTCTTTTGCTATCAAAAAAGACAACAATAGTATCACTGGGAATACAGAGAAAGATCTTTGCTCAGGAATTCAGAGCTGTAAATCTCACTAATACTCTTTAAATTCCAATCAAGTATTAAAACAGGTAATTAATTATAAGCAAATTAGCTTTTTCTTTGCCACTGTCCTCTCTAAATAAAAGTGCCTATTGGGTCACCGTTGCAGAAAGCCAGCAATGCCTTTTTGACAAAAGGTATTTTTCTACTTTTATATCTATTACTTTGGATATATATTTTTTTTGTCATGTTATCAGCTCTGTATTGGGCTGTACTCTTTTTCCACAAAATGATGTTTATTTCCCCCTCTCTGACATTACTAAAAGACTCATTTTAGACCACTGTTGCTACTCAAACGACACTTTTTTAGTACCATCTTCATCATTTCACAGTCTGCCCAGACCAACACGTTTATGCTCTAACATTTCCTCTCTTTGTTATACTCTTTACAGTCTGGCATTAGTATTCTTAGACTACCAGTTATCTATCTGCAACTTACTCTGTCCTCATTCCTCATAGTACTGGCCCTTCTATTGCTGGAGGAGCTAGAGTAACATATTGAGATGTTCACAACCAGTAGGAAATAAGCACAGCTGGTAAAATACGGGCTGGTGCAGAACAGTAACAAAAGTTTATTATTGAAATGTGTCCTTAGAGCAGCCTAAACAAAAATGCGTGAACAATAATTTACATTAATTAGATAAATGGTTTTCACACCTGGTCAGATCTAATGACCTATATTATTTTGCATACTAAGTATACCCATTGCTCTACATTACACTTGGAGATGTGCTTCCAGGCCTCTTAAATCTCCAAAAAGAACATGTTTTTTCCAAAAATATTCAATGCAAACAAAAGGGAAAGATAGTGTGTCTTTATTGACCAGAAAGGAGGGCCTGCATCTGCTTATATATTACCCAAGTCCTGCTACTTGTCGAAGGTTACAAGATCCTGTCTTTCCCACCTCCCTACGCCCCCACCCCAAAGCCCTTCAAACAAAGAGCCAGATTTCTTAGACTGACGTGAACTTTAACCATTTCTGCAGGGAAATACAGTTCAACACTTTCACCCTGGGACATCTTTTTATTCTAAAGAAAATAATGCTGTAATGTTTTACAGGATTGGGGCGGGGGAAGAGGGGAGGAGGAGAAAAAACTACACACAGCGCACACACACACAAGCAATAGCCTTAGCCAGTTTGGTGATTTGGAGCCTGACTGCCAGCTACAAGCCACCACTCCACCTCCCTCATTCCCTCCCCTCCACCCCCCTACAAAAGCAGTAGCATTAACAGCACTTCATTGGCAGCACCGAGGAGAGCGAGGAAATGTGAACATTTCTGAAAATCTTCTACTGTCATCCTTCCCCCTTGCTCACCTGAGCCTCATCTCTCAAGCTTGCCCACGGCATCGCAGAAGGATTTGCCACGGAATTAGTCTGCTCAAGGGTTTCACTTGATTGATGCAACAAATAAACTTTGCAAACAGCTGTTACAGTCTAGGTTGATAGCCAAATTTAACTATTATGGGTTTTTATTTTTTATGTACATAATCTTATACTTGTCTCCTACAGGTATTTTCATCTGCTTCATGTAAGGCTACATTTTAAAAAGGCATTGTAGTGTTTTATGTAAATATATAAAGAATATTTGATGGCTAATCTCTAATGACATTTATCTTCAGAAACACGTTATCTAGGATCCGCTCCTGGGCTAAGATAAATGTCATGGGAGATCAGTCTCTATGGTATACACAATGTAAGTATATATATATATATATTTACCCCCTGCTGTTTTGCAGCAGGGAAGCTGTTTCTGATGACAGTTGAAGCAAGGAAAAGAAAGGCAGGGGAAAAAGAAGAGGAAACAAAGAAAAACTTCTCAATTTGGGAGCACAAGAGTGATGGTTTCTCTACACTGTTCAACCTGTACTATTATGTAGGTAGCTTATCTTCACTAAAACATATATATCCACATCCTTCTAAATATTCTAAATATTTAATAGTCTAAATACTATAGTTACTGAAAACAACACACATGCATAGCCTTTGGGTCTGAATATTATGGTAACTGAAGAACAAAAATATAATAGAGGTTGGAAAGAAAGCAATGGATATGGTCACAAGAGTATCAAAACCAGGAAAAATGCAGGCATACACACACATGCAGTGATATGCTGCTTTCAAAGATGGGCTGCAGGGCCAACACCCTGCTTGAGCTGGATCTTAATGGAGTAGCTAGAATAACCGTGGCAGCACAGAGGCCAGCGTGAGCTACCCATCACCTATCACCCAGCACCCACCAGTGTGGTGCTGGCCCTTGGCACTGGAGACAGCTGAGCAACCCCACGCCAGCAGCAGGACTTGCACACCCAAATGAACAGAGGGACATCAGAAAAGCCACCTGAAGCCACCAGGAAAAGTCACGTCCTCTACATGGGGGAAGTACTTAGATTAAGTATCCTCAATGTGTCCAGTCCTGTTCCAAATAATACAAACAGCAACACTTAAGGATGTGAACGAGAGGAAGAGTGAACCAACATCATCCATACATAGAGAATCAAGATTTATCACGTTGGTGTCCTACATACATAAGTAGACTATGCTACCAACATTCGTCACTGCTTGGGAGGAAGATAGCCAAGGTAAAAATACTTTCAAAAACATCCAGGATTTCAGATGATAGTCACTGCTCTGTCATGAATCTTTATCAAACAATTCAGACACTACACCTGCAGTTCCTGATGTACCACCAGTATTACCCTTTTCAAAAAATGGGCAGAAAGTTATTTCTATACCTATTGGAAGATGAAAACATTTTGCAGAAAGTTCTATCAAAGAGAAGCTGATATTATTTTTCCCCCTTATTAATTTTTAATAGATATTTCCTGATAAGGAGAGAAAGCTGGAAACTGATTACTCCTCACAAGTTTACTACCTAAGGAAATAGTATGACATTCCTTCAGCTTCCAGCATGCCAGGATAAGGGCCTTCAGCATGGCCCCAGGTTTGGGGCCTGCTCCATACGCACTGGAGTGAAGAAAGTTCTTCAACAAAACCAGAACACAGGTCACAGGCTCTTCCCCCCCCCCCCCCCAAAAAAAAAGAAAAAAGAAAAAACCAAACAAGCAAGCTATGGACTGAGAATGAGGCAGAGAACTTGGAGAATCATTTGTGCATAGCTACATTTAAGCCATGTGTGGTTATCTATTCATAGGCAAATTCATGAGAAAAGTGGGGGGGGGGGAAATCTTCAAATAACAGTTTCATTTTGAATTATTTGCTCAGATCAATTATTTGTTCCAAGGCATAGTCCTACATTAGGCCTCAAGAAGAAAGTAATCTCTGCTACTAGCAATAAGACATAAATGTTAATATAATATATCTGCTATCTCTTTCATTAACTAAAATAATTGTAACTAGATAGATAATACCAAACTGTATTACACTGAAGAAGTAACTGCTCCAAATTAAGTTCGTAGCGACATTGCAGTTTCGAACCATTAGATAGAAACACTTTTGCCTATAATTTTCAATCAGTCACTATATTGTTCAAAGCAGCTGACTGACAGCATAAGCACCACATAAAGTACTGCATCCTCACATTTTATTCAGGATGGGAATGAGAGCATAAAGCTTTTGGTACTCGAATAAGTTGATGGATTGATTTAGCAACACCAGGGACATGCTGTGCTCCGATACGACTGCAATTGCTCAATTATCTCATAAGTGACAGTGATTTCCAAAGATTTGTGATAAGCATATGCAGAAGACAGGACCCCCCTCCCCTTCTCTCCCCCACCCCCCCTAATTATAATCCTCACTTGGAGGCAGATCCTTGACTTTTGGGATGTAGAAACATTCGCGAAGATGCTTTAACTCATCTTCTTCATCTAAGTGAAGAGCGAGTTTCTCATCAGTTGGACTGCACCTGAGCTGCGAGGCCGTTTGCTCCAAAACGGTTGCTGGTAACACAGGAGAAGATGGATCCATATTCAGGTCATTCAATTTCACCTTGAAATGAGAAAGGTCACAGTTTAATTTCTACTGCATGCATATTCACTGGTGGCTGATAAGCAGTTACTAAAGCTGTATTATTCAAGACAAACTTATTTAATTTAAAGCTCTTAAAAATTGAAGTATTTGAATCAAGTGGTAAAACTAATTCATTCAAGTATTTCCAAGGCAACATATCGCTGTAACCCCCAAAGGTAGATTTTTTGCCCCATAGACACAGTGCTGTTCCCTTTTCAAGCTATATCAGCAGCTCCTGAATTTCACCACCAAACTGATAGCAGTTATGGATGCTCAAGTGTCCTTCACAATTTTGGGACCTCAAAGCTAAAGGCAACATTATTGTTCCTGCGATCTGTGCTCCAAAGAAGAGCAGGTGCACAGCCTCGCTGAAGTCGTTTTCCCAGGCTGTGCAATGGTCAGACTCTCTGGACTTTTCTTTCTTTATTAAATAGGAGAGAGTGTTTGGGTATATCCGTGCTTGTGTACAAGGGGCAGGGCAGGGAGGGTACAGATGGCAGACAGAGCCCACCCCGCTTTCCAGATCAGGACCTTGAAATATTTCGTTCCAGCTACACCATATACCAAATATCCTGGGTTTTTTAGCTCCATTTGTCCTGGGAAAGGGGAGAAGCACAAGTCAAGCTGCAGACGTGACAGACCATATTTTCTAGAGAACATCCAAAACTGCAACTGCAAAATCTACAAGCTCATGATCTTTATAAGAGAAACAGTTAGATAGCTGTAATGTTCGGAGACACCATTGTGTTCAAAATAGCATTGCTGCAGTTGGCTTTACAGATCTATTGGCAAAGAATACTTACAGCTTAGACTCTGTACTTTAGGACAAAACTTTGCAATGCTCCCTTGCTGCATACTGTTGTAGACAGCAGCTGGAAGGCTTGATGCTTTCCCTAATTCAGGAATAAGACTATACAATATTCTGTACCTTTTTAACATCCCAAAGCATTTTGGTGCAAATGAATCCCAGGTATTTCTTCTTCTTCTTCCCCATGTGGTTCCATTAAATTCATTCAGCTAGCAAGGAATAGAGCTAATTCGACATCTAAAAATGTGGCGCTGCACTGAATTGACTATCCTGTTCATATAACTTGAGATAAAATACTTCTAAGAGAAATAGAACCATAAGGGGATAGACAGAAATAAGAGATGAGTGTAACAACATGAAGCCTACAGCCACAAGAGAATATAACATTTCCCTCTTCTCTGAGAGGGAAAACCACCTCTCAGTAGACTTTCTTAAAACCAATAGCTTACTACAGATAATTATCCTGAAACAAGCTGTGGTGAGAACAGCTGATTATATGGGCTATAGTCAGCTGAAGAACACATTCACTGCCACTTAACCAATATTAGATTGGTGTAGAAAAGGGGTTCCAACAGTCAACATGCTGTTGTGTTCCAAGTTATAGATATTTTTAAAGATTAAATCCGTAATAACAAGAAATAAAAGCAAATGGGTCCATAAGCATAGATTGCTACATAAGCATAGATTGCTTCCCCCCTCCCACCATCCCCAGACATTGCCAGTTGCTAGAGGTTGGCACAAACAAAAGCCTCATTTACATATACAGGGAGGACAACAGTCAATGCTTAAATATAAACCCCTAAATACCACATCCTTATCAGTGCTAATTAACACAAACTTCTATATTCTTGAGCCAAATGGCCAGCATGATGCTAATTACTACCTGGTCCAATCTGCTAACATTTAGTTTATGTTCCCCTTCTTGCAGATGTCCTGCTTCATTGCTGGTTCCAGGTGGGTTTTTCACACCTCCTCATTGTCACTGAATCAACCATCCCAACTCATTCATCCTCATCACCTCTTCAAAAAAGCAGCAGGAGGAAAAAAAGTAGATATTTGAATATCTTTGGTCTCAGACTGTTTTTTCAAGGTTTCTAGGAGGTAGGTGGCTACAATTAGACAAGCAGGGTTACACTGCAGAACCAGCTCAGCCAAGAGGAATCAGAATGTCCACCCGATCACCTCCTGGGAGGCTGCCACCTCTGATGAGCCTTGCTGCCGCTATAACAAAGCTGCCTATTCCCTGGGAAAAGGCTGTCAGCTCCTGTTCTGGGGCAGTGGTAACATCTGCACCACTCTTATGTCAGTCAGAAGAGCATTAATCTTCTGGACCCATTTGACAATCACCAAGGAAGATGGCTTAGAGATCTCTATTTCCTCCAATAAATGTTGTGAAACTTCTAGAAAAGTGAGGTCCACAGACACTGAGCACATCAACAATATTCTAAAGTCACCGTAAGGTAACACAGGTTTCACTTCTTCAAATTACACCTTCTTACGCATTTTACAAATACACAATACAAATTACACATCCATGGACTTAACCAGTAAAAGTCAGAGCTTATTTCCAAGCAATCTTGGAATCAGAACTTGCAAATTACAATTACCTCTCATTTCCATATGCTTCCTCCTCTGATTTACAACACTACCACAGAAGGCCCAGTCCAATAAGGCATTAGAAAGCATGCTACGTCTTCTGTTCCTGTATTTTATCTAATGGCTATTTAATATAAACTATGGAAACAATCTTCAGAGAGAGGATTGGAAATCAGATCTCCCCAGTCATCTGCTTCCCTTGGGCTCCACACTCCGCCCCAGGCGTCCAGTCCCTACTGCACAGGCTCTACTGCATCAACATTGTCATCCCCCATGGCCTTTAAAGGCTGTAGCCTTTAAGGAAGGTTCAAGAGTCTCCTACAGCTTCACCAGTTAGCCCCAGAGGCCAGCACAGGCAATGCCAGCTAACATCCTCGCAATTTATGACCAGAAGGTGCTTGAAGGCTGCTTTGGCACACACTAGATCCCTCTCGTTTGGGCTGTAAGTTCTTCACTTTACATCATATGAGCACAGTGCAGCATCCTGCCACTTGACTTACTACTCCCCATTTTTCAGTAAGGACACAGTTATTATACTGGATTAATGACTATCATATTCCAGGTCATCAGCTGACCTGTCTGGCAAGCACAGATGGTTTTTTTTCCATTTGAGGCCTGACCCAAAACCCACTGAAGTCACTAAGTGTCTTTATTACACACAGATTTCTGGATCAGGCTTTTGGTTGCTTGTCGCTGCTGTGTTTTTCTCCATCTGATCAATGACTTTCCTTTATTATGATTCTTATTTATATTGCATTTTGACAGCAAATATTAAATATAAAGATCTAGAAGCTAAAAATGATTAAGTGCTCAGAGGTATCTGATTTAATACAAACATTATGAAATAAGATAAAGCTACTAAAATAAAATCAATCAAAATCCTATTGAGGAATGAAATCCCAGAGATCCATTTCTGAGGTCAGAATAAGAAAGTACTTTTGTCCTTAGAATGGGAATTAGGCTTCATACAGATGAAAAAACAGATTTTTTTTTTAATCTTTATAGCTGACATCATGGCATTCTCCAGTTGCTACAGAATGGAGTCCCATGCAATTATTTCACAATAATTTATGAGTTATTTGTTACTTTCTACATGGAGAGAAATACATCTGTATGAGATCAAAACAACTTTATTTCGCCCATTATCTTCATTTAACTGCTAAGCATATTCTGTATCCTCTCCAAATTAAAATTCAGACCATCAATGCCAAATGTTCTTCCTACCCTGATAAACATGGTTTCTTATCAGGATTTTTTCCATACAGCTCAGAGTAAAAGTAATCAACATGTTAAGAGAAACACCTGGCCCCCCTTCCTCCTCTGAAGAGGAAGAATAAAAATTTAAAAAAGCATTCAGTTGTTTTCTTCCTTTCCCTGAAATTTCCTGACGCTGTTTGCCTTTACAGATGGCGCAAAGTCAACATTTTATTCGATGCTTCCTTTACCCTTGGCAACATCTTCACCGCATTCCCTCTCCCAGGTTTGTTCGTCTCCCCAGCACATCACTTTTCTGCTACTACTCCCCTCACCTGGCTGCTCCCAGCCACGAGCCCGCTCCCGCTCCCCTCTCACCCGGTCCCCGTTTCGCTCCCCCCTGCACTCCCCACCTCCCGGCACCTGCACCGATGTGATGCTAAGAGCTCCCCAACAACCATGGGCAACCTCCCATTTTCAAAAAGGGCACACATGACCAGGCTGGAAAATGGTCGTTATTACACATTTTATCAGCACAAATACCAATGCAACTACTTCGCCCCTCGTTTTAAAACTACGAAAGACGACTGATGAGAAAGTCAGATGCAAGTGACACTGATGTCTGGGCAACTATTCCTGTTTTGTCCTTTATGCATAATTTACTGACTAAATAGGAAAAAGTGTGTGAATATTAACAAGCCATCTTATCAAACCTACACAGAAAGGTCCATTAGGTTTAATTATAAGAATGATAATCTGAACTATTTTTAGATACACTTATGATGTTTTTATAGAGCTGATCTCTACCTAAAATTGTATCATGATGCCTTTATTTAAAGAAAAAAAAGGCAGTAAAGACCCCTCATCCCCTTTTAAACATTTTCCTTAAATAATCTAAGATTTTTACTCACAGTCCTTCTACCCAACACAGTGCTGACACAGGCATACAATGACTCTCTGCTCAAAAGCTGTATCAATATCTTCAGGGGAAGAAAAAAGTGTTTATCATGAAAATAACATGTCCTGCACTTTCTGCCTTCCAATAGCTCTTTACCAGGTTGCTAAACACGGCTCAGCCCACAGACCTTTGACATTTTCAGGTGCCTGTTCAAATGAGCTCTCCGGAGAACGGGAGGGGGGTGCATGCAAACCTGGAAATGCACGTTCACAGTATAGATCTAGGCTGTGAAAATACACCCACTGAAAGCACCAATAGTGCTGGCGGGCTGACACGATTTTAGAAACAAACATAGAAAACCTGCAGAGTTGCACACAGCATAAAGGCTGATTCTCCTACCAATCTTTAAGCGAGTAAAATTGCTTTTGTGAAAACCATTTTGCAGAAGGAACTTAAAAAAAAATAAACCCCCCCCCCCCCCCAAGAGCAGCACACACAAAATTTACTTCAGGTTAAATACACTTCAGTGAATTTGTTTAAATTACGGTAGTGTAGGGAGAGAAAAAACTCTCCCTGTTCACAGCCTACCCAACACAACAGACACCCAGCATCAAACACAACTGTGTAATTGAGTGAGTTACGCAGCAGAGCGGCACAGCTGCAGCGGGGCAACATGACAGAGCAGAACTGTAATAAACTCCGTTACTTAGAGCAATTTAGGCACATGTGGACCTTAGCGTCAAGAAGGGATTCAGTGTTAAAAGTCATTTTACATATAAAACTCATCTTTCCCCTCCGCAGCAAAACCACGTTACCCTGCAGTTGCCAGCGGCTCCAGAGAACGAGGAAATTCTTGTGTGCAAACACTCAGCGTAGCGTTAAGAAATAACGACAGTCACGTGTCTGCTCTTGCAGACTCTGACCCAAACAGTGACTCAACACGTGACCCTTGTTAACCAAAAGCCCTATTTATTTTTTTTCTTTGTCATCCTAGACTAATTAAATGCTCTGCTTAAATTAAGAATGCGTCTTTCTCCTACAGAGGTGCTGGAATGGGAGCGCAGTCAATTGCGGTGAAAGTGGTTTTGAACCAAACTATTTAGCCTCGGCATGAAGGGAAACAGGTAGAAACATCAATAGACACAGCAGAGCCAGCTCTGCAGAGCTCTCATGGTCAGCAGCAACCTAGTAAGTGCCCCAAGATAAATATCTCTAATTGGTTAACAAGGGGATAAGAATTAGACACAGCAACAAGGCAAGTTAAATCAGAGGGAATAAAAGAGAAAAGTGAAGAAATGGATCAATAACAACAGAACACCTAATGTCAATGTTAGCAACAACAGTAAACCGCATAGCAGATGGAGCAGCTGGAATTTGCATGAAGCATGGATTTAGCAAGGTGGGAAAGAGAAGAATTAAAGAATAGAGTTCATACTCCCTCCTTCACTCTCCCATAAACATCATCTCATACCACCCATGCGGTCTTTTGTCTGCTCCATCCCCTGCATGCGCCTCCAAGCTAGGCCCATTCCTACACACGCAGCATATAGTCGTCTGAAAGCAATAACAGTAATTTCATTTTGTCTCTATTCAGCCTACAAAGCATCAGGGAAAAAAAAAAAAAAACACACTACAGCAAGGGGAGATGAATGGGCAAAGAGTTCCAAGTTGCAACCCTAAATTAAATTGTTAGCCCATGTTCCCAGCCCGGGTCTCTGCATGCAAAGAATCCCACATTAATGCTTGTTTAAAATCAAGATTGTCAAATATTTTGACACTTACTAAAAATAGAAATCCACAACTGAAACATTTCATTTTCATCGCTTTCGTCATTTCAGGAGTAAGAGCAATGAATTTTGCTTTAAGTCAATATTAGTGTCTATTCCCCAGTTCATGTAGTACTCATACCTTGTTTTGTGCTGCAAAATGACTTTTTTTTGATTTCCACTGTCTTGTTCACTTTCTTGTTCCCCATGGGAAACCTGGGTGACTGCTCGAGAGACATAGAGCCACCAGGATTTCAGACCAAGAAGGAATTGCTGAGGCACTTCAGCCACTAAGGCAAGAAAGATCCAACATCAAACTTGCCCAAAACAGGTACTTTCTTCTTTGGTTCTCTGCTCACATTAAATCAAACCGAAACACAATGTCACATTTCAGTGTGCTCTTGGAAGGAAAAACACAAAAATACTAAACTGTAGATTTTCCCACTGCATTTTCTTTTCCAAAAGCATCTTGAGTTTTGTCCTGGATTGTCAATGGCAGCAGAAAAGCAGCTGTGTTGGCAAAGGCAGACCATCTTTTTAATGCCTTTTTGTGACAGTAGGAATTTTGACCCCTTCTTCCCAGCTATTCTTCTCTCCTCTTTGGATGGGATGAAACAGAAACAAAGACAAAACCTTTGCCCTTGAGGCCAAGGCTTAAAATGAGCCACTGTCTCTCACAGGTGATTTTTCTGGCTGCAGTACTAACCTGATGGTCTTTCCCCCCCGCCCCGTGATGCTGCTAAGCAAGCAGAGGGCAGGAGGGAGGCATCACCAACCATGACAAAGCCAACTCGAGCAGGACAGCCCAAGGAGAAGGCAGAAACCCCACCAGGGGTTTTCGACCCTCTTGTAGGAGCAGCCAGGAGAGCACAGGGAAAGCAATGACAGTCAACAATTCAGCAAAGGAATAGAATACGTAAATAAATAATAAAAATATAAATAAGGTAATAAATAAAGGCTTGCAGCTTTGTGGGAAGAAGAGCTCAGCATGCCTAGGTAGCTCAGGGTTGTATGAGGAATGCATGGGGGAGAGAGAATTAAGAGGCCATAAAGGAAAGCACATTTCTCATACAAGCAGCTTTTCAAAATCAGCCTGAGGTGCTTAACAGCACTAAAGCGAGTACCGCAAGACCAGGCCACGCGCGTGCTATGACACAGTTTCATCTCTTCTCAAGTGTGTGCTGTCGCCTCCTACCATTTGTCACCACTGCCCCAGGCTCACCAGAGCACATTCAAGCCCCAGTAAAGGCAACTGTGTTCCCTTACAGGGGGATACCATATGACTTGTACCAGAGGAACATCAATAAAACCTCACATTGAATTTGTTTGCTACCCTAGTAAAACACATACTTCCTTCTCCAAACACACAATAAAAATAAATAACCAAGCATGCCCTGTAGCACATCTACCCCCTGCTAGATGGGCTGCAAGGACACGCAGCTCATCAGGTCAGCAAGCCTTGCTTTGATACTACTGTCCCCAAGTGTTCCCACTGTCAAGAGGGTAAAGCAATCTAGCAAAACATGAAGGATTCTCTTTAACCATAAGGCAAGGACAAGATGGCCTAGAAAGCAGGAAAACATTGCAGTTTCTACCCCAAGAAAAGAAAGGGTAACGCAGGGATGTGTCCAAACAGCACACAACCACACCTGTGGCACAGAGCTTGGGTCTGTGCACAGCTGCTTGGAAAAACAAAAACTGTCCATAGTGATGAGGCAAGCCCCACAACTATTTTCAAAGCATGCAACCTGTATGTTTCACCCAGTGACAGCAGCATGATGTGCTTTACCTCAGGCCTCAGAATAAGACCTGGCAACCAACAGCATAAAACCTTCAGTCTCCTCTCCACTGAGCTTGCTAGTCTCACCTTGTTATTCCTTTCACTTGCTTTCTTTCCCCCATCCCCTAAACCTTCTGCTTTGCCTGAAAAGCCTGCCTTCCTCCTCAAGGCACGTTTAAATCCCAGTAGGTCAGGATGCCGTACACCTGCACTCACTTATCTCTTCCTCCTCCCTTCCAGACCTTAAAGAGCTCCGTGCTCCTCCTCGAAGGGGTCAGGAGTGCAGACACATGTTTTGCCTGTTTGTGTCCCTCTGGTTATCTGCTACTAATGTCGGGTCTGGTTCAGACTGAAAAAGCGGTCCCAGTCTCTCAGTCTCTTTTCCCTATATAAAACTGCCTCCTTTCTCCCTACAGTTATGATCCAGGTTTTGGTTTACAGAGCAGGGAGCAGTAGCTCTTTTTAAATTATTTGTTGCCTTTTGGGTGGCCAAAGTGAGCTTCTAAAATCTTCTTGCTTGTCTGATGCGCTCTTCCCATATTTTCTTTTTAGTTGGACTCCTAGACACACCTCCTTAGATACAAATGTATTTTCCCCCATTATGTGACCTTTTCCTAATCTTTTCTTCATGCTCTATATCAGTGATCATTTTCATTTCTTTCTGACTCTTTAAACACAGTATTTGTCCTTTAAGATCTATTTTTAAAGTGTACTATTTATGAAAAAATGAATATAAATAAGAAAATATTTCCTTTTCTGCAATAACATTTAGAGACAAATATTCCAGCACTCCACTACCACTAGAAATACCAAGAGTGGGACAGTAGGGGACTGTGGGTCTAATGATTTCCAGGTAAGGAAAAACAAGAACAGTAAGCCCCCCTGGCTCTTAGATGTAGTTTCTGATAACTCCATGGTATCTGTGACAGCAATAGAACATTTTTGTATAGATGAAACTTCCATGTGTCTCGTAAAGTTAGCTGCTACTAATAAAAGACTATTGGCTTTCTGATGTCCTCCATCCACACTTCCAGAAGGAACACACCTACACATATATTTTAAAAACCTCTTGCTATAAGGAATGGCTTATCACTATTTTTTAGTTTAATGTTTTGCACGCAATAGGACCCTTTTTTTTTCCCTCCTCTGGTCAAATATAGGTTGCATATTTTACTGATTGAAAAGCCTAATCATCAGCCTCAGTATGGCTTTTTATAAGTTCTGAGCTAATAATGAAATATTAGATTATCTAGCTGAAGTTTTTGTATATCATATAACTACCATATTTTATTCCTCTCTTTAGCTTTGGCTAAGCATAGCTTCTGGTTTTGAAGACAAGAAAAAATTACATGAATCTATCACTTTTCTTATTTACATATTCTGTGTGCTCGGTATGCATTTTAGGTTGATTTACACGGACTTTCCTTCCAGGGAGCAGTGAAATTCTGTGGTTAAAGACCATAGAAGAGAAGTATTTTGTTTTTGCAAATCAGAGATCCTCAAAGCATGGTCAGACAGCAGGATGAAAATAGTGGCACGTGCAGCAATCTTGGTAAACAGTTCACTAAAACCATGGTGGTAAGAGAAGCTGAAGAGAAGGAGGCAGCTGTTATCAAGCAGATATTTCTTCTAGATCTTTCACTGGAAAAGTGAATTACTTCTTTTATGTTTGAGCACCTAAAAGGATCTAACAGAAGGAAACAGTTCTGGAGGCTTGAGGCGGTGGGAGATCCTCAGGATCTCTCACACAGGAGGGTTTGAGACAGCATTTGTGAATTCCTATATATTTTTGTAGAGCACTGGGACAAGATGAAGCTTCTTTTCAGCTGTTCCCTGCATAGCAGTAGCATAACAGCAAAGAGATTATTTGAGAGATTGAAAGCAAAATGGGGTACCCAACATCCACTTTTCCTATGGCAGCTGCTTGCTATATTTTGCGTAACCTTCTTGAAAGTAACTGCGTGCTTTGGGGGTGGGTTGGTGGTAGATCTCCCGAGTTCCCTTTTCCCAAGGTCACCTCAAACACAGGTAGAGGTGTTTGTGTAACAGATACAGCCACCTCTGCCACTGTTTAATCTGCAGATCCTCACCCACCCAATGACCAGCTGTGCATCAGGACACCCACAAGGCAGGACGACTGCAAAATCATTCATCTGCTCGTAGCACATTTCCTGCCTGTGGTCAAAGAGCTTCTGAAAAAGGGGAAGTCAGAAATCAGCTACGGGCCAGCTTTGATGGGTTAATAACTAGAGACCTCCTAAGAGCCACCCCAGCATACAAGAGCTTTCCTTTTTTTAAATATTTGTGTACCATGTCTTTTATGATGCACTTCATACCATCGCAGGCAGACTAATAGCTGAAGACATTAATTTAACTGAGCTAGACAAACGATACCGGCGAGTTTTCCCTCCTCCTCTGCCCCCTATTTGCAGCTCCATAAAAGTGAATGTACTTCACACTTTCATTTTTATTTTTAAGCTCTTGCAGCAGTTACCATCTGGAGTAAGACTCGGGGAGCGAAAGAAGGAAGAAAAGACAGGTCAGAAAATAACAAGCTGAGCTGTGCCACATGTGTGTTTTATCACGTAAAAAAGGCCACACAAAGTACGGGACTGATTAATCGGGAGCACCAAGCAGCTCTGGACCCTTCAAGAGCCGAAACTGCAAAGATCGGACGATGCCTGATGTAAATCGCATGCTGATATTCTGAATGGCCTTGCAGGAAAGGAGGCAATAGTGCACAGAGGATGGTGACAGCCCGCAAAGTGGTACCCAGCACCCAGGGGAGGACATAAGAAAGAGGCAGTGGCTTAGGAAGGGGGTATATTCATCCATACTTTGCGATAAGAAACTCATTCTCCAGGTTTCTATCAGATGGGGTTTAACAGCACAAGCTCAGACAGTAGATCATTTCCACGCAGCTGGAATTCCTGAAAGATACCCTGCTGCTGAATAGCACAAGGCAGCCGACAACAGGTTCCTCTTTTAAATCACGCTACAGAAATCTGCAAAGACAAACTTGGGGTCAGTGTTAGCCACAGCCCATCTGCCTCCTCCCTTCCCCAGCCGCAGGTGCTGGACCGGTCTTGTCCGGGAACAGCGGCAAAGAGCACATCTTGTCCTTTATTAGTAAACTGAGCAAATTCACCAAGAATGGCAGGTAAGCATTAAATTCTTTCCAGAAGAATTCCTGCGTCCTTCGGCGCAGGCCTTTTAATATCCATGCACTCCTTTCCTTTCTCTTCATCCTCACTTTTGAACCGATCAGTCATCCCTGAACTGAAGATTTAATCTTTCTTTGATTCACTAATAAACTGATTATGCAGCAGATTAGGCCACAAACCGGCCAAAGTCTAAACGAAGCTTTGCCAATATCTGACTCCCTACCAGTATTTATAAACCTCAAATAACCCTTCGCTTGACCCCGAGGTTGCCGGCAGTGACTCAGCAGGCGCGAGGCCCCTATTAGTATTCTCGGAGGCATTTCCGGAGCATTTTAAACTGCCTGCCTCGCTTGTGCTGTGATCAGACCTATCAGTCTGCGGTGAATTGCTCTGAGGAAGGTTACAGGTCTCCATAGGGACCGCACATGATCTTTGAAAAGTGCACTTCCCTCTAGCAAGCCATAAACGCTCAGGAGAGTCGCTAAAGATCACTCAAAATATATTATTGAATACTTTGATGCTGTACTCTCGTTCTGTGTTATCATATACTAAAAGTAGATTAAAAGGTTCCCTAAATACCAAGTGCAGCTGTGCGGAATAGAATTGTATTTTCCGCAGCCAGAAGAAAATAGCTTTGTGTCATTACAGAATATGTAACACTTTTTCTTCAGTTCTGCAGAATAGATTATAAACATTTGACAGCGCCTTTTTTTTTTCCTAGTTCCAATGAATGTTGTGATAGACTTTAGTTAACTTCTTTGGATTGTTTTTCCCTTGCTAACAGTCCCTAGTCAAAATGAAAAATAAGGACCTTCTGGATCGTGTCTTGATAAGGTCAGATTGTAGAATTTTTCTTTACAGCAATTTAGTCAGGCTCTCTCCTTCCAGAATACATTTACTCAGTAATAAACATCTCCAGACAGCCGGGCTGTACAGACTGGAAACAATTAAGCCAAAATTGGGGAAAGTGGCACATGAATAAGTATTCTGCTTTAATGAAACTGGGCTGAAAAATTCAGGAGCAAAGAAGTAAAAGCATTTTCAAAATGTATTAATTGGATGCATTTGTAAAAATCTATGATGATACAAGTACATTATGCATTTTTTTTAATATCAAACTATGCAGAAAATGTGTTGGGCAATTACAAGCCTTTTGCTGTGTAGTGCTGTGGTCAAACACCAGGCACACGCCAACGTATGGGGCAGATAATTCAATATCCAGTAGCAAACCCTAAAAACTTTGGCCAATTTTCTTTAAGCTTAATAAAAGGCAGCTCAGTAGCCTATCAAACAACAGGTTAAAAGGGTTGGTCTTTCTAAAGTAGAATAAGATTAAATACAGGTTATTCCAGAAATGAGGTAGCAACTGATGAAGAAGCATCATCTCTCAGTTAGGTAAATAATTAAGTAAATATGCTTAGCTGTCCCAGATTGTTAGAGGTTCAAGTAAGATCCCTCTGAAACAAACCGGAGTCTTTCTATTATCACAAACCTTTTACCAGGCCCTAAATTCCATAGTTATCCAATTTCTGCATAAATGCGTTTACCACTTAGACGTCACGTACTTAATTGCAAATCCATCACCTGTTTACTTACCGTAAGAGAACAAAAAGCACTTCTGACATTATTTTTAATTAAGTTATCCTCCTACATCTCCTCTGCCCAACACCCTCTAATAGCTTATACATAATTCTAAAATAATTTAGGATTGAATAATTTACACGTCACAGTTGTGACATCTCTTGGTTTGGTTTTCTCCAGAGAATCAAAACTAGTACAAAGCTAAATGTGGTTTTATGAAGCACTATTTCAATCTGGGAAGTTCACAGCATTTTCAAGAGGAATTAATGAACATTGCTAATAGCCAGATCCGAGTTATGAGGCATTAGGAGGACACAGTCTTGAGGAAAGGCAATATATAACCTTTAGCTGGGACAATTAGAGATCAATTATTAGAGCCAGAGAAGAGCGTTCTAAAGCAGCTTCTTCATTAATCAAAGATTATCTCAAATTAGAATGTTTAATTATTTGCCAAGGTTCTTTGTATATTCTTCTGCACAGAAAAGCCAGAGGCTTATGGAAAACTGCTAACTTTTGGATCATTTCATTTGAATGTGGTTTTAAAGCTACATGTGGATGGTATTTTAGGTGCAGAATTCAGTACTACAAGGTACCAAATATTCTAAAGAACAGTGAAAATAGTATAAGTCAGAAAACAAGACTGAAGATGCCCCAGCAGCCAATTTTTAAAACACTAAGTCTGGTGGGCGTTATTAACTGCTTGGATGCATGGCCACACTGAAAAAAATATTTCCATAGCACTAGCAAGAAAGAAAAAGACGCGAATATCCTATACACTGTAATGATTCAAGACAGGATCAAACATAGGACATGGGCCAAATTTGTAGGCACCTGAGTTCTAGGTTCCCAACTCAGTGAGTAGATCCAATATCTAAAGTGGAAGGAGGAATTAGGAACTTGCACAGAATGGCGAATTACACTGAGCGGGCTAGTAGGAAGCACTGGGCACCAATGGTAGACCTGCTCCTTTGCCACCGCATGGGCAGCACCCTTTCCCACATCAGAGGCAGCTACCCAAGCACAAGCTGCAGAACATTTTGGAAGCTTGTTCAACATTACCCATCCTGGGCTAGTTAACTATCACTATTTGAACAAAATCACTATGTGCAAGCATATGATGACAGTTCAGATGATAGCTGGGAGGAGAAACACCTTGGTCCCAGGAAAGGCCTTTTGCAGACAGGAATTTTTGAGGGACACATGGGGAGGAGAGCTTCACTGAGACCCTTTTGCAGCATCAGCAGCTAAAAGGTACTTGGCATAGGAGGAATGATAACTCCAACTCAGGCTTATAAGAGTGTAGTGCTTGGGCAAGTCCCCTCTGAAGTGGCCCTAGAAGATAGTGTTTGAAAGCTAATAGCTTTAGAGAGTGCGTCTTCAGCTGTAACTGGGTCATGCTCTCTTGCTCTTCCAGGCCCGAATATCAGTGTACGTGGAGGCTACTTGTTGACTCTGTACCCCCTATCTGCAAAAAGCTTGCCCGGCATCCTGCTAGTTAACAGTCTGAACCAGCCTACAGCCCAGGGTGTGCTTCAAGTATTTCTCTGCTTAGACCCTTCTTCTGATTTGAAGTACTGTGTATGAATTAGCAGAACCCAAACGTTCCAGCCCACAGTTCTTCAACTCACTTAGCTTCCCTCTATGAACACAGATTCTTGGGAACCACTTCTTTGTTCTGCCTTCGGTTTAATTCTCCAGACCGTTAACCTGGCTGTATGAACAGAAGCAGTAGTGTTTGCAGCTGTCCTGTCCAGGCATGCCTCACCTGGGTATACTTTCTTTTTGCTGAGCACAGTTCCCATATTCTTAGAAAAATGCCATCTGCCAGTTGTTCATGAGGTAAAGTGTCAGCGTGGTTCAACCTGTGCTCAGTGTACTCACCATTTATCTCTCACAAGTGAGGTAAACGCTTGGCCTGCACAACAGGAACCATTCATGGAGCTGAGGGCACCTGAACACCTGCTCATGGATCTTCTTAGGAAGCTTGTCCCAGTGCATTGCTTGTGCAGTTATTCTTCAGTGACAGCGAGACATAGATATAGAGGCAATCTGTGAAACCAAGCTGTTCCCATTGTGAGATAATTCCCTCACACAATTATTTTTTTTTTCTTATGGCCAGCCTTATTTTCATGTCACTATAAAGCTCTTTTCTGTCAGTCTTCTCCCATTAAGGAATATCTTGAAATTGAGTACAAAGAACTTCTCCTGATCATAGATGATCTCGGAAAAGGTAACATGGCAAATATATACCTACTCCCTCCCAGTTCATACCTTCTGCATTTCTTTGCTTATTGAGTTCACCTCTGAGGCTCTCCAGTGCATCATGTTCTGCAGCCATGGTTATCCATGGCTACTGTCTAGCTAACCACTCAGCTAACTACCCTAAGCTGTGCCTTGTGCTACTTTCCTCATTGATAGCTACCTCTCCCATTGCTGCATCTTTCATTCTTCTGCTAGGTGGACTTTCACTGCCACCCACTTGCCACTTCTAGCTGATTCTTGCTTTGCTCCAGCAAGACCAACTCACTGCAACAGCTTTGCTAACCATTTTCCCATGGCTTTAGGAGGGTATATGTAGCAGTGGGAACTGAGCACAGCCCTCAGCTCACAGGAGGCTGCCAAAAAATTCTTTTTTTTTTTTTTTTTCACACAGCTTGAAGCATAGCTTTAGACTAAGCATCCTCCCATCTTCTCTCTTTGCTAGGTCATAACTTTTATAGCCTAATGAGGATGACTGCTAGGGACAAGTAGACAGAGTAACTTGACCTAGACTTCTGCACATATTGCAGCCACAAACCCCTCTGATACAGAATGCCTCCAAAACATGTCAACACGTGCAAAGTAAATATGATTTGGTTCTGGATGACGGTTCTTCACATTTGCATCCCTTGTGCTCCAACAGAGGTTAGCAGAGCTGCCGTCATTTCAGCACAGCTCTCCTCACCTCAGGAGCTCTTGTGGGGAAAGGACAAGAATTGTGAAAGTTTTGCTTCCTCTGTAAGCTTCAGCCATCAGACTTGCAGTGTTGGGTTATCCTAAAGCCCCAATGATACCCAGCGAGGGCAGGCTGAGTGGAGATCGTGGCTATACAAGTAACTAACCCTGAAATGCTCTGATTAAACCTTTCACGGTTTGTGAGAAGGTGCATTAGCAACCCAAGACAAACAAATAGCTGTCTCACTCTCTGCATTTCATTAGGTCTTTACTGCTTGTTAGTTTACTTGCTCTTACAATAAAGATTTTTCAACTTACCTGCTTTGACGCAGCTACCATATTAGTCACCACTAAAGAATATTGCAGTGATACCTCTGGCACTCAACTCCTGCTGCTATAGTCTGCCTTGGAAACATGTCAGAAGATGCGAATTCAGACAAACCAGAGAGATTAACTACCTGCAGAGCACCTAGCATGAGTTCAGAGAGGAGCTCCTCCACAGAGGTCAATCAGATGTTCAGAAAAGGAGGTAATATAGAGGATATCGAGGTGATTGTCACTGATAAAAGAAAGCGAGATGCATGTAAATGAAGTTGAAGTCAAAGATGTAGGAAAATCCATGCAATAGTCTTGAACAGTCTAGCACTTGTCTTTATAGAGCTTAGGCCTTATGGTACTGCAATGTTACCAGTACAAAGCAAAATGTTTAACCCCTTCCACAACAAATTGCAATGAGGGCACCACCATATGCAGCATCCTCCTTTCTTTTAATCATTTTGCCTTCTTTTTACACTATGGCCTTTGAATGCTTGACATTCTGCCAAACATAAGGCAAAATGATGGATAGCTAGTTATGCCATGTGCTGTTCACTGCAATTAAAGTTCTTGAAACAACTTGGCCTGTTTTTTCCTATACTCCAGGGAAAAAGTTCTTTTCACACTTCCCACAGTCTCCCTAAACTTTTTAATTCTTGGTGGTGTAAGAATGTAGAGAAATGAGGTGCTATTTAGAATTAGTCAAATGTTCAGCTAATAACACTGTATAACATAATTACTAAATCAGACTTTATCTGGGAGATGCAGCAGCCAAAATAGCTATCTGGCGAAGTATCATGTAAGCATATGTGAACATTCAATACCATAAGCAGAAGATAATACCCTTGCTCCTATAGCGTTCCCATTTTCCATAGTGGGAGCAGCATCCAGGTCTGAAGAAAGAGGACTGTGGCCATGGCATTTCTTGCACCTTATCAACTCCTGCCTGCTTTATCTGTCCTTTGAATCAGCTGCTAATTGCCCTGGTGAGAGCAGATTTCAGGATGTTCTAGGTCAGTGCCACCCAACCCTTCTGTTGCAGACTCTGCTTCCTCTGTTAATTGTTTATGTCTCCTCAAAGCACAAGGCACACCTGCAGAGGTGCCCTACACTTCATTCACTGATCCATAAAGCTTTATAGGTAAGAAGCATATCACAGGTTGAAAAAAGGAGCGAAAAGGTTGCAGTTCCGCAATCACTTTAAATTGGTGCAAGGCTTGGCTGCTGCTGACAGGTTTGAGCTCTCTCTAGTCTGAACAGCGTGTTCATGCTCCCTCCCTTATGCTAGCACCAGCATGCCTATATCATCATAAGCTGCAGCTCTATATATTGAATTGTTGGATTAATTTTCAACCATATATCTACACAGGTGCTAGAACTCGCATAGGAAAAATAAGGAGAATAAATAGCCAGGCTAAAGTAGGGTTGTCCAGATTATGTTGACCATGGAATTTCAGCCTAAATCAACACCAGGGTGGCTATTGCATTATGCATCTCCATTTCTTGAATGCTCAGGGTATAGCGATGCACCACTAAAGCATACATAAATGTCTGGGGCAGTAAAGAGCAAATTAATCATGGCAGGATCTCTGCAGATCTGAAAAAAAACAACCTAATTTTTTTCAAGAAGCAAATTCATGAGGTTTTAGACTAGAGCAGCAAGTAGCAACTGGAGGGAAGGAGCCTCAAGTGACGGCCCAAGTTTAAGATATTCTGTCCTCAGTGGTTCCTGCTGGCAAGCTCTACATTGTTTCTTTTGCATCATTCTGGAAAGTTGAGATCTTACTCAAAGAAATTAAATATCACACATAACATAGGAGGAACCTAGCAATATTCTGTAGATGAAATATTTAAGGATGAATTGCTTGATGGGTTAAACATATCTTTGACAGAAAAGCATATGTACAAATTGAATTGTGCAGCAGTCTCTCGGGAGAATCTGGAAGAGTTTCTTCCATAGTGGATATTACCCTGATACAGACCTGATGATTTGTGGCAGAAGAGCCATGTCTTAGAGATTCCCATTGACTTCAGCAGGAGCTTGAGCAGAAACTGGGAGACTCAGTAGTAAAATTTCTGCTATTATATCAATGTGAAAATATGACTTATCCCACTTTTTAAGAAATCACACAGTTTACTTGTGAATTACAAAAAAAATTACATCAATTCTACCATCTATTGGCATGAAAATTGCTTATTGATTCAAAGGCAATGCTAGTAATGTTTTACATAAAAATACTGTGCTAAAACTAAAGTGTATAGCACTGAGGACTTTTGTGAAGAGTGATTAAAGGGAGGAAATGAGTTTCACAATGGAAAAGGATAAAATAGATTTGAGAGTTTTGTAAAAGAATTAAATGCAAAAGTTTTTTACCTAAAGATATTTGTGTTTAAGATGTAAAAATAAAAGCCCATAAATATATAGTGCTTTCTAGCTGATTTTATTTCATACCAAATCAATGTATAATGGATAGAAATGCAGGTTTTTTCTTCAAAAAGCAGAATCATTTTTACCAATGTAATATAGCAAATGAAATTATTATACCAAACACTTCAGAATAAAGCAGAGATGACAGCATTGTGACTGTGCTGTTGTACATCAGAGGTAACGCTGAGTCTCCTTCATTCACAGAATCACAGAATCACAGAATGGTTTAGGTTGGAAGGGACCTCTGGAGATCATCTAGTCCAACCTCCCTGCTCAAGCAGAGTTGCCTAGAGCATATTGCCCAGGATCATGTCCAGGCAGGTTTTGAACATCTCCAGGGAAGGAGACTCCACAACCTCTCTGGGCAACCTGTTCCAGTGCTCTGTCACCCTCACAGTAAAGAAGTTTCTCCTCATGTTTAGACGGAACTTCCTGTGGTTCAGTTTGTGCCCGTTGCCTCTTGTCCTGTTGCTGGGCACCACGGAGAAGAGTCTGGCCTCATCCTCTTGACACCCTCCTTTCAGATGCTTGTAAACGTTGAGATTGCCTCAGTCTTCTCTTCTCCAGGCTGAACAGGCCCAGCTCTTGCAGTCTTTCTTCATAGGAGAGGTGCTCCAGCCCTCTAATCATCTTTGTAGCCCTCCGCTGGACTCTCTCCAGTAGGGCCGTGTCTCTCTTGTACTGGGGAGCCCAGAACTGGACACAGGACTCCAGGTGAGGCCTCACCAGGGCTGAGGAGAGGGGCAGGATCACCTCCCTCGACCTGCTGGCAACACTCTGCCTAATGCACCCCAGGATCCCACTGGCCTTCTTGGCCACAAGGGCACATTGCTGGCTCATGCTTAACTTGTTGTCCACCAGCACTCCCAGGTCCTTCTCGGCAGAGCTACTTTCCAGCAGGTCAACCCCCAGCCTGTACTGGTGCATGGGGTTGTTCCTCCCCAGGGGCAGGACCTTGCACTTGCCTTTGTTGAACTTCATGAGGTTCCTCTCCGCCCAGCTCTCCAGCCTGCCCAAGTCCCTCTGAATGGCACAGTCTTCTGGTGTGTCAGCCACTCCCCCCGGTTTAGTATTATCAGTAAACTTGCTGAGACTGCACTCTGTCCCTTCCTCCAGGTCATTGATGAATACATTGAACAAGACTGGACCCAGGACTGACTTCTGGGGGACACCACTAGCCACAGGCCTCCAACTTGACTCTGCGCCATTCACCACAACCCTCTGAGCTCGGCCATCCAGCCAGTTCTCAATCCACCTCACCGTCCACTCATCCAACCCACACTTCCTGAGTTTCCCTATAAGGATGTGATGGGAGACAGCGCCAAAAGCCTTGCTGAAGTCCTTCCGTTCTTTGCACCATATAGAGGGTAGGAGAGCTAAGAAAGCGGATACTTGTGCACCATCATCCAGGCTTGACCTGATCAGATCTGAAAGGAGATATGAGTGCTCTGCCTTGACTTCACAAAAGATTTAAGTTATTCCTTAGGATTAGTCAGACACTTAAAACAAAACAGAAGTTTAAGTGTGACTAGAACAAAGCCAGAGATTCCCCTGTAGTGATTTACCTTCCCTACTCTGCTAATGGAAAACTGTTTTTATTTCTGATTCAGCAAAGCACTTAAACAGGCAGGTTGACCCCTGTAAGATCTGCAGGCCCCGCATTGCCAGGGATTACCTTTGTCTTTAACAGGGAATCCAAAGAATAAACACTGTCAAAAGGAATTAGCATCTCAAGTGCTGTGTTTCTAGCCAACCTAGCTAAAGATGCAGACGCGCAATTAAATCAATTTTTGCCCAAGACGGGATGAATACAGGGTGGAGGGGCCTCTCTGCAAAAACTGAGAATATGCAAGCCCCCTTTTCCCGTACTTTTTACCCTAAAAAGGGGCATTCTGTAATCTGCTTTTGAAGAAGCAAAGGCATAATTTGCTTCCTAATGGCGTAAATTGAAGTTTACACAAGCCAGAGATTTTGACAGCTAAATGACACGGCCCGTAAAATTTATGTTGCCTTAGAGTGGCACAGACCGCAAATTTCTGACAGAAAGCGAGTTTCACTTGACCTTAGAGGAGAAAGCTCTCAGCGAGCTGAACACTGAGGCATCGCCTGCCTGTGTGTTTCCTCGGGGTTTATCTGCCTGCGAGCTGTTCAGCATTCGCCTCTACAGCATTGAAAAAAAATGCATCCGTGAATTCACAATCAGTTGAAAAACTAAGTTTAGCATAAACTATTTGCAGCAGGGTGTATCTTTTTGTTACGGATGTTCAGGGCTTGATATAAAAGACCCCCAATGCCTGAGTAAGACCACTGTATGCTTTTGCCATACAAACAAATAAATAACAATGATGGCATTGGCATAGGTGCTGGAGCTCTGGTCAGGCTTTTAAACTACCCCAACCTGTTAAACATATTAACCTACCTTTGAAAATAAAATATCTGCCTGAAGCACTTCTCAGCTCACTTCCTATTTAAAAAAAAAAAAATTAAAAATCCCTGTTCAGCTACTTGAAAACTGGCTTCATATCCACTGAGAGATTTCTACAGCATGCCGGGCTTAAGTCAAAATGCCCATGCTTTTTCATCTGAGCACTGTTACAAATGCCTGAAAACAAGGTTTATTACAGAAATTCTTGATCACAGCTTTGCAAAAGACAACACCATAATTTTGATGTCTCTGGAGTAGATTGGAAAATCACCTCTCCTGCAGGTTATCACAAATTTTTGTTAGTCAATATCTAATTTTGTTCCGTATCACACATAAAATATTACCATTTTCAAGTCTCTCAAGCTAAGATGCAGTATCTTCTAGGTAAGGGCCAGGCTTCGCAGTCAAACACTGAGCTTCACTGCAGTCTTTTTTTACATTTCCAGCAATGCAAAGGGACTACAGAGATCACCACTAAAACCTCTCAAGTGTCTTTCCAGTATATGGGGAAAAAGTATCAGGGATCTCACTACTAGAGTAGTGCCCTTCATGCCCTTTTTCTTTATGATGAAAAATACATATAGAGAGAGAGATAAAATACTCAGTGCCACAACCATGAGTATTTGTGAAATCAGTTATTTGGAGTAATTGAGCAGAAACTACTCAGAGCTAGGATGATACCATTCTTGATTATGCTGGGCATGAAGCAACACCTGAGCATGCATCAAAGTAAAGGTATAATCAAGTAGGAAGCCAGTTTCCCTTCTTCTCTGTGTTTCCACAAAGCGCAGAAGATACAGGCCTGCAGGGGGAATTTCCATCAGGAATCAGCAGTAGTAATTGCTCCATGCATGGAGCAATAGGGGATCCAGAAAATATAAGTAATAATTAAATGATTCTGCAAATTCTGAGAGAATTCTCATGATGGGAACATCCGCAGATACATGCAGAACAGGGAAGTTTATATTTCACCAGATCTCAATAAGAATGGGTGTTCGATTTGATAATTTTCAGATATGAGATGCTAGAGTAATTAACAGTGTATTGTGAAAAATTGCATTCTCCATTCCACTTCTTCCTTCCATTTTAAAAGGACATATGTAGTTAGCAGAGAACACTTCCACCTGCATAAGAACGTTTTCTAATTATTCATGCAGCTATAAATGATATCTGAAAAAAATGAAGATGAAAGTACCTGCCATTGGGAAAATTGAGCAAATCCTTCTCCATTTCCCTTGAAACGAAATTTTTGGCCTTGCTATGGCAAAGCAAAGCAATTGAAAGCACAGTTTTGCAACTGCTTTAGGGTATTCTCCTTTCTTCACCTCATGTTTCCAGTCACGCTCTTACAGAGAGGGAATACCCATTCATGTGGTTGAGAACTGGTTGTTTTTCTCTTTTCCCTTTTTTTTTTTTGTTCTATCTTCTCTTTCAGCCATGTCACTCTCCAATTCGGCTCACAACAAAGGTCACACAAGTGCACTGCTAGGTTGTGTGGGGAGGGAGCTTCATGGTTTGCAGGACAGAAGAGGGGATGGAAGGATGATATATTCAATGCCACAGTGGACTTGGACCTGTTCACACTGGTAGCAAAACTGCAGCCTGTTTTCATCCTCATCTTTAGGATGTGGCAGCACAAGACATCTATTCTGAGGTAGCAGATACGTCCCTATTACATGACGACCTCCACAATCTTTCATGTTGCGTTTGCACCTGGTGCCTGCAGCGCAAACAGCACACAATATAAGAAAACAAATCGGTTCTGTCTCAAGAAGGGAGACACAAGCTTGTTTGATAAGATGAAAGTCTCTGCATTTCACTAGGAAACAAATTTTACAGCTTAGTCATAAACACTTAAAAATCCTGTTTTGTAATAGCAACTTGATACAGCTTAATATATAGCACCTCTGGGTGGCACATACAGCACAAGAAACTCAATGTGTCCCTATGGCAAACCTATGCCTGGAAGATGTAATGTTAGTTTTCCAGTACTTACCTACAGGATCCAGCATAAATCTAGCTCCAGCTGAGCTAGCTCTCAGTCATTGCATTTATTTCAGCAGCCCACAAAAAAAATTATATCATACAAATATTTCCATTAAATTATAATATATGGCTGTGAGGTAGCAATGCAAAATATTTAAGAATTTCTTAGTTTATTCCTTAGTTTATTCCTTATTCTTCTTTTTCATAGAAGAATATCCTCATTGTCCTGTTCAATTTCACGATAATGATGCTATGCTGAGATAGCTTTAACAATTTAGTAGCCATTTATTTAAAAAAAATGCTAAAATGTATGCAGTCATTAAAGTAATATCAACTAAGTGCTTTAATAGTAATTTTTGGTGGGGGCACATATGTTATAAATAAAATCAGATGCCAGATTAACCTTAAATTAGAAATTAACAAAATCGCAGTCAGCAAGAAAATTAGATGTCTTGCAAACTTTGTTTTGCAACTTTTAAATTCTCCGAGAAGATTTTACTGGAAGTGATACTTAACCTTTATATGTCATGATCTGGGAATGTCGAGGTCTACACTTCTATGGCCAGGCCAATTACCTTCAATTAAGCAATAATGTGCAAGGCTTTTTCAATGCCAGTACAAATTCCGTAGCTTCATCTGTATGTTCGTCTATACACTAAGAGTTAAAAAACAGAATCACCTTCCAGTAACATTTTAATGAAACGCACCTTTATGCAACGTCACCATTTAATATCTTTCATTTAGATAAGGTTTTACAGCAACCTTAAAGAATAAAACTGCTTGGCTATCCTAATTTGAAATAGAAGGCATATTGCCCTAGTGCTTTACAGGGTGTCTAACTATATACCACGTATATTTCTTCTGGACAATGACCGTATAAAAGATTAACGTGTTGAGTGTGTTCATTGTAAAATGTGAAATTTATTGAAGCAGTTCATTTTTTTTTAATTTACTATAAAAGATTACAATCGTCTACCCTGCAGGAACACTGGTAATATTTCCACAGCATTCCTTACTCGCACAGTTCTACTGCAGATTTTTTTTTTTTTTTGGTATTGAAAGGACATTTGAAATATTTCTAACAGAGGCACATGTTAAGATTTTGTTTGAAAATGTATCAGAAATATTATTAAAGTTTTCTCAGAAATAACATATCCTACCGAATTACTTTTTATTTAATAAAAGGCATTGATTACAAACCTATAAAATGGCTGTACAAATTATTCTGATGTTACCACAGCTGAGTAGAGAAGGTCCAAGCGTAGAAGAAAAATGAGATACTGTGCCCTTCTTGATTTCTACTAGATGTGTATTGCCACTTACCTCACATTTTGCTTTAAAGCACAGTCCCAGTGTGTACAGACATTTTAGGCTGCACAGAAGAGAAAGGCTGCGATGTTTTCCCAGACTCAAAAAATGACAGAATTTTTAGTGTATAGGGAGAGAAAGCAATACAAGAAAAAATAAACCACAGAGGATTTACCGAATGAAGCATGGCATTTACTACCATATGATGTGGCTTTTAAGCACACTTATTCACTTATCCCTCAAATATAAAAAGATGCATTTCCCAAAGTGAGTCTTGCAAATAATAGTGAAATAAAGGATCACAGTAACCATGTCCTTTCCTGACTAATTTGTGAGACCTATCACTTTTTATATCTTCCCTATGCATAGCCACTTCTTTACCCAGCAGTTTCTTCTTGCTAGTATTACATGGCTAGATCAGTCCTGCTGTATTATCACATTCACTTCAGCTTACCTGGGTGATGCTATCCAGCCCAAAGATACAAAGCTAAATTTCAAAAGGCTTTGAAAGGAGAAGGCTTCAAAGCGGGACCCAATGGCAGAGAGAATAACAGCAAGGGCCCTCAGGGAAACACGAAGAAGCCGTTGCTAGCAACTGGCAAATGTCTCCAGGTGTGTTGCCCACTAAGGATGCCTGGGATATCCTTCTTGCATATAAACAGAGAAAAAGGAGAAGTGAAGCCCTGAACAGTTCCAGCCTCCAGGATATTTCTTCAGCTCCTGGCAGAAGGCAGAGAAGAGACGCAAAGACCGTGATACAGAGGACAGACGCCCTGGGTCTTGCAGCTCAAACTCCTCAACTTCCCAAATGGAGTAGAAAAATCATGTAATGGGATTGAGTCCATGAAGAGGGCCTCCAATAAAGGGGCACATGCTGTGCACGCTGGGCCCCCTCCCGGTAGCACCGCTTAGGTGTCTACCGATCAGCCAAAACTGCCTGCTGGGAACGGCACCGGTAGGGAAGCCACAGCTCTGGCTGGAGTGGGGACCACCAGGTAGACACAAGGCAGATGGAGAACTCTCATCAAAAACATGCAGACAAGTCCTATCTGTCAAACCGACAGAAGCCAAGGTTAAAAATATAGGCACAAACAGCATGAAATGTTTCTTTTAGGTCTTCTGTTGTTACACACATTGTCTTATGCGTTTTGTTTTCCCACCTTTGAGTGAAATAAGTACATGTTGACTGGCACTGAGAAATCTGTTTTTAATCCCTCAACACAGGGCAAAAAGGGCTCCAAATGCCAGACAGCTGGGCGAAGGATCCAACTGCTGTTCCCCACCCTCCAACTCACTGATGCTAGGGAACTCATTGGACTTAACGCTCCCCAAAACAATAGAACAGTACTAACAGCTGCCAGGCAGCCTCAGAGAAAGTGCCTCATAATGATTTATTTTAGTGGAAAAAAAAAATTCAATTCATTGCTAAACATTTTCAACATGTACAGGAGATATTCTTAGAAACTCATTAAATAAAGCTCCTAGGTTTAAATCTTTGCTGTTCCATATTCAAACACTCCCCCTTTGCTGACATTACATATGCTTTACTGCAAGGTTCATAAGCATATATATATATTTACATCTAGTATATTCATACAGATATATTACGATCACATCAAGAAGCAGTTTTTAGTTTGATCTTAAAAGGGCTCATGCTTGTTACTTGGATACTCCAGAGCCTGGAGACAGTGGAAACTCTTTCTATGTTGCTCTGAGAAAGTCAGAACCTCTGCAGCAAACTAATACACAAAATATCCTTTCAGATAGGGATCTGAAGGGATCTTTCAGTCTCTCTGTCATTAGCTAATCTCTTGATAGAAACCAAGGACATAAAGTCCTTTCATATCCAAAGGGAGGTACATATTATGATGCAGCCTTCCTAGCATACATTTTTCATGGCTGATAATTGAAAAAGAAAGGGCTAACATCTATGCAATGGCTTCAACGCACTTACTGAAGCTCTCTTCCCACCTTCAGTTTGCACTGGTTCAGATGGTGAACCTGCAAGACTGCTCTCCTTAATGGAAACTTTTTGTAGAGTTTCGAAAGCAGCTATTCAGCATGCCTAATAACCACCATACGCTTCTAAATGTCTTTGAATCTTTCTAACAAATTGCTTGCCTTGCTCTCAATAGAGATAAAAAGGATTCAACTAGAAATCTGTGTCTCGTGCTTCCTCTTTCCTGTTACCCTCTCTTTCTCTGGACTTTGAAAATGAAGTAAATGCTGTAGCACAGGTGTGATTCTGTAATAGAAATATGGTTCTTTAGTTCTGAACAAAGAAAATGGAAAAACTTCATTTGGCAATGTTTAAGACCAATCTTAATAGCTAAAAAGTAGAATCTGTTTTTCGGATTTGTCCCTGCTTGGCTCTAGCCCTTCCTTGTTAATTAGATCAAATGCAATTCATGCTGAAACAACAGTATCATCAGCCTGTAAACTGTCAGCTCTCTTGACAACAATCTCAATTTTTTTGCAAATTTAGTCTTTCTCTCTCTCATCCTTTGTGGTGCAAAATGTGTGGTGTGTTCTGATCAAAGTCTTTCTCATTTACAACCTGCATTCATCTTGCTATTTTGTGCAAAGCACGTTTAGAGAGTCAGCTCTCCTGAGAGCTCCTGAGATCATCTTTGGGACAGCTTTTCCCAACCACACACAAGTCTGATATGATTTTTCTTTAACTTTATAATGAGACGCTGAAGAAATAAACACATAATATCCATATATTTAATCAGTTTTATATGTACTTTGGCACATCATTTGGACACAGGGCAGTACCTATACTCTTAATGCATCCTATATCTTGTAGATGGTGCAAATGCGGCAGCTGCAAGCAGGCTGCCTTGCACCAGCACCTCTTACGGACAGCTGCTTGTACAGACAACAGCTTTGCCTGGTAGACAACCATTCAAGAAAACAGCAGTAAAAAAAGATAAAAACCCTGACAATGTTGTCTAAAGTCATTCTTACCAGAGCCGAACCTCAGCATCCACAGGAGAGCTATAGATCTCAGTAATACTGCGGGCCAAAGCACACTACTGCCTTTCTCCCAAGACTGAACATAACCTAAACAGAAGGAATACAAAAGCAAAATACTGGAGGGGAAAAAAGAATCAGACATACAAGTACTTTCAAGGAAATGTTATCATCACTGTTCGAGGTATCTAAATTAGGAAAAATTCTCAGATTTGAAAATGTATCAAGTATACCTCTCTGCCTACACCTGAATAAGCTCCCAATCATTAACTGTTTTTCTAACATAGATAGCATGTCAAACTGGAAAATAAACTCATGGCTGTGCTTGCCAGAGTCTTCATGAAAGAGCAAAATCCATTTCTGTGAAGGGTGACAAAAAGGACTGTGGAGAGACTGAACAAAATCAGCACACATGGTTTGCATCCGTTACCAGGAGGAGACTGTCAAAACCCCTATAAGAACTTTTCCCGCTGTTGCTATTGCAGCAGCTACAACCAGGTGAAATTCTTCCCTATATAAGATAGGTGTGCAAAAAAGAAAGATAAAATTGTATAGAGAAGTATACACTTGGCATTTCTTGATTCTGAAGTGTTTAACTTTGCAGTTAAAATACTGCTCAGCCAATGCAGTTGTTTTGCAAGTCATATACGCTTTATGAACATTTAATGTATATAAGTTTAGTCATGCAGAAACCCTTTACGTTCTATAAGTCTTATTGAAGTGTTGTGAACTGAACTGCATGAATTTGCCTTCAGCTGGACATTGCATGAAAAAGTGCTGTGATAGCAGTGAAACAACCATTCAGAGCTGGGAGCTGCTGTACAAAGGCACTTGCTAAAAACATTATAAACGCCTCAAAAAAATCTTTTAAAAACTTTTGGATAAAATTCAGCCAGTGGACCCACTAATCTCTATGTCTAAATCTATTCATTTCGATTTCATGTCCCATTTGGTTTTTTTTGTTTTTTTTTTAATTCTTTGGCCTGCTTTGATCAGGTGCAGGACTGATCCCAAACCGTGAAACGAGCCCCCAGGAGCTACCAAGTCTATGCGTTAGTGAACAAAAACATTAGCAAGGATTTGGAATTATTTGCACATAACTGAGGCAATCAAATTAAGATTACTTTCAGTAACCCCAGAACCGTTCTTTATTTCTGTGATAAGTATCTGTTTCTGTTCCAAGATGAGATTTCTTATAGAATACCTCCAAGTGCAACACCTTTTATAGGAATTTGGCATTGATTCTATTTAGAAATTCCAAGGGCATTTTAAAACTGGCAGCACAAAGCCGCCAGTATTATGTCACTCAAATTGAAGTCCTCTGTGACAACACAGCCTTTTCCCCCAATATTACTGTCAGACGTCTCATGAGCGAGTCACCCGTTACATTCAGTGATCCGTAGCTGACACTCATTTTATTTGCTCGAACATTAATCCACAATCATTTAAGACAATTTTGTTCTTCAATGACTTCAAAACACATATTGACAATTTTTTACACCGCGGCAGCACGTCGCACATCCCACATCTTTCTCATCTACAAGGGTTTCACTCACAGTGGGAGCAAGACACCCATATGTGTAATATAGTCCAAGGTAAAACTCAAAAATTGTTGTCTTCAATTTACAAAGAAATGCAATAAGGTTCTAAACTCTTACAGAAAAGTTGCCACACATAGACCTATATTTTGCTGAAAAGCTTACCAATTCAAAGGGATGCCCAGGTAGAAGCAACATTTTACTTGTTATGCTACAGTGTGCATAGACTATATAAAAGATTAAGTTTTGCCAGAGTGCAAGAAGCAAATAGTTAGGCTTCAGAAACTCACTTGACCTAAGGGAGAGAATGGTGGGTATGGTCATTACTCAAAGTCTACAAGGAATTTATTAATAATCTTACTTGTTATAAAGAAAAACAGTAATAAAAAAATTAGACCATGTAGGGTACCTGCAGGAATTGCTTTTGTTAGAAATCGAGTTCATCCTTAAGCCGTGCTAATAAGATGAAAATTGCTGATATCAATTTGAGGCAAATATAAAAGAGTAATTTGGGCAATGTGCTTGCAAGAATGAATATTATAGAAAGCATCTGAGAGTGATTATTTGGAGCTTTCCCTGGCCTATATTTATTGACACAACAGTATCTCAACATACCAGACCACATTAAATTGGCATAAAAGCAAAGAAAGGTAAAGAGCTGATGTTAGCCTCATTTGCTTTCTTCACTGACTTGACAGAAAAAACTGTTTGGGTTTTACTACACAAGGTGCAAACCAACTCTGTAAGTTTGGTATAGCAAACTTAGTAATTTCTGTAATAATTTCAAAGTAACTGGTCAGAGAGAGACATAGTAAATGAAACACAAGCAATTAGCCCTATCTCATCTGAACTAATCTGAGAGTGAACAGATTTCATGGTCTGACACTGTCACTCTTGACAGAATGTCAGGTTTGGTGGTTGAAGATTAATTCTAGTCTGTTCTTAGTGTATGAAAATACTGTTCTGAAAGCATTTGAAAAAGGTCATTCTCATCTATAAATGAATATAAGGAGAAAAAAAATTCCAAAAGCAAATATACAACATTGTCAATTAGGTTATCAGAAGATCTAATTCCTCAAAGTTTCTGTAGAGGAAGCCCCATCCTGAACTTTCTTGCATACAATCTAATGGGATTTTTCATGCTAAGCAAAAAAACACCCAAGAGATATACTTTTTATGAGCGTTCAACAGAATAAAAAATACATACATTTCCACCATGTATAGTCCCTCGTTCTAGCAATCCTACTCAGTTTAAATTTTACCTTAAATCTTCCCCTATCTCTGTAAGATGGTTCTGCACAGCATTTTGTGAGATCCTCCACGACCCATCCTATTTAAAAATAAACGTTATTATCTTCTATTTCATTGCTTTTGTTCTGGTGAATTTGTGTAGTTGCCGTTAACAAAACGGTGACTTTATTTGGAAAGACCTCTGCGTACCACCACTGAACGACACTTTACTATACTGTAACCTGTCTCTACCGCAGTATTCAGTAAAGGCAGTTGGGCCATATTTTCCGCTTATGCAAATCAAAAATAAATCATCTGGAGTCAGCAGGCGTGTACCGGTGAGAACAGATTCACAGCTGTTAAGTATGGGCTTAGTCAGGAAAGATTTGCTGGATTCTGTGGTTTACCCTAAATGCAAGTAAAGAGCAGATTTATCTTTGCTCCAGGTTTATGTAACATGCCTGGAATTTGGGCTTTTGTAAGACACGTTGTCTTTTTTCACTTCCCTAGATATATCCAGGATGTTAATTACTTTAAGGAGAATTAGCTGTGCTCCTATTCAGACTCTGCAGTTCAAAGTCCTGATACACACCGACAACCCACTGTCACCTTAACATCATCGTCTTTACACTTACCACACTTGGAGGCAATTTACTGATAAATATAACAGAAAGAAATTATGTATCCCCCCATCTTATTATGCTTTTGGATTAATTTCTCCAGGGTTTAAGCTAAAATTTCCAACCCTAGGCAACTTCAAATAACCGATCCTTTTTTCCACTGCATTTATCCTACCTTCTGTCGCCCGCTGTTAGGCAGCGCTCAGTGAAAGTCACAAGACATTGTGCCACAGAACTGAAGGGCAGCTTGGGAAATATTTGACATTTCTTCATGTCTTATTTCTCTATTTCTAAAATAGGCTAATCACAGTCCGTGTGACATAACCTGGTTTTCCTTATGGTCACTCTGGACATAATGGCTTGTATGCGTGAGAATGGATGAATAAAACCGTCTGGGCTGGGCAGCAGTTGAGTTTATAGAGTTTCCCCACATGGCGACAGATGAATATGCACTCATCCTTGTACAGACCATGCAAACATCAAAATCAAATCTAATTTCTGCTCTGTCAAATAAGGCAGAGTATAATGTATTCTGCAAGCAATCAGTATTATACACCCAGGCAGCAATATTTCTGATCTCCTAAACTCTATTAGCTTGGCCTTTGGAAGTCCTGTCTCTGTGATTAGATAGTAGAAATGATGTAGTTAAATGAATGGTTTTATCAGTCTACATAAAGAACTGCCCATATCTAGGCTTTGATAATGGGACAAACAGATCGCATGTGGCCTGCAACCCAAAACCTAGCAAACAGGTAGTTAAACAAAGTGTATTTTTTCCTTAGCATGGAACTTCCTGGGAAATAAAACACAATAGTTGTTTCCAAAATGTATCTTACAACCTTAATATTTCCTTTTAATAAAGTTAACCAAATGCATTAAGAGACCAAGGCCTTACTCAGTTTGAGTATTTGAATGACTTAATGCAAAGCAGAAGCAAAAAGTTAAATCTACAGCTGTCGGCAGTTCTGAGTAGGCCTGGACTTAACCAGGTGCTTTCTGGACAATATTCATCAATCAAGCTCAGCTTGCAGGGTCCACACCCGAACAGCTGAAGGTAAAGTCAGTGGACGGTGCTTTACTGAGGTTCGGACTCGCTGATCTAGTTATTCCTTGCAGCCTTAAAAGCTCATGTTTAAGTGCTCTTTATAGTCTGACCAGTGTAATTGCATCCTACACAATTCGGTCTGTTATTGTGCTCCCTGCACTGTTTTTTTGTCTCCACAGATCGCCCTTAAGGAGATGGGACCGCTTCAGCAGACCTCATTGGGGAACCAGGGCTTAAATCTTGTTTCCAACACCACCAGCCTTTTGTCTTTTACCAGTCTGACTTAGCTTAAAAGCCACTTCATTAGGAGCTAGTGTCTGCCTTTATGAATAGATGTTGGTATCTAATTTTGTTTAATAAAGAATTATGTTTTCCAGTAAAAATAACTTTAATAGTTTTTTTTTTGTAAAATTAATTCTATTTTCAAACAGTTATAGCTGCAGTAAACAATAGCGAGAGTGCAAATCTTAAGTCCTAGAATCAGGAATCATTCAAGCACATAAACTCAAAACAGCTGCAGTAATTGGCTAAAATTGCCACTTTTAATGACACAAATTATACCAGAGTGACATTTAATGAAAGCTACAATTCCCAGCTTCTATAAGCAAAATTTAAAACATTCTCCTAAATTGTGTTGACCTCTCTCATTTAATACCCTGCTAATCTTTGAAAATTGGAAACAAATGCTTCAATTAAGAGACAATTAATTGACAATTAATTCAACAATAAGCAGATGGCCAGAAAGAGCATCCTGCTAGTAAAGGAATCAGATATGAGAGGGAGCATTTGACCTTTCTTATATAAAAACCCTCAAAAAATATACTTTTCTAAAAAAAAAAAAAAAAAGAGGAAGGGGTGTGAGGGGTTTTTTTGTATCATGCTGTGTGGAGCTATAAGCTTGAAAAATGAAAATAAAAAGCTTATTTACATCAGTATTTTGGTCTAGGGGATAGGAAACGTGAGCTAGGATAGGCATAAAGAGAAATAGCTTACACAAGCGTGGGAGGATTTACAATAGCTCTTGCACCCTGAGGCCTAATAGAAGAAGATAAAGCCACCATTATCATCAAAACTGCAGATGATCTCATAAAGGGCTTGTCTGCAAGGGGAGGTCAGTGCAGAATAAGTCACATTATGAATTTAAAGCGCAGTTGCAACTTTGCATAGCTCGCCGCGCAGATGCGATGCCTGCTTTTCCATGGTTACAAGGGACAAGGCGCATCAAGAGGCACGAGGTGGACGTGCTCCTCCTGATCCCTGCGCATTAACCAAAAGTGCTAGGAGGACTGAAAGCACAAAGCAAAGGTCAAGCACGTACTTTCTGCCGCTTGTAGCTGGTGGGATCCCTGCCCTATGCCCACCTCAGCTTCTCGTCACCTTCTCAGCCGTCCAGCCGGTGGGAAGGGGTCAGCGCGATGCCCTAGGCATAAACAAATAGCAAGGGCTCTCTATTAGTACTCCCACTCCTTCCTCAATAACTTCCCCATGCGGTCAAGCCTAAAGGTTTATTACTCTTAATATATCTTAGCACCATTTTAGCGTGGGGATGAAATGAATGAAATCTCCAGTTCCTGAAGTCAATGGGAAAACTCATTTCGCCAAGCCAGGACTTCAGTCTGTATATCTCAGAAGACACTAAAGACATTTTCTCAGTGACACTGGGGATATTTTCACATACCTTTGTAAAATGGTCCTTCTGCAGTTCTTTGCTTTGTTGAGAAGATAGGTAAAATTCTGATTTTCTCCGAGAGCCATCGTATGCATATATATAAATATATACTGAATTTGTAATGCAGTGCACAGAAAAGAGAAGACATTCAGTCCATGCAAACGGTGCCTATAGGGCATTAAAGGCTGTTTTTATTAGCAAAAATTAAATAATTTTCTCTCAAATGAGTTATGAATGATAAATTGGTAAAAAAGAAGATCAACCTGGCCAAGCCGAGAGTTTAAGGCAAAAAACCCACCTGCAGACAAATAAAGTTAGCTGTTCGGAGACTTTTGATTTAACCTGTAGGCAAGATTAACGTGATTTATGACTGAGATGTCTATAAATTAACATGTCAGTCATCTTGCACGTAGCACTGCAGGGGTTCTTATTATGTTGCGTTTGCTGGTGTTTTTTATGCAGTCTGGCTATGACTGCAAAAGCAATATATACTGCATAAACCTTGAAGCTGTCTGTGGCAGAAGCAGTAAGCCTGGCTTTCTAGGACTTTGGCACAGGCAAAGTAGGCAGCGTAATCATAGCTTATACTAGAGCTGGCTGTGTTTTGTTAATATTCATCATATACCCCTGTCCTTTATTTCAGTGTATGTCTCTTAATCCCACCATGAGAACAACCTAATCCAAAAGCTGCAGCAGCAAGACCATTAAGCAAATTCATGAATACTTTACTCATAATACTCATCTTTCATATGTCAACATAATAGTGATGGTCTTTTCCTTTAATGTTAATAATACATATGTATTTCAAAAAGTTTTCTTAGGCATTCTAAAAGTTAAACAATCAAGTAGAAGTTGCTATATAAAATTGAACATATTCTTTGGCTTTTGCTTGCATGCACTGATGTCTCCAGGACAGTTCCTCCTGGACTTGTGGGGCTCTAGAGAAAAATTTGCATGCTTTAGACAAGCAATACGTAGGCACAAGTCCCTGGGTTAGGTTTCCCAGGGCAATGGCTGAAAGGCTATGATGAGAAATATGAGAAAGCACAGACTCTATTTAGTAGAGGGAGACTAAGATAACATTGATGGAACTAGAAATAAACTTGAACCACAAGTTCAGAATACAGAAGCTACTAAGAGGATGTGATGGGTTCTCATGCAATTATTGCCGTGGACAATAATCTTACTTTTTGTCAAATCTAGTCAGAAGTATTTGGCTAAGCTTCTGGTATTAGTCAACTGCAGAAGTTTCCATTAAACTGCTTTATAATAGTAATGTTAGTCCCAGTTTCATTCTTTAATTAAACTTTAAGCTACCAGCAGTTTTGTGCCCATCTCTCCATTTGGAATATCTTTATCAGTTCCTGGTCAGCGTGCTGCATAGTGCTGGGTCAGCACGCTCATTAGCAGATGCTATATAGATAGCAAAAAAAAAAGATAACCATATGATTGAGGAATATTCATATATAAAAATGTGCTGAGTTTACTTATTTTGTCTTCAAGGCTTATTGGAATTTTAAAATTTAATTATTTTCCAGTGAGAAAAATGTTGAAGAAAAATTTTTTGGGAAAGGATCAATTTTCATATTTCTTGAAATAATCAAAAAGCTTGAAATAAGGAAAAGAGAATATTTTGACTTCATTGGTTTCCATTTTCTCCATTTCAGAATGTCCTTTCAAATTTTATGCTATAACATGAGAGTCAAAAAATCCCCCTTTTTTTAATTTATGAATAAATATAATAGGGAAAAATAAGGGAAATTTTTGAAATTTTAAAAATCCAAAAAAAAGAAATTGTAAATCTTAAAAAACAAAAATTTTAGAAATCAAAACAATAAGGGACAACAATATGAACCTGTTTTTGAACATTTGCTGGTTGTCCGTATACAAGCTCAGCCAATAGAGAGGTCCACAGGGTCCAATTAGCCTCACTCAGAATGGAAAATTAATATAACAAGTACACTAACTTTTGAGAAAAGTGAGATATTGCTAGTAAATAATATGCAGATTAGAAGCCAGAAGTATTGAAAACTAATACTGGGAACCCAAGGTACATGAGGAAAAATCTCTAGCCAGATAAGTCCTTAGACAGTAAGATTTTTTTTCTTCAATATGTTGAAGTATATTTCAACATAGTGTAAGGTTTCTAATAAAACAATTTCTATCAGTAATTGGAAGCAAAGGCAAGATTAATGAAATGAGGCAAAAATATTTCATAAATAGTTCTATTCTTCAGCTAGGGAAAAAGGTCAGATAACATACACACATCAACATGCATTCAGCAACATTATATATACACCAACAGGTTCATTTCTGCAGTAATCAAGAAGGATATTTTTTAAAAACTTATTTTGTTTTTTTTTTTTGTCATTAGCTCCACACAGGAGTTTTTAATGTCTGGCAAAGAATCTATTACAACCATTACTGTAGTTTAAAATAATTATTATTAAGTTAATAGATTATTAATATAGTCCAGGGATATCCCAAACGACTAGAATAAACCTGTAGAAAAATAGTTTGTCAATATGATAACAAAATGAGCAAGAAGATTTGCGTAATTATATTCCTCTTAGTCTCTGATTCCAGGCTCAATATATTTGTCTAATAACAACAAAATTTGAGGGTTTACTTAATACAATATACCGCCGTTCTATAACTACATATGCAGTGAACAAAATGGTAGGAATGCTCTTCAACAGAGCACACCAAAATCAAATAGCGGTTTAAACTAGGTAAATTCAGAGTAAAAATACAGCTGGCTGTACTTGTTGAAACTAAGGAATAAATAACTAAGGGTTGTATTTGTGCTTGCGTCATTAACAATATTTAAAGATCACTTATCTTGTTGCACCACAGCAGTTTGATCAAACTCAAAAATTCGTGGAAAACCTGTTCAGAGGTCTGGCCTGGGGCCAGAGATCCCGAGGGACTCCTGAGTGCTCAGGGATGGCCGTTGCTCTGACTTACAAAGTAAAAAAAGAAAGCAAATTAACAGATTTTCTAGCCTTTTGTCCTTTTTCTTTTGTCACTACTGGAACATGGGCTTAACCAGTTCCCTCATCAAATATCGGGAGCTTATCACCGGCTCCAAGGCAGGTTACGCATTAGCAGGGCATTAGCTACATAATGGCTTCACTTGAGATCAAAAAAAAAAAAAAAAAAACAGCAAACTAATGAGAGACATGCTGGACTTGACAATGTATTACAAATACAGTTTTTGTGCGTTTATAGACAGTCGCAGCAAGCAGGTACGCTGCTCAGCCGCCAGGCGTTTCAGGGACCCAGGGGACTACGTCCCACCTTGAGCTGGCTTTGTCCCTTTGCTAATCTCCTGTCAGCCGAATTCTCCTTGCTCTTCTGCGTTCTGCGCCGCGTTTTATTTCCGAGCTCCTTAAATAGACACCAAAGCAAGCTGCAAAAGCCTGACATCACTGCCGAGTCAGCATTTCAGTTAAAAATTGCTGAAGCTTTCCCTCAGTCCCAAACCCGCTCTGCAGCCAGACCTCTCACTCTCAGGTTCTTTGAAGTGCAAATAAGCAAGTCCACTAGGCTGAAACTCAATCTGAATCACTTAGAAACGCCAGAACAAGAAAAGCTTCACAAGTGCAATGCCCTGTTTAGCAAACCTCTTTAAAAAGATCGTACTGGAAAGTGTGAAGTTTGTCACTTTAAAGTCTTTAAAGTGTGGTCTAATCACAGTTACCAGACCTTCCTAGGCAAGATTTTGAATATACTGCTACAAAAGTCCTCTTAAACAAAGTACATATTTTGCATCCAGCCCACTACAGACACTGTTACTAGTTTTATGTTTAGTGCAAGGTAAGCATGGTCCTGCAGAGCGCACTAACCCTGACAGACAGCTTGTGGCTCTTGCTCATGTTGACTGAAGAGTTCTCACAAAAACTGGGAGAGGGTCAAATCCTGAAAAACAGCTTTATTCACCCATGATTTCTGCAATTTGCATAACATTTCACTGGTAGACTGCATGCGAGAAAGACCTTAGTCCCAGTCAAGTCTCACTTCTATAAGGAGCAGTGAACAAATATATGAAAATCCCCATAATCGGATGCTTCTCTGGCAGAGTTTCTCCTCCCATACAATAATTAGTTGGAATTAATTCAATATATTGTAATCATTTTCTCCTATACTGTTTTCTGGAAGCATGAGACCTCAAAGCCCACACCAACCAGAAATATCTAATATAATCATAACTGCAATTTTCCAGATTTAATGTTACAAAAAAAAAAATTTACATGGATGTTCATTCCCAGACGCATGACATCTAATCTCCATCTTTTCCAGAGTGTTGAAATTCACTGGTGGATAACCATTCTTTTCCTGCCTGTTGCCTTGCTCCCTTGCTGACCTGGAGCCATGTCCCCCTTTCCAAGCTCCCTCCCTGATGCCGATCCTCAGCGCAGTGCTCCGAGCCTTCCCTCAACATATCAGCTACGTGCAGCTAAAAATAAAACTTATCACAAGACAAACACCTTTCCCAAGGTGAGCAGAATAACAGGCTAGAAAAGACTCATTTGCGCTTGCTTCATAATGTGCTCACTTTTTACTAGAGTGGGGATTTCTGAGGAAAAAAATAGCCCAGATTGTGCTACGGAGGCTTCTTAGACCACAGAGAAACATTGAGGTTATTCTCAAGGTGAATGCCTTGTAACATTACTGTGAAAGTCTGTTAATTTTGTAACTCACTGAACACTTAACTGTAGTGAGAAAGACAGCTTAAACCAAAGGTTGCATTCAATTTGTACATGAGCCACGACGCAGAGGAGCTGATAGTCAGTTTTCCCTTCACAAAGAAAGTCTCCAAGGGTTTGGGTACACAACATGGTAGCAGCAACTGTCGGGACATGGAAACTGCTTGTGTCACACCGACCCGTCTCACTTCCCACACCACCTGGGAAGTATTATCTGGATAAGGAGCAGTTTGCTTTTCCAGCAGGACCTGCCATATTTCCCAGCGGAGTCACCTCTGGGATACGCTTTCCAAAAGAGCCAACTGAAAGACTATGGATGCAATTATTAGCCAAATAGCTCCATGCAGAGCTGGTCAGCGCTGCCAGCCACGCTCTTATGCTTTGCACCCTACAAATGAGAACAACGGCCTCATTTTTCACCTAATTATACCTATTTGGGACCTCCAAACATGAGAGCTTTTCTATGAACACAGCCGTTGCTAGCCAGCAACAGGTTTTCAGATGAGGAGAACAATTTGCTTCTTCATGCTGAGGTGACGTCTCAGGTCAGTGTTTTGCTGCTGCAAAACACAGATGAGCTCAGCAAAGGTCTTTAAGAAACTAGACCTTATTAGACCTAATTTCAACCATCACTAAGCAGTTTGGGTCATTATTCTTTCTTAGCAGTCAATGCCCATGAGCTCAGCCTCACCCAGGAAGTTAATTCAGATCCATGCTGTAAAGAACATAAGAAACTTTTTGATTTTGCCCTGTTGCTGTTCCTCCTCCACCAGCAGAGTCAAAGACTGAAATGAACATCCTTCTGGAATAGCAGAGAGAAATTCATGCACTTGTTTGATCCCGAACACCTGAGCACCATCTCGCTTGCATGACGATTTCTGCACTTGCAGCACAACTGCCACGTCTTCCACGTTATTTGGCAAGAGTTTGAAAACATACCTGACAAACCAAAGCGCGCCAGTGTACAGCTGCCGAGTTAACTCCAGCTTTTGTTTGGCATCCTCTCTACCTTTCAAGAAAAAAAACCCACAACTAAACAAAACAGATTACAGGAATAATGAAAGACTACACCATGAGATATCTGCCCGGAATAGAGTGATTAATTTAAATTAGCATAGGGACTTTAGTGGGCTGCAGAGACACAATGATTAATGTGAAAAATACTTCATGCTAGAATAACAAAGTAGACTTATTCAGTTCCATATATTACTGCAATTAAAGCAAAAAAACCCACCTCTGCAATATTTCTATGGAGCCTTAAGAGGTACATCTATATTAGAAAAGCCATAATGCTTTGGTCATATGGATGCAAGAAGGCGTTCAGATTGTGGAGGTAGTTATTTCTAGTTAATCTTGACTGGGATGCATGCAGTCATGTCCGGTGGGCAGAGCAGGCAAGAGGCAGGTCAGAGTGGCAGCCAAGAAAGGGCAAAGAAAATGCACGGTCAAAGGGATTTCAGAGCCAAAAGAGGACGAAGGTCAGGGTGGACTGACCCCAGAAATGAAGTGCCAGTGCTGCTGGCAAGGAGGCACAGTGTCCTCCGCAGCTGCCAGCAGCCCATATTTCCTGACAGGTAGGTAACACAACTGCTTTAGCCATCAGGGAGATCTCACAGAAATGGTCAGTGGCCAAAAAACTGTCTGCAGGTTGGTTGCTGGAGTTACACTGGTGAGACTGGTTGTGACAGCAACCCCTGCCTTCACCCCTGTGGTTTCTCAGTACACCCGGAGATACATGAGGTCCCCCTCCCTCCAGGAGGGAACACTTTCTAAAGAAATGCAAAATAACAGCAAATAAAATGCAAACAAATAGGATCTGCCACATACTTGTTTTGGAAGAGCTTATTCCTGTGTGGGAAGTGCTATAGTGCTATAAAGAACTTTTATATCTGCGTAAGTGTAACCCTCTGGGAGCGGTATTGCCAAACGAGGAGGATTTCATATCACTAGTCAATCTGAATATGAAAAGTTTGGGCAAGCCCAAACTAGATTTTATTAACATCATTCATTACTGTAGAGTGTTCCTGCGTGTAACGTCGAAATAGGACTAAGCGTGTCCTCTTTCCCTTGCTCAAACTGATAAACAAGTAGTAAGCTGTAGGTATGTATTGGCAGCTATACATGCTCAGAAGGAGACCTTAGCGTGTCACACAGGAGCACCGTGACCTGAGGTGTGACCCGGCTAACTACCTGCAAAAATGAACAAATATTCCACAGATGTTTCTACCTGTCCTGGATCTGGAAAGACTCTGATAGGAAATACCATGTGGAATTGTGTTTTTCTCTTGTGCATTTTTAGTGAACTTGGAAGTGTGCTGACTAAAGTACGAAAACCCGTATTAATATGGATCAATCAGTAAATAAAAGCATTTTGATGAAATGTTATCCCCTAAGGCAAAACACAATACTTTTTATTTTCCTTAGCATAGTGGAGTCACTGAATTGATAAATAAATAATAACAGGTAGTACAGAGACTACTGTCAATGTTATGTGCCTAAAAAACAATACGCTATGTTTGCCAGGAACAAAGACAAAAACATTGCACAATATGTTTTGCAAAATAAAATTTCAATATCCTCTGAAGTAATTAGCAAATGCAGGAAACGTAAACAGAGAAAGCGGGACATGTCCTGTTTGTGCATCTCCGACTGTTAGCCACGTTTCCGTATCGGGAGTGTGCACCTGCCTGACAGTGACAAGGCAGCAGTAGAAAGCGCGGCACGGCTCGGTTGGCAGGATTTCATAAAACCACAGCTCTTTCATAAAGGCAAATTAGCTGTTCTTGTTCATATGTCTGCCCCTACCAAAATATACTGTCTGCATCGAGATAGAGATGTTGGGACACAAGATAGCTGTGCTGTCAGCGATGCTGCTAACCTAGATCTGTCAAGGTGAACATGGGAAAGGCTTCAACTTTCCTTAGACTGTTTGCAGGAGGGAAATGATTTGCTGTCCGTACTAAGCTGCTACCATCAGGGAATCAGCGAGCTTTCAGTAACACCCTCTGGTGCTTGAATATATAACATATTCCAAGTTTTTTCTCATGGCGTGAAGGATGCAGCCCTTAGATGGCCACATGGAGGGGCTGCTGCTAAGACAGGACATGGGGAAGAAGAGTTGCTCTGTCTGTCCTGTGAAGGGGGCAGCCAGTACTATTTCATGCGTCACAGATTTTCTTCATCTGGGGGCAGGCTGTGTGGTCCAAGCACCTGCCCTGAAAGCATGAGGCACCTGGAGCCCAAAAGTTAACGATCCTGATGGCATTGACTCAGCTCTTCAGCTGTCTGTGCTAGAAGCAACCAACAGAGTCTCACGCGGTACGCGGGGTCCTTTGGGACAGAAAGTTCAAACAGGGAATCCCATCTGCTCTGTTTGGCCATTAAAGAGCCCGTAGCACTGTGGTTACAAGCAGAGCTTCACTGCAGTCTTCTTGGCTTCTCCAGGAGATATTACTGCAAATTCTGATAATATTATCTATGAGAAATTACTGAAGCAAAAGTTCTGCCATGTGTTCTAAGATATGTGCACAGACATAAACATAGGGGTAAACGTGCCACTGTAGAAAATAGAAGAAATTTATTAAACTAAGAATTAAGAGGAGGACATCAAAAGGAGAAAAAGACACATCGGGAAGTGGTGTCCTGACAGCATGCTAAGCAGATATCTTTTCCAGATAAACCTTGTCAATACCAGGACCAGTTAAGAGAATACTTAGAGGGAGAAATAGGTGTTTTCAAAATGAATGGGCCATTAACAGCAGATAATTGAATCCTTGTGGTTAAGAAGTGTCACTGAATTCAATAACAGCTGTACATATATCTGAAGCCAACACACGGTTTTGTCAGACACCAGATAAGGTGATGGAAAGCAGTACAATTCTGAGCAACAAAAAAGCATTAGTTTATAATAAAAATTGAAAATATGAAGGGAGGCTCAAACATTCTTAGCAGGGACAAACTTTCTCCAAAGCAATGAAAAGCTTAAATGGGAGTATGTAATTCACTTACTCTGGGGCTGCTTCACAAATAGATAAAGCCACAGGTTTGGTCTAGGGAAAAACTGAGCACTGGGGCTGTTACACCAGAGGTCTGAGGGAGCGGGAAGGGTAGTTATATGGATATGTCACAAATTTTACTTTGCCGTCTACCACTTCTGTCAAAGAATATACATATTTGTAGAAAGATCTCGTTCAAATTCAGTGTCCTTTGGATCATCTAGCTTAGCTCCCATACAGGGAGCAAGAAAACTGCTCCTGCATCAAGATTTTCCTAATTATTGAAGAGCCTTGACATCCTCCAAACCAATAAATGAGGTATGTCAATGATTTTAGATAGCTTCATAGTGTCCCATAGGAAAATGAGATAATTCATATGATAAGAGTTATTTTAAACCTGACTAATACTGTTACTGGAACATATACCTCAGGCACATGATGACAGCTAGACAGAAAAAATTACTTTAAAACTATAGCTAAATCTAGTCAGTATTACAGGTTCATTTTCACGACCTTAAGAAAATCTTGCTGCATATGGGCAAACCCCAGATAAAGTAATAACGGTATCTAAAGTCAGTAATTATCTATCTAGTTTAATGAACTAGGTCAGAGATGCACCACAATTAACACAGAGCTTATACCAGCTTTTCCTTAATTTACAGCCAACCATTCAGCCAGGTGGGTGCATTTTTGTGCCTGTAAAATCATAGCAACAGGTAAAGTCAAAACCAGGACTTCATGGACTTCCTTCATCTTGTAAGCTTTCTTTTTCATAATAGAAAAGCTGCCCTGGCCTCTTGGACTACTTCTCTTTGACCGTATCCCATCAGTTAGCTGGCTCTTTGCTACATTGCTAAATGAGTATCAGCATCTTCTTATTCTAGCTTTCTGTCTTTGGCTTCAGCTGTCACATATTTGATTATCTCCCTAGCTAGTTAAAAAGGCACCCAAATATTCACGTTGCCCTTGCTTTCAAGTTGGAATTAATTATGATTGCTTTCACCTTTTATTTTGATTGCGGCTGTACGTTCACGAAATGCTTTGCTGAGAATGCATGCAGCCTATATTGCCAGTAAGCACTCTCAAAATATACCTACTGAAGAAGCTCCTGTGCCAGAAAAAAAACATTGCAAAGCTTGAAAAACTTGTGCAGAACTTAAAAGACTTTCTCCTAATTAAAACTTTATTATTTGTATTAAACATATGAAATATGAGGCTAATTTATGCAGCCCCAGAATACTATTTTCCTGTAGATTTTGTCAATCTGCCAAGGTGTCTCTTTGATATTTTCCGATATTTCTCCGATGTTTCCTCATATCTTTGTAAGCCTCTGTTGATTATAGTTGTAAAACACAAATTGGCTCACAATTCTCTTGAAGATAGGGTTAGGACTGAATCTATAATGCTCTTCCTGATACATTTGATAAAGTCAAAAGCAAAGATTGCAGAGACATCCCGCGTATCAATGTAGTTCTATGTAGTACTTCACAAGCATTGTCCCCCAAATAAAAATGATTGATTTAGGCAAACCGTGGATTTTGAATCTGTAATCACTAATAGACAGCTGCTTCCCTGATATAAAATGACATTGTTATATTGACTTTGATGTAGCAACTCTAATAAATATCTAGAAACAATGTATAAGTAATGGACTTTCTAGCTTTGATCTTTGGTTATGCTTGAGTCATTTTACTTTAAATAACCATTTTCAAGTGCTAGAAAGTTGTAGACTGAAGCCAATTTTTAATATGTGGTTTTGATGAATCAGAAACCTGAAATTTTTGCCAGTTCCACCTTCAGGCCAGAAGAAGGGGAGTCTAGAGCTGAGCTCGGCTGCACAAACTACCCGTCATCCTGCAACTAAGGACTTTGAGGTAATGCCAGAATGATGCATGAGTCTCCCTAAGGTAGCTTATGATCATACTTTTGCTCACAGACTATTCCTCCCTAATTTCTAGACATTATTTTATTACCGATATTGCCGTCTAAAATTGAGGGTGCTATATTTTATCACTTCCGAGATGCTGAATATAAAAATGCAACCTGCATGATCTTATTTTGTGATTAGTGTTCTACCAGCAGCAGAAACTCTCTTTAGCCTGATAAATATCTATGGAAGACTCTATTTGTATTTAGGATTAAATAGATGATGAGGAACATTACAAATGGAAAATAATTTGTGCCTTCCCCCCGCCCCAGCTCCTACTTAGTCTTAGTCTTTGCCTTTTCCCAAGAAATCCTTTAGCTAGTAGGAAAAAAACCTCACAGAAATTCTGCACATTTTATGAAAGATTCACTGATTTTCATTCCTGCAGCAGACAAGGAAGAAATTACTGTGAGCCATTATGTTTCGGAGAATTGGGAATACCCCGTGCAAGCATAATGGTGCCAGTGATGCAGGTGATACTTTGGGGAGCATGACCTTTATGAAGAGCAGCTGCACACAGCAACTCTCTTGCCCAGCCAAAAGCACTCACCCATGAAGACAGAGAGGCAATGCACAGAGTCCATAAGCACCTGAGACCAGTTACCAAGAAGGTAGCCCATGAATATGAAAATACAGCTCACAGAGCACTCTGCAGCCCTCTGGCAGGCAATGTCACCAAGAGCGATGCCCTTCCACTACAGAGCATATATATGGGTTTTTTTTTTTATTCCATCAGAATTTGTGCTTGTGCTCTGAGAATTCATCAGCTAGCTGTAAAGGCATAACAATAGCTGGTCAAGGACAGAGCACACACAATGCCTTTTCACACGGGGCAAAGGCAATCAAGAGATTTCACACATATTTGTGCTGCCTGAGAAACATCCTTAATGTGTGGGGACACGGACAAGGGTAAGAGCAAGAAAGATAAATTATCTGGCTCCGAGCTACAGTCAGCCTGTGGATAGAAGCAGATTGACACAGTTGAGTACAAGCACCATGAGCCAGAGCCTGTAAATACCTGTTAGAGTGCAAGCTGGTCTAAGGGAGGAAAAATGCCTCTGTCCCCTTCTTCCAATCCCTTCCACTCATCTCTGTCTGCCTCTCCTGATAATTCTATCATTCTTCTCAGTGAGCAGGAAGGGATAGTAAAGGTAAATGGCCTTTCTAACCCTGACCTTGGATATTTAAGGGTGAGGTATTTAAATTTGTAAGCTAGATTTAAGGGTCGTCATCCCATGGAGAAGAGTTCTTAGATTAGCAGTCATAAAAACTCCTCAGGAATTACAGCTAAACCAACTCATATAAAGCCTCCCATTAATTCCCTTTTTGCACATTTGCAAAAATGGATTGAGGAAGGTGAGAGATATTCAGTCCTTCCTGAATCCTAGTAGCTTAAGTGGCTACTGCTATAGCCCTTGGCTAATTACACTAAGAGATGCAGATCCTACAGAAAGATTTAGACCCGAGAAGAAAGACAGAAGAAAATGAAAATTTCCTTGAAATATTCCTACCTGCCCTCTTTCTAAAGCCTTCCGTATTCTGTGTATGTTGTAAAATGACTTATGATTTGCGATATCTGAGATGCTTTCAGGGAAGCATATATACCGGAAAGAATTCATTTTCTGAATTCAGGTCTGGCACTGCATCCAACGTTCGCGAGAAGATTAAGATACCAGGAACTGGCCCAATACAGCCAAGAATATAAGGGACAGCCTTTGGATTTGGTGGTATCCTGAACACATCAGTGTAACACACACCTCTATTTTTAGCACTGGCAGGCTGGTGTAAATACTGGATCTGACCTAGCACATAGCCCCCTGTGCTGCTTTTAATGAACGGTCGCTGCAAACGTTGCCCCTTTGTGGAGCGTAGACAGATTTCTTGGCTTGCGGAAACCCAAGTCAAATAAAAGGTCACTACTAACCTGACTGTGCTTCTATGCCATGTTCTACCCGAAGATCATGCTTTCCTCATCACTAAAATGAGAACAGCAACAGCCTTTAACTACTTTCCAAACTGGGTGTGCAGGTTTCCCTCCATGGAAACTAGATCAGGGAGCGAAAACCTGCTGAATATCTGAATCGTGTCCTGTCTTTGCTCAAAAATACAACTGGGACATGGCAACCGGGAAGTGTTTCCACTAATTTATATGAGGCTCTATCTAACCAGAGGTAGATACAGCTATAGAGCTATATCCAGCCAGATTAGGGGCTGAACCTCATCTCCACAAGCAGAAGGAGTCCAGAGCTCATTATAAATGTGAAATGCTCAGCAAAAGAGGGAGTCTTGCTCCAAGAGCTGCTGGTCACTGTGCCTTCTTCTTACAGTCCTGCACTTGACGAGATATTGGGAGCACTCCTCAGAAATTTATATCCTGAAATCCTAATTTCATCTGAGAACAGCTTAGTGATCATCTGGACGTATGACCGTATGGCAGGTCATACATGCCAGGGGAAGGTCTCAGAAGAGCTGAGTTTCCACCTTCTGAATGTTACTGCTAATCACTTTCCTCCAGACTGTGAAAGACAAACTGCACAGGACGCTGTCAGACTTACAGACAGGTCTACAGAAGAACTAGCCTTTTCTGTGTGTAGTAAATATAATATGATATTGCAGTATAAAAAAAATAGAATATATTGAAATAAAATATTATCGTGAATCCCTGATCAAGACATAAGATTTATTGTTTTTCGAAATAAAATATTAGCAATTACTTTAAGGATGACTGTAAATATCATCTATATCAGTGCTGAGGAGCCCATTTAACTTAGGAACTATTCACAATAGCTGCCATGCCAATAACCACCAACTAGACTACAGCTTTCTAACTGTTAGGATTGCTTAACATTAAGCAAGAAACTTATAAATTACAACCTAGTTGATCATTATCTAGATGAGCAACTGAATAAAATCATCCCAGAAGTGTTCAAATTCATGTACTATTGAATCACATTTTTTTATTTCTAAGTGAAAATGAGAATGAGTCCATGTTATCTTAGTCTTATCTCCACAGAGAGATAAAGACAGCTACTGTCATCCTATACACCAGGTATGCTGCATTTGGGACATCTTGCTTTGGGAGCCAAAGAATACGATGACTTTTAAGTACAGTCTTCTCAAAAGCAGGTTACTAGCTCCAGAAAAATTTTACCAACAGAGCAAATAAGAAAATCATTGCTGAAGCTGCAAGTCAGATGGGAAGACACACTTCTTTGCAGCTTCATTTCCAAAGAGAAGAAGAAAAACAAAAAACATAAGCAAATACAGGTTTATGATTAAAAATACAGTTCAACTCAAACCATATATCACAAATAAAGTCTGCTTAATGTAATTAAAACTGAAGACACCGAATTGATGGCCTTGTAGGCCAGTCACACTGTCTGCTGCAATCCCTACACTCGCTTGGATACTGGGCTGGTAACTGCTTAAGAAATGCCGAGCGATGAGTGAAATCAACCAATACCGAACTAAATCTAGTTGCTGTGTTAGTGAGTTAACTGTAAAGTAGCACAGAAAATATGACAGGAGGTAAGTTGATGACTTTTTTTTAATAGCTTTCATTATTAGAAGGAAATGTGACCTCAAGACAAGCCCCATAAAATAGATAGATAAAGGGAAACTGTGGTGGTATCTGAAAACTAATCTTCCCCACCCTTCCTCTGCTTTGTCTTGTTATCTTCAAAGCAAAGAGACACAGCAATCACGCTCTAAGGCTTCAAATGAACAGTTGGATCAACTTTGGTTTAATTCCATAATAACCAGAGTTTTCAGGAGTTTTGCCAGGCCACAGGGACAGAAAGTTCAATGCAGTCTGAGAAGGGCTGTAAAGTCCTGTCCATGAGCACAAGAATTTGGCCAGTGGGATGTTCATTTTAATGCTGGGCTAAGTTTGTCAAAAACAAAGCCTTTCCAATTAAAAATTAATTGTCTCTAGCAGTATAATGCATTAAAATGTAAATTTAAGGCTCAATCTTTTAAGGTGCTGAACCGTACGGCTTTAATCCACTGAGGCATTAAAGCATGTACTTAATCTTTGTACATGGATGGTCTTATTGATGTAAGCACTTCACTAAAAGGGGCCAGATTATGAAGCTTCTGTAAGGATGTAGCCTTCAGCAGTGAAAAGAGGTAGTTTAGGCCAAAGGCATTAGAGTGGGCCAGAGCCCACATATGTTATTTGCATTTTGAATGAGAGCATTTTAATAATTTAATCATATTTGAAAACCATTGTATAGAGACGATCCTTAGTCATCTGGAGGAACTAAGTCCTCTTAAATTCTAATTCTCACCCTTCTGCTTATTCACAAAATAGCTTTAAGAAATATCTTGCCATGTCTCAGCTTTTCCATCACCACAATACTTACCTCAAAGGGCTATTGTGCATGTCATTAAATAACGCTGGTAAAGCACTCTAAAGATATGCATTGGTATATATATATATTCTAAGAGAAATGATTAGCGTAGTGTTAGTACCATATGAAGTTTGATACAAATCCATGAAATATACTATTGGTTACAATTCTTTAAACACAATCTCCAGCATAAAGACATTAAGTATAAGAAATAGTTGACTGCTCTAGAACACAATTTTGTAAAACCTTCATTCTTATAGCTATATTATATTCAAATGTCAGAATATATCCAAACCCCTATTTTTATTTTAAGCTTGGCTGATTTATTGATGGCTGTGCTTAATTTTTAAAACATTTTCTCCTTTAGAAATTAGTCTACTGTCAACCCTTCTAATGTACACAGTCTGGAGTCGCAGCGTTCATCTTAAGAAGCTTAGCATTAATGTTTAATTCTGCAGTCTTTGCCCTAGCTGTGTAGAGCAGTTTTACAGTTTATGCACTTCTGCGATCAGTGGCGAACACAGATCCCATATTTTCACCTGCGCGGACAGTTGGCAATCTCTCCCACCCCGTTGTCCCTTTTTTTTTTCCCCTTTATAGTTTCCATACCCATATAACTTTTTGATAACATGTTAATCGTGAGAGCCAACAGCGAAAACGCTGAAATCCAAAGGAAAGCTGCTCTCTTTGGAAAAGAGGGTTGGGGAGGTGGTTACAAATCGGATTCTGTACTTACGGTCCTGGCTGGGGTATTTGCTTCTACATGTTGGCCTCCTGCCACCAATGGGTTTATTCGCTTCAGTCCTTAGTGTTACAAGTCGTTCTCTGTCACTGAGCAGAGCTTCTACCAACCCAAGAAGCATTCTTGTCTTAGCAAGCAGAAGCAATATCTTTTACTCTCCCACACTTCATAAATGACAAAATTAAATATGGGGTGCCTTATACACTGGCTTGTGCTCCCTCCAGGATTAACCTTAGCTTAAATGTACTGCTTTTCTTTCGTTTTTTCAGAACCTCCTGCCTACATTTATACATACTAAACACGTATTTCTCAAAAATGCCTTATATACACCGGCTTTCGCTATCTGCTATAGACCACACACTAGCAAAATGCTCTTTGCTCTAGAAGATTTCAAGGTCTGCTGCTCTGCAGTACACGGAGCCTGGATAGGTCCTGATTCAACAAAGTGTATGCTTAACATTAGACCATGCTTATCTTCCATTAAATCTAATAAGACTAGACACTTGCTTAGTGCTAATTATACATTTATGTGTTTTATGGATTAGGACCTGGATCACTTATTTGATTACAATTAAGCCTGTGATTGCATGTTCGCTGTGTGGGAACTATTGAGGCAAGGAGCCTGCCTGCATGCCTACTCCAAACCTGCCTCATTTTATGCAACAGGAGTTGTTATGACACTGCAGTTTTGAGGGGTTTCTATTAGCCTTGCAGTAATGGCAAATTCCATTCTTTTCACACGTCTACAAAAACAAAAACACTGCTTTTTTCAGTGCCTCTTGACCATTTACAGAGAAAAAAGCTTTACCGATGAGAGAGTTAGCAAACTATTCCCAACACACAAACCTTTTATTTGTGTAGCCTGTGAATATGTACACACAGGTTTTTTTCCAGAAGAGCTGTAAACCAGATGAACTCTTCTAACCTCACTCAAACTAAAACTAAGAGAATAAATACTCCAGGGAAAAAAAGAAGCAGCAGAGCAACCTTTAGCAAAAAGACACAGAGAACGTGCCATAAAGCCAGAACTGGGGGGAGAAGCTGCTGTCCCACACCCCTGTAATAGGCTTAGCACCTAGTGTGGCCGCAGCAATTTAACAATTGACCTTGTGGAGCCAAAACAACAGTCAGCTGGAAGCAATGTTCATTACAGTAGTATGAGAATGATGCATTTTAAAATCATTTTTAACAGGGTAATGCTTATAAAATGTGTTAAGTGGCTCGTTTCTTTATGCAGAATGTCTTCTGTAGACAAACGCATTAAGAGAAGCTGATATACTCATCACAACGGCCCTGCGGTGAAGGTAACAGATTGGGAGTCATTTCCTAGGTCTGTGTCCTTTTCATGTCTTATCTTTCCAAGACAGATTGCGAACCAGTTATTCTCATTGATGGGCAGTACTCACACGAGTTGTCCCACACGAAATAATGATGCAGCTTGCGGAGCAGTCATCCATCACTGTAAAAAGGCACTCTCAATGTAACCTTTAGATTGCATGAGATGTTCAGGGCAGTTACTATCTCTTCCTGCATTTAACTCAAAGGTCTCCCCTCAGCTAGTGTGTCAAAGGATCTGCAATATAGGGTAAGACAGCCTAAATTATAGCCAACAATATCTTTCTAGGGTATTTAAGTAAAGGTTATTACAAGCAAAATACTAAACTCTCAGTATTTTCCACAGTAAAGCCATCATAGTCTACACCCCTACATCTATTTTCAGCCTCAAAAGCAAGTTCGAGGCTAAAGTCATAAAAGAAAAGGAATAGTTAAATACTCATTCATCGATAAAGGGCTTTTTTATAAATATAAATGGCAGTCATTCAAACTATCAGTCATTTGGAGAGGAAGAATCAGCAGGCAATCTAATTCAAGGAATTAGATTGTAATGCCTGATGCAGATCTACCAGTTAATTTAAATAATGAGTCACCTGGTAGGCAATCAAATCTAGGTCAGGACATTTAGTGGGCTGAAAATAATGAGTCTAACAGCAACAGAGCTAACAAAACAATCCAGATAATCATGACAGCCCAGAGTGACAGCTCTAACATCATCAGACAGCGTGCACAAACTGTAAATAGGCAGAGCAAAGAGAATGAGCTTGCCTACGGAGGCAAAACGTATTCTCCAATGAAACTATTATAGAAGAATTATGTTTGGTTAAAAGGGAGCACACTGACAATCACAGCGAGAACGTACAATAGTTATGTGCTCTTACTGAATCTCCGATATCTGTGAAATCATTCTTTTTCTTTTTTCTTTTTTTTCCAAGTAAAGCAAATACAGTAATATTTAATTGTTGTTGATTTTTGAAAACAAGGCAGAAAGACACAACTTTTCCTAGGGTCTTTTCCCGATTTTTGCTTGCATGGATTGGCGAATGTGTTCTGAAACTAAGAATAGTTTTGGCTTACCAATGATGTTACTTAGTTATTCACACAAAATGTAGAATGGCAACAAAGATTTATCTATCGAGTTTCATCTTGCAACCTGCTAACCACATGCTGCTCCAGGCAACTGGCAGTCTGTTGCCTTGTTACTAACACTGGTCTGTTTAGCTCATTCCCATAAGCTAATAGGAAAACACATAAGAGATGACTACTAAATAAAAATTCTTCAACTTCAGCATCTTAATGTATTTTAAAATGAAAGATAAAGTTTCTTTTCACAATTACAGGCTAATGATGAGCAGCCCATTTTTTTCTCTCAATGAGCTGCTTTTAGTTTATAATTGCAATTTCAGTTTTAAAAGCATTATTGAGTAAAGCAACAGAGCTGCATCCACAGATTTAGCTAGAGCTCTGTAATTCCAGCTTTGTGTTCCCAAAGTTGTCACCAACCTCTTTGTCGCTGCAAAAGAGTCTGCGGGAGCCCTGCTGGCACTTTACGTGGTGCTTTTCTTTTCAAAGCCAAAGGATAAAGATTGGGTTTTATTCTCACTTACAGCAGTGCAAATTATATCTGCTTCCACCTGCATATACCATGGTGATAAGGCCATAACTAGCGGCTACCTGAAAAAAACAGTAGTGCAAAACAGGTGATTAAATGCCTAAACTGAGTTTTATAATGACATAAAAACTTTGTTTCATAGTACAATCTTAATCATTAGCTTAGAGTTATCCATAATAATTTTTTTCTTTTTTAACATTTTTACTTCTTTTCGTGCAAAAAAAAAAAAAAAAAGCAGTGAAAACAGTTTCTAAAGCACACAGTGTCAAAAGAGCAATGACATGGCCACCTCGTCATTCCCGCAGTGGCACCAGTTGGACCCCACCTAGATGGTGGTAACGCTGACCTGCGGCGGCCCGCTGCAGTAGCAGGATAACGGTGCTGGACAAAGAGATTGGAGAGATCCTCCTGGTCTCCTAATGACCTTCTTCATTTGCTTGCTAAAATCATTGCATATTTTTGTGCCATTTCCCCTCTCATCCTCTCCTGTTTAGGTAGCGGATTTCATTTAGAGCCTGTGAGCTCTGCTGTAGTGCAAGTGCTAACACGAAGAGAAGTCGTAAAGACTTACTACTCTGTCTTCTCTACTCTGTGCCAAAATAAGTTGTTCACTGCATTACAACCTTGGTGGTCTTTGTTGTTGCGGTCTCGTTCAATTTTATGTTAATCCATTTTGTGTGTTCTCAAAACGTAGCAAATTCATGAGAATACATCAGAATATAGATCTGAATATATCAGAAATAAAGTGAAATTCAGGTGCACACTTGGTTTCTAGAGTGTTTTGAGAGAACTTTGCAAATGAAAAATTGTTATCGTAAGAGTAGACTGGATATTTTGGAATATACAAGCAAGAACCAGCCCATATGGGCAGGATAGAAATCATGACCTGGTATCTGTTCCCTGTATTTAATTGGTATAAGTCTCCTTCACCAATACCGGACCCAGTGACAACTCAACTGCTTTTCATAACCTGTGAGTAGCACTTTTGAGCTGTAAATAGTAAAAGCGTTTGGCTAGCTGATCTGCTAAAATGATAAGCTTTAAAACAGTAATTTTCCTTCTTTTAGCTAGTTAGTTTTTACAGTTCATAGATGACTGAAATAGCAATGCCATTTGCAATTCTCTTTCTAGCCAAGCCTACTTAAAATGCTCGTTCAAAAGTAATAAACACGATATTTTTTCTAATCAGGTCCCCTTGGAGTGGAATCGTGGAAAAAGCCCCATCCCTGTCAGCTCATGCTGCTTACCTGCGCCTCTCGTTCTTCCAAACCCTGTCTGACAGCCACACCGTCACAACTGCCTTTCAACCAGAACCACCACTGAGTCTTTTAAAAATAATTTTATTTCACTTCCTAGCTAGTTCTAGCTTAAACAGCATATATAATTGCCTAATAAGCAGTTCATAAGAGGTACATAATTTCAAAGTGAAATGTTGAGCCCATCCAGGCTTTGACAGCAACAGAAATTAGAGATGCCTTTTAAGTTCTCCAGTGCCAGTTATTCTGCACCAGAAGAATCAGCCACCTGGCAACTTGTTGGAATACTGATTAAACTTTCCCATTATGCATGGAATTTAAGAGAAAAAAAAAAAAAAAGATTATTGTTAATATGGAGCAGCTACTGAATTTAAATGTAAAAATCTATTAACTGTCTCAGAAGTAGCTGCAGGATCAAAAGTAATGATAATAATAATAATAAAAGGAATATGTTTGTATTTGGACAAGGAAAACCCTCCATACCATTGGAAACTACTGCTACCATGTTCCCAGTACTCTACCTATACAAATAGTTCGTAGGTTCAGGGTCTAATCTTGTCTGATCTTCTGTGTAACACGGGCCATAGAACTTAATCCATGTATTTTTTCATTTAGCTGAACTATGGCTGCCTGACTGAGCTCCGTTTTCAAAAAGCCATATTATTTTGCTCTGAAGACACCAGGAGACGATGAGCTGGACAGAGCCTAGGATGCGTTAAACCCCTGAGGTTCCTTGGAAAGGCTCCCAGGTGCTTGCTACAGGTTGACCTCCGCTACTCGTGTTAGAATATCGCACTTCCCCTGTTTTGTACGCAAGGGTGGGTGATTCTGCCCAAATAACTGCTGCTTTAATAAACATTATTTCAAGTGTTTTAGAAGTGCTTTATTACAAAGTTAATGCAGATTTATTCTCCAATCCGGCAGATCAGGTAAAATACCAACCTGGGGGTTTATTTTATATCTAGAAGAGCTTTCTATATCTGGAAGACAGGAAAACTAGTTACTATAGTAGATATGCTATAGGAAGATGGTAGAATCAGCTGCGATTTTTAACAGAAGTGATTTTCTCTTGGAAAAATGTTGATTTCTGATAATTGATATGTTTGGGGTGATGCCTTGATTGTGATGAAATTGTGCCTCCCCCAAAAGAAATTAAAAAGCATTTTCATAAGGTCAAATGAGCTGGAATGTGTCCATTTGTTATTTAAATAACATTTTCTTTTCTTATGATATCGTTACAAATTAGATGACTGTTATGTGAAAAATTCTGAGATTTGTAGATTTTACTTTTATCTGAATCAAGCCAGAGGATCTTGGCTCTATTTTCAAAGAAAATATTGTGTTATTATGATGCTGGAACTATTTCATGATTACTTTTAGTTAAAAAAAAAAAAAACAAGGAACCATGACTATACAGAATAAATATAATATAAAGTAAAAAAAATTGCATAATTAAAAAAACCCTAACACTAGTTTAAATAGAAAATGCTTCCGAAGAAGAAAAAATTATTTTATTTTCCCATTTGATCAAGATGGAAATGTGCCTTTTTTTACTCCCAGGAAGTGAGAAAATAATTTTGTCTACGAGCAGTTAGATTTTTTTAAAAAATCAACTAAAAATGTAAATTATAAAACTATAAATTAAATATAAGAAACATTTAAAAAGTGAGCAAATGCTGATTAGTTTACTGTTCTAGATCTGTCTATATCTACAGCTTTGAAATACCCCTTTAACTTGTTTTTCCCCAGGATTTTAGGAAAGTATGGTACATTTAGTTTCTGAACAAAATTCTTATTAGTTAAGGCATTAATCATTGGTTAATTGTAATTACTTAGCCTGTGGAAAATTTGGGAATGGAATTCAATTGTGACTGCAAGTCAAATAAAGTTTGCTTTTACTATTGATTTAAACATTTTGGAGACAGATGTTCAATATGGTTTACTTAGCAATTTTTTTCGTAATGCTTGGTCAATGTGCTGAATAATAATTGAACTCAGTCTTTACACGAATTTTTGTATCACATATAAGTTACCTGGTAATCATCAATAATCTTAATAATAGAGGACAACACATATATTGCTTTTCCAATATGCCTCCACAAAATTACAAACTGAAATATTTTTGAGCTCCTATAGATTTTGTTGTTCAACCGCACACACCAGAAAATGTTAAGAATGATTTAAAGCCTGCAATATGTGCTTTGATGTCTTCTTTAAATGCTTTTCAGCTTTCCCAGTGATATCATTCAATCCACCTTTACTTAGTCTCATAAAATTGTAATTATGCTCAAAAGGCCAGATCCTCCGCCGGTTTTGCAAAGCACCAGCTGGGGATGGGGCTCTCGCGGCATCTGCTGCCGGCTCCCCTGTGCTCGCTCGGGGCAAGGCAGCGAGAGCTAAGGTTAAGGGCTTGATCCTTCTGGCACAGAAGTCAGTGTCCTTTTTTTTTTTTCCTCTCTCTCTCATCGATGTTAGTGTTGATGACTTCTGCTTTGTGAAAATAGTACGGAGTATCCAATAAATTTGTGTCTTGCCAGGCACTGACTTTTTGATTGAATTACAATGAGGCAGTGGTATGAGCCCACCTCTTCTGGGTGTGAATCTGCAAGGCAGGAAGAAAGCGGGATGTCCCAGGCACAGCAGCAGAGCAGTGCACGTCGTCAAGGGACGCGGGTGGGAAGAAATTTTAGTTGAATGGTAGAGTCTCTGATGCCTTAATAAGGCGCATTACTATATCTTTCACTCATACCCACCTGCCTAGTTCACAAAACTTGCTGGAGCTACTTACTGCCTTCGACTCTGCCTCTCTGTTGAATCCGGGTGAAACTGGCCCACCGGCCTAAAAGTCCATCCGATCTGAATAACTATTCCTTCAGGCCATATCACTTTAGGCTTTGAGAATGGTGATACAGAAATATATTTACTGAACACATCACAATTAGAGCTGCCAAAAATGATGTATGTAATTCCGAAAAAGTTAACTGGCTTTTTAATTAATGGAAAACTGAAGTGTACTAGCTTTTAAAATTGAGAAGTTTAGAATATTGGTTCTTCCATTTTCTCTTCTGCTTTTTGTTAGAGGTGTAAAAGGAGAAGGGAGAGAAATCAAAACAGGGGGAGGAGAAACTGAAGATGGAGACCTATTTGACCGTCATGCTAAAATTTATTTGCAAAACTTTTAAACGTCAATGAAGAAAACTTTCCCTTTCATATCGTGATGTCATGATATAATAATATTTATTTTTACAGTAAGTTAGTAATTCACCAGTATTGAAAGCTACTATGGAATTTTTCATAGGCTTTTGAAGCAACTACAAATTACCAATCCTACTGGTAGATTATTTCACTTGCATAAACTCTATTTTTCTAAACTTATGTCAGAATAATAACAGCCTTACTTTCTTTTCCACTTGGATTTCAATATATTTAATGGTATTTTATTATGGCAATTTACTCATTCATGTGGTCTGAATCTTTTGTAAACTGCCTACTTTTAAGAGAATATTTAAGAATTTTCCGAAATGGCTAAAAAGGAGGGGAGGGACAGATATTTATTTACAGTAATTAGAGATGTTTTCGTTTAAAATCAATTCTGATTTGATGCTGCTTCTTCAGTTCCCACCAGTTTTACTATGACTCACCTAAGTTGGCTGTATCTATTCTTATGCAGCAAAAAGGTAGAAGGCATTATTTTTCTGAAATACTGTTAGCTGACTTCGTCTCCCCCTTTTCCAGTGGAGGCTAAGGTAATAATTTATTGTGTAACAGAAAATTACAAGACTTCCACACTGACTCATCTCTGTTGATTTGGTTCTTTGTGAAAGGAGATGTGTAGCTCATCTTTTTCTCACTCTTTTTAACCTGTTAGGTTTAAATCTTAGGCTTAAGATTTGGGAACTTTTTAAACAGCAAGATGGGTAACAAGATGTTACCCTTCCAGTTCAAAGCACATTTGTGTTCCTTATGCCGAAGAACCAGCATTTACAATAAAAACCTGAGGACTTCATATTTTACCTTTTATTTCACCTTTCTTTTTTAATTCAGGTGATACAACAAAACCCATCAGCAAAGATGCTCACATTCTGCAAAGCCGTTTTGATGGCTGCAGAATTCCACGTATTGCACAAATCGAGAAGAACAGGTTCTGATGCAAGCTGTGGGCCAAATTCACCCGTCCATGTGGATCTTTATACAAGAAGAAGCAGTGCCGTCATGAATAGTACTATCATCAATAAATATAAGTATGTTTCTTTTCTCATAACTCTGTCCAACAAAGGAATATGGTATTAACTTGTTCTAACTTACTTTTACATGTATACTTGTTACCTATTTTTATATCTATAAGCAAAAAAAGCAATTCAGAGTAAAAATTTGAAGAGAGAATGAATACAGAGCAGCAGAAGTCAAGAGTTGCCAAATAACTATAAAGGACAATATCAGCAAAACATTCCACTGGCCTTCCTGAATTTGGTCATGACATAATTAATCCAGTCCAATCCCTTTATTAAAGAAATAACTAGTAAGATAATTTTAATGAGTTTTAAATTACATGTTATATTTTATATTCTCTGTAAATTCAAATATTGGCAATAATTCCTGTTTAGAAATATTTTCTGCTATTACAATTTCAATAACTACAGTGTATGGAAGTCAAGATATGCCTTGATGGAAGAAAGGAAACTTTGGATAATACATCATTAACCTTAGGCCATATTTTAATCTTCATTTCTGAAGGCTTCTCTTTCTGTAGGGTTTATTCATTACACATTGCCACTTACAACACGCAAATTCAGCAAACGTTGTTTATCAGAGTTTCTTTGTAAGCTAACAGCCGCCTGGGTTTCCTGTTGTGTTGTGGAGGACAAACAAGGAGGCAGATTCAACTGAAAATAAATGCTTGATGCCCAGGTTTGCAGTCTATTTCTTTAAACATAGTGGGATTATCCTTAAAAGCTGCGAGGACACATGGTAAAGTTTCCCAAGAGGAGCCTAATTCACGCTCTGACTTTTTACACCGGTTTGGTTATAGCATATATTCTAGCAGCCAATTAAAAAAAAAAAAAAAAGTAAAGGGAGATGAAGAAAGCAAACGTCATCCATAGCAACATCGGCTCCTCTGCTCCGATTCTCGCACTGAGTTATGCCTTACTTATAGAGTAAAATGAGGCCCTCAGAAACTAATAACTCAAACACAATAGTATATTTAAGAAAATATTCTAAACTAAACTAAACTTTTTGGATCAGAAGCTCTTTTTATGAAAGCGTCCATTTTTTCTGTTAGGTAATACCTGAAATTTTTGCATACTCCATACTTTGATGTCTTCATAAACCTGGAAATACAAAATATGTCCTCATTTGAGGGAAGGAGGAGATTCTTTACATCAAAGTGTAAACAGTTCATTTCTATCTTGGTAAACGAGGTCAGTCTGTTATTACTCCACTCTGCTTTTTTATTTCTTTCCCTGGATACTGAAGTCTTGTTTGAAACTAAATTCTCTGCACCTCCTTTTTCTGAGGAATTGAAAAGCCAACTTTTCTACACATCATAATTTTTTTAATAACCACAGGGGTTTAAATTTTGAAGTTTTTAGAAAATTGTAGCACTTGCTTTCACTTAAAAGACTAAATATTTTTCTTTTTCTGGTATTTTAATACACTATTTCAGTGTATTATTTAGTTGCCATTGCACATTCCGTTTCTTAGCTGTGTAAAAGTTGCAAAGTCACATGAATCACGGCAGTATTTAATGAGGGCTTCATGTGATACCCAAGGGATTATTATCAGAAACTTTTACTAGGTACTCAAAACAACATTTTCAAAAGTATCTGCTTATTTTGAATTATTTTGTTACTCTATGATTATCAGAGGTCCTGGGTCTGTGGAGGACATTCGCTGGTCTTATTTATAATTTTAGGTGCTCACAAATTTTCAGAATCCAAACTCCTATAAAACGCTTTTTTTTAGTGTCACCAATGTCCACCTGAGTTTTACAGAGGAGTCAACAGTACCACTTCAAGTCTAAATTGGTGGAGCATTAGGGAGCATTAGGGAAATTTAAGTTTCATATTTAAGTTCAAATTAATTCAAATTTAAGTTTTCATATTTATATGAATAACAACAGAAAAAGATTTCAGGAAGTTCTTATCTAGTAAGATTTTGTTACAAAAGAAACTCTTAAAAAATTACCCCCACTGCATCTAAGTGTGATGCTAATCTAAATTCAATGTGATAGTTTACTTAAGTAAGGATTAATCATGTGAATAAGAAAGCTTGAAGGAGTGGCTCTGATATTTGTTACAATTCTATAATTACTTTCATAACCAAGAAATCATTGACCAGCTTTATTTTTGCAAGAATTGACCACATTTTTTCACCGATTCTGTCATTTGTCTTTTTAAAGAATGGTCGAAGACTGAATAGAATTACAATACTCTTCTGTCGGGAAAAGAAAGATTAAATTACACTTCATATTTTACATGAAGAAAATTGTGGCTATTTTGGTCATAAATACAATCTATAAGAAAAAGATATTGAATTTGGATTGTCAGTGTAATGCTATTATGCTGGAGTAATATAATATCCACACTGATATGATAGGTGCTCTCAGAAAAGTACAGATATGCAGTATGATGCAGTACACTCTGTAGATGAAATGTTCTCTCTTAATATATACCCTGCATAACAATTTCAGGATAATAAATGATGGGTGGATTTCTTATTATTGATTTTACCATTTGAGATAGTTGGAGGTCAGCATACATTTACACAGCACAAACTACAAATCCCAGTAGTCATAAGCACACTGCATCAGCCTTCTTTTTCCAAATAGGTGGTACGAGAGTAAACACAGAAAATAATAATCCTTAGTGCTTAGCAATTTCTTTTATTCTCCTTTATATTATACACAATCCTTTTGTGGGAAAGCCCTTAAGAGAAGCAAAATCAATAGGACACTATGAAACTGTAATAGGAGTCTACAGAAATCACTCTAAGAGCAACCAGACATAATAGAAAGTGATAATATCGCTATAGGACTTTTCTTTCTAGGGCAAAGAACATAATAATTATAAAAAAAAGCAGAAAGCTTGTTTGTTTGTTTCTTCTAGTAAGTTGTCTTACATTCTACAAAGGCTGAGGAAGAAAAGGTGTCCCTATAGCTCTGAACATATCCTTGAAATGTGTACAGCGAGGAATACCTCCAGCCTGAGCATGACAAGCCCTTGTAGGAGGCATTCCTCCTGAAGGACTCACAGAAGAACCTCAAACAGAGTCCATGACACTACGAAGGGATAATGATATAGAAAAATATGAAACAATGAGGTTTTTTATTTCTCCAGGTAGTCTGAGATGACTGGATGCTAAATTTCCAGTGCAGTGGAGTGGCTTTTTTCTGAGCTACCATGCTGTACTGAGCCCCGCTGGAGAATAAGCAGATGAGACAGCTCCTTCAGGGGACCATCAGCACTTCTTTATTGATCCCTTGGAAGGAAGTGCCAGAGCAAAGTGACTGCGTTTTCTGCACAACGTTTTTGTGGGTTTTCAACATTAAAGTGATTAAACTATCATAGTTTGAGTGCTTTAGCTGTGTGTGGTTCCTTCCGATAACGGTATATCTCAATGAGCTGATTATTCACAAAACATATATTAGTACAACACTAGAGGCACTGCAAAGATCAATTTTATTTAACTTTTGTGTTTAGTGATACTCTTAGATATTTCCCTGTTTGAGTGATTATGACAGTACAGGCCCTGATCCAAACCTACCCACAGTCACAAAGAACCTAGACTTTGATTTGTTTATTTAAGCTTGATTTAGCTACATACTAAAGCCAGTGCTGAATTTTAAGTATACAAATAGTTCTATTAAAACTGATGAGCTTAACATTATATACAGGTTAGGGCATATGTTAATATAGAAAACACAGAAATAACTTCTGCAATAAGCTTCCTGTTCACAACTGATAAATTCATAATGGGAACATACAAAATGAGTACTTATAAATATATTCAAAGGAAAGTTCAGGCTTTAATGATCTGCTGGATCAGAGATTTGAATATTCCATGTCAACTCTCACACTTAGCCTGAAACTTCCAGCCACAGCATCTTTTTCATACAGTTTAGCTTTTGGTATCTCATGGAGGTACTTTGAATCACTGCATAGAGAAAAACCTATCTTTCCTGTATAGTCAGGTCTGGCTCCTAACTCCGGATAATTAAAATGTCTAAGTTAAACTCCTAGAGAATCCGAAACACATGGTGTACACATCCTCAGTCAACAACAAAAGATCATGCCAAGTCCTACGCTGTTTCAAGTTGCTACAAATTTATTGAACTGAATGGAGTTAAGACCCATTTGCGGTATGCGTATGTTGGCTTGTACAACCATCCTCCAATCATTTCTGTAGCTGTGCGATAACTACGGAAACAATTTTTTTGACAGCGTAGCCTTCTTCTTGCAGAATGTCTAAAACTATCCAGATCGAGTGCTGAACTGACCCACAGCATTGGTAATACTGAGGATATTAACTATTTTCATTCAATATTCTAGCCACAGAAACACCACTTCAGCCCACAGATTCATCAGAGTGTTTTAGTGTACCTTTTACACTTTCATTATTCTCTTTGCTCCATTAATAGAACTATTTGCATGAAAGAAAGAGCAAATTGTCTTCTTACTGATCTATTACAAGGTACATTAATGAATATAGGGGAGCTTTATTAGTACTTTTATGGTGTACCCATTCACTTTGAATTTGTCGTTGGTGTTATTGCTATAACAAGTCGCTTCACAGATGTCTGAAAGTGCTATTAGGTACAGCAAACCACGTATTGGAACCCAACTCTTACATTTCTTCCACTCTCTTCAATTGTAAAACCAGTGTTTTTTGAGCAACGTTTACTAATAATCGTTTGATGACAACTGATATTTGGGCATCTTAAATGTATTTGAACAGTATACTGCACTATTCACTGCAAGTTTCATATGACTTTGTCCCTGCAAAGTGATAAAATTTTTTTTTAGAGAAGCAAGAGTTGTAAAACAAATTTTGAAGAGCAAAGTATTGAATTAATGTTTCATCACATTAACTAAACAATATCCAGCAAAAAACTCTTCTACAAAATACTGCATTAAACTTAACACAAGATTGAATATCACACATGGGCATATTCACTGCAGCTTTAGATCCTCACTAAGAATAATCTTCTACGGACACCTTTGGGAATTTGGCTTGGATAAGCATGGAGAAATTAAAGCCTACACTGAGGAGGACCTTCCAGCAGATACACGTATTTTTCTTTTTCATACAAATTTTTTTCTTTTTGTTTTAAAGGCTGGTGAACACCACTGAATATCAGAAATGAAAAGGCAAATTAAAGTGCCATGTCGCTTGTTTGTAGTTGTTACCCACAGATCAGCAAATGCAACTGTGGGATGGCTTGCTTGCAAACATCGCGTACAGGATAACAAATGTGTCAATTCTACTGTAAGTTCTTCCACTACCCCAAAGCAGCAGCATGTTTCTTTTTGTTAGAAATAGGTTTAGCCGTTTCCTGGTAGGGATAGTAAACTGTTTATGTTTCAGTAAAACATTGTAGAGAAGGCAAATATGACTTCTTACATGACATTTTATGCTGCTGAAGAGGTAGGTCGAATATCTTTTTTATAAATCATCAGCTAAATACTTTGTCCACTTTTTGATTTCCTAAAGAAATACAGAAAGATTCCTCTATTTGCTAGTAAGCTAAAAAGCCTCACCCAAGATTATGTCTTGCTCTTTATCTGTTTTAAGGAGTGCAAGCAGGGGCTGTGAGATCTGGGCTCACCCTGTTTGATGGGACCTGTTAGTGACGGTGATGGGAACTAGGAGAAATATTTACAAGCGTGCATGCTACAGAGAGCTTTGACATGAGCTAACGTCACTCCGTGTTCATAATCTCTTCATTCACAAATGTTCTTCAACTTGTGGCTTTTCTTTTCTTGCAAAGTACTGTTTGTCAAAAAGATTTGAAGAAAATCTAATCTGGTAAAAGGCTTTAAACATCTCAGAAGTAGTACAATGAGGTTGAAGTTAGCATTAATGTTTATATTCATGAAAATCATCATTGTCTGAGTGTTTTTATGCTGCTTTTTTTCCAAGCTGATAACATAGGCTGACATACTGTGATACATTTTTTATAAAGCATTTGATTATTCAGTTTGATTTCCTGAAGGCTTTAGTGTCTAATTTACTGATCAGCTTAAACTTTGTGGTGAAAAATGAGAATGACATTTTATACAGACCTGCTATGGTGTAGCAAGATTAGATGCAGCCAATCTTCATGAGACTGTAGAATTAATGTTAGTCCATGATAAGTACAAGAGCGGCAGAGCATATGGGGTTACTAGGAATATCTAAAAAGGAATACAAACTTTCTATTAAATCCTCAAAATTTAAGGAGGAAGAAAGGAGATATACTGCTACCAGATTTAACCCCCACTTTGGTGCTGATCTTGCAACATTTACACTGCAAAAACTAAGATGTCTCATAGGTTTCTCATGTGTGATTGCATAATTTTTCATTCCAGAGTTCAACCTGATTCTACCTATGTTTTCCAGTCTCCATGGAGGGATATTAACTAGTCAGATTTTGCAGCAGGTGAAAGTGATCCCAACTAAGCCTTCTTTGATGCTAAATCAAAAAAATAAAAGCATGAAATAAAAGTGTTTCCCACCTTCTCAAGGTTTATATGAGAGCTGCCTCTCCTGCAGTATCTGGGCTAATTACTATATCGTTTCTCTTTTAAATTATTCTTTAATGTGATGTCATTCACACGTTCATTGTTGTCAGGGATGTTTAGAGTATCAAAGTGAAATGTAAGACTGAAGAAGCATATGCATACAGAGGACAGAGGACTATGTGTATTCTAGTAAGAAAGCTTCATGGGTTTCCAGCTGGAGTACCTTATATGGAAAGTAGCCAGAAATAAATTACATCGAGATAGATTTATCTCTGTATTTAGAGTTCAATGTTTTAAAATATTGATATGAATATTTGCACAGGTTATTTTAAAACAAAAAGCACAGCAAACATGAACACCAAGACAGAAAGCATCAACTGATTTTTTTTTTCCTGTTATTAAGCCTTTGACATTCATAAATCACCAAAAAAGCTGACCAGATCATCTGAAGCCTGTCCAATTTATCATTGCACTGATAGGTTACACTTTAGAAAGTTGCTTGCTCATTCTAATCATTACCCTAATTTGAAATGGCAAGATGAATGCTTATATTGATTTCATTAAGACAGTATTTTTTGCCATTAGAAGCATTGTTTAATTTTTCCCCCCCCTCAGGTTTAGGTGCCAGCTCAGGAAAGCATCTGAGCATCGAGTTAAACGTGTACTTGCTTCGCTTGGATTTTAAGCATCTACTGAAGGGATGAAAGCATTTAAATAATGCACGTAAATGCTCTCTGCATAGGAACCTTGATATCAGCATTTTTAGAGAGAGGTATTGATTGCAGCTGGCCTCGCTGTCACCAGGGACTCCCAGCCACCACGCACATCCGCGTCTCCCAGGGGACACCTGCATCAGCACGCCAGCTTATTGGTACTACTGGTATTGCCATTTCTTCTCCTTCAGTGTCTGGTCAACATTGTGTTAGCAACAAGACTGTTTTCTCTACAAATTAAAGATAAGGTTTCACAGCTACTAAAAGACATTAGGAGTTCATCCCCCAAGGACTTTCTACTCAAGTTAAATATCAAGTTGTTATTTTTGTGCCTTGGATCAACATGAGCTAATACATATTATAGGAAATTTTGTTTGTCACTGTGTATCATCTTAGTATGGTACTAAATCAAACTTGGTTAACTGATAGCTACATACAGCACTGGTTTCTGGTGTGCTCATGCTGATTTACTTTTGTATCATATTCTGGAATTTGATATTAGCCAGTTTTTCAGAATGCAGAACTGTCAGCAGAAGAGGAATCAAAAGAGAAAGAAAATAAAGAAAAAAAGTTTGCTAATTAGTTTAATTTTAATTCCTTTAAAATATGCTATGTGAAACAAATGAACTTAATTGAACTGACATCTTTTTTTCTTAATAATTTTTTAAACTTAAAAATGTACACAATCTAGCTTCAATGTTTTTCTTTATATTACAACTCAGACCAAGAGGTGCTTTTAAAACTGAAGTTATGTCTTGCAAAAGAGAAAAATATTTGAAAAATCCTAAACGATACATCAAGCCAATGAACAGAATCAGCTGCTTTGGTAAAATCACTGGTTTGTTGCATTTCACAAAAACAGCAGAGACCCTCCCCTGGTTTTGATGAATAGTACATGATTCGAGCGATACAGTAGAATAAATGATCTTCCAAGTGTTATTTGTCCTGATTATGCAGCTGTTTAAAGTATATATGGCAATTATAGAGATGCAACTTGTCAAAAGTTAGAAATGATGCCTCCTGGCAGGCCAGCACACTCAGAAGACATGTCAACTTATCACGTAAGCCCCCCCTAAATGTTACCATAAACAGTAAAGGGGAAGGGGACAATTTTGCCATTTACCAAAGCATTTAAATAATATCCTTGATTCTCGCAGCTGCCTGTTCTCCTTTCCGAGCTCTGCAACCTTTTCCACTTCGTTCCTCTGGGAGTCGCAGAGATAACTGCTTTTAATAAAACTCCTCAGAGAATTTTCTCACACAAACTGAACAAGGAGGGCTGCTCCAGCAGATCAGCACTGAATTGGCGATAGTCCTCGTTTTGATATGCATCTCTGCTTTCCCTGACCGAGCTCAAGTCAACAAAGTCATCATCATATCTTTGCCTCACAGTTCCTTCACGGTTCATTTTTTTCCAGAGTTGACTGTCACTCCTATTATTAAAATATTTAGGATGAATGCTCAGCATGCCTTCAGCACCGTTTCCAAGTGTCCTACTGCCTTCCACTAGTAATGAGCAGACTGGAGGAAGCCTAACTCCAAACCTTTGAAGAAGCAGCTATAGGAAATCTTGTCATAATAGCAGTGCTTTTAAATTACTTATTAATAAAGCAATAGTTCCCAGGACTACCAGCCAAAGACCTAATTTCTATTGTGCTAGGCATTTTACTGTCACAAAAATTAAAGGATAGTTTTCTTTTGAAAGAAGGTTTAAGACAGTTGAAGTAAACAACAGAAACGTCTTTAAGCAGTGTTGGAGCTTAAGTATTTTTCTGTTGGCTGATAGCTAGTTAATCATTCTGCTTTCCTAGGAAAATTCTTAAGCAAAGGCTTAATTTTAATAAATTTGACTTGACTGGACTTAAACTTGGACTTAATTACTCAAATTAGGCCCTATTAAGTAGCTCTACAAACGTTCATAAACGATGCCATTTTCTGTGTGAGAAGTGCGATTGAAACACAGCAATAAATGAGTCAACAGTGCAGTGAAAGAGATGCATTGGATTTCCAGGTGTCCGCTACTCTCTAAACAGCGGTCCATCCAGGAGATTCAGTATTTGAAAGACAGTGTCACTTATCAAGCACAAGAGAGTCCAAATACGTTAATCTCAGAGGATTACAGCCAGTACAAATGGAAACAAACTTTCAAGCTCTTTTCTAAATTAAACAATTAGCTCTAATATTCACATCCTCAGAGACATTTCAGCTGAGCTAGCATGTCTAATTTATAATCAATGATTAACAGAAGATACAACTAATTTGTCTTTGTTATTTGATTTTGCCACAGTCAAATTTACTCAGTAAAATGGATTGAAACAATGTCCTAAAGACTGGTGAGCATTGAATTAGAAATCTGGTATGTGCTTCCTTTGTAGGCTAGCGCTAAATAGATGCAATATAGGACAGTATCTCTTGCATTAAGTATTTCTAACAAATTAATTTTGACCCATGAGCTTAATAAAGTCTGCTAAGTAGGCCCAACCTCTCTGTTAAGTTAAACGGAGACTGAATATTTAATTATTTTAATTGTCTGATAAATTTGAAATTGAGAAAGTAACAGTCCTGAAAATCTTAAAATATATTTTCATCCCTGTGTGTCATGAAGCATTACTCTAGCGATTTTACTGCAGTCACGAGGTTACAAAGTCAAGCCCAGCCACCCCTGATGGAATGAGAATTGCCCATTAGTTCAAGAAAAATAGTTTTCCAGGGGTGAAAGTACCAGTCCAGGGAAGCCAAGGCACATTGGCAGGAATATTTAGCCTGATGATTAGGCAGCAGCAGGTCTAACGAAGACGGGCAGCTGCAGTAGCAAGAAGATACGTCACGCTGAAGTCCAGCACTGCAGTGGGCTGCAGTGATTCATATCATAACACATGTGACACGGTAGCGGTTAATGCGTGAAGCACTTTTGCATTCACATCCTATAGTAAATATGGACAGAGATGCAAAATTTCGAAGCAGGGGTGGTGGTAGTAAAACGATGCCGTTAGCCACAGATTGCTGGCGTGGGCTCTCCCATTGCTCCAGGCTCCCGCTGCTGCAGAGCCTTTGTATCGTTTCCATCACCCCAATTCATTTTTAGGCTTGAGAGCATTGTCAGTACAAACCATGAGATTTACTCTGATGCACATCAGGTTTCATGGAAACCTCTTATATCTACCACGCAAGAGAACTGCATGTGGTTTCAGCTGGCACTGCTGTTGAGAGAGTTGGTCCTCCCTCCTCAGTTTATCCCAGGCACACCCACAGCGCCTGCTGAAGGGAAGCAGGGAAAGCTTTCATTGTCACAGGGCAGGGAAGATGCAAGGAGCAGAGAAATACCCAGGAGAAAGAGCGAAAGGTGCAACTAAAGCCTTGAAGAGCAGTAGCTGACTACTCAGCTACAGCTCCAGTATATCATTTGTGAGCACTCTAATTTCAGAGCAGCACCACTGAAGTCAGTAATAATTAAGACTGAGATATTTCTTATGAGGACCATTTAAAAAAATAAAGTCTTAAGAAGGAAGCAGAAAGTGACGTTGCTGTTCAGAGGAAGGAAAGCGCTCCCACCATGGGGCATAGCCTGGGCAAAGATAGTTGCACATTGTGAGAGATAGATTAACAGGGCATCTAAGAAAAAATGTGATGATATGTTAGACACAGACATGCTGTATAGATATATCTATGTGTGTGTGTGCATATTTACATGTGTCAGAAGACAAGGGTGACAATGTTCTAATATAGGATTTACTTATCAGAAATATACATTAAAGGATGAGCACAGTTAAGTAACTCAAACATCCTTATTGTGGTGCATGCTAATTATGAGTTACCTATTCAGTTTGTCATCGCCAGGTCTTAGTTCCACCTTCGAACTTTTTAAAACATTGCTTTTCTTATGTAGCTTGCTTTCTTTTATGGGCTACATAACTTCAACTTGATATTTTCCTGCAAGATGTTTTCAAAATGGTTTGAACTGAAATCCTCTATAGTTTATGGCCATGCAGTGCAATAGGCCTCTTCATAAAATCAGTGCATATCTTTTTAAACATTTGGGGTAATAATCCAGTAATACAAACAGAACACTAGACCTATTTGCAGCTGAGCCATGTGCCATATCTTATCTAAGTAATTCTTTTACTGAGGAAAAAAATTAAAAATATTTTTGAAAGCACTCTCTCCAGAGGCTGGTTCTGCACTGGACGTATAAGGGCAGATACTAATCAGTCACAGTAAAATAAAATGGACAAAAAGCAACTAAAGTCAGCAGGCCGAGAAGTCATCCCTGTTAAAATCAATACTGTGATTAATGCTGAAACACAAGAGATCAGCATCGCAAAGTTAAAGCAATAAAAATAACAGTACAGACAGAAAAAATTATTTCATGAAAGATTCTGATCTGCTTTACTTCAGGAAACCATCTCCTATCTTTCTGTGAGGGACAGAGAGGGACCAAGGATTGCAATCACCAGAGAGGGAAGAAGAACAGGAGGACAAACAAAGTGAAAGCAAATCTCTGATTTTTTTTTTTTTAATATCTTATAAGCTAAACCATACAACCTGGCAGATAATTCCTGCTAAAATTAATGTAAAATCAGACTGGCTTTTCATAAAGCTGGTCACCATGTGCCGCAGACACTAACACTCTGCTACCACTGAACCTTCTCGCTGAAGGACTGACAGTTACGTTATTTCTGTCCCTTCCCTTGCTTTGGTCTTTTCGGATGAAGTTTTCATTACAGGAAGAACCATGTATTTAATTTCTATCCTGCAGGGAAAAAAAAAGAAGAAAAGCACTCTAAAGTAAACCGTGATGCACTGAGATAAAACTTCAAAAGATAATATTCAGGTTTATATATTTAAAATGCATTTGTTCAGAATAGTTTAGTCTTACAGACATTTCTGTTTACAGTCTCTGGTTGCTACATTGAAGAATGACCTTCATACACAATAAACATGGCAGTGGTCCCCTAGTTCACCAGAGAAGTGGCAATGCATGGTAGTCTGTTTTACAGAAAGGGATAAAGTTTACTTTACTGGGATTCTTGGAGAAAAGAAAGTAATAATTAGCCATTTATCTGTGAAGTCTGGCAGGTAACAGACTATTTCTTGTATGGAAATACATGACTGAACGTATTCTAAAACACATGAGTAACTTTTTCTACCCATAAAGCTACAATTCAACTATAATCCCAGCTGCCTGCTATCTCGCTCTACCTGAAGAGTGTTAGCACGCCCCAGCACAGCTCAGGGACAGGGCTGTCCTGGGCAGACGACAGCTGAGTACGAGCAACTTCAAAAAAGATCAAGAGAAAGACTAGCATTGAAACACCTTAGTTTCAAAACATTAACTTTAAAAGCCCTGCAACATGCAGGTAAATGTGTTATTCCAAAGAGACTAACAAAGAGTAACACCCATCTATGGGAAGGGGGAGAAAAGACAGTGATCTCTCCTACTTGAAAACTACGCACAAGCAATTCCTCTAAAATGTACAGGCTTACACCGGTATGTGATGAAAAGAATAAACGAAAAGACAGATCATACTAACAAAGAGAAAAGTCAGTCATAAGAAAATGCCTTTCTTTCCCCCTACTTCCTGCTTAGTTGGGCTCCCTGGAAAGAGATCTATTTCTAAAGAAATAGAAACAGATCGCAAGGACTTTGCAGTCTAATGTATTGTGCACTTAATAACGTCCCTCTTTCACAACAGCCCAGAATGTTATTGGTTTCTAAACAACGACAGTAATTTGCATTTACATTATAATTGACACAGATTGAACATGTTTTTAAAATCTTATCAACCTGTTGGGCTTACAATAATAATATATTAAAACTACAGCAGTTCCATAATACTTTATGTTTGTGCTAAAGATCATTATTTAGCCATCCTTAATTGCCACAAGCTAAATAATAAATGGTTTACATAAATTAGAAAGCCATATTGTACAGAAAGTGTTTAAATGATATTTTATACACCTAGCAGATTTTATTAGACAGCTATATTGGGCTTTGCTTTTCATCACCTTGTGCAAGCTTTTATATCAAAGATTTTAGTTTGACAATTATTTTTCCCCTTTCCATTTTATAATATTATTGATGTATAATTTATTGATAGAAGATTTTGAATGCATTTGTTGATAAATAGAGGAGAAGCTTTGTTCTCTGTAGGATCGTTGCTTTTTATCTTTTCTTCATCGAATTGTCAAGACTGCATACTTAATCACAGCTAGATGTTGGGCCCCGTCTTCAACGTCCTGAAGTCAATGAGAGTTTTGCAACTGATTTTTATTGGAGTGGGGCCGAGCACACTATTGGTAATGTGCAACTTAGAAATGCCATTCGCACACATATCAATTTTATTAACTCCCTTAGCATGGAATTGTCAGAAGGCAGTAGTTTGGCAGGCATTACTTCAGATTTATAGGGCTCCAAGATGACGCTATTAAGCCACGTTCACACCTCTGCAAATTGCCATAGCAACATAGTAGGACCAGTAGTTCCATCCACACTGGTGGACGCGACTCATCGCAGCCACCAAAACCTCGGGGGGCATCGCTTAGGGCTGTGAAAGTATATACCAATATACCTTCACACCAATAAGTAAGACACAAATAGTATGAGAAGATGATCACCAGCACAAAGACAAAGCAGAGATAATACAGAAAGGTGCGGGAAGCACAGGCATTTGATTTTTAATTGAATTGCTGTGGTGGAGCTCTGCTCTTTGGGTAGACACTTGCTGAAGCTTTTCTGCTCCACAGACCTGGGATGAAAACTGGAAATCCTTAAAATACCAGCAATACTTAAGAAAAAGGTGACCAAGCAGTCTGGCTCCAGTGCTGAAACTCACCCCACAAAGAGCAGAGCTGAACTCACCAGGTGTGCGGAAAAAGGGCTGAATGGCCAAGGAAAGAAAAGGCAGCTCTTCCTAGCAGCTCCTGGAGATAAACCTGATGCCGATGAAAGCCCTGTGGACCTTTCATGGAAGGCAGAGGATAATCTAGAAGGCAGAGCCACACCACTAAATTGATTTCTCTGGAAGAATGAACAGGGATTTTTCCTTCAGAAAGAAGAACTAAAAAAACAGACATGTATTTTAAGTGACAGTTAAAATATCTCCTTTTTCAGGAAAAATGGAGGCATAATCCCGGCTGCAGAAGATGTCACCATTTCAGCTGAAAATTGCAGGCAGTCTGTCATTGCAATTTTCTACACATCCAGGTTAGCCCTTACTACATCTGTGAATCCAGCTGCTTAGAAATATGAAGCGTTAAGGGACCACTATTTGTTTATACCACCTAAGGAAGAGCCTATCTGTTTTTAAAGCTTCATACTTTTAACTGAACTGTTACGCTTCTATTTGCCTGGGGAGCAAAATGTGGCTTTGACTCAAACAGCTCGTCAGGCTGTCATACTCGTACTTTTGAATGGTGCCTCGTAATCAGCGGACAGGTGCACCTGTCCTGTAATTTTAATACGTGCTTGAGCCTGAGTCACTTTTTTTGGCAATAGTGCCATTCCTAACTAATGCTGAATCACGCTGGCAACACTATTTAATAATTTGCTTTCAGAAGAGCTACACGCAGTACCTTCACAAAACTATGAACTAAGAAAGATTAATTTTCTTCCAAAAATTAAACTCATTATATACTTGTGAGTTTGAAAAGTTCTCTAAAGAGTTACCTAATTTTGAATTAATGCTTTCTGAAGTATTTCTGAACAATTGCTTTTTGATAAGATTATAGAGATATAGGTAGTTAACAGATAATCTTTTGAAATAAAGCCATTTAAAAGCCAGAGGAGTAATCTTCCCAGTGCCTGGAGATGGAGTGCAACCATCCTAAAAATCTCTTGGCTTTTTTGTTCTTTGTAAGATGATAAAACGAACAAAACTGAAGATCACATTAACGCAATGCAGAGATGCCCACAGAAAGTGGAATAAGGAGACTATGGCTACTTTGCAGGCCTAGCATGAGAGGGAAGCAAAGCAGTAGGAGCTACCTGCATCCACAGCAGCCAGTAGGCAGGCACACATCTGATTGCTTCAAACCAGATGCTTCAACACAGGTGTCCTGCCTTCCCTCTGGCTTCTAACCACAGGATAACAGCTTCCTTCTCTTCCTGCAGTAATATTAATTAGACAGTGCTCCAGCAGAAGACTCTTGTCATCTTCCAAGGCATACTGAGACAAGAGCGGGTGGGGGCATAAATCATATCTTCTCAAATTAGCTGGGCTGAACACGGCCCAAAGTTCTTACAATGCATTCTACCAAAGAGTTTTTACTAAAATGTCAAGCCATTGCCATGGCCACAGCCTCCAGCAATGCCACAGCTCAAAAAAATTTTTTTGGTTGATCCCATTAGTGACCTCCTTTCACCACACATACACCCAAGAGCAGCAGGAGTAAAGACCCTGCTCGTTGTCATAAGCATAGGATGAAGCCAGAAGACCCTTCTGAGAGGTGACTTGGGTAAGAAAAAGGAAAAGAAAATGAAAGTGATTTCACAATTAGCAGAGTAAGTGAAATGGTATTGAAATGGCAAAACAACCACTGCATCATTCTTGAGACGCAGCTCTCTACACTTTGCTCCAAGTTTATGTATAACTTGAGTTATTCTTTATGCACTCATCTGCTGACATGTGGCTATGAATTTAATGAACATATTTTGTAAAGATGTCTTAGCTGAGCAAGTATGGAACTTATTCTTTCCTTTTTTGTAAAACTGAACACTTCCTCATAAAGAACACAGTCACTAAGCAACTTGTATTTTTCAGGAAAGTGGAAGCAAATATACGTGGCATACTGATAATATGGCATTGTTTTTTCTTGCTCGTTGACAGGTAGTCACTAGCAGTCCTAAAGAAGAAAAAGGCCCCATACTAAAAAAAGTGAAAAGAGTAGTGAAGTTTAAACGTAGAGAAAAAACTGCAGGAGTCTTAAGGAACTGAGAGAGGAACAAGCAAAAGTATGAGTGTGCCATCATTTCCGTTGTGAAAATAATTTTAAAATCCTTGTCATTTGGGGCAGTATTCTCCATGCCAGTGGAAAGTAACATTTTTTCCAGTAACTGCAAGAGTCCCAAGACATATCTCTGATAAGGGGGCTAAAGCAGTACTCAGAGGAAGGGGAAAACACAGTAGAGAAGGGAAAACATCTTCTCATCATCATTTTCTCCCAGCATTTACGCTTCTTCACACATCCTCAGTTACAATTTCTTATCTTTTTCTCCTCCAAGAGGAATATCTTAACTGGTATCAGCCAATTCTCAGTAAATTAGTATTAGTATTTTTTCATTCATAACCATATTGGCAGGGTATTGTGCAGCTTCAGCTGGTCCATTATCCCTGTGAACTTGTATAATTGCCCTTTGGCACATGTCTTTGAAGCTCTGTGCCGCAGCCTTTATCTATCTCGATAGTACAGTTTCCCTTGAATTTCCACTTCCTCCCCAGCCTCTGCCAACCCTGCCCCTATCCCTCTCCCCACACCATCTGGCTGCTGGAAGACAGAGCTCCGCATATGTTTTCCCACCAATTGCATGCAATAGTCTTTAATCTCTTTCACTAACTCCCCCTCACTCCACCAAGCTTCACTCAAAACACGTTTTCTGCTCTGTTTAATGACCAGCATACCTCCAGGAAACCTTCAGCTCCTGCGTGGTTCACTTCTGCCTGTCCATCTTCAGCTTGGTTCAAGTTACCTGTTAAGATCTAGAGTATTACGTACAGGCTGGCTAAACAACATATTTTAATCTGAGTAAATTCTATCAGTTTTTCCCTCATTCACCATTTTCTTTTCAGATAGGTCACTCAGATATGCTTTCCCAGATTTCCCCACCACTTTAGCTGCTCCTTTAAATCTTTGTTTCCTCCAGGCTAGTCTCTGGCAAAGCTCTTTCCTGCATCCCATAGCCATTTCTAGGGTTACTAAGCTGCAACTCACTATTGAAAAGCCACCGACCTATTCTAGGTACAAAAGTCAAAGAGAGCCAAACAGGATTTGTCTTTAAAATCTACAAAGCAACAGTCTTACACACACAGAAAATATTTACAAAAAGTGCCATTGTTCATTCCAAAAGTAACTCAATATGCAGATTACAAATGCCTAGTGTTATCCAGCTCATGCCTAAACTTAAGTTCTAACTCTTTAACCTGTAGAACAGTTGGTAAAAATAGGTGACATTTAACGGCAAGACACTACTGGTGGAGAGGCTGCTGCTTCTTTTATACAGACCTCTGCAGAGCACAAGCTAACGTGAGCACAAACTCTACATTTTCTGTTTTTCTTATACATATCAGATAATTTTATAGCTTCACAAGCAGATTGCTAAGTTCAAAGAAAGGCTGAATATGTTCTGTACTATTTCACTATAAAGAACAAACCAATTTCCTGATTTCTTTCAATCTATCTGTAAACTACGAACTATGCCATCAAGTAACTACGTATTAGTTGTGGGTGTTGTAACCTGTCAGTCATGGCAGATTATTTAAATTATTAGGTTTCTTTAACAAATGGGCTTCTTTTTCCTTGATACCAAAATTATTTCCTTCTTAAAAAGGACACAATGTCCTCAGACACCTGTATGAAAAACTGACATGAAGATCACAGAACCTGGAGATTTGTTTCTGTTAATAGTTTTGTAACTTTCAGAAATTCCACATAAAATCATCTTTATGCAAGTGATTTTTTATCTTTGATGATTAAAACTTCAGGACTATAGTTACAGATTTTTCTAGTAGGGAGAAAAAACATGCAACATATGATACTATCAATTTTCTTAAAAACATATTTTTAGCAGAGATATTTTTAGAGATACTCCATAAGAAATGCTCTGCTAGGTCAGACCCACAATCCATCCAGTCCCAATTCTGTCTGTAATAGCGCCAGGGAAGATGCTACCTGGAGAGCTTGCATGACTTGCTGTGATCTGCAGCCCACTCCCACATCTACGTCTGTTGGAGTAGGAATATTAGTGCAGACATCTCTGCCTAGTCCCTTCCTTCAGAATATTTACAGACCAGTTACCCATAAATTTGTTTAATCCCTTTTTCAGCGCACTGATGCTGCCCATCTCATCCTCCTGAGACCATCTGCTCCAAAACTTTGCTACCATAGTGGAAAACTACTTTCTTTTGTACATTTCAACTGGATTTTCCAAGGGTTTCAATGAGCTCCAGAACCAAGCGGGCTGGTTATTAAATGCTCCTCTGTCCCATGCGAGGCTGGAGGCAGGGAACACAGGCCAGCACGCTCCTCTCTTTCCTGCAGGAAAGACCATGCCTGCAGAGCTGCCCACTCGCTGCTAGCCAGCCTGCGGGCTCTTCAGCTCCTTCCAGCACCACCACTGCACCGCTTACCAACGCCAGGAAGGTTTTTTTAGGCATCAGAATAAATCTAAGAATGACCATAGCAAAATGTAGTAAGTAAAGATATTTCCCTGAGAATACTATTTAGATTAAATAGGCCTCTCTTGGGGCTTTGTAATGACATACAGCAAGTCCCATTAACTAGTACACATAAATATCTCTAATAATGTAGTGAATGAAATGGACTAAGAGGAAAAATTGATAGGATGTTTGGCTTGTTTTTGCAGACTAATTCCTTAAGCAGCCTGTGTTTTAACTTTTTTTTCCCCTCCAAGTGGAATTTACATAGGTGCCACTTGGAGGCACTCTTATACTACTCTCACTCAAAGTTTATGTTATAAGCATTTCATGTAGAGAAATAGCCATTTTTTATTTCTTTTTTGCTCCTGATAATCACCCAGGAAGGGGTGATTAACAAAGTTTTGGGTAGTTAAACTCAGACATTACTCATATTACTGCCTTGCAACTTTGTCTGAGGTAAACAGTCCCCTATGCTTTCAATAAAACCAACTTAATTCCCTTGTGCAAAAGGTGATAAAACATGATACAATGGTGTTTCAAAGAAGTGGTTAGAAGTGATTGCAAACTTACATAAATTATTCACTTCGAAACTATGTGGGGTTTTATCACTTCAGATTTGAAATTAAACATCTAGCTTATAATTATATTCTATAAGTTAAATTATATATAATTATCTTTGAGAAGCACAGAAAAATCTTTGTGTTATAGGCACACATAATCTCTTCATTTTGATTGCATGTTAGATACAATGAAACATATTCCAAAGTTCTGTATTTGGAATAGGGTATCTCTTACACATGTGTGAAACTCAAATAATTATTTGCAGCTTAAGCAGAGATGACATTTTACCAAAGCATTTGCACACCGTAATAGTACTTTCAAGTTTTAAATGTGACACACTCCTTAGCATTACAAATTATATATAGCTCATAAAAGAAACATTGTAATCAGGTAAAACAAAAGCTTGCCCATTGCTTGTAAGACAATTGCACACCTGCAAAAGTCTACGAAGGAGAAAATAAAGGATGCAAGGAGAAAATAAAGGATGCAAACCATGCTTGTCGTTAGAAAAGGACACGCGAATAGAAGTGGTCCAGTAATGAAAAAGAAAGAAAATTATGGTCCACAAGATCAGAGATGGAGCCCTGTTCACCCCCTGATCTAGGGCCAGCCACGTTCCCAGACCATCTCACACCTCTGTGCTGGGTCAATAGTCCAGGTTAGCGTTTTGTAAGGGAAGGGCACCGGTTCGGCGCCTGTTCCTATTTCCCTTTTGCTGAGGGTGCAGCAGTGACAGCAGCCCAGGACCCTCCCGTAAGAGCAGTACCGAGGTGCTCCTGCTGGATCCCTTCCCAAGCTGCACAGAGCAGAGAGCTCAGCCCTCCCATGCCAGAATTGCAAGTGGGGCCAAGAAAGCAGGAATGTTATGAGCAAAGTCCTGGGAAGGGCCGCATAACTTCTCCTTTCAACTGACTACTCCACACAACTGTCAGTAAGCTACATTGCGCAGTCCAGAACACACTTGAATCAAAGAGCCTAATTCAGCGAGATGGATCACATATTCAGTTTTCCAAAGAAAACCTTGCATACGCTTTAGATTAGGAATTCCTTAGAGCATAGGAGATTAGTGCAAACTATACTTGAGCTCACTGTAAGTTTAAATAGTGAGCGGTAAGAAATAATACCTGCCTGGGGAGCCATAAGGACAAAAGTGTACTTAAGGAAAGCGCTGGGTTTCAGCAATGTCAAAGGCGGCAGCAAGGAGAAGCCATCTCCCCGCAAGGAAGGGAAGGAGCCAAAAGCCTAGGAATCTTGCTGTGCTGCAAGGAGAGAGAAGAGAAGATGGACATTAGGCTTCTGGATACCTTCTGGCTCTATTAGTTGCACCCGTCTTTTTAGGGTCTACTAAATTTCCTCCCCGGCAGGCCCCAGTCAGGCTCCTCTCCTCAAATGAGAGGAGTGACATCAAGTGCCGTATCCTGCCTGCAGCAGCAGCCAAAAGCCAGAGCCCACTCCCATCAGCTCAGCGCTGAGCTGGGATGGTGGTGAAAGAGAGAGTTACCCATGGGGGAATCTTTCCCCACTGAACATCTAACTTCTGCTTGCACTCATCAACTTTTTGCTATCTCTTTCCTATTTTTTATTCTCTTTGCTAAAGATACTTAAGCTAAACATGCATAGTATATGTAAATAATATTGACTGTGAAAAAGCAATTGAGATGGTACAAATGATCCTGTCATCCTGTGGCAGGAATTTCAGAGCTTACCTGCACATTTTACAGCTTATTATGAACCTGCCACTTGCTGCCCTTGTTCTTCTCCTTATCTTCAAACTGCTTGAAATAGCATTCTTTTTTCTCCTCTTCTCCCTTTCCCTGTTATTTACTGTTTATCACCATCTCTCTGTCCCTACTCTTTTCCTTTCTTCCCCCTCCTCCCCCTGCTCAATTAGTCCTTCACTTCCTACAGTCCTTTGTCCTATCAGGTATGTGTCATTGGTATAAAAATATCTTTTGAGAAATTTGCTAGGAATAACACATTCCCTAAGAGGGAGAATTTCTTATAGGTCTCATTCTGTTCAAAGAAGCCTTCTGGCACGATTCATAATGCAGAATTGTACCACGTAAACAGCCAAATAAGTTTTTCCAGTGAACTCAAGTGGTTGGTTTGCCATATCTTTTTTGTTATTCATTTCTTCTCTCTAAAGACTTCACACAAAAAGAGACAAAACCTAAACAGCATGTCAGCTAAGCTAAACATATATATTATACAAAGTAAAAGTTCCTGAGAAAAAAATACCAGAGACCAAGCACAGAGGATCTGATGTTTGTTCTCCAGATTTAATCTATGAATATATCATTTTAAGACATTATTCTGCCACTCACATCAGTTCAGCTAAACTCAGCTTTCTAAACGGTGTATGGGTTAAAGACTAACTGAGTCAAAAACCTCAGCCCTGCTGTTATTTCATTTTAGGGTAGCAGGAGGCCCCACAACTTCAGCATAGATGGACATGCACCCAGCCCAAAAGAGGCCCACTCCAGCTGGCCAGCCTTTCTGCTCAGTGCTCTTACAGAGCAGAGCAAAGGACTTTCCTCAAGTTTCCTTTTGGCTAATACTTCCTCCACCCTCAGGTCACCAAATGTTAATTTGACAAGCCAACTGGTGAATCCTTAAAACACTTTCCTGTTAAAGTGACTAGACAGAGTTGAAACTGTGCATTAGGGCGTCAATCACAGAAACCATCTGCTCTAACAGGGCTTTTTGTACCTTTCAAATTCAAGCTTTCTGAATGAGATGCTGTCTGTTTTATAAAATACTGACAAGAATCAGTATACAAGAAATTACCTATTCAGCATCTCTTAGAGATGATAATTGACAGTAGTCAGTTAACAAGTAAAGATGTTTTGAATGATTAACATGTGGGAGGATGAGTTATGGAGTCTCTTCATTAATTCTGTATTAAATTAACCTTCGTAACACTTACAGTTTGACAATTGCCTTGCAAAACATTGTGTACAAGCCCTAACCGCAAGACACTGTTTCCCATGGCCAATCACAACAGCTATAAAATAAATCTGATGTGGACAAGCTTTGTTGTCTTTCTTCAACACAATAGCCCAAGGTAATTTTATTTTCAGTCATGAATGACTCAGTCCACTATCACCACCACCTTTTTATTTATCACAGTAATTTCTCATATAAAACTAAATAAGAGCAGCTCAGGCTAGATATAAGGAAAATTTATTTCCCCCTGTGAGGATAGTTAAGCTGGGGAGCAGCTTGCCCAGAGATGTTGCACCATCTCCATCCTCGGAGGTTTCCCAGCTCCAGGGGGATAAAGCCATGAGTGGCTGGGTCCAACCCCAGAGCCAGTTCCCCTTTGGGGGATGAGGTGGTACCAGAGACCTCCTGCCCACCACAATTCCTCTGCAATCCTTGACCCTATAACAGACCCTTGCATTCAATGCTCCACTGTTGCATTTCATAAACATTTGGCTAACCTTGCCTTAACTGCCCCCATTAAGGTGTCCCAAGCTATCCCAAGTTTAAAGCAGAGTCACAGTAATTTATCAATTTGGAATTGCTTCTAAACTTTGTGCCCTTCAGCAGCTATGCAGCATCATCTTCCTCAGTCACCTACAGGAAACTATAACCAGTTTGTTTTTGCATCAGCAGGTGGTTGGGGAGGCTTATTCCTACCCTGAGGGCACCGTGGGGGGTTTAGAGAGAATCAGATGAATCAATTCAAAAAGGAGAGAACATTTTAACACCAGGCCCTGGATAGTCTACAATAAAATTAAGCTTCAGTTTGTTTTAAAAGTAGCAGAGTATAATTACAAAAAATTAACAAGCAAATGTTTTTGAAAGGTTTCAAGAGGCTCTTTCCCTTGCATAAGCTATTTAGCTATACAGGCAGTAACTGGTTGTGTTAATATTCCTTTTCCATTGCAATGTGATGTAAAAGGGACTCATTTAACCCCACCAGTGAACACTTGTTTGGGTCACACTGCAGCTTACTGGGGAGAGAGATCCCTGATGCCACAGTGGAAAGACAATTACTTCCAGGGAAGCTGTGATACTTTTTGCATTACTCTTAATACTTAGAGTCATCTGGCCTTTCTTAGTGATTCCTCCTTCTGAATGGAAATAACAGTTATTTCATGAGCATTTACTCCCGAAATTAAACATATCCACATTCATAGTCGATCTTCACTTCTGCAGCTACTGGCTGATCTGAAAGGTGCCCATTTGGTTTTCCACATTTCTATTCACTGAGAAGCACCTATTTCCCTCATGCATGTGCTTCCTAAAGACCTTTATCAAGATTCACAACATTTTATTTTTCCTCTAACATAGATTTCTTTTATCCTTAGTGATAAAAAAACACTATATGAGCAATCACACTGTTCACCCATTGCTACGCTGCTGCTCCCAGGAGCAGAAAGCTCCAACGAAACACAATTCCTTCATAACATGCTGTGCAAAAGCATGAGGTCCACGACAACAAAGCAAAACAGTCTTTAGAGAGGAAACGTCCACACAGAGGGGGAAGGACCACTCTATTAAGACCTTCACTGGGTGGAAATGAAGATGACACCACAATTTATTTGTATAACAATTAAAAAATGACCTTTTTTAAAAGCAACACAGTCTTCCTTTACAATAGCAATCCCTGCAGCTTGCAACAGCATAGGTGTCCTCAGAAGGGCTGCTGAACAGACGTTGTGAGGGAACAGACCTCCGCACAGTGAAATCTTGCTGACAGCTAGAAGCCAAAAGCTGCATTTTCCTGTACCCTTAAGATAACACAATTGCATGGATGCAGCAACATCTTACACAGTTTATGAGGTAGTGATCAATCTGATTGACAATTCTAATTAGCAGCTCTCTTATGTGCTGCATTATGGCATTTTACAGCAACTTTTTTGCCTATTAAATCTCCACTGCCATCTTATATGAAACAGCACTTTATAGATCGCTCAATACCCAATGCTGTCAATTATGTTTGTTTAAACTGAAGGGCTTTATTGGCTTGATAGCATGCTGGTTTTGATACAGAAATTCACATCTGTGATACTTAGCGATATCTTCCAAGACCTCAGCATTTCTTCTCTAAAGAGCTGCTGGCATCTGAGGCTGGCATAGGACTGCTGTGCGTCATTATTACTGTTTTCAGAACACAGCATATTTCAGGTATAAGGTTTTGTACATTTAGAGATGCAGAGACTTTTTTCCCCCCTCTGCAACAGAGGTGATTCATAATGAAATACAGTAATCACAAGAAAAATGACATCTGTTTAAAAATATGGTTCCCTGTTACAAAGTCACAATGACATATCACATTTTGCTTGGTTGAAAACATGCTAGAAAATGGTGCTCATTTGAGCTGTGTTATGAAACGTCTAAACAGATTTTTCATGGAATAACATCTCCCCAAAAATCCAGCCAAAAATCAGATAATAGTTACATAGTAGTGGCATATCTTAGCATCTGCACTGGAATTTGTAAGTAGCAGACCCAGGTCCATCAGAAATACAGGAAATAAGCTTGTCTTTCAAGCAATTCTCACCTGTATTGAATATGAGTTTGTTTCAGGGTATTTTTTTCCCCGATATTTCTCTTGGAAAACTAGGCTTTCCATCATGCAGAAGGTGATAAATTACCACAAAAAATAGTATCTTTTCTTGTCATGTGCGGACTGTACCAGAGATCTGTTCTCCCTGGAGTTCTTAGAGCAAAGACAGTACATAAAATTTTCCTTTTTATGCCCCCCACAAAATCCCAGAACAGCAGTTTAAGCCTAAATGTTTCCTTAAGCATACTGCAAGTTAACGACCAAATACTTTCAAAACTAAATTTAAAGATGAGTGATCAGCAAAAATTTTGTAACGCCAAAAGAGAAAGTGATTTTAAAGTACAGATAAGAAGGCTGATGATATATATGCACTTGAAATGCTAGATATCAGCAGACAGAATGCAAAGCACAGCAGGGCAGTTACAACTCAGTGTGATTCATCTTTTAAATAAGGCTTTTCTAATTTTATGAAGTATTTGTCATATCAAATGCTTCATAGTTCCATGAAAAATTTCTTTGATTCCCATCGCTCAGGATTTTGATGTACAGTACAGTGTTCCCTTCATAAGGTTTAATGCTGGAATTATGAATAAACTGCTCAGCATTTAGGACTTCTGATGGTGGTAACTGGCACCCCAAAACTTGAATCCCCTCACCTTAGTGCAACCTTACAGTATCTCCCAAGACTGGGAGCATGGGAGGTCCCAACATAAATTGGGAGGGAGTCCAGTACTTCACACAGAAGGCAGGCAGGGAGCCTGAAGATGCATCAAATTCAATCTTATTGTACAAGTTATCTTGCAAAAACATTATAAATCTTTTCTATAACATGAGAAAGATTTTTCTTTCTCCTTGGGAAATTAATCAGGAGGCAATGATGTACATCTATATGTATATGCATATACACTATAAAAATGTTGAGATGAAAGGTATAATATTCCATTAATAAAAGCAAAGAGATTCAAAGTTTTAGCATAACCAAACTATCACATGGTATTTGGCCAAGCTTCGTTCCCTCCCATCTCTTTTTCTCATCATTACTCTCCTTCCTCCATTGCCAAAGCATGCCTTCATCCAGGCTTTTCCCAACTCACTTCTATAGCACTGTAAGGTCATGAAGGATAGGTCTTGTGTGAGCTATCTGAAGAGCTCTATTTTCCCCAAACTTCAAAAAGCACCTGTATGCTACACTCCAGTAAGGTATGTTTTAGCTTAAAACTGAGCCTTTCCATGACATGAAAATTACATTTTCATAAGACCTATTAAAGAGCAAAAGGCCTTGTTCAAATTTAAGCAGGATCCTCTCTCCTAGAGATAAAAAAACACTAAATGTGTTTAATATATTAAACATCAATAACCAGAAATGACAAAAAAGGTTAATACCAAATATATTTTATACTGGGAGAGACAGAGAAATCAGTGGCACCATCCTGAAATCATTGCTAAATTTGGCATCTGTAACACTGCCCAAGACAAGAGTAAATCTTCTCTTTAATCTGCATTCAAATGCAGTTTGGATGTCTACTGCACATTCTGCACTTGTGCTATTCTCTACAGATTTTGGTGAGAGATTGATGCATGCAATGTGCAACAGACCTGTAGCGCAAACAAAAGGATGGAAATTTATCCCACCTCTGATGAGAGGAAAATACATTTCCCTCATCTATTTCCCTTCAGTTGCATAACCAAGAAGAGGGAGTTCCATGATATGTCTTTGAAAAGCAGAGTGCTAGTCCAGGAAATAACAAAATCCAGTAACAGAGTAAGACCATAACAAAAAACAAACAATTATAATAGTTGATTAGAACTCTGAACAATTCAACACATAGCAGAACTATCTTTGCAATTAAGGTACTATTGAATGTGTGGAGTGAAAATGTAAACAGTCTCAGATCTCATCTGAAGTAAAATTAATAAAAATCTCTTTAAAAGGTTAAGGCATACTCTTAAAAAAATCTATTTTTTCATCCAGTATCTTGAAATCTACACCCAAAAGGGGGGCTTAAGTAAGATATAAGAAAGTAGAAGATCCTCAACAGGAATGTTGCTTATTATGTTTTAATATATACACACCCCTCCATAAATCAATATTTACAGCATATCTTAGTGTTCTATTTTCGCTCTGTATTTGCTTTCTATTTTCTTTGAGAGGCTACCAAAAATAAGAGTAATCACATAAGATGAACTATTAACTTAAAAATAAACCAGTAACTCACCAGCTGCAGTTTTTTGTTTTTTTTAATCTCTGATACCTTGGTGCCACTATATAAAAATTGAAGCTACTAAGTTTGAATTAAGAAGGTTAATTCATATTGAATTTTAGAGCTAATCTTATTCAAAGTATTATATAGACCTTGTATAATTTATATAGACAAAGCACTTTCTGAAACATGTGGGTCTCCTGTACTACGTACATCTCCTAACATGCTCCCCAAAACCAGCTTACCATTGACATGGAAATTTCAAAATGCTTTTTCTTTTTTCTTTACATCATACAGTCTTTGAGGAAAAAAACAACTTTCTCATCATATTGATGGGAAATAGGTTAACAGAAACAAAGTAATTTGCTCAGGATTGTCTAGAAAATGCATCTTCCAGCTCCTCCAATGCAGATACCTCCCCAAGAGGTCATGTTACTCCTACATCACAACATTTAAAAAAAGTCATTACCCAGAAGATAAATAGACATGTACACACATTAGACAGCAACCCTGCCTGCTGCTTGCTCTAGTTAGAAATGCAAGCAAGAATTGACCTGTACCACTTTTCCTGATCTTCACCCAGTTATCAGAGTGCCTCTCCTCCAGAAGCCAGGCCAAGAGAATTCAAGTCAATGACCGTGGATAAAAGCTTTTCCGATAAACTCTCAATTCATTAAATCAAATGGAGACTTTAAATTGATGAAGATTATAATAAATTATTTCTTAATCCTGCTGTACCATCTATCATACATGGTACTATGAGCAGTCACACTAAAAGCTTTATGAAAGTAGTCATCTTGTCTTCATCCAGAGCTCAGTCCTAGGCAGCAAGCAGCAGCCAGAAGGGAAAGGAGTTTCCAGTTGCCCCAGCACGTGGCTGCCACATTGCCTCTGCGGGCACGGCAGCCCCGAGGGAGAGCTCAGAGCTACAGACCACAACTTCTGAGCTGCGATTTGAGCAGGAGGCCCTCACATTGGCATTGCGCTGTGCAAACTGAGGCCAGAGTCTGCGATGGCTTGCACGCATATAGAGTTTAACTCTGAAAGTCAAGCTTCCCCCACGCTCCTCCCCATCCCCTTGCCATGTTCTCTGGTCCCGTGCTCACAAAGCATGGCCCAGCGGCAATATCCAAATATTCCGCAGGCAGGCAAGAGGGCAGAAAGGCACCACTTGACCCTCACCAAGAAGCAAAACCCAAGTTCTGCTTTACATAAAAGTGACATATAAGAGTTCAACATTACCACAACTGCAAGGATACCACTCAACTCCAGCTTTTTCTCCCCCTTCTTTGCTAAAGGTATCTCCAATCAGCCTGCAATGAACACAAAGCCAAAAATATCAGATTCATGTTACTGTATAAAAACTAATAGCTCCATATATATACAACCAATCAGTTCCAGCTCCTTGTAGGAAAATGAAGAACATGATACTTCCTCCAAATTTAGGGAAGGTTTATGGGAGTAGTTATCATGTTATTAGAAGATTGTGAAAAACAGAGCTCCACTAGTATGCTGCTGACATAGTAGCCATCTTGAACTCTAATGTCTTTAATATGACAACCACAGACTAGCAATTTCCTCAATTATCTCTCTTCAAGAACACTAAGGGTTTTTTTCCTCCATCCTCCTCAATGAAAAAAATCAGAGCATCCATTATTTTCAAAGCTGCTGCTATTAAGAAAAGGAGAGAACATAGTCACTCTAAAGATCTTTTAGAATACGTGCTTCTGTTTTTACAGTTTGTGCAAAGAGGCATACCTTGAAATCATCCAGGTGCGAGCTGTATTCACTGGCTAGCTCAGAATCTGCTGGGTTTTATGCGATTGCACGTTTTTGCTTGATGCAATTCTCACTGGTATTTTAGTATTCGCAGAGCTTACCTTAATGCAGACTGGTGGAATCCAGCGTTGGTTTTGAGGCGTTAAACTTAGATGCCCCAGTCATCTAAGACTGCTGCACCACCAGCCCCAAAAGTATGGCAAAGCCTCCAAGCAGCCCCAAGGCAGCAGAGCAGGAGGAGCACAGAGAACTCCATCCGAGCATCCCCACATGTGCAACTCACTAATGTCCCTCAGTTGGAAACACTAAAGTGCATTCATCACGATGACAGTCAGTCAGTGCCTTTACACCTTCTCTCTTGACTTTCAGTGACTCATGGAAATTTCCCCAATCACTTATGTTTACCTAAGCATATATGGTTTTAACTTAGGTCAATAGACTTCAACACAAAAGCTTCCCTTTCTTAAAGATAGGTGCTTAAAGAAAATGAATTTTCCTACGATCCTGTAATTCCTGGAGAGCTCTAGTTTGGTCCATCAAATACTCAAAAGGTCTTATTATAGTCTCTTTCACAGGTCAAGTGAGGTCTTTCTACCAGTCCTCTACTTTGAGCTGCAATATCTGAGAGATTAAAAGCAAAATGAACAAAGAAATGTTTGGCTTAGAGTTGCATTTCACTGCAGATGTTTTCTGTTCACCACAGTACATTCACAAAAGGTGAATCTGATGGGAATACTGCCTTTAAGGGTGCTGCCATAAGATTTCAAGGCTAGTATTGAAGATTCAGGACTTCAGATCAAAGTTTGAAGTTTTGAAGTTCTTCCTGCAAAAGTGTTTCATACCTGTAGAGCTACACAAGCACCTCAAAACATTTCTTATGGAAATAAATCTTGCAACACTCCTTTGACAAAGATGCAATATTGTCATCTTTCAGATGAGGAAACTTAAGCATAGACAAAAGTACGCGACTATCAAATAGGCATTTGCTTTCAGTATCTAGAATGGATTCTTAGGCATCTAAATGATGATTTTAGAATTCAAATTTAGAAATGGGCTTCTTATTCTAATACAAAAATAGGAGTTTTCAAATATGAAAGTATACTATACTGAAAATAACCTAACTGAGACTTAATTAAGAGCCTTGTGAAAAGACTTCTACCTGGTAAATTTTTAAGCAGTAATCCTAATGGGAAAGCAGCCCTCAATATTAACAGTGGTTCTTTTGCCACCAGACCAAGTGTTACTGTAAAGATCTTGGAGCTGGGGTGCTTGTTTACCACCTTGATAAAAAATTAATTTAGTAATATAAATACAGTAAGCAAGTTGGCAACTACTGTCACCATGAATTTGCTAATTTCAGAAGAGATGATGTGCTTCTCCTAAACACAGTTTTTGTAACTTTCTGCAGCAGGACATTTTTCAAGGCAATTTTTCATTTGCAGCAGCTTTCCATTTTCTTTAAGCTGAGAACCTAGGTCACGTGTTTTGTTCTGATTTTTTGTGCCTTCAAATTTGGTCATGCCGTCTTCACCCATCTGCCGCTTTCCAAACCTCTTTTTTTTGTGTGCACAGAAGATGATCCTGGCAATGAGAAAGCCCTTCCCTCACTCTCCACCCCGCAACAGCTCATCTGTGCACACACTTGCACTACATCCATCCCCTGCAGTAAATTTTAATCAGATGCTTTGCACCTAGTCGTACTCAACTGAAGCCATCCAAAGCAGTGGCGTTGAAAGGAAACCACTCCCTCCGTATTGCAGCACCAGGTTCACCTGCCTCCAGTCCTCAGCTTGCCCCTGCCTCCCTTTCCTCCCCTCTTCGGCTCCAAGGGGCAATTCTGTCACTCCACTAGGAGCATCAAACCATTTCACCCCCTTTCACCTCCAGCTCACTGGAAATACATCAGAAGTCATTAGAACCAGAAGTTGCTGGATTTACGAGCCAACTGTCCTTGCATGGTACTGTTACATGTAGTGAGTCCCCATGCAGCAAGAGACAAGCAGATCCCAGTAGGCTGAGGGTGGAAGAGCTGCTCTAGCCCACTAAAAAACAGACAAAAACCTGGCTGCAGGCTCCCCTTGCAGAAGCCATAGGAAACATGGAAAAAAAATAGACAATATAGATATGTGAGTGCTGGAAGTTTTTTTTGTTGTTAAAGAAAAAAGCTCCAGAACCCTTCATTCCTCTACACAGAGGATTTCCCAGCCATGCCAGCCCCACTGCAGGCAAAGTTGTTTACCTCTTTCAGAGAAAGAAAGGCCCCTGAGCCATTTGACTGCAGAATTGATTTTGGACCCTTTGCTTCCTTACAGGCTCCTGATGTTTAAATTACGCTGCTGACAGGCAGACTGCAGGACGAGCTTGCATTTAGGGTTGTGTTCTCAAAGCAAAGTACAGCCCTGCTGTTGCATGTCCACAGAAAAGAGCAGAGCCCTGCTTTTCAGTGTCCTTCCTGAATGTCTAGACTCCAAAGCTGAAAATATAAACTGAGCCATTACTAACAGAAAAGAAGGGGAAGGAAACCTAATTTTCTTGCCCTTTTTTTCAAATAGGGGTTGATAAGACTATTAAAGTTTTCTTTTTGCACCTCAAGATTCCTTTTGCAGATTGAGAAATACCTTCAATATACATAGCTGCTTAATGAAAATGCCCCATTAGCCATCCATGTACTTGTCAGCAATGGTAATTCTGAGCCAATTCAGCTTTTTCTACACTTGCTACTCTTCCCCTCTCCCTGCCCTTTTTGCTTTTGCTATACAGAGATGAAGGCAAGTAAGTTGTAGAAAAGAAAGTGCAAAATTCAAGACTAAAGAGAAAGTAACCTCTAATGTTATAGAGGTTCCTTTGTGCTTTTGCTTTTCCAAACTAAACTTCATTGCCATTAGTATTGAGTGCAAGGATCCTGCTGGTTCTGTTGCGGTTGTCCTATTGACTTTCTCTGGATGAATAAGTTCTTGTCAAGAGCACCACTAAATATCCACTTTAGAAAAGCACTTTTAGGCATAAAGAGCACATTTTCCCTTCCTTCTTAAAGGGAGAGACAGCACTACAAAGCAAAATGAAAATGCAGTCTTTAGAGACAAATATAATAGGTAAATACTTAGTAGGTATTAATTAGCAATGTTTTTCCACTTGTATTTTGCACAGGGATTCAAACATCCTTCAAAACATAATTCTGCTGCTGCTCCAATACTGGCTATCCAACTTTGCAAGCAACAACTAAACTAAATGCTTGTCCTGCATCAAGCTTCATACATTTGAATAAAATGATACTAAGTTCTTCAGGGGTAAACTTCCAAGTTAAAAAAGAAAAACTAAGATAACGATTCAGAATTTAAATAACTGCAGCCTCTTAGTGTTTATTCCTGGTCAGGAACAGAAGCAGAGAGAGACCCATCATGCAAAATATCCCCAAAAATCCAGACTGTGTACTCAGGACTTAAGTTAATTATCTGAAATTAATCATCCAGATATGCACCAAGCATTAGCTCATCTGCCTTCAGCACTGGTGCCGTAAGATGAGGGTTAAAGAAAAATCCCACAGAAACAAGGCAGCAGAAAAGACAGATAAAATAAAGGTTGCCTCTATTGGTCTTTGAACTTCTAGAAACAGTAGAGCAAACACTCAGAATAAGCCACTGGTTCTGCATATGCCAGCTAAAAGAGCAGCCAATTTCTTCAGGCCATTTATGTCTAAGGCAATATAGTTTTTTTTTTTCAAGACTCCTGCTCTTGCTGAGCTAGATAATACATCACTGATACTGTAACAGTAAGATCTTTACATAAAAAATTATGAATTCTCTATACACGCTAGTACATATTTGTGAGAGTTGGACACCCCCCCTTTTTTTTTTTAAGGGGCAAACTACAGAGGCACCCCTTCCCTTACCTTATTGGTATGACTTTTAGAAACAGGTTCCTACACTAATGCTGAACATTAGTCCCTCTAAATATTTGGCAATATACTCACCACAAGGTAACCTTTGTGTATTACCAACAATAAACCTATAGAAACTTCAGAGATAGACGGAGGAGAAATGTGAATTTATCAATTTGAAAACCAAAATAAACAAGTGCTGGATGGAACAGAAACATTCTGCAGAAATCCAGGAATATACTACACCAGCACCTATAGTAGCCACAGGAAACGCAGGCTAGAAAAGCCAGCTAGGAAAGCACACATTTTTCACAGGTCTCCTGCTCTTGACTGTGACTCAGTATCACGTCTTTCACTCCCAAATGCCCTCAGGTTTGCTTAACCTGGCAGGAGAGAGCATCTTAATATCAGAGCTATTTTGGCATTTCCCAACATAACCCAGTCCAACTGCGGTCCACAAGAAATCAATTCACAGAGAGGCCACAGATATCAGACAACGCCTCAACTCTAAGCCATTGTGCACGCTGGTGTGGAAATCCTATTGAAGGAAATAGGACTGCAGTCCCATATAGTCAGACTGCAGGAGCAGGTGGGAGAAAAGGTGAAACAGTCTCTGCCATCGAAAACTCTCCAGGGTGAGGGAAAAGAAACTTTATATGTTCATCCTGCCTCAGCTTTACCTTCCTGGACTAACGATATCTCTAAAATCTTATGTTTGTAAGGAGTATATAAATACTGATTACCACTGAAAATGCTCCAAAAAACCCTTTAAACTGACACTTATTCTGCACTAATTATTCATATATTTTGGAAAGAAAAAGAGTTCTTCAGTTTCACTTACTTGACAAATGCTTTTGCTGAACATTTTGAATAATAAGCTTTATAAGATTAGGCAAATTGTTGGAGGATTTTTGTTTTAAAGACAGCAGATCTAAAAGAGTGATCTGCAATTTCTGGCAGAAGGGAAGAAAGGTTAGAGCAGAGTACAGTATAAATAATTCTCACCTAATGACCTAAAACTTCAGGGTCAAATCTTTTATGGGTTTATTATTAATCTCTTGACTTCCCAAAAACTAAACCATAAGTCTGTTGAATTGCTTCACAGAGAATTAGAGCTTTTCTCTACTTGGAAATTATTGTTAGTTATTTTCTCTATTTTCATTGATGGGTGTCCTGATTAGGATTTTCCCCTGTGCATAGGGTGCTTTTGATGACTAGGGGTACTTGAGGGCTATTTAGATGGTGGCAGGATGTTAATACTAATTGGGGCTACACTGGGAATTATTCTTACAAATATTGCAATGGAAATAAAAATATCCAAGAGTATAGACACCCTTTTAGTAGAAAAAGGCATTAAATGTACAACTGTGCTAACAGTAATTAATATTTCAGAAACCTGTGAAAGTAAATTGGTGGTGGAGAGCCAGAACTACAGCTCACATTTCCAAATCTATATTCCAAAACTGAGCAAGGTCAGGGATGGGATTAAGTTCTGGTGCTCAGATAGTCTCAGTGGTTGCTTAAAAATTATATAACCCTTAAAAACAATGACCAGTGCATGAGGGAAGAAGAGAATATCGCTTGCAACCAATAAAAAAGTTTCAAGACCCACTGCAAATTTCTGCATTGGATGATATATGGTGTATTGTGTTCCCAGGTATTGAAAGTTGTTTCAATGACAGCCCTAAGATCCAGCAATGAGGCACACAAGTTAATCATTATGCATGTGTTGTTGCTCAACTGAAAACATATGAACTAAATGAACTCTACATCCTGACCCAGGCAGGGGACACATCAAATCTAGGGAAAGTCTTCTTTGGTACAATTCCTTCCTCTCTAGAGCATCACATAGGGCAGCTCAAGTTCAGTTGTATTTTTTATTTTTGAACAGTTCTTTACCCGCATCCTCACACAAGCATTGACTGCAGAATCTTACAGCATGCTGTTAAGTATGCAGGAACATCTTCAATCACAAAGACATTTCTACAGCAGTGAAAAACATTACACTTTTAATAAAGTAAAGCCTGTTGAAAATGAAAGATAATCTATTTTGGCAGGAAAAGGTTCCAGTTCGTATCAGATGCCTGTTACTAGGACCTGTGTTTAGCAAAAAGCAGTAGCTGTTAGCAGCCAAGCTCCTGCTTAACAAAGGGATTCGAGTCCTGCAGCCTGTGCAAGAGCCAGTCCCAAAGAGAGGGGCAGGATCTGCTGGAGCAGGGCCTGCTGCACTGCGAGCAGCAATTAAAACAGGGTAAAGGTGAAATCACCCCTTCTTAGTAACTGTAGTCCAAAAAGCTGTGCATGCAGGGCTCCATCTCTTCTTATCCTTGCCTTATGGCCCTAAGGAACAATAAAGGTGTCTCTCATATGGGTATAAACAAACGAAACGGTACTTTGAACACTCCCCAGCTAACAATTTTGGAAGAGTCCTTTGATTTTTTCCAGGGGCTGATGCCTGGTGCTTTCCACTGAGCTTTCCTCAATTTTCCCCCTCCTTTAGGTGTTTCATTCAGTTTTTCACCATTTCTTCCTCCCTCCCTGCCCCTTCCCCTTGTGTTCCCCTCATATTCAGCTGTGAATTTGCTTTCCCTTGTGGACACCTCTGAACTAATGCAGTTTACCCCTCTGCAGCCCTGGCTGCACTGCATCGCTGCCAGCCCTCAGGACCAGCGTGCCTTCTTCAGACCAGTCTTTCTTGGCTCTGGCACACTACCAAACACATGAAACATTTGCAATTCCTATTTTGGTAAAAAAGGCATTAATAACTGCTATACTTATTGGCAGTACTTTTTTAAAAAAGCTCAAGGGTACAGAGAAGTCAAGCCATCTATATTCTGAAAAAAAAAATCTTCCCCATACTTTTAAAAACACAGCATTTGTACAACTGCTGAAGTGGCCGTGCAGCTGACTGAAGTGGCTTGGATGTCTCGGAGATGCCTACCACTCCTCGCTATGTGGAGCGTAAAGGCTGAACACAAACCTATGCCCCATAGGCAGGCTTAGCCACTGATTAGTCAGCCACAGAAGACTATTAATATATAGCTCCATCGCCATGGCAGCAGGTTAAAGTTAGAAGTAAGTGGATTTCAATAATTTAAATACACTAAAAATATCAGCTTCTAGGTTTAAGTGATTCTCTTTGTTACTACACTGTCACCCATAAAGACAATTGCCACCTATGTTAGGGAGTCTCCTTAGCAAACTCAAACCTTGTACGAGCACGTAGTTCTTGTCCATGCATCCCTTCTCCAAAAAGGGTTTAAGTCCTTCCACTCGCAGACAGTGGATCCAGTTTTCTCAAATACAGTGAATATATGGAGTTCAATTTCTACAGTAAAAGCAATAATCAGCTACTGAATGGTGAATAGATTCAGTATGGCTGAGCCAAACAGACCTCCAGACAAGTCTGAGTATTATTTCATGACACTTTGATATATGCTTGCAACTATACACAAACCTCCCAAACAAAGAAAGCTTAAATGGAAAAGGCTTTGCAACATGAACATATACAGTAAGTGATCTACAAAAGCTATCAGAATAAATAGATACCTTGTATGCTGTCATATCACAGCTCAGAAAATGGTGACTGACTAGAAACAAGAAAACTAGCACAGCTTCATTGCAATACAGAAGGACTTGAGAATAGGCAGTTCTGCCACAGAGTTCGCCAAAAGGTAAAACTAACACAAATTAATATTTTTTTCCCCTGTTCTCAAGAACTCCCGACCGCTCTGGAGCATCCGAATTAATCCAGTGCTGGTCTGGATTAATACAAGCCACTCAAGTGAGTAAGAATTACTCAAGTGGATAAGTGTTTTCAGGACTGTCCCTTTGAGAGCAATGAGAAGGGAGAGACATTGTCCGCAGCTTCATCAGAAGCTTCAAAGAAAGTATTTGTATTTAGCATAGACATATGATTCAAAGCCTTCTTGGCTTGTCATACACATCAATTTAAAAAAACTAACAGGGAACAGAAAAAAGTGAAATGGGGAGATGCTTAAATATGCGAATTATAGATACAAAACCTCCTAGTAGCACCTACTGAAAAATGTGGCTCTGCTCCACGCAGGTGTGAGAAAAAAAATTATGATTTAAAATCAAATGATTACAACTACAAAGCTACCACTCAGCAGCCCAGGTGGGAAGTGGGTCCAACAGACAATGGATTGAGGATTTTGGAAGAGAGAAGTAAACAGAGCAAGGAATGTACTGCTTAAACTTGAAGAAAATATATGGTTAGCTCTATAATTTGTATTTTGGGAATGAACAATCCTTTTCCCCTTCCAGGGGATGAAGAAAAATAGCTTTTCTTGCATTTCTGTGCCAAGTCAATAAAGATTAAATATTTTCATTTGCAGTTTACAAGGTTGATTCCCCCACCCCCAAAATGGTCCAGCTCTTTCCTATTGGCAAGCCCAGAAAGCTATAGGTAAGCATAGCCACATTTATTTCAGTTTTAAGAAAGAAATCTGACTTTTGCACAGCACTTCTACAAATAAAAAAGTTTAAAAATCTTACAAAAAATGTGAGGTAGGAGGCAGCCAGACCTCACTGCTGCCCCGGGAGACAAAAAAGTACCAGATTTTCCTAAAATGACATAGCTGGACAGAACAAATAAGCAGGAGGCTAACTGGAAAACAAGGCTGCAGCAAGGAGCTTCGGGGAAGGATTTTAAGGTGGTAGAGAGCTGCCAAGTTTACAGAGCAAGTCGATACCAATAGCTGTGCAAAATGCAGATATGGGAAACAATTTTTTTAAAATTTGAGCTCTTGTCCTGACTGTAGATTCCCAGCACTGCTTCATTTGCCGCCCCCAGTAGAGTGCCGCTCTAAATTTCCTTTAGATCACGCTGCGCTGGGAGATCTTTCTCCTGGGATCATTAGGCATATCTCAGTTTAGTTTTCCAATAAAAATCTGAAAGTTATAATAATTCAGTGGCACAGCTGCAGTTATTGAAATGGCTCCAGTTTCACCAGCTGAGGACTCCCAGGGAACGGCTGGAGGTAGAGAAGGGAAGTCAGGAGCAGGATGCAGGCAGGACCAGGGGCTTCGCATCAGCACAAGCCTCCTGCAGAAGGGGAGGTACTGCACATCAACTGAGACAATGAGATTTTTCTGCTTCTTTTAATGCCACTGCATTGCAATGAGGTAGGAAGTCTTCAGTCCAGGAGCAGGCAAACTGAAAGTTCACCAACTTGTCCCAACCACTGTATTTCCCCAGTCATCCTCTTCACATGTGCTGGAGAGGAGTATCACTTACAAACATATGTTGAGTATTAGAGGCAGACTCAATAACCAACTTTTTTATAAGAATGAAGCAAACAAAGTATCTGCTCACTGTATGAAGCAATTACACAGTATAGCACCACATTGAGCACAGCTAGACTATCACGCTTGCTGAACCCATAGGACAGACAGCTTCTCTTACTTTGTATATGCTGACACATGTTAGGTACCTGTGTGAATTGCATTTCTTACACAACCAGTTTCAACATCTAAAATGATGCTTTGCTTGTATCAATGAATAGATATGATCAGCTAGGCTGCAGATGGACTTGCCTGTCAGAGCAATATTAAACAGCATCTTAGTATCCTCAGCTTCTACACTTTAAAGCTAAGAGACCTAGGGGCTGTGCTTTATCTATTCCAAGCAGCAAGAAAATAAAGAAACGAGAATAAGAATTGCTGGCTGAAGATCTGACAGCAGAAGGTATAAGCAGTCACAAAAATTATGTTCATAATGCCAAAGGAACAGAACATAAAGAAAATGCACATTAAAAAGGAGACTTGGCAAATTTGGAAAAATAGTTTGACAGTCCCTGGAAAAGAAACTCAAAGAAAGTACAGGAGAACTGGTGGTTAAAGCGCAACTTAAAAGCACAATATTAAATGATCCTCATGCAGAGAAAGTAGAAGAAATACAGAAAATAAATTCAAGATCACTAACAATCAGATAATCAGAAGGGAATTGTACTGAAAGTGGAAATATAATTAAAAGTGAATGTAGAAGAACAGCACAGGTATGCAAGCATAATATTGAAAAAACAGAGGGACAGAATGAGTTATAACTAGCTATTAATGTAAACAAAACCAAGAAAAGTTCTATAAATGCACTATCCATAAAGATAAACAGCCAAGTTCATCACTTATTTAAGAAGTCAAACAAACAACAGTAAACAGAGAAGCTCAAGTACCTAAAACCTTCCTTTCTTCATTTTTCACTAAGTTTAATTACAGCCAGATACTTAAACAATTAACTAGGAAATGAAAGCGTAGTACAGAATAGCAAGAGGACAGGCTGAAGAATATTTAAGTTAGATGCAGCCACGTTTTAGGGATAAATGAAATGCTTTTTCAAGTATCAAAATTACCTTAAGCTATCTAAGAACCATTAGCAATTATCTTTGAGATCTCTGAGGACAAGAAAATCCCTAGGGAACCAGGAAAGGGCAAACGCAGCACTAACCCTTGAAAGGGAGGATGGAAAGAGGGTCCACAGAATTAAAGATCAGCCTTGCTTTTATATTTAGAAACGCATTAGAGCAGTGCTTAGAACAGTGGGACAAGAATGTGAAGATAAATGGTATGAGGTTTTTTTTTTTTTTTTTTAAGAAAAAGTCAAGCCAGTCACAAGAAAAGGTGTTGCTGATACTGACAGGAAAGTTGTAGGCATGCTCCAGCACGGCTGCCAACAGGCAGCAGTTAGGTCAAATTTCCTGAGTTTACTTATGGCACTTACCAGAACCTAAATGAGGTTACTGTGAAGTATGTAGACCACTCGTTTAAAAACGGCACTTAAAGCAATTACCTTTGACTAACTGATGAGGTGAGAAGACACTTCCAGTGGACTCCTAGAGAGGCCTTCTCTGGACTTCATTTAGTTCGTTTTCAGCAGGGGCAGTGGTATCAAGTGCACTCCGCAGGTCTTTCTGAGATAATGTGATCTTTTGCAAGAGACATACATTTTCAATAACACAATTGTGGTCCCAGAACAGTAAGTTGATAATAAAATAGTATTTTGCTAGAGGACTGGGAGCAGTTATTTTAAATTAGAGACATTCCTGTAGAGGCTGCCTTGCTTAAAGTGCTGCGTGAGATTACTTGTGCTCAGCAAGTCTAAGGTCACCTCCAGCTTCTGGAAAGAGCTTGTGGGAGCTCAGCTCAGGGCCAAGCACTGAAAGGACAACACTGAAAACTGGAACAAGCAGAAGAGGGTTCAGCCACCAATAGGAGGGCTTTGGCTTCCCCATTAGTTACTGGCACTGTGGTTGAGCAACTGCATGGCCTTCTCCTTCAGACTTGACGGGACACTATAGCAGGTACAAATTGCCAGGGATACTGCATTCATCAGCTCCGATTCACTCTCAAACTACCCACTAGTAATAGAGTTGTATTTATACTTCATACAGAGGGGGAAAATTAAGCAGTCATAATAAAGGAACAGCCACTCAGTTTGACTCAAAACCAATTTCAGACTTCTGGAACACCAAGTATTTCATAGGAAAAGCTTGTCCATCATGCCCCCCCCTCCCCCCGCAACTGAACAAGCCCTGCAACACCATCACTAAGGGAATATCTTTTCTTGGCAGTCAACCAGCTCTAAGGAGAAATAAGCCCAGCTGAGAAGCAGGATGCCCTGGGTAGCATGCTGATCTAATGCTGCAATATTGCTCCTGGTATACAAAGCAGGTCTTGCTCAAGAACTGCTATGTAAATCTGCTAGGAAAATATCCGGTCCTTTCTTTTACATTTCCTCCTCCATCTCCTGCACAAAGAGATAATAGGAACTGTGCTCTGCCCCTTAGGAAATCAAGGTGCCTCTTCAAAAGCTGAAACTCTGCAAGACTGAAAACTAGTAGTGGGAGACCTACCAGTCAAAATAACTGAAATAAAAAAGCACATCAGAATCAAAAGCTCTACAACCTTCTCTCCTTGGAGAAAAAGCTCTATGGCCTCAGACCTTTCATGAGAAGAAACAAACAAGCAGAAGGAAAAAAAAAAGACTGATGAAACTTGAATGGCTCAGAGCTGATATGATTTATGGAAAAACCTTCCCTGCATATCTATAGTGATAAAAACAGTCTGGCCACCACTTCCACATTCTAAAGGGCTCTTATTTTTTTTTTAAAATGCATAATATGACTTCACCAAGAAGAATACCAGTTCAAAGATGCACCTTGTCAGCAGAGCTGCAGAAAAAACCAAGTATGAGGAAATAAATTTCAATTGTTGGTGTGCAAATATTCATGTACAAATTAATCCAAATAAAAAGTTGGTGGCATTTTTCATATTGAAATAGATTATAGATTCACATATATGCACCTATAAAACACTGAAGGGAATTCATCCCCACCTGTAATATTCCATATACTTTGACTCTAAGCATGAAGCAATAGCACAAACTTCTCAGAGACAAACAGAAAAAGTGAAGGCTGTTGCTTTTTCACTTCTAGTCCTCTCAGCAAGCCAGTGGGGATAAGAGCGTATAACTTCTAAAAAGAAAATACCAAGGGAAAAATTGGATTTATTTCTTCGCTTCTCATGGTATTTTCCGCAAGTTTTGCTTGTGTGGAATTTTAAGGGTAGTCTTCCCAAATTTGGCTGAAGGATGTGTATATTTAGCATGAATGCTCATCTTAAAATGTGGATTGCTGGGCTGAGAGGTTAAGCTTTGCCAAGATATATTTTCTAGAAACTTTCTAAACATCAGACTTAGAGCAGCAGTTTTCCTAACTAGCTGGATTTTCTTGTTTTCAGCCATAGGTGCTTCACTCACTGCACCAGGCATTTGGTCACTACAGGATCAGTCTTGATGATACCAAACTTCCAGTGTAAAGGTATGATCAGCATTCCCCATGTCTTCACAAATATCCCAAGTCTTTAATACAAAGCAGCAACATAGGTCACCATACTTCTCTGTCCAAATAACAAGAGTGGTTCAAAGCCATGTCTCCCAGGCACTGCATGCACAGATCCTGCATGCAGCAGCAACACAGCATTAAAAGTATGTTTTCTTTCAAAGTCCTTTTATAATTCCCACTAATACTCATGGGAGCTGTGCAGATCCATTAAGGAAGAAATGAATATGAGCCCCCTGAGCCTTGAATTACAAACCAAGGAGGGCCATGTCTGACACCTAGAAGAAACCTTGAAAATCTATTTGTAATGGAGATGCATTTCCTTCTCTCACAATAGCAGTGCTACAGTACAGCATGTTACACTCACCTCTACTGCTGCCATTACGCAGATATACTCTCTATAGTGTAAGCAGTGCTAACAATATTTAAAATCCAATTTCTAAATCAGCCCTTTCTGCTTCTCCCTGCCCATCTGTATCTGTTTACTTTGTTGAGAATCTGTCTGCAATGCTCAGATATATTTCAGCAGCAGAAACATGTAGATATTTATTCGAGGACCAGAGATCTTCAGCAGGTTTCCAAGTTATTTTGGAACCTGCCATTTCTGAAATCTTTTCTTTCCACCTGTGATAAATAACAGGCATAACGAAACAAACTTTAGGAAGCAGGAAAAATAGAATCAACTAATAGCTCTTCATTCACCCCCTCCACCTGCCTGAGGGAGGCAGGAGCTCTCAGTGGTATCCTTTCATAAACCTAAAGCTACTCAAACTCATTCTTTGTGGCAGCATTGCTCTCCTCCAAAACTACAGATTTCTTAAGGTCCCATCCCAATACTTTTGCATCAGTGCATTAAAATCCAGCAATGTCAAAAGCACCTGCTGGACCACACGTGAACATTGTAAAGGAGAAAAAACAAATCCCATGCAAGTAATGAACAAAATACATTGAGATTACTTTGTCTCCACAAAAGGAACATATGATTGCATTGTAATTCATATGAGTGAGAAATGCCTTTTATTCAAAGCCAGGTTCCCACATGCATTTAAGAGAATTGGAACTGGTGGCAAGAATTAGTTCCCTCCTACACAGTCCTACAGCAGAGCTACTAGTGTAGAATTAAACTTAACACATCCTGCTGAGGACAGCAAGACATTCTCCTGGACTAGCTCAAGAAAACCAAGCTCTATTCCGCCCCAGTTACTTATCCATGGGCTGACTTAAGTTGAGATTTTGTTTCGCTATACCTTATATTTCTTCAGTGTTAAAAAACAACAAAAATCATTTCCGTCTTTTAAAAGTGTTGCCAGATCAGCTGGCTTTAAGAAAATGCCCACACATGCATAACTGCATGAGTGTATTTGTAGAATGCTACAGATTTCCTGGTGCCAGTCTCCTATTGCTGACCAGTGACACTTCCCTTCCCTCCTAAGTTGGGCTAACTACTTAGTAAATTGTAAGACATTCCTAACACAAGAATTCCTTCATTTTGAACACTCCACTGTCCTTTACAGGTCAGCTATGAAATTAACCAATTGCACAAAGCATGCTCAACTGACAGGAAGGAGATTTACTAAACTGCACCAGGTGATAAGGGTGCTCTTACAATAGCTAAAAAGATGGGTCACTTGAATGACCCCCAAGGCTCTGTTAAATAGCTACCACAAGGAAGGATGGTAGCTTTCTGTCCTTTGGGGGGGGGGGGGCAGAAACTTGGAGGAAAAAATGCAACAGCTTCACCTCACTGCACATACCTCCCAATTACACTCCCCGATTAGCTGCACGAGTTTCTGCAGCCTCTCCCCAAATGATGAGGCTGCTTCACTCCTGCCGCCAAGAGATGCAACGGCTGCAGCACTGGTTTACAGCAGTTTTAGATTTCATCCTAAACTAACCCACTGTACCTAATTTCTGGAAGGAAGAAGTGTTATCACAGGTAGCTAGACACAGCAAGTTGAGTACTGACAGGTGTTCTTTTCCACAGAAAAATTGTCCAAAAAACTCTGTGCCTGGGGTTGCAAGCCTCCTCTCATCAGGATTCAACACAACACCACCTCCAGGTAGAGCAAACACCACAGAGAAAAGTGAGAGCACGGAAGTAGTGAGTGAAGGACAGCGTTTTAAACATCGCACTTAATTCACCCTCCCTTTTCCTCAACAGCATTTGCCTCTCCGCCGCTGTCCCCAGCCCAAGGGCCAGCTGCTGCCCTGTGGCTCTCACAGGGCAGGTTATGCCACACGTGTGGGAGGCTGCACGCATCAGGGCACAGATGCTTGATGTTGTACCTGTAGCTAGCAGCACTAGAAACAGCTTTATGGGGCGTTGGGAAAGTGGGGAGGGCGACCAAGCCTCAGGGAATCATTCACAATTATTGCACAGGAGAAACAAGAGTTTACTGAAACAAATCCCAGCAACAGCAGCCAACTGCAGTAGCTAAGCAGCTGATCTTTCAAACAGGAAAATTGGCTACATAGCAAAGTTTGGTGCAGAACTAAAGTATTATGCGTGTTATATGGCTCTTAAGCAGGGAAAAATGATTAGTCATTGAAAGTTTTAAGTTCTGATTCAAAAGAGCTCAAAATTTGTAATGAGTCAAGCAAAATAACTTCCACTTCCCCGAAATATTTTGCTTGGATGAGGTTAAGTTTGTAGAGATTTAAAAACCAAAATGAAAAGAAAATTAAATCAAAAATTATTCTGAAGTGCTGAATAATATAGATTTGTTAATATACTTCATAAAAAGTTATGAATGAAATATATTCAATATACAGGCTGTCAAATTTGCACTTTTTGTCAAAAAACAAGAAAAAAATCTCAGCATCAGTACTTTTACCACTTTTATTAGCTTTTACTGTATTTGAAGGCTTTTGAGCCCTACTCCCTAGCAGTATTCAAGGACAATGCCTAAGTTTAAGCGTCTGCAGTCAGAAGATAGTTCACATTTCTGCTCTGACCTGTTACATTGGATAATTCCATTGTTCCAGGCTGACTCATAAGCCTCTTTCTGTTATGCCTGAAGTAGCTACTTTAACTAAACCTGTTATTGGCTCCTGCCAAAGGCTCCCCTGACAGCAGCCATTAGCACAGTTCAATTAAACATTGCATTGAGTATACAGACTTCTTCCACAGTCAGAGGCACACAAGAAAATTTGGTTTCTATCAAATACAAAACCCGCTCCACTTAGTGACTGGACAAAATGAGCTCAGTTTTTATCTGTTTTATGTCTCACCTGGTCTCTTCCACCTTGTGGAAATCAAAATGCTGCCTTCCAGGAGGACAAAGGGGCTATACCGACAGAACTTGCTTTGCCCACCTGTAACTGTTGAGCAGAGCTGGCCTAAAAGCAGCAAATGTTTAATTTGCCATGGTCTCCAGTGGTGATGAGCAAAGGCAAAGTAGACCAATGGGAAGGTGTGGAGAAAGGGAAAAAAACAGAGAGGGAAGGGAAAATAAAGACAAAGACACTGGGTCAAATCTTGAAGGAGAATAAGACTGATGGATGTCTATCAGAGATACTCATTCAGTAAATTTAAACATATGACAACTATCTCAACATGTGAACCATGCACAGACAGTAGCAAAAGGGCTTACCACCTGATGATATTTAGCTGAGACTTCCTCTCCAACGCAGAGGGAGAAAAAAGCTAAGTCAGTGATGAGCAGATTTTAACACTTTCCCTCAAAATGAATCACAGTAAAGTAAGAAAATATACACAAGCACATCCATAATCTGGAAGAAGGAAGATAAAAGCCACACTAAAGCAGACAGACTTCCTGACATGAGAGCTAGAGGAAGTTCAGCCTGTTTCATCCACTACAGGTAGCAGATGCCAATAGTGACATAGACCTTATTTCTGATGATGGCTTGACAGTTTAGAGGTACTTCATACTTATTAAATTCATTATCTCAGAGAGAGGAATCCAGCTATACAACTAACTGCTGGCAAGTTTTTTTTTTTTTTTGAGAATTACTACATACCACCAAGGTACGAAGGGTTTTCATTAGGGAACACAAAGTGAAACTAAAGGAACTCTGCAATCAAAAAGCAGCTTAAAAAGCCTCCAAAACTTGCTGGTTGAGTCTTTAATAAGAAGGGACAATTATTTTGCTTGCAGACTGTTTCCCAGGGATAGGGAGATTGCAGCCAAGTGCAGAATTACACTGAAAGAGCCCAAATATCACACAGCTACCTCAAGGTCAGCCACTAAAAGCATGAGCAAGACAAGCTCACTTTGCTAGGGAAGACGTGCCAAGAGAGCTGGTCACACTTAGCTGGTCATTGCAGGAAAATGAGCAAAACGAGGATAGACTGCTCATTTGTGCTAAGAACCAAAAAAAAAGTCATCTTCAAGGAAGCAAATAGCTTCCAGCACCACCATTTCATTCAACAAAGTCTCATGTGGCCAATAGGCACAGCAGATTGAATCAATGCAGCCTGGATACCTCCTATCAGCACAGACAGGCTGACAAAGCAGCATCAATATCTCATGGAAGGCCACCAGGTTCAAGTGGCACTACATGGTACCTCAGAGATGAATTCAATGTAATGAACTTTACTAATGGGTTTTAAAAGTGTTCAAAATTGTTGTTTTCAAGCTCAGATGCAAAGAGGGCATTGGGACTGCGTTATTTGGGGGAACTTGGGGCAGGCAGGACCAAGGCACTTAATGCATGCTGGTGTAGCATCTTTCCTGAACAACTCCAGAAGAAAATGCACATGTATACAAGGAATTAATTTTGAATTTTTTGCCTTAAAACAGACTCTGGAGATAAGGTGCCATGAATGCTGCTATTTGTACAGGAAAAACTCCTGAAATCATTTGTCCAGGGGATGAGAACATGCCTATCATACCACAGGTTACAAACTTGGTGCTTAGGGTTTCAGAAAAACAGCAACTGCACACCTCTCAGAGGCAAATAGGACTGCCGAGAAGATTGTTTCTGCAGCTTTGGAGATGGCTCTGCCTAATAGCCATAAGGCTAGGTGAACATGCCTTCTGCAGATGAGAAATCACTTCTGGGGAAGCGTTTTTCACTGCTAGTTCTGCCACCCAGTACAAGACTCCACATGTGGCCCCCTGAACTCAGGCTTTGGGAAACACATCCTAAAGGAAATGCTTTCCGCATTCACTTTTTCATTTGAGCTCACTGTTAATATTTGTGCCTAATGACTACAGAAAGCTACTACAGAGCTTAAAGCCGTGAACATAATAGGGAAAAAAATGTATTGGCTGGGCAAATAAAATGATTTTAGACTCCTGTCTAATCAGTGGTCTATCTGGCTGTTGCCCAGGAGCCCTCTCAAGACAACAATGCATTCCCGAAACCTCCTCTCCAATCACCAGTTCAAATGAGAAATTTCAAGCGGAGGAATGGACAATGATTTTTATGAAGACTTTTTAAAAAGCATATTTACCTCCTACCATTAAATAGGATATGCCTTGAAGAAAAATTGGTTATGAAGAATACTGGCCATAATTTGAATCAGTCAGAAATCTTGCAAAACTGAAGAGGAAAAACACTTAGTACAAGGAGAAAAGGTTAAAAAGTCATTTTATAGTCTCATTCATACATGGGTAAAAAATTATTATACACCTTAACCAGCAGTGGCACACATACACCTGGATATTTAGTAACATTTCTTACTCAGTGATCTCCAAGTCACATTGGAGAAGGTAGACGCATGTTTTCTGACAGACATGGAACTCCTCCCCTATGTAGCTTGGAAGAAGAAAGTTTCTTATTTTATTGTGTAGTTGGTACCATACAGTAAAGATAATCCACTACGTTATTGGGATAAATCCTACCAGGTTTTGTCACTGGCCAGTGACATCACCCAAATATGAAAAACATGGAAGAACTGTTTTTTCCACAACACAAGTTACAGGGCCATCATCCAATCTGGAGACAAGACTGTTTGAAGTAATTAAGTAAATATGAATTATACACTAACATGAATGTTTTTCATCTGCCAGTAGACTTGATATGACTCAAAGTTAATCTATACTATATGAAATCTCTTGAAAATAATATTAAGTGGAAATATGCTGCAATTCAGCTGCATATGGAACTCAGACACTGCACATAAAGTGTGATTTAAGACCTTCTGGAGGTCTTGCTTTGTGGCAGCATAGTACTAGAATTATTTCCCATCTAGAAACATTATTAGCATTTGATGCTATTTTGCACATACCTAGTTTGTCGTGTGGCACTATGGCTTGCGTACTCTGTCACTTCGAGGTTACAAGATGTAACCATTCCCTGTGGCTAAGTGCTTGTAATTAAACACAGTCTCAAAAAAGCTAATTAAAAAATGTTTTGATGATAGCAGCACAATACTTAATAACCTTCATAGTGGAGCAGCTGTGCAGGAAATACAGACTTCACTAGCAGTTGCTGGGGGTGTGCTGGATGAATCCCACATGTTCACATGATTGCAGGCAGCAAGGACCAAGGGTGACAGTGGTCAGGCTAAATGTGCAAGTGCCATCTCCCCCTTGCTCTCTATAGGCAACCTAGACACCAGGTTTGGCATTTCTGGATTCTACTCAGAGGCCAGGAGCTACGAGGGAGATGATACAGCATAAAGGCAGTGACCATGTTCATACTAAAACCAGCTCACATATCCTGAACTTACCAATTTTCTTTTATACCAATCACCTCCTAACAGTTCCTGGGACTCTGCATCTCACTGAAGTCATGAATGGTCTCATAATAAAAATATACATATAAACACAAACACACCACTCTTGCACACCTCAGTAGTGCGATTGGTTTTCACAAACAGATCACAGTAAGGAACAGATTACAAACAAACGTTTCCACTTCATGTGCACACAGAAAGAAAAGCAGCAATGTAAAAATCAATAGCAATACGCTTACTAATATGAGCCTTAGCCGCAGGCTGTGGCATAGAATACAATATACATAAGAAAGCATTTTCAATGCAACAGTTCAATAAAATGATAGGCATTCTAAAAATAGTGCCCCTGAAGAAACAAAAACATAAGATTCACCCTAAAAAGAGAACCCTTGTAATCTCAGTGATCAGTATACCCTGATTTATACTTCAAGGCTAACATTGTCACGAAAAAGCCCTTTAAAAAAGATGAAATTTCTCATATATTGAAATCCCTCAGATGGGCAAGTTACCCCAGAGGCACTCGGTAGAAGGTGAAGATCAATAACGCTTGTGTGGAGACCTGCTTCCTCCTGGAGCGGAAGCTGCCTTCAGGGCCGTATTAGACAGAAAACCAAGCAACCTCCAGCAGCCAGAGCCCACAGCAAAGGGAGGTTAGAGCAAAGTGGAGTCCTACAGGACAACAAGCTTTCAAAGTGCAACATCATCTTCCTCATAGCCCAGTCTCTTCCAAAAACAATGTGAGTGCTAAGTAAAAATTAGCATTTTTAAAAACAGAATTTCCATTTCCAAGAACTTTGGAGAGTCCTTGTTCCTCCTGTCCATTTCACCTCTCATGGCTGCCACTGTGGGACTAATCTCTTACAACACTGCCAAGGTTTTTTCCAATTGCTGCAGAGAAAGAAAATGCAAATCAATCTTCACCATCCGGTTTAGCAATCATCTAATTTTTAAAGCAAATCCCTACTGCACAGGATTCATCAGAAAGAACACCTGAATTTGATAGTTTAGCCTCTCACAAAAAAGCATACATTGGTCTTCTCAGCAGCTTTGAAACACTTGGTCTGTGCTAGTGCACAAAGTCCAGCTAACTCCCTATCAAGTATCCGCCTATCCAAAATTGTGACCTTTGTTATTCCAGCTAATTAGCAAGCGCCAGAAATTGGAAAGACAGCAAACTGGGCAGAAACTGCTTTCTGACATCAGTTTTATTGTCATATACTTGAGGACCTCAAACTCTGAATTTCAGTCCAGTTAGAGCAAATGCAGGTGGCTAAAGATTATTTTTATCTAATCCATCCTTTTTCACCTTGCCAGGTCATTTGCTTTAATCATATAACACCACACTGACTTCCACAGTCTAATTACACATTGCAGAACCAAGTCCAAAACTAAAAGTAAAGCATGGCCAAGCTTTCTTGAATGTAATCTTTAATATGAAGTCATTTGGAAGATAATTCTCCAAAAATACAGAAAGCACCGCAATTCTCCACATGACTATTTCACAGAAACGAGTATTTCTATGGCTATCGCAGTATTCTTAATGTAAGAGAATGCATTTCTCCATCACAAAAGTTTCCTGAACCTTGAATGATTGAGTACCATTTTTCATTATGTTAATTTAAGTGGTAAAAGGGTTTCTGACTGACATTAATTGACTGTCCCTCCTGGGGCTTAATTGACACAAGTTTGTCTCTGAACCCCCACTGCTAATCAGCTCCTTTTCCACTTTGAAAGAGCTTTTGCAGCTGAGGGTTACCACCAGATAGCACTGATTGTACATAAGAGTACTTTTTGAATGCTCTAGTTTAGTTGTGACATTTCATTAAATTAATATTTTCCTAATCTCTGCTCTAAAGTAGAAAGATTCATTTGCTACTGGAAGTTTTTTGTTTTGTAAGCATTTCATTAGCTGTTAAGTGTTTCCTTTTATCTAGTGCCAATCAGTAAGCTTGCATAACTAGGTATTAAATGCTGTTTGAAAACGTATAGAATTAGCTAAGACATCAAGCCATCCTATCCTTCAAGGGAAGATTCATCCTTTTGATTGTTGTGTACCTTACCTACAAGACTCCTGCAGTGATTCATGAAGTACAGGGATAACGTTTGTCTCTAGTTATGATTGCACAAATTCTTTCTTCCTCTACAGGAGAGTGAAGACAATATGGCAAGGGGATGCCAGCTTACCTTAAATGTGTAATCCCTATTGAATAGGTTAAGTTTTAACCCTTTTTTCATGTAGACTGTTTATTTTAGAAATTTCTTTGCTTATATTTTCCCAATGTCATGCAGGCTGGGCTTCTCCCAACTTCTTCAGAGACAAACTCTCCTCAAAGAGTATGTTACTACCTCGTAATCTTTGGACAACACTACCTTCATGATTCATACTGAATTACCAGTGTCCTTTGCCAGTATTTGTAATGACAGCTTCCAGCAGTAAAGAGACCATGAAAGATAAAATAACTCTAAAACAGGCATAAAAATGACTCACATTTGTGTCAACTAAACTACACATATATTGAATTACCCTGACAACTCTGACCCATGGTTTAAGAACTTACTATTTTGATTTAAAGACTAATAGCAGCATCTATCCAAGTTAGTCCATAGCCAGTTTTCTCCTCTATCCACTTTCATTTATGTAACTGTTCTAATACTCTATTTTAATATTTACTTTTGCTTATATTATTTTTCTGATTTCTTAAGAAATCCTATAGGCTCACAGTATAAGCAATTGCCCTTTAAAACAGGATTGCAATTACAACTATTCAAGACCAGCAATCATCACTGAAAACCTGAATTCCTACCCATAAAGTATGTGAAAAAAGGTGACCTCATAACATTGCTTCTCAAAGAGAAGGATAAACGTCCAGGTATCACTTTGTATTTGATTTACTATGCTGATTATAGTCTTTGTTCACCAGCAGGCTCAGAAAACTGGTTAAAAACAGTTTTAAAGAATAAGAAAGTGACTTATGAAGCATAACCAATTATTTTACTGCCCATTGCAGATGGCAGGGATAAAACTGCTGAGCAATGGCATTGGAGGTGACTTAAAGAGGCAGAGAGCCCATTTTATAAGCCAGAAGGATTATTTCTTTTCAGAGTTTAATTGTCAAAAGATGCTTGGGAAGGTAAAGCAAAACAGCTATAAATAACAGTATGGTTCAGCTATGCAGAGCTTGTGGATTACCACAAGACACCTTCAGGATGCAACTTTTCCTATTGCCCCAATTTATTTGCCAGGCTCCCACTTTCCCACATCTCATGTACAGCACTGGTCCCCTGCAGCCTTGACAAAAGCAATCCTGCTCTGCTGATACACAGGAGGAACACTTCATAAATACTTACAAAGGTACTTCATTATTCTCCTTCAAAGCTCTTCATAATTCTCTGCCATGCTGCAAAGCACTTTGGAACAGCCACTGCATTTTGGAGGGGTTTTTGCCTTTTTGCATGGTACATACTATAAGAACATAGAAGCAGCAGGCAAGTTGATAGAAAGCGTACGATAGGTTCACAAAAAGAGCTGAGCTACCTCTAATTTTATAACACTTACCCGAGTGGAAAACAAAGCAGTAGTTATGCCAAACTATATTTTTATAAATGTGCATATAAATTGAAATAAAGTCCTCAAAAGCACAGCAGGTTAACTAATATACCAACTAAAAAAATTAGTGATACCCTAAAAAGTAAAAATGCTATAGTGGCCTTTAAATTGTTAAATTTTTTGGATAAGGAAAGTTATGTATATAAAGATAAGCAGAGTATGTATACTGAATAATTAATTTCAATTCAGTTTGGTTTTCAAAAAAGACTGAACCAATTTGAACACTGTAAGTTCCCAGAACCATTTTTCACATCATTCACTTACTACATCTTCTATTTGACCATTATTGTTTAACTGGTCATATGTCAAAATGCAGCATATGTTTCAGGACTTTTAATAAATTATACTGAGAATAAGGAAGATTGAAGAGATTAAGGTCAGCTTGTGATAACTTTCCATCACGAACCCTTGCAGAGTACAGAAGTTGCACAATTGTTCACAAGATCCTGGAAAGTCACACGTGGTGCTGTGCACTTGTTAGGCAAGCAGTCAAAGTCATTTGCCATTTCTTTGATTTTGCTATATTTGCCCACTTGATGCTCTACCCAGCGCCACTTTCTTTTTGCATGAAGAATTTGTGCGAGATAAAATATGTAGGTACGCTTCGCTGTTGTACTAACTCAGTTTTGGGAATATTGAATAACAAACCACTGAGAAACAGTAATTATAGACTGCTATTAAGGACAAGAGTGGTTATAAAACAAATCAGACTGGATAGCAAAACAGTCATGTGCTTCCTCTGGCAAGTTAGTTATAATAGCAGCTTTCACCATATGAGACTCTCCAGGCAGTAATATAAAGTCAGGACAATTATCTGTACTTCATACTTACATTCCCCAACACACTTTACTACTAACATAAATAAGACTTTTCCCCAAAAGCACACTCCAGCATATTCTATTCCTGCTGCAAACCAAGACACTGAACACCAGGATAACACTAGCCAAGCAGCAAATTCAGTCTGCTGTCCTTTGAGACAGTTACAGCCCCTGGGAACGCAGGGTTCAGGCACCTTCCCTGCTACTGATCCTGTCAGGAAGCATAAACTGATAATGCCGGTGACTGGAAACTGCCTCTTCCATGCATACATTTGTGACTCCAGCTCCTAAACTGTCCTCTCATTGAGGAGCATCTTTACAAGCCCTGGAGCTTCACACTGTGACATCAGAAACATTTTGCTCCTCAATATCTAAATACCAGAATACATCAAACTATTTGTTTCTACCTTAACATGGCTTGAATAAAGATGTGCTCTCCATCACAAAATCCAGACCAAAGAATAGCAAAGGTTTGTATAGACACAGGTGATAAATATAAAATGTGTCAATTAATACGCTTAGCCCAAGATTTTTCTTCAGAACTACTTCACCTATTTCTAAACACAAATTTTGCTTTCGCTGTCATCTTATGTTTGATTAAAACTATGAGAATACTGGTAATCCATTGAACACAATGTATATACATCAATAAATGTCATATTATATGTTTAGGTGCATACTTCAGATACCCAGCCATAGGCTTCAATCCCCTTTCTAGAATTATTTGTCTTAATTAAGAACTAGATATGAGAAACCATAACTTTAGGAAGAATGACAGATTCATAACCTTGTCTTTGGATGTTATTATGCTAGAGAACTTACCTATTGTAAGAAAATAACAGTCTTTGGAAAATAGCACGTGTAACTAAGTACATGGTGGTAAAATATTAATAGTTTAAAGTTTTGACAGAGCCAAAGCATTTGTTGATTTACATGAGTCATGCTAACAGGTTCTAGCAGTCTCTTCATACTAATTGTAGGAGAGGTAGACCAAAATGAGATTCCAGATGGAGAGAAATATAGGTTATAATCTGGAAATCATCTAATGAACAATTCAAGAATGACTAAAGGTGAAGAGGAACTAAGAGCAAGAAACTCTTAAGTAAACACTGTAGTGTTTTTAGTGTATTTTCCACACACCAAAAACCTGACTTCATGCATTTGCATATGCAGTGATGCACATATGCAGTAGTATGCAACTTTCAAGCACTAACACAAGCTATTCATTCTTGATATAAAAAGTCTCCCAACAGAAAAATTGAGCTCACCTCTAAAGACTTAAATTATCAAAAATAAAAAATATAGGTTCAAATTTTAAGCAAATCATTTTATCCTATAAGTTCTAATTTCAGAGATACACTTTAAGCAAAGGAAAATACACACATTTGCATTGGCTAATAGCTGTTGTGAATTATGCAGATCTGCATTGCTTTTCTAGACATACTAGTTTCTGCTGAAGAGCTACGATTTATCTACTGGCTGAGCTAATTAACTGGCTCTTCCTTTTCAGGTACTGTAGTTTGCATATACTCAATCACTGAACTGTGAAAACAAACTTGTTCTGGGGTTAGCATTTTCTGAATCAAAGTTACTTGGCTTGCAAAACTTACTCAGGATGGGCACTTAATGCTCGAATTTCCAACCTACTAATCAAATACCTAGGCTTGGTTCACTGAGGGGTATGTAACTGTAGCCTTGTCAGCAGGTTTCAAGCCTATCCTGACAAAAATCACAAAGTTATTCTCCATGGAGCACATGAGTAGTCATGGAAATAGGCATCCTCTGCCACTGAGTCAGGCTCATACTTTCTCTTCATTTTACCACATACTTTTTTTTGTAAGGGTAACTTTTCCCCTAAAATTATGCTCACAGGACGAAACAGAAGAATAAACCCTGCCCATTGGCTCACATTACCAATGTGCTCAGGGAGCACTTTCTCACCAAGGACATCAGCTTTCAGGAGAACTAGAGGGCTATATAAAAAGGTCCACAAATCTTTTAACTGCTCAGTTTAACAGACATTCAGGTTGACCCTGCACCTCTTCTATATATTCACACTTGCTATATTTGTTTTCAAAGAGTCAACTTGATAACACTGCTCCTGGTAAACTGCCTGACCCTTCAGAGGTAGCACCTATCTCCTTGTAGCTCTTCCCAGGAAGCTACTCTGCTAGGGGGTTACCATGATGCTAAATATCTCACCCAGCTTTTGGCCTTTCCTCTCCTCCCATGGTTATCCACAAGGTAGAGTGGGTATGATTCTTCAACAGATGAGACACCTGCATATTTTCTTATGCAGAAGAAATTGCTCACACCCACAGAGAAAGAACTAACATAAATGACTTTTTCCGCTTTAAGAGAACAATATAAAGACTGGGAGCCCATCTGAGCTCTCCACACACAACTGCTGTGAAGTCTTATGAGACAAAGTTTTCTAGTTAAAAGCAGTGCTTTCAACCTAAACTGTCTCAGCGCATTGCTTCACTATGTTGCAGCTTTTAAAGGTAGTAGCAGCTCTTAACCCCGCATATTTTTTCCTTTTCCTTACACTTTGTGAGTCGCACAGTCATCTTTCCTGATAAGAGTAAGCATTAGCTGGGTCTACCCAGGTGAAATGCTACCAAGAAAGACTCTCACAAACTTAGTCTTTTTTGCAGACAGAAGCCCTTCCTTAAATCTAGGAGGTAAAAAAAAATAGGAAGACTATTACAAATACACAAATAAATAGAACTGAACTCCTTGAATTGTTTTACCAGGAAGGTAAAACTGTTTTCACTAACAGTAACTTCCACACCTCTTTCAAGACTAGACCAATGTCAACAGTTATAGTAATTTATTCTGTAAAAAAAAATGTATGGAGAAACGTGCATTTTGACTGTGCATGGAATGCATGGCTGTATAAGCTAGCCTAAGATTCCCACCAGATATAGCCAGTGCCTTATTCTAGTAATATTTGGGTTGCTACCTGGTTAACAAGACTTGTAGCTGTATCAGTCAAAGACCAACCTCCCCACAAAGATTTGTTTTCAAATGGTCCAAGCCAGCCTAGGGCAGGCACAAGAGAAGGAAAAATAGGATGCTGAAAGGGGAAAATAGGGAATTATTGACCTTTTCAGTAGTAGCATCAGCTAAGGTGTTTCTCAAGAAGCCACATCCTGACAAAAACAGTTACAACCATTTTGCCAAGTGAATATGAATAAAGAGACAGTTTTTTGTTATCAGTGGAGAAATGAAGACCAAGATAGGAAAAGTGACCTCTTACAATCTGCACATTTACATAATATTTACAGTTTAGTGGCAATTTCAAATATTTTGAAGACTTTTTGCAAAATTTGTCTTATATCTATAATCAGGTGGCAGGAAACTCTCTCATTACAACCCATCCCTTTTGGCACTGCTGAACATCAGATTAGTGTCTCAGTCAAAAATTCTCGGGTTTGCTTGGCCTGTCTAGAAGAAAGCCTGCATAGCCTTTTAATGTGCTAATTAAACACAAACACACCCAAATAAACAAAAAAGTTCCTTCATTAAACACAAGCCTCATCATCACTGTGGAAAGAACTCAGATGCTCTGTTTAAACCTGAAGTTGATTACTTCTCAGACAAAAGGTGTTCACACTGGGGAAAAAAAGATTTTGCTTCAATATCAAGTGCTGTCAGGCATCTCTATAATACCGCACTGTGTCTACAGTGCCTCCAATATACACAATAAAAAGTAGTAATGCACTGTTGTGCTACACTGTGACCTCAGAAATGTAATAAGCAGAAAAAGGCATCAGAACCTTACAAACAGCAAAAGCAATGCAACAAGAGAAAATAGTAACTTTTTTAAAGTATGTGAAGGACATGAAAGGAAATTAAAGACAGAGGGAGGGAAAAAATCAATATATATTTAAAGAGCAAGAAGTTACTATTAGGGACACCTAGGCTGGTTGAAAAAAGGTAGAATTTAGGCAGCTGGATGAAAAAGGTAGAATCTATGTGGTTGTTTTTAGCCTCCTCCTCCCCCATCCCTCCAAAAAGGCACTGCATATCTAGAAAGATATTGAAGAGTCTGAGGACTTTAAAAAAAAAAAATCAACTGACTTAGTCACCAGTGACTATTGCAACAGCAGTACAAGAGAGACCTATGACCTGACTCTCTTAATCAAGGTAGGAGAAGCTGTTTCTTGTGCCAGAGATTACATGCACCCTTTTGGGGTCTATCTGACCTATTCCCCCACTCTAATTTTGTGCTATATTTATGTATATATTTAGAGAGATTTTCATGGAGAGATTTTCATGGAGCTAAACCACAAATATTGAAAGGAAGATGAATTACTATATTCATAAACAGCATGTCATAACTAAATATGTGTCAAGATTGCAATTTGACTGAGCATCAATAGCTGACACTGAACTGTGATAATAGAGTCAGAATTGCCTAGAGTAAGTTCTCCTCACTCCTAAATTAGATTATTTCACCTTTTTTCTTATTCAAGGCTGCTTTCTTTATAAGAAGAAAAAAAAACTAGGAGTCACTAACTAATCTGACAAACAACAAGGAAAACCAACACACTGGACTGTGGAAAAGAATTATAACTCTGGCTCTGTCCGAAAAGCTGGTAGGGTCTAGAGCCAGCCTGTGTCCAGCATCCCCTTCATGCTTTAGGGAGCTGACTATCCCAGCACATGTAGCTCCAGGATGCCAGCTCAGAGGAGGACAACTAAAGCCCATGACATAGCCCAAACAGCATTTGTAAAAACAGCTTATAGCAAAGCAGGTAATCCTGTCATCAGTATATTTATGACAAAAATAAAGGATATTATCCCAGGAAGATTATCAACAATGGTAGCACTTCACCTCCCCCCCAAAAAAAGTATCTGATCTGTCGTAATACAGTCCTTTCTGATATTTCTCTAAGTTCACAACATAAAATTTATTTATTCAACATATTTTAAGTGATCAGACATTGGTTCTGCCAAGAACAGCTACATGAAAATGAAAAAATAGGGAGAGCTTATGATTTTTAAGTTTGCCCTTGGAAAGCATCATCCTGAGCAGTTATGCTTGCGCAGCTTCAAATTTTCAGTATTACCCAGCCTCCTTTAACCAAGCCAGGTGTCTACATGAAGGGACTAGATCTTCAAGAAGCATTTAACACCTTGTAGCTTTATTTGTTAACAATACCAGGCATCTCTGAAAATCTGGTCTCCTCAGTCTCATGCCTAAACTACAACTGAATTCAAAAAGAAAATAGCGCCTGTATTTGTGACTGGCAAGCAGTCACAAGCTATTAACACCCACAGGAGATCTGCCACCACAGAGAGCAGCAGCTTGGAGACTTGCTAGGCCATGCAGCCTCATCAGATAGCTTGTTTTGTTTCTTCTTCATCACTAACTCCAGATGAGGTGTCAAAATTTACAAAAACTAAGAAAAGAACTTTAAAGATATTTTAGGCTGAATGGTTCAAAACACAGCCAGTCTTGTGAGTGAAGTACCTCTAACTAAAGGGGCCAGCAAGAAAGAAAACTAAATAGAGATTCCAGTTTTGGTCAGCAAGGTCTTGCCCACACACTAAGAAGGAAGGAAATATTTGAAAGTCCCATCAAGAAATAGTTGCAATTGAAGAGTGGGATAAGAGCTATTAAAAAAAGATGAAAGTGCCTAGGATTAGCTCTTAAAAATTAAAAAAACAATTGGCAATCCTTCCAGCACCACAGGGATGATTACTCTTTCTCATTCTATCCATACTTCTGAGCACTGGAGAAGGATAAAATGGTCAACATACCTACCTCCATACAGGAGGGGAAGTTCATTCTTATCTCTCTGAAAGAAGTCCAAGCTTGGATTGCCAGGCTGGAAATATCTGTATGCTTCTGCTAGTGCTAATGAAAGGAGACATTCTTTTCAGAGGAAGTTACTGTAAGACCCACAGAGCAGGTAAGCAATTCTTAAACTCATATACTTTTTGGCACAACTCCTTCATCAGATTGCCCTAATTAACACAGCTATTAATATAGCTATATCAAGCTACACAGTGACAGGCAGCCAAGAGAATTGTAGATTGCTTCTCTGCTAAACAGAAACTTGACAGAACAAGCAAGCATACAACTTAAAAGGGTTTTTTTTTGTTTGTTTTATTTTCCTTAATGGTGCCTTAAAAGTAACCTAACCAGTAGGGGTCAATGTGCAAAGCACCCACTATAAGCAGTATCTGCAGAGGTTTGCTTGGGTGATTTCATTATCCCTTGGAAGCCTGAACACTTTCCTTCGGAAAATTTTTTGTCCTTTGGAGTTTTTGATTTAGAGATACTTAGCTGATGCATTTCCTTCATAAGTCTCTCTTTCTTAAATGCACCTCTGGCAAAATGCAGAGGATAAAGGCAAAACTGAGCCAAGGAACAAAGCCTCCAGACCCCACTCACACTGACACTGTCCCTGGAGCCCAGGGAAGGAAGGCAAACACAACCTTGAACACAAAGTCCTCTGCTGGCCAGAACTTGGAGCAACTTCTGCCTCACAGCAAGCAGAAAAAATACCAGAGGTGCTCTCCATCCACATTTACTATATTGGAAAAAAAAAAATCCATGCAGTCTGTCTACTACCCCAGGGAATCACTTTGCCCCCCAGCCCAGCCACATGCACATACCTGCCTTGCTGCCAGCCCTAGGTTCACTCTTACTCCATCCTCCAAAGAGGCTTCTCTGAGCTCACTCTCCCTTAAATGCTCTTAATTGCATTAAGACATGTAATTCCTCACACCTGTGCACAGGGCAGCAGCTGGGACAAGGCTAGGCAGCCTAGGCTCCATCTTACCCTTTAAAGACATATAACAAACATTGAATATAAATTATAATACAAATGCATCTACCTCAGTCTGCCTTGAATCTTACACTAACTGCAGGTGGGGAAGACGAGACAGACCAGCTGAAGACGTTAAAGTTGTTAAATCACTAGTATCAAGAAACACAGAGAGCACTGGATTCCTTCTAAGGATAAATCTCATGCGAAAGGAAATTAAATACTGGAAATTTCTTAATGGTTTAAATACGTAGTGTAAATTCATACTGGTGAAGATGTGGAGAATGAGCTTTCTAACTTGGAAGCTTGTAGACCTAGAACAGATATGGAGATTCAGGTACCTAATTAGGAGAGAAGACGTCGTTAGTGGAGGGCAGTAACTGTCCTCCCCGCAGCGGCTGTGCTCTGGTGTCCATTAGGTGCATGCAGAATTAAAGCAGACCACTGAGTTCCTGGCTATTTGCTGCGTGAACTCTGACTCTGCGTAGTTCCAAAAACAGAAAGTATTTGAAATTTTTGAAATAGAAATCCCTCAGCCCTGAGCTAGGAGATATAGGACCTTAGGCTAGTAACACCCGCAGAGCCCGTCTCTGCTGCTGTCTATTGCAGCAACATCTAGCACGGGATCTAAAGGAGCTATCTGTCACCTTCAGAGTAGTACCGGTGAATTTTTAAGTCAGTCACAAGTCTTTGATGCTATTTACATTGGAAAATCCTGGCAGGAGGCCTGAGTGACTCTGAAGCCTCCGACATGCTCTTGGAAATGAAATTGCTGCTTGCTTTTTGCTGCATGCTGCCTGTGCACGCATCCTGCAGGTCTCGGTCGCAGGCAGTCCCCATGCCTGGCCGTGTCTCCAGCGGCAGAGGCCTGAACAAGCCAGAGCTCTGCAGTACTGTGGGGGTACTGGGCTACTCCACAAGCCATTTCAAAGCCAGTCAGATAAATTATGGTGCATCTAGTTCTTGAGAGCAGAACTACACAGATTAGAAAGATGGTTTATGTGGCTTAGATGAGCGAGAATACCGGAGAGGTCGACCCTAAATATTGGTATAACCTATCTCCCTCCAAGAATGTATTTCCTGGACTTTGACTGATCAGTTAATCCTCTTTTTTATTCCCCTCCCTTCTCGAAAACTCCTGAATTATTAAAGGTGATATCCAGGGACACAATATCCATGGCTCCACCATGGTATGTTTTACTGCTTCAAATAAAACTTGTACAAACTTTACAGACTGAACTTGAACTGTGTCCTTATTGGAAGCAGCTTGAACCCCTCAGTTCTGAATTCTCATCACACAAGATGGAGGTGTCATTATAATATATAATACATACAAATATACACATATCATATTATGTATATTCTATTAGATATATATAATATAAAATAATTATCATTATTTCAATGATAAATGAACTCCTTGCATTATTTCCTCTTCCTTCTCCTTTTCAGAATTCTTCTCTAATTTTCTCTTTGCTATGTCCCAAGCCTTGCTTTCTGTACATCTTTTAGAGTTCAGCATGTGCATATATTTCAGTATGGGCCTATCTGGTATTACTAATATCGTATGCGGTACATGCTTGCCATCTTGCTGGGATGTGTGTGGTAGAACAGAATGCATTTTTTTGAGATGTCATGTAACATAAGATATGCAAATTGTCTCTGATTGTGAAGAAGAGATTATTTTTCCTGTCAAATACATATGCTTTATGTACACTGCTAGTTAGAACAATGTTCAACAAACATTTGATTTTTACGAGTTTTGCATACGAAATCTTCATCTCCAAGAAGAAAAATGAAAGTGGTACGCAGTGTATTCTCTTATCAGGGCTAAACATTGGGTAGCAAGAAAGGTCTGAGGGAAAGCAGGCAAAGGAGACTGCCAAGTCTGTGTGTCCAACATTAATTTGGGTTTTTTTTTTTCATGACCTACGTGGTAGCAGGGGGCTGAAGGGAAAACACGTGGCAGCCGTGCCAGCTCTGATGCCAGTGCTAAAAGGAGGGAGGGACCGTCGTGGGGACACAGTGACTCTGTGCAAGCTCTGTGATATCCACAGGATTTAGCCAATCTGCTCCTGCAGATGTTGGTTTTATGCATGATTTACCTGGCTCGACGCGGCTCTGGCTCGCGCGGCAGCACGGCCAGGTCGCGGGCTTGCGGGCCGTCGGGGAAGGGGAGGATCAGGCCTCTGTGATTTCGGTGTGTTTCACTTTTAGGCTTTTCCTTCGTTTTTTTTTTTGTATAGCTCTGAATGCTTGCAGCAGAATTTTAGTCTTTTTGTATGATATTTTTTTTCCTTTTTTTTTCCCCTTTTTCTTTCCAGATGGGCTTCTGCTAAAGATTCCAGGTAAACAAAGGAAGACAGATGCAGGAAAGCGCTCTTTACCCAGACACTGGGATAACATATACACTTGTCACCCCTCTACGAAATACTGCCTATTAAAGATGTAATCTTTCCACTACCTCTCAATTGCAGTATAAGACGACTGAATGGGAGGGAGTGTATGCAGCTGACCTTCTGTGAGCATTTTCAATATACTTCAAAATATCATATTATTTACCAGTTGTGGGAAAGTGTTCTTTAGTAAGTAGTACAAAGCAATCATGGTGGCTTTGGAGATTGTAAAGATTTCATAAGGAGCCACTAGTGTCTGTAAGATGCCCTTGGGGCTTCTGTTTTGCACTGTGATTGTGCAGTGTTTTATTTAGGTCATAAAATGCACACAAAGGGAAAGGAAAGAAGTAATCTTCTACAGCTGGAAACCAAATTACAGGACTCTCTTATAATAAGGAGAGATTTTCCCCCAGGTGACACAGTAGGACGTTAAGGATTTGATTTTGATTCTACCTAAATGAACAGGAAAAAGTTCCATTGACTGTAGTGGTACAGGATTAAACTCCAAAGGAGCTATTTAAAATGCTATGTAGGTGATTTATGAGTGTGGTTTTATATACGTTCATGAAAGGTCTTCTACTTCCTCTTTTTTTTCCTGGAAATAGGGAAGAAATATTAGTAAACACTGTAATTACAGCTGAGTGGTACTATAGCAATGGTATCTCTACAAACAGCATTTCTGTTGGAAAACTTATTCAGATAAGCTTTATATTAACACGAATTCACAAATAAGGGTTTGTTATCTTCCCAGCTGACAACCATTGGAGAGAGTCAGTCCACACCAAAGCGTTTATAATCTTCATGTGCTCAGCAAATAAAACACAACACATCAGTGCTGACAATGTGTTGGTATGCTCAGGATCCAACCATAATCACAAAGGCTGAGCTCCAGTGTACTGTCCAAATTACCCTCTACAAGTACTTGTGGAAAGAAAAAATATATATATAGTGAGAAGGAAGAGTTTCTGAGAAGGAATTTCTGGCATCTTAAATCCTTGACTACTCCTTGAAGAAAAAAAAATTGCATGCATGGATAGATTAAATGCTACATGCATCAAATCACGCTGGTGTGATTTTATTCAGGCAATTTAACTGGGCAATTTGACATAAGTTGGTATTTCAGTTGGTATATTTTTCAGATCTAGAACTCTAGATCTGAACTCAGCTTGAGAAAGAAATAGGAATTTTACTAAGATAATTAATTAAGTATGAGAGTGAGTATAATTTAATTTAGTGTGATGAGACAGTAGTTTTAATCCATCTAACTTGACCATTTTTGCCTGCACTAAGTTGTAAAGTTGTTAGCAAGCCAGCTGCCTCAGTGTTATACTTAGAAGTAATATTGGAGGACAAGAATTACAACTCAAGAGGTCCAGTATTTCAGACTCATTGCAATCACTCTGGTATCCTGATAGTACTGGTATTAAATTTGACATTTCTTTAGCGGTAGGATAGATCCTGAGTCGTCACATTAGAGCTCAGCTCTTTGAACTATTTTGTAAAGCCGTAACTGTTTCACCGTAAGGTCCGATCCAGCAAGTGTTTGTGTCCAGCTTCCCATTCATTACAACAGACTTCAGAAAATGTTAATAGCAAGTCAGAAAGTGATATGAGAGCAATGTACATTTGGCTGCTAACTGTTGAAAGAAGAAATGAGCTAAAATTGAGCTAATGGCTTGCCTTGAGAGATTTTTATAGAGTGAAATCATCCTTAAATAAAAACTGTCAAGAATAGGTTTGCCTGTTTCATGACAGTTGCTCAAGTCAGCAGAGCAGTTTTGCCTTTCCCATAGAAAGTGCGTTCAATTCCTATATGTAAGGTATAAAACTGTGGTATGTGATAAACTGGGCAGCTTCAGGACAACCACTGATGAAGCTAAATAACCTTCTGTAAGACAAAAAAAGAAAGTCTTTTAAAATTAGCCTCCTGAATATCCAAAGATGATAATGACTGTGTAATTCAATTTATTAACAAAACCCCTGCTAATACATACATTCCTGTAAGCTAAAAAGTATAATTTACATATTAAGCAAAAAAAATAAAAAACCCAGCCTACCCAAACCTGAAGCAAGCCTTCACAAACTATAAACATTTCCGTAAAACCCAATAAGATCCTTAGCAAAAATAGCCACTGTTGTTTTTTTCCTGGCTTTATCGCCCACCTCTGCTTTCTGTCATCATCTTCACACAGCCTTTGCGTGCATCACTGCACAATCCTGTGCTAGACTCTGAGGTTTTGCTCTTTCCTACTTACCAGTATTTTAGCTGGGTGCTGTGAATCATTGTTTATGAGATGCCCATGACAGTTTTACAAAGAAACCAGAGCTTTGGGTGCACCAACCGCATGCGCCCCAAGGGCTTGCAGCTCCTGGCGCAAGGGGTTCATCTCCTCTGCCTTTTCTGCTCCCACGATTGGGCTCTTTGGTGAGCCCCTCCAACGGCAAAATCTGGAAGGAAAAACACCATCTTATTGGTGGGTACGTTTTCCACCAGGGTTTGTAGTTGAATTGGCTCATTGAGGGGTCTGTCAAGCAGGAAAGCGGGTGCAGAATATGTATTCAGAGCTTGTAGCAGGGGCCAGAGGATGGGACGAGTGGGATATCCCCCAACCGGTGGTGATAGGCCGTTACGTCAGCTCACTCTGTCTCATGGAAATGCACCCACAGGCATCTAATTGGTGCTGTAAGTCTTTCCGTATGCTACCTGCTAAAGCAGAGCTCAGTATTTTGTTAGGGCAGAAACAGCCAGCATAAGAAAGCCGTCTAAAACTGATACTTATCCTAAAGCTGCCAAGAGGAAGAAACCAAGCGTATCTCAGCTACAGCCACTCTGGGCTTCGCTGAGCGAGATGACTCTGTTCAGCATCATTAATGTCCCGTGTGCCTCTGCAGATGCCTCAGCTGAATTCCTCAGGGAAGGCAGCAAAAGCTCCCATTATTATTTTTGCTAAAACCACACAGAACGAGGCTAGAACGACACATCTTCTGAAAGACAGATGTGGTGAAAGCACTTCCCCAAAATGCAGAAGACGCATCCCTGTTCTTTCATTGCCCAATCAATTGAAATCAATTGATTTCAATCAACTTAATCACCTTGTGCCACAGAATATAGTCGTGCCTCCCCTTGGCTGTTACAGCTCTCTGTCCCAGTTTAGTCCCGAACATGAATCTCCACTTCAGAGGGATGATTATACAGTTTACACGAAACTCCACTGCATAAATAACGAGTCTTTGAGGCAAGGGCTACACTCCAAGGTTCATTGATTCTTAGTATCCAAACCACAAGCCTACAGAAAGTTCTTTTTTTTCCCCCTCCATCTCTCAACTCACTTTGAAGTACTTTATGTAGAGTGAAGCAGCTTCAGAAAGAGAGACCCTGGGTGTCTTCATGTAGCTCAGGTGGCAGGTTGGTTGCCAGTACACACTTCGGGAAGATGCAGGTTAGGATCTTCTCGGGCAAAGATGGGAATTCAGCATGCTGCTCTCACCCTGGGCAAGTGCTCTCCTTGATAAGCAAGAAATAAGAGAGATACATAACTATCAGCCGTCTTCTAAATGAAAAGAGAGCCTGCAGTTGCACTTTGTGTGAAGCTCAATTTTCTGTGGAGCATTGCTGGAAATGTAAGAGCATGATGGGCACAAGGTAAGTCTACAGCTCAGCTGAGATTAGAGTGCTTCCTGGAGGCGGTCTTGATCTTTAACAGGAAAAGGAGAAACGCTGTAAAGGTGTGTACATTATCACATGATAACTTGCTAAGCCAGCTGCAAGGATTTCTGGAAAGCTGTTGCATTTGGGTACTTTATTAGCATCCCCAGCCTTGATCGCTTGATATGTTTCCTGTTTAGTAATTGGAAGCTCTAAATCAGTGTTTAGGCCTCTAAAAATGAAGTGATCCTTAAGTAATTAAGAGTACTCTCAATGACATTTGGTCTTCAGAGGCACTGGAAGAGTAACTTCTCTTATAATACACAGATTCTCTTTATCTCTTTGGAGATGGGGGACTGACATTTTAAAAGCAGATCTTAGATTCAAATATGCGGCAGTGTAAACTGGAAATAACATGTTCACAAGAAGCATGATGGCCTAGAATCCAAATAGCTTTCTATCTAGATTTTTTTTAAGGACATAAGCATTATCAGTGGAAGTTAGCTGAATAGGACCACTGATTTTATGCTCAAACATCAGAAATATACTTTCTTTTGAAAACACATGGAATAGAAGCTGGAAGATCAATCAATCAGTCAATAAAACTGATTTGGATCAAGCGATAGGTTAATCTTTCTGAAAAAGCATTATTTCTCTTTGAGACCTGACTTGTCATCTGAGCAGACTACAGTCTGTTTCCAAACAAGCATTCAGATCCAAGCTAGGTACTGTATGATCGAAGTCGAAAATACTTAGCCTCAGAAGGGAATTTAAAACTCAAAATAGAATTGAAACTAAGAGTTTAGGTATCTAAGGTCCCAAAGAGTAATCTAGAAAACTTTTGCATGGTGTGAGGCATTACTAGGAGCTAGCTATTAGGAAATGCTAAACACATAACTGCTTTGGAAGTCTCAGTCCCCTCTGGAGATTAGATGCCAGGCTGAATCAGGTTGGAAAAAAGGCACTCCCGTTCCCCCCAGGCTCTACAGTCTGCACTATATTCTCAAGGGTATATATCAAAAGTTTTAAAAGTTTAAGTCTGTGAAAGTCCAAACTTCTGTGCAAAAGCCTAGCATAAGTGCCATGACTCAATTCCCTGCTCTGGGCAAGCAGATAAAACATATATTTTTCACCTCAGAGAATATTACAGAAAGGCAGCATCTGCACAGCACTTGGGTCACTCTGTGGTGAAGAATACAGGAGTTCAGGAGTCAGAAAGAATTAATAAGACAGAGTATGAAACTCAGGCTATAGCCTGCTGTCAAGGGGTGAGAAACCTGAGTTCAAGTCTGTGCTCAAACAGTAGTTTGTGCATTATTTTTTCGTTATAATAATGGGATACACAAAAGAAAATAATCTTGGGGTGGGAATGCAGGACTTGCTGTCCCAGCTGAGTCTTTAGCCTATAAGCATCCCTTCTTGTCACACATCATCTTAATAACTGCGGACACCTGAATTTGGAGCAAGAGGTATTTTGACTCAGATCAGCCTATAGTTTCAACCCTAGGTTCCCAGTTGCAGACATCAAGTGCATTTGAGGCATAAGTTTTGTCTTCTAGGCCTTCTTCAACATCTTTGGCAGCTAAGGACAGAGCTGAACCCGGGTAAACACTATACCCAGTGGTTTCCACGCTGGGGTCAGGAGGCAATTGGTGGTCAGCAGACCCCAGCAGGTCCTGCTCAAAGAGCATATGGTGGGTGCCTTGCCTGTGGTCACAGGGCAGTGCTATCACCTGTTTCCTGATAGGTCAAATATATTCCCTGGTGTATGTAAACTTTTTATATTATACTTCTGCCTACAGAGAAAAAGGTGAGGGTTAGGATTTGGTAATCATATAAAAGCTGCAAGCCTCTGCCTCATTAGTGCAGGTTTAAAAATAAAGCAGCTGCGAATCCCCTATTTTGCAGGCTCTGACCCTAAAGGTGCGTGTTAGGGCATACCAGCTGAGGTGCTGCTCGGGCAGCTTTACAGCTCCCGGGAGTGCCTCGCTGCTTGGGCCAGCGCAGCTTGAGCACAGTGCGGGACGGCACCCCGAGAGGTGCTCTGCAGCCTGACAGCCAGCAAGGATAGCTTTTTTCCTTTCATATGTTTTCTTTTCTCTTTCTCTTTAAGGACGTCTTATTTAAATATGTGATCTTGCTCTCTTTTCTGAAAGTGGGGAGTTTCAGAACTCCGCTGCGCAGCTTTGAAGGTTTATCAGAAAATTGAAGATTTAGCTGGAAGCTTGTTTTCTATTGTTCTTCGAAATTTTTAGTAGGGTTCAATTCCATGTATTCATAACAATTTTGTTTCCTATTGAGTGGTAGACCAGACAATAAATTATCTAATGTTGCAAAAAGTAAAAGTAATTAAAATGCAGTTATATTTTTAGTCTCTCCTACTGAATCAATCTCTGTTCTTGTTGGACAATTAAAAAAAAGTACTCCTGTCTTTGGTAAGGTGAGATACTTCATCAGGCACACGTCTCTTGTTGGGTCTTTGGAATTGGCACAGAAATTTGCCATGCAATGTGTTGCTTGATTTAGCTTCTGGCATGACGATCTCTCTCCCTTGGTGGATTTTCAGCTGCTTGAGAAGAAGGAAGCTGATGGATTTGATGTATGTGAAAAAATCTTCCTCAATGAACCAAACTGGCAATGTTATCTGATTCCAGCTAGAATGAATGAACACTGCAAAAATGTTAAGTAAAAACAAAACATTTGTTTCAACAGCCTTTGATGTCTTGCATTAGCTTTCCCTGGCAAATAAAATATTTTCCTGCAAAGATACTGAGTAGGATCACCAGATAGCTTTGTGTCCACACTATAGAGGAAATACTTAGACAACTTCCAGCTAGACTGAGCCTTTAAGCTTGTTTCTGCGTATAATCAGAAGCCCCTCCAAAAGTCATGATTTGAGTTCTACAGGTCTAGGGTAGAAATTTCTATTCTTCTATATTATTTGGGGCGGCTGCCAAGCCTTAGTAAATCTGCAGTCATTAATACGTGGTATTTGTATAAAATTTTGTAGCTTAGGAGAGACTTTGCTTTTCATCTTTGTCACTGGCACAGAATCTTTTTGAATAAGCCAGCCAGCTGAAAAAATACCCAGTTGTTTAATGAACTGTTAAATCAAGCTTTGGGCCTACGTGGCTGAAGTGGCTTAACTGACTGAAATGTTTGTCTGTTACTCACAGATAGTTGAAAGGTTTGTAGAAAAATCACAAATATGTAAAATGGGGAGGCAGTATAAAGGTTGTGTTTGTCCATTAGAATGCAAAACACAGAACAGTAAGTTTTTTCTGTTGTATCCCTTTTCATTCAGCATCCAGACTGCAACAGCTTATTATGCCTCATTATGCATTTAGCAACATTAGCAAACAAGTTCAGTAACTCAATAACTAAGAAAGGGTCACGGCACGTGTAAAACTGGGCAGTGGGAGTCAGAAGTAGAGACGCGCAAGCTAGAAATCTCATGCAGCTGAACGGGCTGCTCCCACATGGGAGTGGGAGAGCAGCAACTTGATGCTCCGTGTTGGCCTTCTGCTCAAATAAACTCCTTGAAGAGCTTAATGACTCTTAATTGTATCAAACCAATTCCTAAAAGATCTAAGGAAAAGAAGGAATGAGTGAATAAAAGAAATACTTCTGAGAGCAACTACTTCTCCTGCTTTCACAGTAGAGGTTGGGAACGACGATTTCCAGGATCTCTCTATTCTGCTTTCCACCACTGGCACAAACACTGCACATCCACTCATACTCATCTACTCATCTCCTACAGGTGCCTCTAGGGTTTTTTTGTTGTTTGTTTTTATTCAAGCCCTTTATATAAGGAACAATTTCTCCCTTTTATCAATTTCAGCTGAGTTTCAAAGACAATTTTCAACATCAGTGTTCACTCTTTCAAAGACAATATTTGGGAAAATTGTATGTGGAAAATACTTTCCAGACAAACAATCACCAGGACAGGCAGGAACCTAGTTCAGACTAAAAGGCTGAATTTTGCTCAGGACTGACCTTTGTACTCTGCTGAATAAAACTTTAGCCAAAATCAAATGCCAAATTCATTTCCTTCTTCCTCAGTTTCATTTCAGGAGTAGTCAGCATGGATTCACCAAAGAGAAATCATGCTTGACCAATCTGATAGCCTTCTATGATGGAATGACTGGCTGGGTAGATGAGGGCAGAGCAGTGGATGTTGTCTACCTGGACTTCAGCAAGGCTTTTGACACTGTCTCCCATCACATCCTCATAGGGAAACTCAGGAAGTGTGGGTTGGATGAGTGGACGGTGAGGTGGATTGAGAACTGGCTGGATGGCCGAGCTCAGAGGGTTGTGGTCAGCTGCACAGAGTCTAGTTGGAGGCCTGTGGCTAGTGGTGTCCCCCAGGGGTCAGTCCTGGGTCCAGTCTTGTTCAATGTATTCATCAATGACCTGGAGGAAGGGACAGAGTGCACCCTCAGCAAGTTTGCTGATGATACTAAACCGGGGGGAGTGGCTGACACACCAGAAGACTGTGCTGCCATTCAGAGGGACTTGGGCAGGCTGGAGAGCTGGGCGGAGAGGAACCTCATGAAATTCAACAAAGGCAAGTGCAAGGTCCTGCCCCTGGGGAGGAACAACCCCATGCATCAAACATGGATCTGAGAACACCCTCCAGGCACTTCCCAGGCATTTCCAGAAGTTTTCTTCATGACTTGTGTGAAAAATATGGGTCTTGTAAGCCAGTCCCTAGATCTCCCATCGCAGTTGCTGGCAGATCTGAGGAACCTCATCTGGAGAACTCAAGGTGGGCGTCTATTGGTGGACGTCTACTGGTTGCCTTTGTGCGAGACCCAGAGGTGCTCTTCTGCGGCTAAAAAGTGTGAATAAGCTATGTCAGCATCACAGATGCCCTTACCAGTCAGGGCAGGTACTTCCTCTTCAGGGCGCTATAAATCTGCTGTTGTTTAGGAAAAGCAGAGGACACCTTCTCTACCTTAGGAAAATATTAATGTTCTTTTAGAATGAAAAGCATAATTTCCACTGAGAACTAGGGGCATGTATGAAGTTGGAAGAGAGGTAAAGAGATAAAAATACATGCAGATGGGAAAAGGGAGAAAATGTGGAAGGGAAAAAGTCTAAACAGAATGATGAGAAGTCTAACAGGATGAGGGCAGTAAAATTGATTATTAAATTATTGTTTGATTATTGCACTGAAAAACTGCAGCTACTCCCTTCCAATTTCTATGTGGTGGAAGCTCTTCAAGTTTTCATAAAGCAGGCTGGAATTTCCCTTACAGTGTCTTCATTTTCAGTGTGTTATGATCCTACATCGTTATGTTCAATGTAAGCTGGATGATGCTTTTTCTTTTTTTTTCCCCTCCCGCTGCAGTTCTCTCTAAATTCTGTAGGACTGCTGTATCTCATCTTGCCTAACACAGCAGATGGGAGAGAGAACAGAGCGGGGCAGGATCCAGTAACATCCCTTGGATGGTTGGACTGGCAGATTGCAGGAAACTGCGTTGAATGTAACTGCCAAGTCACCAATCAGTCTGAATCAATTAACTGTCAAACTGGCACACAATTCATAGCAGGAAGCTTCATGTCCCATTCTGGTTAGTCTTCTTTGCTTTTTTTTTCCTATTTTTATCAATCCAGTGTCATGTTTATTAAAAAAAACAGTTTCCTTCTTGTGTATGCAGATTCACCCCTTTGTTCACTGACATCTTGAATATCCATATTCTTGTAAATTTGTAGGTAATGCATCAAAGTCAGTGCAGCCTGATTCTGCTAGTGTTTTATGTTTTCCAGATAACAAATTGTTTTCAGGAAGTGAAAATATTATTCAAGTCTCTTTGAAGGGAAGATATGTTTAAGGTATTGGAAGTGAAAGCACCAGTGACAATACTGGAAAAGAAAATATGCTCTATTTCTTCATTAGTAACATCCTCCAAATGCTACACTTCGAAGTTTTATTTTCTGCTTTTGCATGTGTCTTTCAGTTCCAGCAGTAACATTGCTGCTGGCTTCACATAAACGACCTTGTTTATGTTTTCATATTTATTCATAGCACCAGGCTATGATATTTTATGTAAAAGTTATATGCACATTACTAACAGGACTTAAATTAAATACAGTCTATAGAACAGGCAGTTCCCTCCTTGAGGATAGCAAGGACCATTCCCACCAACTTTACACCTTTTGGTAAAATCTTTCTGAGCCTGATTTCCCTCTGATGTCCCCATGGTCACAAAATCTGTGGGTACCACTGGTGGCAGCTGCTGTGATACACTTGCACCAGCATGCCGAAAACTGCTGTGTCACCATTAGTTTTGAGGTAAGACGTAGCGTTCTTCATAAGCAGATTGGGAACGGCAATATGAGCTCTGCACAAAGAGCTGCTTGTCAGTGGATCCACTCGGCAAAAAAGTTGGTTTTCTGTAAGTGTAACTTTCTTTGAGATGGCTCTTTGTCAGCACACGGAAAGGATGATCTGTCGGTAGAAGCAGGGGGCCTGGACTGGGGGAAGCAGGTGTTCCCTTCCAGTCCCACATTGCGATGAACAGTCGCAAGACATATGTCATTGTGCACAGTAAGGTAGTCTGATCTGGAGTGAAAATGCATATATAACGAGCTAAGTTTGCATCGGAAGGAGAAGAGTTGCAAATGTTTCAGAGAAGAGATGAGGGTTAAATACTGCAGCAGAAATGAATGTTAAGCAGTGCAGCCTGCGCAGCATCTAGGAGAACCTAAAACGATCCCAAGAATGTAACATTAGGTGGCAAAGGCCAGATGCATCCCCCAAGCATTGAAGGATACTGGGCAGAACCAGGCACAGGCCATGATTATCAGTATCAGATTTGTACACCAAATTTGGTTTATCCATTTCTCTCCAATTAACACAAGCCTGCAGTGTGGATTTTGTGTCGGTGTTCTGACACCACAGGAAGATAAACAATATTGGAGACAGCATGCCATCTCCTCATACAAACCCATCCAGAAAAATTTGGAAAACATTTGAATTAGCAGAGAGGGTTCAGGCCAGACCACTGCTTTCTATTATGGGCCACAGTGGTTTTGATCTAGCAGCCCGGTCAAATGATGACCTAAAGGAGATCTAAGGTAGCCTGTAGCCTACCATATCCAGGGTTTCAGCCTTAGACTGCAAACATTACTCTCCTTTGTGTCAGAATGAAGGTTCATTTGGATAATATTCACCCTGGGTCCAGCAAGCCTGAACCCTCAGAAGAGTGATCAAATGTCCAAAAAGTTAACGTGATTTTCAGAGATGCAGGTCCTCTGAAGGCAATGGAGCTGAGCGCTTCTGAAAAACAGGTGGACAGGCCATATCAAGAGTAGTGCAGCATACCATACGTTAATGCTCTGTGGCCTTGTATGCATATTAAAAAAAAGTACTCACAAATAAACTTAAATCTTTATCTTAAATCTCTATCTTAAATCCATAAGGATGGAATTCTTTCCAACCCTTTTTGTGTTTGAAATGCACGTCTGTCATAGAGATGAAATTATTGTCTCTGCTTACATAGCCTGAGAGCTTGAGTGGAAAAAGTTGTGCGCTCACATGCCCAAGTAAGGATTGCATATGAAATTTTAGTAATTTTTAATGTGTTTTAATCCAGCCCTTAGGGTTTATTTGGATACTTGCCACTCTGTTCCCACATCAATGCATTATTCAATAATCTTAAGTTAAACCTATTAAAAAGTTGCTTTGTGTTGGCGGAAGGATAGAGTTTGAATTGCTCTACAGAGGATTTTTCCACTGATGGACCTACTATATAGGAATTGTCTCTCCATACTTGTCCAACTAATTTTTTTCTAAATTTAAAAAAAACTAGTATAAGGATAGTTGCTGTTATACTTCAATGTGATTTTTGATTACATTATACTACCACAGTAGCACTGGCCTTCCTTCAAGTCTAGGTGAGAAGCTAATTGGTTTCAAACTGTTTTAAATATGCTGAAGTTATAGTTGTCAATTATTTTTCTGGAACAGTAATAATTCCTCAGATTGAACTCTGCTTTGTTAAAGAGCTTTAAATCTGCTAAAATAGTTAAATAACCAACAGTATTTTCCTTACTTTGCTCTACTTTCATATTTAGACTCCTTTGGTTTCTGACCTCCAAATCCTGCTAATTTTGATCAGCTTTCTTCGTGAGTTTAAAGACTGTGCTATGCTCTCTTTTTTTAAGCAAGTATTGTGTTAAGACATTTTGCATTGCTTAAAGTTACTTCAGAAGCTGGTACCAAAGGAGATGTGACAATATCATTTAAATCAGGTAAAAAGTCATTATAAGTAAGCAAGAATAGCAAGCATTTTAAAGGAACACCGCATCATCTTTGTAACGATCACTCATTTAACAGATTACGAATTCTTTTTAGTGGATATTCAAGGCTAATGTGCTGTTCTAAAAACTACCTAGAGATGCAATAGCGCTGAATGCATTCAAAAATTTCAGTTAAAAGGTGCACAAAATTATTATCTGGGTCCCAAAAAACTTTTTTTCCTTTTTTTTTTTTGGCAGATAAACGCTTCTGCGAACATATATGTATGTTTGTTGCAACACCTGAATCAAAATCCATGTCAGGTTACTCACAGCTGTAGCACTCTTTCAGTATGCTATGGGTAACATACTGCTGTCACAGAACATTTGTCACTTTTGATATATAATCATCAGTAAAACAGGGATTAGTGTTTTGTTGGGTAAGGCCCAGCCTTATGTGAAATCAGAACAAGGGTCATTACCTTTAATGCCTTTTTATCTCTTGGGCTGCTGGAACGGTTACTGTTTGGAAGGAGGAAGGATGGGGAGTGCGAATGGTCACAGTCCAAGGTCTCCCAGACATCTGTTTGCCTGGATCAGCGAGAGGAAGAAAAAGGAGAAGCAAGAAATCCAATCAAAATTAGCAGCTAATCCTCCTCAGAGGCACGCAGCAAAGCCGGTTGCGATGAGCAGAGCAGGCTGGACGGGGCAGGGCAGTGACAGTATATAGTGCCTGGGTCTCCTGACGGAGGACAGAGGCGTCACTCAGCCACGGCTGGCCAAAGTCGCTGTTTCAGCGTCAGCCCTCTCCGCTTCCGAAAGCCTTAACGAATAGGAATTAACAGCTTCAATACAGAGGTTTGGAGGAGTGAGTTTTACTTTTGGAGAGTTGTTACATTAAAAGTTAATACGACTACCAGCAATGTAGTATTCACCTTGTCGGATCAGATTAAACTAGTGCAGGATCCTTCTATCAACAGTGGCCAGCACTGATGTCTGATAGTGCTCAGTTTGTGGATACGGCTATAACTGCTTATCCCTGACCCTGAGCTGCCAGATAATGTCTCTCCCCATATGAGGGGATTTATGTCCCTCAAATATTTCTATTCTGTCAGAATACAGACATTTTACAAGGGGCAGGGGCGTTTTATTTCAATTTTTTTTTCTAATCCTCTTTGAAGCTCTCCAAGCTTTACTATTATTAGCCACAAGGCTGAGCTGGTGTCATTGTAGCACAATATGTTTACCTTAAAAGACATGTTAAAAAGATACTTATAAAAACAGACATACCCTCTGCAAATCTGGAGCAGAGGCCTCCGCTCCTGCTCCTACCGCTGTCAGCGGGGCTGCTGCTGCTGCCACCAACGGGAAGAACGGGAGACCCAGCAGGGCAGGTTTTTAGGGGCATCTTTACGCGAGATGCCATGAGGTCACATTCAAAAACATGTAGCTGGAGGTTTGAATAAACGTAGCAAGTGGGATTGGAGTGGCTGCTGGAGTCTCTCCGAGACAGCAAGCTAACACCGAGCGGGCACAGAGGGAAAAATGCTCTGCAGTACTCCCACACCCCCTTCAAGGAACTGGTCACTTCTCCTCCCTGCCCACATTGGGTGCAGCATGCTCCTTTCACCACTTACCTGCCATGAAACCAGAACAAGTGTAACTGCAAATCATAATTACCAAAAATGTTCCAAGAGAACGACCTGACCAAACGTGCCTCCCAGCTGCAAGGTGTGCTGCATTCGGGGGCTTGGGAGGAGAATTGTTTTGGAATATCTTTTTTTTTTTTGTGGTTTAGTTCAAACGTTTACTCCTTCAAAATGTACTTAGTGACTTCAGGGATCAGGTTGCAAGACCCAGAAAACAATCTGCTTTCTGGATGTACAGTACAAGAGCAGCAGCAGGGTCTGCTTTCTCATTCTGCCAACGTGTCTCTGGCCCAACGAGGGGAGGCCACATAGTGAGAAGTGCCATTCATACCAATTCATTTTTTGGCTACTTTGCTAAGATTAATTCTTCTCCTTTGTATTTAACAGCACCTTCAACTAGCACAACAAACAGCTTTATGAATATCAGCAAATAAATCTCTGGCCAGGTTGCCAGCTACTGCGGTGGTTTTGTAGGAGGGACATCTGTCTAATGGCAACTTGACCACGGCCACCAGCAGAGCTGCACTTGCAGCCGCTTGTGCTAGTAAGCTCAAAGGACCGACTGGCAAGTGAGGATTGTTCCCAGTCCCGTCACTAGTGCTTTCAACTTTCCAGACTGCTTCTAAAAATTCTCATATTTTGCACTTGGCATGGGAAATTACTCAGAATTCAGCTAAGGGTTTTGAAAACAAAACAGCCCGCTCTTCTTTCTATAGACTCTGCCTTCTCTCCAAGGCCTCGTTTCCATTATCTGAAAGATTCCCAGACAACCTTCAGATCCCTGCATAGTCACAGCCTCCAAACACAATAAAATCATAAGTAAGTATACCCTCAACGAGAACCTGGGGCTGAAATGTGTTTGTAAATCCCTTGGATCAAAACATAAGCCCATTTTTAAGTCCAAAACCATGACTGACCTGTTCCTCAGTTAAGATATGGTTGCAGTCACACAAGAAAAGCTATTTTTATAAAACTTTGGCTTTTGATGGAGGGAATCTTAGGTCTACTTTCTAGAAATCGAGGTTGGACAATTTTGAACCATATGTTACAAAAAGCAGAAGTGAATGTATGACCTTGCAGCACTTCTCAGCTTCCCTGCTTCCTCACATCATTTCCTGAGCCCTCAGGTTGCCATTTGTGCACAAAGTGCCAGCTTTTACCTCTTTCCCTTGCCAGCCTCAGTCCCTTGTCTGTGCTAAAAGCAGCTCTGGCAACAATTTAAGCATTTGGTCGAGGCGTGCGTGTGTTTTAAGTGGGATACTTTTTCCGCACAATCCCTTCACAGGAAGACACCGAAGTGGTTGGAAAGGGCCATATATAGGAATAGCTGATTTCCCTTTCTAGCCAGTTGCTATCAAGAAGTGCAGTTCCACTGGAATAACTAGATCTATGCCGACACAGGTAACGCAGCCTGACTGTCCAGCGCAGATGAACCTCCAGTGCTCACAATACTTGTTTCTCGCTCGCGGCATCCCTCCTCACAGCAACCATCGGTCCCGCTTCAGTGTGATTTCTTCACGTTTAGCATCTCCCACTCCCCATGCCAAGGTCTCCCTGCAGGGTGGGCACAGCCCACTCGTCCTTTGCTGTCATCTCTGGATTCTTTTTCCAGGAAAACGTAATCACTAGTCCTACTTTGAACTTCCAGCATGCCCTAAAGCTGCCTGAGCATATTCTTCCATCCTTGGTTTCTAATATGCCTATGTTTGTCCTTGTTGTACAAGCAGTGCTTGGCGAGATGTGACTGTCAACTTTGCTGGAGACTCAGTGTAAATATTTTGCACTTGTACAGCTGTGTACTTACTAAAGGAAATTGTGCTGCATACCAGTCCTTGCTGGGTTAACAGAAGAAAAAAGCATGTTTTCTCATCTCTTTGGAGCAACTCAAGCTGTAGCGTGGTGCATGATTTAGCAGCATTTGTGATGTTTCCCTGATTAATTCTTAAACGGGTCTCCTAGCAACAGACGGAGGGAGACCACAAGTACTTTGCCATCGGAGAAACATTTTTGTATTTTTGTCTGGTGTCAAGTATTGGGATCCGCACTCTCCCGCGTACAAATGTGCATGGAGGTCTCCGGGACACGTCCCCTTCTCCATGCATATATCCCTGAGATAAGGCATTTGGCAAGGAAAGCTTCTGTAGGGATAAGAAAAATAAGGAAAGTAAGTAATTGCTTAAAATTACAACAACTGGACTTGCAATTGGCAGCAATTACTTGGTTAAAATATTTCTTAAAGGATGCCAGGTTCTGCATCCTTCTAGATAATCCACAGAGGCAAAGAGTGAGAAAAGTACGCAAGACTCCGCTTTTGATAGTGCTGCACCCAGAACAACTGTATTCAAAATTAATTTCTGCTGTTATAGAAACCGCATATAAAAATTTGTGCTTGAGCTCTTGTTCTATGTGGTCAGAAGATTTAATATTAGAATGCAACCATTGTACATTTTTTACACGTGAAACTGAACCATAATGGAATAAATGCACCAATTCCATTATTTTCTGCTACCTCTCAGTCTATAAAAGACTTGCTGTAAAAATTACAGTATCTACCATAGAAAGTGTCATTAGCAAAAAGCAGCATGTTTCCACTGAAATAGAAAGTATCTGTAGAACTCATCTGTGATTTGAATTAAAAAAGTGTCAACAGACTCCAGCACTCGTTCATCCTTCTGGAAGAATAAGGGTGGAGGCTCAATAGCAGCTTTTGTCTTTGTACTTCAGGAAGGTCCCTTGGGATGTCTTAGGAGGAAAAAGCTGAAATTTTTCCAGGGCAGTAAGATAACTATTTAACCCAGTGAAAAGACACTAGGATAATTGTAGGCTATTAAACCCTTAATTGAAGGACAGCATAAAGGAATCTCAGCACACACGAGATATTTGTCCTCTCTCCAGTTCTAATCAAATTGTTTTTTCAATGGATTTGTTAATTGACTTCAGGATTAGATGCTTTCCTTAGATGTGTCTTCATTATCTGGAAGTCAAATTAATGTAACACCAGAATGCAGATATCAAAGTGGAAAAGGAGTTAAAGAATTAAGCACTTCAAAAGTAAAGATAAGTGTTTAGTTAAGGGGCTGGGCCCTTGTAGGAAACCTATCAAAACAGATTCGTTTTAACATAAATTATACCTGGGGAAGGGTTTTTTCAAGCCAAAATTAATCCTAATCTTACTGTGGATATTTTGTGAGTACAGATTATTGCTTGCACAAAGATCTGCAAGATTTAGCTCTCAGTGTACTTTCCTAGATCATTGCCTTTAAATCCAACCTCGGAAGCTAAATATTGAATTGCCATTTCTAAAGACACTGCTATGAGTATTTGAATACTTAGGAAAGGGGGAGGTAGAGGAGATGGAAAAGCCTCCTTGGTGAACTTCCTCCTAGGAAAGACACATTAAAAGATATTGAGCCTCGGCGTTCCCATTCCCAATGCTCAGCTTTCTGCTATTTGCGCTGCAAGCAGGCAGTCCTCGACGCAGCAAAACAGCTTGACAATTTAAAGAAGCATATAAGACTCTCCATCATTAATATGAAGTCTTAAAAGTATGCTTAATTTTGTTGTCTTCAGGAAGCCAGCAGCCTAGAATTCCAGCTGCTCAAAATATGTCAACATCAACGGCAACTGCAGGGCTTGGAGAATAAATTGCAGCAGCCGTTTTGATTTATACGCCTGCCACCTTCTGCGGTGCGACGCTCGGGCTGTTTGCCTTTTATTGTTCCTTCATTATTGGCGCATCCCACCACACCTGATTGCCTTTTATTCTCAAGTTTTGGGTAGCTCAACATGCAGGGCCCGTGCCTGTGGAGGCTTCTGGCTTCAGAGGGTTTGAACCCCAACCCAGTTGGGATCTACTTCTCTCATGGTAGTAGCATCTCCCTCCAATGAAACATTGGGTACAACTTTTATAATCAAGCCCTCCTTTTAGTGCATTAACACCCTACTTTTCTCACAAAAAGGTATTTCAAAACAAAGAAGGTAGCTTGGTTTCCATGTTCATTCAGCAGATGGCATCAATTAATCCGTCTTCAGACTCAAGATGTTAATATTTTATAAGACAGAGAGAACATTCACTTATTTTATTCCCCTTCCCACGGGCATGCACTTAAAAAAAATCTTTGCTAACTTATCTTAATTCATATCTCCTCTTTCATAATTACCATTTTACTATACTTTCTGTCCCTGTCATGGCTTAGTTATGTTTTTTTGAAATTTAATCGAATAATAATTAAATTCTGAAGGTAACACCTCTGGTTATCTCTTCGTAATTAAACTTTACTTTTTTCTTCAGAAATATTTGAAAGGAAAAGGCAATTTCTTGTAAGAATGCATGCATATCATTTGTGTGTTTGTCTGATGACTGAAGTGACTTTGGCAGAGAATTCAGGAGAGAGGTACTTAATGTATTTGAGTATGGGCTTTTTGGAGCTTTTCTATTTTCATTTGGGACTGGTTAGCTCGTTTCAAGAAGTTCCGGATACATGCCAAATAAAAACTCAAGAGGTTTGTAAGTCTTATATCTTAATCATTGTTTTCTCTGAGCAATGTATGCAATACAAATTGTTCTCTTTCCTACCTTCCCTCACAGGCAGACTAAATTATGCTATGATTTAACGTAATTTGAAATTCTTTCCTAGATCTCTTCAAGTAGGACCTATCAATATTTGCATAATGGGGCAACTGCATTTCCCTTCAAAACCTAGGGCAAAATTCAAATCTCACTTTGCTGAGGAGGGCTGAAACAGAGTTACGGTGCAATTAACCCAGCGCCAGCCATGCGCAGGCTGCTGTTCTGCTTACGCAAAAACTTTTCTTGGCTCGAGGCAAGGGTTACTTGGCATCTGAGATTCACAAAGGAGGGAAAAAAGCCCTCTCAATATTTCAGTGTTTACGTTGAGAAAGTTGTTCTTAATATTTTATCGAATATCTCTTCACTCAATAGGATTGAGAGTATTTTCTTCAAAATAAATACCGGTCAAGAAGATCTAAAATAACAGCTTTTTATTCTGCAGTTATTTACTGTCCCATGATGCAGAGAGGAGGTAGCTTTAGTCCTTCAGCAGTGGGAAGAGAGATTTGGCGAGCGCTTTCGAAGACGAAGAGGGAAGATGACTCTGAGGAGACTTTCCCCAAAGCTGAGGTTGGGCCAAGGCAAGGAGGGGAAACAGTATCTAAAAGTCAGTAGCTGCGCTGCAGGCAAAATGATGAGTTTGTTCTCGGTGACATGGAACAACTCTGAAAGTACAAGTTGTTAAGTATTACACATCAACGCTTCTTAGACTTCTTATTAGACTACAAGGTTTTACATAGCTCTCTCAAAACCTGGTAGCAGTTGAGATTCCCTCTCCTTACACAAACCTTGACAACTATACAACATTTTAAATTTAATTACTTTAGCTGAAACTGTTCCTTGTACAAAGGTTGTTTTCAAATTAATTAATCTGCTTCTTCCATATGTCACAATTCTCTTTTGTATCCTTCATGATCTTTCAGACATGAACAAAATTCATCCAAGATCCATATGTCTTTCTATTTGTGCTGCTACCCCACATTTGTACCTGAAATTTTTTCCAATTACAAAGTACTTTTTTTTAACCTTTCATGGAAAAAACAGCTTTAAAAATAATAAATAGCTTTTCATTATGTCATCTAATCATAGTGTTCTTTTCTTTTAACTTAAGAGCAGTTATCCCTGATGTCAACACCAATCTCATTCGTATAACAAGTACCTAAGGGAACAACTGAGCATTTGGCCTTTTAATGCAACCCAGAAGCTGAAACTCTGCAGGTCCATAAGTGACCAGCAGATCACTGTCGAGTTGTCCACAGACTATGCAGTTAACAACTAATATTCTAGAGTGGTTAACGCTTAATCTAACTAGTTTCCTTGCCAAAAAAAAAAAAAAAAAAAATAGAGAGCACTATGTATCTCCCCAGACTTATAATGTCGAGGTTTTATTCTTATAATTAGCACTGCAGCAGCTTATCGTAGCAGCACAAGATATTCAAAGTTATCAGCTTTGCAACGCCAAATTCGAATTCTTAGTCTCTCCCAGTTCAAACTGTATCAAAATAATTATAATAAAAAAAAAAAAAAGACAGGAATCTCACAGCTGTCTTGTTTCCTCATAGAGTGTGTTTCCTGACAAAAAATAAAGGCACATTTCGTTATTTCCCCCTAGCTTATCTGAAATCATTCCCAGAGTGTGGGCTGGCACGGGACAAGTGCTTTGGCCTCCTTGCATATTCCTGTACAAGATCACAGTAAAGATGCTCTGGGTGTAGGAAACTGCAGAAAGGCTGCTGCCACCCAGGGTACAGCGAGGACTTGAGCAGTGGTTGCTCCCAGCCGCAAGAGTCTTGGGCATCCCAACTCTTTCCAATTATGGGTTTCATTACCAGAAACCTGAAAGAAACTGGATTATTTTCCCTGTCTGAATTTTTTACTCCTTAGGAGAAAAAAACATCTATACTTTCTTAAACATCCACCTCCGATCTGACGCCTTATGGAAAATTTTCATAGATTAAAGCTTGCAAAAAAATAATGAGCTGGTAACATCAACTCAGTTAGCTGTGATCTCTGTCGTCATTGGTCTGCCATGGGAAAGTCAGGAAATGTTAAATGTGCTGCTGATCTTGTACCTTCAACGCCGTCAATTTTTTTTTTATTTTTAGATCAACTGCTCTTGAGCGCGAACCTGCATTTCATTTCATCTAGATTTGTTAATACAGTGGTGAAGGTCTGGAAGTCATCTGAAGTTTCAAAGACCTGAGATTTTAGAAGAAGTCAGGAAGAGGATGAGACGGGAACTCTTGTTATAACATTTTGCTGTGAAGTCACTACATGAGGCTTGCGTTTTTCAAGATCCTGCCTTAATCCTTCTCAGATTTTGCTGAAGCAGCAGCACCCCATCTCCAGGGGTGCAGGGTACGAGCAGAGTATATATCAATGGCAACAGAAACGTACCAGGTTTTGAGCTTAGTTACATGGCTAGGAAGCCACTACTACGACAATTATTAATTTGCTGAGTTATAAGAATATAGTAAATGCTATGTAGAAAAGAAAAAAATAAAGGTAACTTTTTCTCCAAGTGGTTTTCCTTCCCTTCTCTTCCACTTTTCTGCCATATTAAAGACAGATATAGAAAAAGGGACATGGTTTTCACTTTGAATTTTACCACATAATTCTGAGTACATCCTAAACCATGAAGGATGAGGCATAGAATACCAAGAATTATCCATGCTGCAAAAAAAAAAAAAAAAAAAAAAAAAAAAAAAAGAATAGGTACCAGCATAGTTTTGTCCGTGGCTCTTCTTTACAAACAATAGTGAGCATGGAGGAGGAGGAGGAGGAGGAGGGAAGACAATGCTTCCTTGCCTTGCTGATAAAAGCTCCAAAACGGGGCGGGAGGAGGGGGTGATAGAAGACTCAAAATATGACAATTTAAATATGTGAGATTTCAAAGGAGCAGGAGCACCATTCTGAATGTCTTATTGAAACACCCTACACAATCATCTGCCGCAAAAGTGGAGCTATTTAATTTTAAGGCAATTTTAAAATCAAAGTGAGCAAGTCTCTCACTCTGAGTGAATGAGACTTGGCAAGTCCTTTACAGACGAGAAGAGCGAAGCCCTGGTACAGACTGTAAAGTTCTGGTTCATAGGAAGAGACAGTAACTACAGACGGGAAAAATTTCTTAACAACAACTACCGGTGAGGGGGAGAAGAGAAGCGTGTGTCCCTGCAAACCAGAAGGGAAATCAGAAGAATCATTGGGGTGGGAATTTTTATCTCCAAATCAAGGCATTAGTAGCAATTCAACCTGTTTATGCAGGGAAAAAAGCCTTTGGAGCAGGAAGAAAAAAATTACAAGCACATGGCAGTATTTGCTCTACGAGTCAATGAAAAATAAGTATTCATTACTAGAGAGGAAGCATTTGCACAGTTCAGCACACAGCTGATGAGGAGCAATAGAGGAAAAGACAGAAAGCACAAAAATTTTGAGTGTGGTCCCAAGAAATGAGTTTAATAGTCTTAAACTCACCTGTGATTGAGTGGGTTCCTAACTCAGTTTGGACCATAAGTGTGAATGAGACAAATAATTTCATACACAGAAAAAAAAATACTAGCTAAGGTCTATGGAACTGCCTAGATATCAAAACAATTAAAGTGATGAAACATGTACAGAAGTATCAGAGAAGACTTTCAAACGCACCCAGATATTTCCATAGAACCCTGACCCCAACTCTGATTTTCAAAAGTGACCCTGGGTTAGATCTGGGGAGATATTTAACAGCCTAGAAATATATATAAACACTGACGGGACCTACATAATTGCTTAAATAAATCCGTTACTTTACTCCTGTTAAAAATGTCAATGAATGTATTCCCCTGGGCTCTGAGAAGCAGTTGTAAATGCTGGGAATTCACTCATTAACAGTTCATTCTCCTAATCTGTAATCTGGTGTGTAAGAGCAGCAATGTTAACTGCTGTGCGCTGGTGTCAGATGCATCCTTCGACCACCTAAACACAAGCAGCCTGGAACTATCTTCTGCACCGCAGGCTGCTATCACTATGGGTTTTTTCAAACATGGCAAGGCAATTTCAGTATTATATCTCCTAAGAGAAAATCTGAGGTTTATCTTCAGATGTTTCAATACGATTTTGGCTCCATCTGCACTGGCTAAATAAAATTAATTGGAACCACATTTACCATAATCAAATTAAAATTAACTAAGGTTATTAAACTGGGGATTTTTTTTTCCATATATGTAGGCAGAGTTAAAATAGAGATTTTTGCAGTTCTTTCCTGCCTGTGGATGTTTTTCTATTCACTCTTAAAGAAGCATAGCATAGAATTTGGCGTGATATGCTTTTTCTTTCCCCAATAACCAGCTCAAAACACCATCCATGCAGTCCTTTTCATTTAAAAAACTCAGTTTGAGAATTATAGACTCTTCTATTTCCTAAAAGGGCTACCATTTTGAAAATACACAGAGAAAATGATTAATAAAAAATGGAGAACTGGCACTGATTGAACATTAAGTGTATATACTGAGCCACTAAGCCAGTCTGTCGAGGATGAGCTTTATACTCAGAACATTGTGTGCATTCAGAATGACAAAATTAGTTTAAAACTGCCTAAGAACTTCTGAACTGCAGATTAAGGTCCATCATCCCTTACAGAAAGGCAGAACAATTGCCATTTGCTTTCTGCAAATACAATAGAGGTTGTGTTCCTTGGAAAGGAATGCTTTGGACTCTTTTTTTTTTTTAATGGACTTAAAAATGGCATGCAATTTTAATTTGTTTCTCAGTGGTGATTCTGAGACTGTTTTTCTGTATTGCCTCTAACTGTTTGTGTTCACTGATGGGACAGGAAGAGGAATAAAAAGAGAAAAAGAAAACTTTTAAAAAGATGTTAACGTTTAAACTCAATCTACAGATCATCTCTAAGAGGGGTGCAACTACCTAGCCCTTGATAAAGATAATACTTTAGGGATATACTTCAAATTATACTTCTGATGGCGCTCTTTGACTTAAAGATCTATCTCCACTCCTTCTCCGTTTAAGCAGATTTTTCAGGCTAAGCTCTTAAGACATAAGAAAACAATATTATTTTTCACTTTGATTTGTAGAAGGCATTCAAAACCTGTAATATTTTCAATTAGTAGAATACGGCATCTTTCATTTCATCCAAATAGAACACAAGTTTCCATCACTAACTTGTCAATGCAATTAGCTGTATTCTTAATTCGATGCATTTCACTGAAGCAGTGCCTTTCAGCTTATTGTCAGGGACCACCTATTAATGACAAATCTTTCAGAATGAATGAAAAGGTTAAAAATGTCTACTGAATTTGTATTCAAATGTTCTGCACATTCTCAAACATCACCTCCCCCCGCCCAGACTGATTCTGGGGTCATGTTTTTCATGTTTATTCTGGTGCTGTGGTTGCTACACCTTTAGACATTGTGATACCATAAGAGAAAACCCAATATAACAGTATACTGTGAATGCTGACTTAGTAACTAACAAAAATGAGAGCTCTACTGAAACACACAAAAGACCCATGTTTCCTTACATTTAACAAACTGCTGAAAGACCTATAATTTAGATAGCAGGAACTAAGAAGAGCTGTGCTCTAAGTAGGGAAGAGATAAAGGGTTATAAGGCAGTGGAAAGGAAAAGATAAAGCGCATCACTGCAAGATCCATTTCTGATACTAGCCATCTCTTTTAGCCATCCCTTTTAGCTAAAAGGTTTGTTTATGTCATCCTGGGCTTTTATTCCAAATGTCAAAGTGACAGGAATGATATGAAAAACACAGATTAGAAAGCAATTGCCCAAGTGTAATGACCTCTGATATAAAGAAGAGAGAAAAGTTGCTTTATGAAGCTTCGGACAGAGGGAACACGATTCTTCTTTCTTACTTGAGGCTTCAAAACTCAGGATCTCCCTGAGTCCCTGCTCGTGTTAATCAGCAACTGCTGCCTGGGCTGCACCAACAGCGCCGGCTCTTGGAGGTCCCTTTGAGGCAGCAAAGAGGAAATCTCTTCACTGCCTGTACAGACCATGGCAAGGAGAAAGCCCTGGCGCTCAGATCAACAGAGGTGGTAAATCTCATTCCCACAGCACAAAAAGCTATTGCTCCTTGGAGCAGAATGGCCAGGTCCAAACTGTATAGCACTTGCCTTGCATTCCCATCCGTCACTTGTTTTTTGTTTTTGTTTTTTCCAGTTCTAACCACTTGAAGCCATAAGAAGCCTGTGTAACAACCTAATAAAGCTGTTTCGTAGAGAATAACACTGAGGTGATGTGTTTGGTGCACAGGGGGCGTTTGAGAGTTCAAGGTCTGTAGGATGCTTTTGCATACCTATGTCAGGAGGAAGGTGCCAAACTTAGCACAGTTTGTGTCCAGCACTGTTTGATCTGGAGTAGTCCCGGAGTACATTACCCTACCAGTTGTGGCCAGGTTTTCTTTCAGAGAGAACTAATAGGCTCACTCAAGAGGGGATCGTGGAAAGAAACACAATGCGGATAGTCGAGAGAGCAGGGCTTTGGAGTGAAGTAGGAAGCAAGCCAAAAGGGCAGCTACGACTTGGATCCTCTTCTGAGGAGGAGGGGAAATAAGTATTTGCATAAGCTTTCCTTATTGCCGAAACCTCCTTCACAAGCTGGGCCGTCTAGAACTGGTCTGGTATACACGATCATTACTCACTCAAGCAAATGTGTACTTGGCTCTTAATATATATAATTCTAATATTTGATGCTACTTCTAAATAAAAAAGCTTGCAAAAACTGATGGGCCTTTTGTGGGAAAGTAATAAAATGGTACTTTGTATAGTGATATGACATACTTCTAATGTGGGCAAACACCAGCCAAGTCTTACAGTATTGTTTCAGTATTAAATTTTGCAGTAATCCTATCGGCAATGTCCTACTCATTTGAGAACACCAAATAGTACCGACTGCTTGTCTTTTAGAGATGCTGCTTGACAACATTTTCTTACAAATGGCCTTGGAGTGAACTCGGATGCAAGCAACTTCCAAACCATATCTTGCACAAAAATGAAGATTTGGGCCTGGATTATCAGTAGGTAGGTAATTCAGGTGTTCTTGCATAGACGGACATTTACTGATGGCAGCTACATGAGAACTTTCTAAGCCTGGGCAGAACTCCCCTGAGTCTCTGCTGCAAAGCTAGGACTGACAGCTTAAGTGATATTAGTACAGCTCCGTGCAAAAGTTAACAGACCAGTTTAAACCTTGCTTTAGCAATCATTTAAACTAAGCTGGATTGTCACTGAATTGAACTAGGAACAGTGCTTTACTGTGTTACCACCTACCACTGAGAAGAGCTGTAAAAAGCTGTCCTTGACACCTCTTAGAGCTTTTAGTTATTCTTATCTCCTAGTTTCTTTATGCCTCTGTCACTCAATCTACCAACCAAGCTGCATCTTACTAAGAAGCAGCTCACGCCAATTCTCCTCTGGTTTTAAAGAAAAAATATGATAACTAAAGAATAACTAAAGAATATAGACTGTCTGAGAGCAGGACTAGGGAATTCAGCAGCAAGGGAGGAAACTGCCACTAGAAAGAGTGGCAGAAGGACTAGACCTAACTGCACCTGGTCCTCTTCCTCATGTCCTTCCTTCTACATGGTCAGGTGAGGTCGTTTGGGTTTGAGCTTGATTTCAGGGGGTGAGAACTGCCATCTATTGAGTCAAAGATGGACCAGGTAGTGCCTGGAGACGGGTAGATACTGCCGATAATCGGGTGTTATGGTGACAGTTATTAACAGCTCTCTCAATAACAATTATTAGTAGTACTTTGATACTTCTTTTGTCTGCTTACTCATTTTCACATAACTTAAGCATCATGAAATCATCTTTTCTTTAAAAAGCAACTACAACCTTGTAGGTCTGACTGAAATATAAATAATAACAAGTTGCATATATTCTGTCTCAAGGTTATTAAATTTAGATTTGGGGTTCTGTCTTTAATCTATCACTGACACCATATACCCTTAGTTTCATTGCCTGCAAATAGGTTCTTTCAACATATTTCACGGTAAATGACATACCAGTGAAATCCCTTGTTATCACTGTGGTGGATTATGCAGGAGCTTAATCTGGCAGTTCCCAGTAACTCGCTGCTCATAGGACCTGCTGGGCAGCAGTTCCACTGGTTTTGCTGGTCGTGCTCAGGGTTAGGCAGATCCTGCTGGCCGGGCCAGGTGAGGTGAGTACTGGCAGGTTAGAAATGCCCTTCCCTACCTGTGGTGACCTACTCAGGTTTAGTGTGCAGGAATAACATGTAATAAAAACCACATAAATTCTCACACACACAACCTCCTGAACGTATCAAATTTGATGTGGTCTTCTCTCATTTTGGGCTAGCTTGGGTCAAACAGAGCTGCGTCTGAGGCAGGTTGAGCGGGGAAGCAGAGCTGGTGTTAGGCCATGTTTGCATTGGTCTTGCTCTAACAATGGCGAGGCGCTGATGCGGTGTAGGTCAGAGGAAGGCTTAATGCTCCCAGGGAGCCCAGAAACATTCAAGAACCTAAAGTGGGATCAGCTGTCTGAGCCTCGGACCCAGGAAGGGAATAATTACTCAGATATCCTCTTTAATCAGGTGTTCCTCCCCAGCTTTCAAAGCCTCAATGGCAGAAAATATAGAAGCAGCACAAGAGACGCAACTCAATGAGTGCATATAACTAAAAAACAGTTAACAGCATAATTAAAATGATAAGGGAGGCACAGAGTAACCAATCTTCAAAGGTGATTTGAGAAAACACCAAGGTGAAATGGGATTTTTGTCATTAACTTCTATAGGGCTGGGCTCTCCTGCAAATCTAATAATCCCTTCCTCGGTGTTCTGTTTGGTTTTCATACTTACTAGGAGCTACACAGATGAAAATCAATTAGATCATTTTCATTGTGTCATACTTTCCAAAAATTACAATAGAAAGTCGTCCCTAGAACAATAATATTTTAATTTTAGAGCACAATATTAACTTGATAGCTTAGTGCACTATTTCAGCTTTTTCTCTTACATGAAATAATATATATGCAGCATAGCAATACAGAAAGGTGTTATAGAAACATTTCACAAAGTTCAATTGCATATAATGGTTTATATTGCTTGTGCATATGTGCATACACAATACAAGTTTTATTTCAGAAAAAAAGAAGTGGAAGTTCGTGGTATTTGTTATGCTTATCAGAACAGAACACCTGTAAAAGGTTTCTTTTGGAAGATATTTCTGTGTGACCAAAAGCAGTTACTAGTGATTTCATGTTGAACACCTCAAGCTGTCTTTCTATAAGGCTGATACCATAAAGTCCTGTATATCTATTTCTCCTATGATCTATAAAGATCCAACTGCAGCTATGTAAAAGAAGAAGTCATACTTGTGCAGTCGGTTTTGTTTAGAAGAGCTGTGTTGTGCATCTTGTCTGTGTTTTCACAACAATCCACCATTGCTTAATAACAATCCATAATGTTCTAAAAATAATAAGCCTAGGTGGTCTGAAAAAATAGAAAATGGAAATCCTGTCACACTTTATCCAGAAGGAATTCATACACTTTGTTTTGCTCTGTTCCCTAAAGGGTAGAGCAGATGTACAGGTGCTAGGCTAGAAATTGTTATAATTACAAAACCTGTATTCAGTTCCTCTGAGAGCTTTGAAATTTTCAACATACAGTAGGAAGTCAAGCTTTGAAGAAAAAAAAAATCCATGTGCCTGAAGAACAATAGAGTACAGGATGATTTCCTGAATTATTTACTGCAGCAAGTCGATCATTAAGAAATACAGCACAGTCAACAAAACTCGAACGAAGCCTTATAAATCAAAACAATATCAGAAACAAAACTGCTAGCCCACAAAGGTTATATAAATATATATTTTATATATATATATACACATACACATATACAAACACACTCAAAACTTTTGTTTCACACTTTTTGTACTTAGGGAGTGGTTCTATAAAAATCTACACATACAGACATCACTTTTCTCCTTACCATACCTGCTTTATCTGTGTGCTTGTATTCTAGCTATTTGTCTTCTATGAGGGGAAAAGTCTTTACTATTAGTAAGATAGGAAAATGAGTAGAATTCTGCAGGTTCCTATATTCAGCAACACAAAATTGTTTGCTTTTCACTTGCAAAAGATCTATCATTGGTGGTGATAAAACAATAACAGAGAGAAGGTTCAACTTATATGGCACCGTTGGGTATCACACTCTCACAAGTCCAACAACCCCTGGGTGAATCCTCCGGTTGCTGGGGCAGCTCCAAAGCTTCCTGACATCAGTAGGAAGCTCATCGCCTTTCTCCAGTACTGCTGTGACATTTGCCTGTCCCTTCTAAATCAAGATACATAATTTATGGCTATCTTCTGGAAACTAGAGCATTTTGTGTAGATCTGTCCCAATTACTTGACAATCCGTATTATTCAAATTTCATCCCTTCCTCATATCATCTGAAATTCATACGGAAATTGAAATACACTATGAGATGGTGTCAGATTTCTCCTGGGAAATTGGTAAAAGTGGGATTTCCTTGTGCTTAGCACTTTAACCCCCTGTTGTATGCCCCCTGCAGCTGCTTTGCTGTGGCAGAATGCAGCATGTCAGTATAGCCAGTGCCTGGGAACAAGAGGGAGAAGCTTAGTGCCTCTGGTGAGTGGTGTAGCACCAAATTATTAATACAAAAATTACAGCTTTAAATCAGGTCCTGCAACGTACATCCTTTTCCTTTTAATCGCTGAGTGCTTTCCCACTAGCTGCTGTCACAGCTATTACTTAACCCCTTTGGTTTGGCGGATTGTGCTTAGACAGTAAGAGTGGAGCAGGAGGAAAGAAGGGGCAAGTCACGCCCAGGGAAGAGGACGAGGGCAGGAGGCCTGCGGGAGGTGGGCTGACCACTTAACTGGGCAACTAGCAGCAATCATGAAGCCCCGTGAGAAGGCATGAGCTCATCCTCTATAAAGCTATGCCCAAACAAGCAGAATGAAGCAGGAACTGGGAATTTCATAGTTTTCCTTTGGATTTCTAGTCTGTTTCTAGATTATGTATTTACACACTATTCCTTTCTGAGTACGTCTTGCAAATAGCCACCTAATCCCAATCCTTGCTAAAATTATTTTATAAAGAATCTGTAATACTAGCAAAAATCCAGCCTCACGGAAAATCTGAAAGCTATTATATGATGGATTTTTGACAGTAAGTCTCCCTGGAGCCCCCTGTAATAAAATCTATAGGGAAGTCACTCCCTGCATTGCTGCTCTCATTATGTGGGTTTTTAGACAATAGGCTTCTACTGCTAAACAGAAGAGCTTTACCACTTTTCCTCTGTACAACATCTTTGTTCTTTGCTCTTGTCCACAAAAAAAAAGAAAATAAAAAAAATCATTTAGCTATTGCTGTCACTTCTGAAGGACCTTGCAGATTATGTACTTTCTGTTCAGTCTCTGCAACTGAGGAGGAAAAGTGTTTATTCTTCGGTTCACCCTACAAGACAGCACCCTGTTTGAATGGACTTCAGCCTCAGCTCCACCAACAGAAGCAGAAGGAAGGCAATGTCACAGTTATTTTTGTGTGTTTTGAGTCAGTATAGTTATTTGTGATATGGAAATGTATTTTTCAAGTCTTCAAGTTTTATACTCTCCAACACAGAAGAGCATGACTTTAATAGCATCGTCTGGTTTCTGAGATGACTTCACTTGAAAAACAAAGCAGGAACCTATCTTTTAGGCTTTTACACAGAAAACATGAAATGAGACACTGAAAATCTCTTTTAGGAACATCATTCTGTGAGCTTTATAGGATTCTTAAGTATGTGGTAAATTGTGTTATCACGGTTGATAAACAGAAGCATTTAAATGAAGAGTATTTCATTATTTTCAAAAAAACAAAAAAAACCCCAAAAACAACTAGAAATCAGACCTCAGAAAATATGCTGGCACTTGCACTTCTTACAGTCGTGCTCCAAACAAGGGATTTTTCTCTACTTTTGAAGGGAACTTTTGTAGTAACCTTTTCAAATTTTGCAAAAAAAGGAAAAGACATACTTGAATTGCATCACATTGTGTTTCATCTGGCATAGATTTTCAATCTCTTCAACAATTTTTGCTGCCACAAAATGTCTTCATGTAACATAGCAACAGTTTCAGCAACTGTGCAGATTTAGAATCATGAAAAACACTCTGGTTTTCTCTAAATCACATGGACCCCTTCCCTATTCCACGCGTTCTGTAATGCGCATGCATGGTATTTAAAAGTAGCTGTTTCTTCTCCCACAGGAAAATATAAGAATAATAAAACAGTATGAACTGGTACTATGCCTGATGCTTGAAATCTCTACAAAGCATTTGAGGCATCTTGGAAAGAAAGAAAATAACTCCTGATTTAAAGGGAAGGTATCTTGTTTCTCTCTTAATTTTGAACACTTGGTGGCAACACATTAGAGATCAAAATAACTAGATCACAATAAATAAAATGGAAATGTTAAAATGAAAAAAGATCTTAACTTATAAAATGTGTACATTCTCAGGCAATGCATTAAGCTTTGAAGCAGCTTTCAGATAGAAATCCTGTGTACAACATTATGTTACCAAGAAGATATGGACAAACTGATAGAGTTCAGAGAACGTTCTGTAAAGTAGCAGAGGCTTGGACATGCTGATTGATGAGGATTAGCGTAAATAGAAAATTCAGTTTAATCAGATTAAATAAACAGTATAATAAGGCTTTAACTATACTTGTATGATCACATATTTAAATAAGCAAAAGTAAATGTTTAAGGTTAAATTGTTAAAGTTTTTTTCCTAATGCTATATTTAGAATGTAGGACAATTTCCATTAAAAGTAACACTGGAAGTTATTTAATATAAGATTTTTTTAAAAAACTATATTGTAGAAAAATTGAGAAACTTGTAACACAAAATACAGTTCTACACCAGTCAAATAAGACTCCCCGGTCTGGTAAATCTTTGCCAGTGTACACATTTATTATTTTAAACTTTTTATTATGCTGCCTTTTGCTAATGGATGCTATCTTGAGCTATCTTTAATCTGCGGAGCAGTCACAGCAGATTAAATCAGTGAGGTGTGCTAAGTACTCTGCTACAGTTACACTGAAGGACAGGTAGAGCTCTTTAAATAGCGACGATCTGATGAGTTGAGGATGCGGAATTATTTAGTGAAAATCCAGAAGAAGAAGCAATTCTGTAACACTAAGAACAGAAGAGACAACGAATCTTCCTGCTATCCTGGATCCATTTTTTCCTGTTTTCTAGATGCACGTGGGGGCCACTAACATACATATAAATATTAACATATGTGTTTACAAAATATATGAGGGCAAATATAACCTGAACACGGAAACTGTACTGTGAAAGGAAACTCCTCTCTGAGCAGTGCTCTCCGCAGCATGGAAGTGGGCTCCAAACTTTTGTCCACAGTGAGTTTTTCCTCCAAGCAGATCCTCTGCAATCACAGCAGAGGAAAGGGAGTGCCACATGGTGGAAGGGGACCTCAGTGGCATAAGGTCTGAAATGGCCATCAATCACACTGATATAAATAAAATCAAGACCTGTAGAACATGCAGACCATGATGGTCTGAAAACGGTGAGGACTAGTACCAAAACAAGGCAAGAATCTACTTTAGTGGATAGAGACATCCCTGAGGATGACCATGCACAATACTGTGCAGAGAGGCCAGAGATGCCTGGGACATAATATTTTGGTAAATGGATAAACATTTGACTCACTCTGAGTGTGCACTTTTCGGAAAGATTTCATTTCTACCCTCCAGCTGTACATCTAGCAGAAAACGGTGAACTCTAAGATGGATAGAAACATTAGAAGAGTTACTAGAAATTCATTAGTGGTGCCTGAATTTGTCTTTATCAAATAGCATACGAGTAGGAGAAAGTGTAATCTAAATAATCAATTTTAAAAACAAATGTGTGAACTTAAGGGGAAGTCTTGTCCTTAATGAAGTCAGTCTTGCAAATGATTTCATTACAACAAGGATTTCATGCAAATAGTTGCTAGCAATATTAACACCTATAGTAACACTTCCCACAATTGGAGGTCACGGGTCCTTCAGGGCGCTTTCCAGGCCTCCTCACGCAAGCACCACTTTTGCAAGGAATAATTATGCAGCGTGAAAGCTGATAGATTATTCTGATATCAGTGAAGTCTTCATATTTTTTCACCAGATGTAAAGTGTAATGAGAACTTTACAGAAGTACTTTTGAATGTCATTTATGCGGTTTTCTTGGCAGCTTTTTAGAATCCGTTTCCTGTCATACATAGAGGTATAGCAGCAGAACTGTAAAAATTCTACATTTCTTTTCCTTATTTTCCTTCAGTAGGAGAAAGCTAACAACAAGAAATCGAGGAGGAATGGATATCAGATGTGTAACACTGTGGGAACTTTGGTAGCCCTGTAAACTGGTCGTGTCTTTTTCCACAATCTGATAGTGCCAGATTGTCTATTATTTCATCTTTTGTTTTGTAATTAAAACATCTTTAGTTAAAAGTGTCACTGTATTGCTTTGCTTACCGACTGAAAACTTCAGATCATAGGCATTCCTTGCCAAACGCAGAGTGCATGCTGCGCCTAGCACCTGGAACTTGTGGTTTACAGCAGCTTCCCGTACCGAAAGGAGAAAATATTGGGATTGCTATTTGTGACTCACAAGTGGAAAAGCAGAGTTGATAATGGAGTGTTCTGCACTACTGTGCCAACGGCAACATCAGATGAGACCAGGGCAAGAGCACAGCAGAAGATTGCTCTACTATTTTTATAGACAAGCTACCTTTCTGTCCAAACCATGGAGAACCCGGTGGCCAGTCACCACCCCACTATCATTACTGGACCTTTAATGAGAGGCTATTATCACTTTTGATTGCTGATACTGCATAGTTAATTTAGTGTCGGTAGATCAACTCTGTGGACTGTTGTGGACATTTGCAAGTCTGCTGTGCCATGTCATAAAAAGCTTAGCAGTGGCCAGCCATACTGAGAATCTTTCACCTGTAAAGCCATCAAACTGTAAATAATATACACATTCATTGTCTTACAAAACAGATGAAGAAAGGGTTCTACCTGCCTGACTACTCCAGGAATTGAAAGAAAGATCCATATTGGCAAGATCTTTATCAACTCAAGACTACTTCCCGAAATCAACAAGTGTATTTTGGCTTCTCAGATTTCATTCTTACTGTCATTCGGGGAGATTCAACTTAGTCTTTGCTTCGCTTCCAAACTGTGTTTCTTACTGAGTGTTTGTGCATAGCAAAACAGGCCCTTGCCCATCAGGCTGCGTGCACGCAGCAATTGAGGTCTGTTTCTCAAGGACTGAGTGCACGGTGAGGTGCCTCGTGACAAAACTGGAAAGTTCTCATCGTTCTCTGAGTCGTACAACAAATCATACTGTATCCTGTGTTTCTGAAAGATCAAGGGAGAAGGTTTTGGCCAGAGAACGAAAAGAGCAGGAAGGCTATACCACACATCATGAGCAGAAAAGGTAGACCTGGAAAACATTTCAGTGAAATAAGGCCAGGAATGTTTTATGTGTGCTTATTTTGATTACATGACTTTGGTACCTAGGAAATGTTTGGTTTTGATTTTATTATGAGTTAAATGAATTGGAAGTTGACTGATTTTAGAAGCTGTTGTCCCATGACATTTTTAGATAGGAACAAAAAGAAAAGAAACGTCAAATAATGCACCACATTAGTCAAACCATGAATAATGCAACTCAGGACTAACTGAACACACAGTTCTGTTACACAGAGTCCTGACATTTGTGATAGGCCTTTGGTGTGGTTAATTGGCGCAGTAAAGGCCTGCAAAGTCAGTGAGAAAAGACGGCACTCGGCAGGTTTTGCTCAGTCGTTCACCTGATGTGGTTGGGTTATTTTGCTTGAGCTTTGAAGCAAAAGCAGCCTAAAACAGCTGTCTGCCTGTGCATCCTATACAGAACGGAAGCTCCACGAGCTATTTGTCATGATGGCACACTTCTATACACATCTGCCAAATTGTTCCCAAAACATATCCTGCTATTACTTCTCTACGCTTGTGGCCCTATTTTAAGACAGGCTCTTTTTCCCTGGCTCTTTTTATTTACCTTGTTTGGCTTTCCTCCCAAAGGCCTGGCAGCTTTCAACAGATAAGGTTGCTATAGAAAATGCTGCATTTCAGTGCCAGTATAATCAGAAAGAAAGATAACTAATTATTATCCCAATATTAGTATCCACACCAACAGTGATAATGTTGCTTTTATGACAAATTAGAATGCAGTTTCTAAATATGACTTCACATTTTCTTCAAGATGGCAAGATATTTTCTACTACTCTTACTTGTGCTTTGTACCAGACTGCTGTACTGGTGGTACACGGTAGGTGGATAAACAGAGAATCTGTGCATGAGCAAGAAAGGTTAACAACTGCATATAGGTCACTGCAAGTTGTATTTAACGTGGCGGATGTTATAATCCCTGAGGCATAGGACACATGTACCAGTTAAAAACCAAGATATTCAATGCCAGTATCAGCACTACTAGAAGGATCATTTCTATTCTTGTAGCTTCAAATAGGTTTTAAATAAAACTTAAGCATCTCTTATGTTTATCCACACGGCTGTGAATTTCATTGAGCTCTGATGTAATTTTAATTCATTTAGAGAATGAGTTCGTAAAATAGTAAGATAAGAGTTGCACTCTTTCAAGAATACCACGAAAAACAACTTTTTTAGGCAACATGTGTCTCTGGCTGCTTCTTTTCAATTTGTGCGACACGGAGCATCATAACCCTCTCCCACACACCCTAAAAGAACGGGTGGGCTTGTTTTAAAGAAATGCTTTAACTTTCACATTCCCAAGGTGCCTACATAATATACAGTCAAGTCACCTAACCTTGATTTTTCCAGACCCATACACCTATATGAAAAGAAATATAGTCTCAAAGTCAAGAGGTTTATGTATGCGTTCAGTAAGATTTAAGTTCATGTCAAACTCAATTACTTAGTTCAGGTATAGCTGAGTACCATCGAAACTCTGGTCAGGTATAGTCATTTAATTAAATTTATTTTTCTCTGTGCTGTTTCTGTAGCAATGTGTATGTAATGTGTGAGAATTGGTAATATCATTCCCTTTGCTGCTTATTTGCACGGTAATAACTTATGGCTCCTGTGTCTGTAAACGCACCCAGAAACAGAGTGCATCAGGTCCCACTGTTCAACTGCCAAGGGCCAAAACAGGAGAAGAAAACGGCAAAGCTGTTCCTGTAGTTTTTCAGCACACTAAAGAAAAAAAAGTAGACCGTGAGACTGAAATGATTCCTGCTCTGTGAGAGATAAGATGACTGCGGCTGCAGAATGCAAAAAACGTTGTTAAACTATTGTTAGTTTGGAAAGAAAAAAGGCTTTCCCTAGAACTGTTGCACAAATACAGACACACGTGCGCACACACACACACACACACACACCCACGATTAATAGACAGGCTAACAAAGTTTAGCTGCAAGCAGCAGCTAGAAGTTGTACCAGGCGCGCTATTACCTCTCCATAAGACTATGGGTGCATGCAGCTGTCTCTCATCACTTGTTTTGGAGTTTCTGAATGTCTGAAAAAAAGAACAAAAATCAGCATTAATTAAAGCTGAGAATGGGAGAAATAAATCAGTAAGAAATAAAGGGAGGAGATAATCAATGAGGAGGGAGGATCCTGCTGGTAGGATGCAATTATATTTCACAGGAGAGGACACTGTGAGATTGATCATGTGATAGCTCCCTGGTTATCACGAAATATTTTGCTCCGCTTGCTGTGAGGATACAAAAGTGGTAATTGTGTCAGTTTTGTAGCCAAAGTTTTAAAATAACAGAAAGTTGACACAGATAATTGCATTAGCTGAAAAAAAAAAGGTACTGCGAATCACAACGTCTTTCTCTTAGGCCTTGGGGAAGGGAGAGAAACAGAATAATGGACCTATTGCACTGACGATTATTTGTTCTCAAAAATTAAGTGATACACAGAAATAAAAGCTGAAGTGTGGATAACAGCTTCTCCTTTTAGTAAGCTCAGTAGTAGCAGGAAGCTTATTTGCTTAAAAGTAAAAGAAAGAATTAGTATATATAATAAAGAGAAAACCATGTGAGTTAAGAGTAGAAAAACATTTACATGTAGAGTAGTTAAAAGCAACCTGTTAGCTTCTTGCTGTGATGCCATCTCCAGCTGCGCAAAACGCATTAACCGGGCACATAGGATTTCCTTTACCTACAGAGAACCGAGAGAGAGCATCTGCCCGATGTGTCTCCTGGCTCGGCTCTCGTGTGAGTAGCTCCTCTGAATTATTTTCCAGAGAAACCAGGTAGCCCATGGCCCGAGGGATGGACCACTGTGAAAGCTTAAGTGAAATGTTTCTGGCCTTAATCTCATCCTATTAAGTAAGTTCCCATTTTTAATAGTTAATTCTGCTGTGGCTGTGCCAGGAGGTCAGGGCGCCGCTGTGGCAGTGCCTGAAAAAAGGTATTAGATGAGGTGGTCCCAAGAGCTTATAACTAGTAGTTCGCTTAGTTCAGTACTAACAAATAACCCAAGCCCTGTATTTTTTACAGTAAACTGGGTTAGACTACTTTTCAATTTAATTGACCAGTACGTTTTTTGGATGACTCTTTAAATAGGCTCTGAAACATCAAAATGCTACAACTGTAACATCACATGACAAATGCCCCAAAAAGAGAAACCTTAAGAGGCACAGACTGGACTGGGATAGGATATTACAGGACACAAATAGAAAGAAGAAGCTGTAAATTACTAATACGCTAACTACCTTCCTTACCTTCACCACTGGGGCATTCAGGATGCATTGCTACAGCTGAGGATGTCACCTCCAAAAGTGCAACGGTGAAATCCCAAATGCAGAGTTCCTACTGCAAGATGCTTTCTTAGAGGTGCATGTTTGTTTTTCTCTCTAGCACTGAAGCCACACAAGTTCATTCTGCTTTTCTTTTTCTAGAAATTAAATGTTGTGAACCAATGAACAAAGTCGTACCTAAAATAATTCCCCATCTGTCAAAAAGGGGATAATAGTACTTCCTTTGTGGATGAGCAGTGCAGCCCAGTTAACAGTTTGGCAGCGTGTCTGCGCAGGAGCCGAGCAACTTCTCCGAGGCCTTAGTTTTCTTCAGAACTATTGACCTAGAGCTCGTGGTGAATCCTCCTGATTTATCATCTCCAGCTCCATAGATCCTGAGTTTTACTCTGACACAGATTTTGGCAGAACCCAGTGAAATGTGATAGCCGTTGTGGGACTGTGTGATCTTTCCGAATGATGTGCTCTAAGCTGTGGCTGGTCAAGGAGCAGGAGATGCAGCCTGCCTCCCCATGGCTGAAGGACCCATACCCAGGGTGTGCTTTATATACCGTATTCTCCGAGTTCTGCATTCCTAATACAGCCACGCAGTGTTTACTGGAGTAACTTTATGAAAATAATTTGAAATATATGTATTCTTCTAAATATAATAATATAATTTCAAGAGTCAAGCTGATCTGAATTCAGATATCTCTTTTTCAGCTTGGGTTCCTTTCCCTACGAGAACTTTGACATCTCTTCACAGAGGGGTGATTCTTCTTTGCCAGGAACTTTTTTTTTTTTTTGGAAAAACAAATCAAATTCAGCAAGCATGATCTATTTAACACATTTGCTTCTGTTTCACTAAAAAGTTTACGTTGAATAACTTTCAAAAAAATGTAGCTAGATTTGTGTTTCACTTTACAATGTAGAAATAATATTGTAATATTTTGGTGAATCCTACTACTGTGCAGTGAAAAGCGGATATGGTCAAATGCTGCTTAAAGAAGAGACACTATAATGACATTAAATCTAGGTTTAAAGAACCTTTGTCTCTCACAGCACCCATCTCCTAAAAGAACGGTTTTGTAAGCAAATTTTAAGGTTAAAACATTCTCCACTATCAAGGGCTAATGTAGCTGCAGTTTAGGCGGACGACTAAACCACTTTAATTTTAAAATTAGTAGGAGAGGAGATAAGTGTCATTGTTTCTCCCTGCTTCATAAAAGTACTGCAGACTTTCCCGCGCCTTTCACCTGATGCACTCGTGCTTGCCTTCGTGTTGTAGGGTGCAAGCGCTCCCTTTCTCATCTCTACTTTCTATGCACTGGTTAAAGGTTCACACAGCGCAAGAGAGCAGAGATTCAGGTTTCCTATTTTAAAAACATCTTTCTTAGTGAAGGGTATGGGGTCTGCCATCCTTCGCCGGTGGAAATCAGAACGTCAGTAGGACATACAGAGATGCCTCACTGCAAAACCCACCTGTGGGAGGGAAGAGTTAGACCTCCTGTCTCTGAGGAGCTCCCGGGAATATGTTTTTGCCTTTGGCAATGGTTTACTTTTGAGGTCACCTTTCTGCAAAATGTTCTTTAAACAACTTCATGCTGTTTTCCAAGTGTTTGGAATATATCTGCAGCAGTTCAGGGGAGTCAGGAATCTCAAAGGGAGTGCAAGACACCCATACCATCTTTGAAAATCCCAGTTTAAATATTTTTTCTGCCCAGCTGTGTGTGTAAATGTACTTTAAACTGGATATATTTATCACTGAATGTATACATTTTTCAACATGAAAAATGAGACCCTGTTCAACAATATTCAGCGTACGTGTGAGCTCTAACAGCAATAGTGGCATAAGGAAGCTTCAGGCCAGGCTGCCTTCCAGAGGGTGCCACTGAGGAAGCCCAGCTGGACCCTCCCAGTGCGGCTGATGCGCTCTCCCACCCCCTGCCACTCCTGCCCCAACTTCCTAACTGCTGCCCCCAGCGCCTCCTTGCTGCAGGGTTTCTGCTCCAAACAAATGGGAGCACCTCAGTGAACGTCAGACCAGCCCCGTTGGGACCAAAATCCTCAACAATAAGATGATGATTAGAGACTCATTAGGCAAGCCTATAGTGAAAGTGCTGTGACCAAATGTTCAGTACTTGCAGTGCCATAAATTTTCTTAAATGGGAAAGCAGTGTTTTAAGCCAGCTCTCACTTATTCTGGGTCAGCGTCATTAGGGGAGGATTCTCTGCTTTAATGCATGTGGCAGAAATGTATATTTATATAGATAGGATGCATATTTTGGGGGTATTTCATTTTTACTTTTAAGAGATGGTCTCAAGCCAAAAGCCTGGAATCTGAACTAAAGCTTTGAATCCAGGCTGGTGGCTTGAAAGCATCATTGTTAGAGGCACGAGTGAAGGAGAGCGGCAAGAGTTTCTTTCGGATTTGAATTTCAAACGTCCAGCTTACAGAACTGGATTCTTGATTCTTGGTCCACTAGGACATACAGTATTCGTATACAGATCAACAATTTTATTTTGCACTTCTTGTATATTAAGAGGAACAAATATTGCTTTATAACTAAAGAGAAGCTGAGTAAATTCACAGTAGCAATTAATATTAAATACGCAGTATATATAATTGATGGTGATGGTGACTGAGTAAATTAACTGTGGATTTTATTTTTCTTGGAGGGCTTGGTGTATTTCATACAAAATTGATCAGTTGCCTTGCCTTGACTTTATTGCACAGTATTGAAGTCGCTGGCACTGAACCTGCAGCACCTGTGTCTTTGTGGGGATGAGTAATGCAACCTACACAAATTGTTTCAAGAAGGAAATAGGAATCAGGACAGGGCGTTGCACAGAGAAACAGTTACTGATGTCAGTCTTGAAGCAGGCTAAAAGATCGAGATATGATACTCACTGCATCTCCACTAGACCCACCAGTATTGGAGTGCCCTGGAGGTCACTCAAATATTTTCTTAAAGGAACGTCCAAATGGAAATATTGGCCTCCTACAGAGATGGCACGAAACTCTGGGTAAAAAAAGACTCGTCTTTGGATATAATTCTACTATAATTAATGAAAATATTTTTTATAACAGTCCACATGATAAACAAGGTTGACACGAGAGTAACTGAATGTTAAATTTGGTCATTTTTTCTCTGCGTACTGCACTTTCTCTCAGCTGTCTCATGAGTTTCTACTTAGCTCTGGTCACCAGAGGGGTAGACAAAACAAGTCGAACAATAATAGAGAAATTTGTGCTATTTCAACAGGTCTTGCACTTGTTCTTTGAGTGACAAGTGGCAGAGAGCCAACTCTTAAGCTAATGTTTGGAAAGAAGGGACTAGTTCATTGTACTTTTGTTCAAAGCATGCCCACGGGTAACTAAATGGAACAATTCACTATTGTCGAAAGGCTGAGAAGGCATATGATTTCCTTTCTAAATACATCATGGAGCTTAATGCCAGAGAGGAAGAAGAGCTACCTAAATTAAAGACAATGTTGGCACAAGAATATAACAAAAGGAATAAAATGTTCATAAATAAATGGAACTGCAAAGTTGGAAGATTTTTAACCATTAGGGGAGTAAAGCTATGGAAACGTCTTTAAATTTAGGTCCACGCATCAGTGGAATCTCATTCTTAGAGACAACCGCACAGTATTTATCTGAAGTATTACGCTCCTCTCTTGACAAAGAAAAAAAAAAGACTCATAGAAATGATATATTGACATGGAATCAGTCACATGAGTCTGTCATATTCTGTGCAGAACTAACTATAGTCCTACACTTATCCACTTGGCTTTTACTGTTATATCTGCACATTTGCTCTCTCTTTTTTCTTTACCTGTACTCCTATATGCAATCTCTTTCAGTGATTAAATAAATTACTATTCAAAAGGTAGCAGTACAATTCTATTTATACTTCCAGGTTCTTCACTGAAACTCAGCACTGCAACACAGTTTCTAAAAGTGAGAGAATTTACTTTTTATAAATATGTTAATACAGAAAGGATTTTGAGGGAGAAGGAACTTGAAAGACTCTGCAATGCCCTATTATTATCTAGTCCAAGGTACCACAGCAGCTCACCTTGCTTATGGTTCACACAACTACATAGGCTTTGAATTTTAGGAGGGAATGAATTAAACTATCAGTCATTTCACAAGACGGTTCTAGGGAAAGATTAAGCCTCATCTGTGGACCTCCCTGAAGTACAAGTGATTTGTACATATACTTAAAATGCACTTTTACCGTATGTAGTCATTGTATAGAACTATTTTGCCCTAAATAAGCATGCAGCAAACGGGCATTTCTGCACTGTTTGTTTTGCTCGAAAGATTATCTTAGCTGCTCTTCTTCATCCTGTGCGAATTATTACTTCACTACAGGAACCAGGAGGTTGTGTAGGCATTTCAGCTGGGGGGTGTTAAAAAGTTTAGCACTCTCCCAGCACCTTCCTCCCTGTATTGTTCCCACAGTTAAAATTGCTGGGCCCATTTCCATGAGCTAGCAGCAGCACAGGGCAGGATACGGCCCCCTGGCACTCCACTTGCTGCCACAGAAAGCAGTGACGGCAGGCAGTATCCACAGGCGCGGGAGAGAGCTGGGCAAAGTCATGGACAACGGGGCCAAAACCAGTACTGAAAGGCTGGGTACTACCCATAACCTCTGCCTTCCCACTTATGGCCACATATTCCCCTCTACTCTACCTTTGTCAACAGATACAACATCCCGTACATTCTTTAATCACTGGGGATTTTTTCTTTAATAAATTATATTTTTTAAACATGTCATGTGGCAGTGCGATGGCACCAAGCGACAAGGAGGTAAATGATTATTCCACGGATCTTCAAGCACTCTTTTGCTTTGAAACAAAGAATATAACTAAATGTTCAGAAATATCTTGCCCTGCCTTCTCTGACAAGGTTATAACAGTGTGGCACTGCATGGATCTCAACTAGTCTGTAGTATACAAAATTGAAAAAAGGCAGAGCTTCGTAATGCTTTCAGGTTCCCAAAGCACTTCATCCTGAGGTCCAGCGGAGGGTAAGGGAAGCATGAAACAAACTGGGAAAAAAAAAATCACCTTTTTTCAATGTTTTTACCGTGCCTCAATTCCCTTTTAAAAAAAATACAGTGCCAGAAATCAAGGCGTGAGAAACATCTGTGATTCTGAATTTCTCATTTTTGTAATACGATGATTCTCTGAGTACGGTCTGATGCACATCCTCCACTTATTTTTTCACATTTTGCACCTTTTTAATTAAAAAGATTGCTTCTATCATTTTCTTTTAGAGTGCTTTCCACTTCTCTTATGCTGCTGTGAGCATACTGAAATTCAGAAGATGAAAAGTAGTAAGCATGAGATCTTGGAGTGAGTAAATGAACGAAACCATGGAAAGAGTCTGTAACAAGGTATTATAACCAGAATAAGCATAAGACAGGTGTATCACCCCTGAGAAGTTAGTGTAAGTAAAGAAATGACAGGACGAATTAGGTTCTATAAATTAAAACATAGAGATATTCTGACTAGGCATCTCGAATGTCTCATGAAATAAGAGGTCACTAAAAGATTGCTTTTGCTTGTGTCAACAGAATCCCTTCAAAAACAAATGCCTGTCGTGTGCTACCAAGATGATACATCTATTCCTCCATTACTAACTTCTACATTTTTGCATTGCATCTCTGTCAAACATTGAACACGGCATCTTTACTCATTACCTTATAAATCTACTGTAGCAAGCTAGAAGTCATAAAATTGCCAATGCATATTTATCGAGTAGGAGTTTTTTATCAGGGCTTTTTCTTCTGTATCTTTTAGTGGTAGCAGACTGATACCTATTGAAGTTCACACACATTTTGTATAAATAGATGTTTATTTTGTTGTTATTTAAATATATGAAAGCGTACTATATGTGTGGCTTCTGATACGTACGTACAAATTTCTTTTAAAAAGATGACTAAGCCAATTTAGGCTGCATGTAAAGAAAGCATTTCTTTACTGAGACTTGCATGCCAAATTTCAGCCAGAGAGAATTTTAATAAAGAACCTTTAGACGTACAAACCCCTCAGAAACAATATTTATAATGGAAATTTTGACAGTGCCTTCAGTACAGCAGTGAAAATAACACCACTGTAATGAAAAAGAAATGATAATAAACAGAATATATTATAAAGTAGGGTCTAACAAATTCCTAGCCTTTACTTTTGTCAGCAAGCTGACGACAGGCAGTGAAATACAGAACAAGCCTTCGCTTTTAAATAAGAACAGCCTGAACAACAAAAGAGCTTCTGTAAAATAGATTAAGAAAATATAATACTATTCATACTGCATGAGGTACTATTTTCATTAGAAACCATAATTCACAAATTAACATTGAGAGCACTTATAACTGAAGAGGCGAAAAATGTGGCTATCTGTCATTTCAGTAACACATTTTCTTCAAAAAGACATCCTTATTACATTTCCCAGGCAGGTTTGTTAATGCCTTTTGTTTAAATATTCATACATGGGGCTTTGAGTCTGACTTCTAGGAAGAGTGACAGAGCCTGGGAGCTTATGCTGAACCTCCTAAAAGATGCAATCAGTGGAAAAACAGGGTGATAGGATAGATGGATGCAGCAGCTTCCTTGGCAGAAGGTCCTCACAGCTACCACATGTGAGAGCAGGCTAAGGGCTACTCTGCTTTAGCTCCAGAGAAATACATACACACATATGTATGTGTATGCATACATACATACATGCATACTGGCTACATGAGAGTTTGAACATACCAGAATTTGTACACCAAATATTGGAAAGCATCCTTTTCCTGTGTTGTCGAACATTTCCTGCCTTATAGCTTTCAAAGGCAGCGGCAGCGCACCAGTTCAGCAGCGGCTTGTGCTAGCCCAGGAGGGAGACCTTTCCTTGCCTAACACGACTCCAATGCGACAGCTTCACCCAAGGCAAGACAAAAACTCCCTCATAGAATTAAACGTTGCTTTTGATCACATTTTTTTCGACATAAAAATAACTATTATCCAACACAATGAGTCTGCCACTGTGCAAAAATATATTAACGGTAGTATCAGCCATTCTTCTACTGCAAGAAGCTATATTTGGTGAAAAGGTATGTCTTTACAACATAATTTAAATTTTTTTGGACTGTAAATGGCAAAAGATATTCAGACACTACTTGGTGTCTGAGTTTAATCTGTCTAATTTAATGCAATGGTTCAAAAATAAAATGTAGGAAGAACATTTCATAACAACGAGGTCCTATCTCTCTACTTGGCATGTTGTATGTAAATTAGATATTCTTGAGTCTGTAACGTATTTCATTCTCCATTCATTTGAGACAAATATCAAGATTAAACCATTAGAAATGTATATTGTTTCAGCTCTCAAATAATTTCACTGTAAAGCATTGTCATTTGTTGGCTAATGTGAACTGAGCTGATTAAAACAAAGAGATCAGTAACGTCTTCTGCAATTTCAAAGTCGCCTTTGCAAGAAATGTGATTCCTCACATGGGCATGCCCAGATACCTACAGATGTCTCTGCATATCTATTACTGCCTTATATTAAATGCCCCATTCTAAAGATTAAGGCACAATTTATCTGTTCTGCACAGCAGAACTCTTGTTTTTCAAAGGCTGCTGTAAACAGAGAAGTTATCCCTACCTCTTTGCTTATTTAGCCTTGTGTCTCTGCAAGCGTCACTCTTCTGTGAAACAGTTTTCCATGTTTGACCCAACAGTTATTCTTTCCCTGTCCAGCAAAGTCAGGTAACTCATGGGGAGTCACTTCCCGTCACTTCTCCTCCTAATCAACATCCAAGGATAAAAATTAAATGTTAAGAGGTATAATAATGAAATGACTTTATCCTATGTAAAAGAAAATGTGAGCTTTTTTTAAAATAGTTGTTCACATATTGTACAGATCAGTAGTCACATTTTGTCTCATTTTTGTTTTCTTCTATTTTTCTCTGAGCTGGGCCTAAGCCTGACTGAGGTCCTGGAACATTTTCCATCCATAAAAATCCTGATAATACTGGTTAATTAAATATTGTTTCTCTGTTAAGAAAAACATGTTTCATATTCTTTACGCGAACAATACTATGCACAGGAATCCTACGTAGAGCAGTTTATTAGAAAACGGGGTACAATTGTATAAGGTAAAGTGAGAAATTTTTTCACATATTATTTTTATTTTTATTTGAAGAATAACATTCACTCATCCCTTGAAAATAATTCATCTTGTATCTCGATTCCTATAACGCCTATCTCATGCTGGCAATATATATAATAATCATATAGGTCGTATTTACATTGTTCTCCTAGTTTGCTCTGAGGAGCATCTTCTTTGTGCTAGCATCTGAATCCTTCAGAGAATCTGAATTTCATGCATGCTCCACACCACGTGGAGTATTTTTGGCCTTGACCCCCATCCCAGTAGTCCTTGTCACCTTGGCAAGGTGTTTCTAGCACTTTAGAAGTGCTGCATCATCAGTCCTGTCCATGGATTTAAGTAAAATCACCCGCACTGCTATTTTTGGCCAACACGTCAGGGCACAGAGGACGAGGCACTGGGATGGTGACGTCTGGGCCAAGGTCACATTTAGACTCCTGGGCGATCAAACCCAGATAGAAGACACCGATGAGCACCTGCCCAGTGGATTCAGCCCCCACTAGCAATTTCCTTTGGCATTAACTTCATTAACCACACATTATTTCCTATCACTAATTTCCTATTAGCACACAACTCTTTTTAGCATCAGGTGACCTACTCTGTGTACGTGTTTCATCTGAATAAAAAGCTTTCTTCTCCATGTTCACTGTGGAGAAAATCATCATGCTGTCATTTAACTGGGCATGGGTACTGTATTCAGTTTATGTCCCTTCTCCAAATAAAATCTTGCTGATTTTTTCTGCTCAGCATGTCTGGACGTGTAAGTATCATAAACACAAAAAACAGCTAGAACTCAACCTAAGCTCTCTTTGTCATGAATCTCAGTTTCTGCAATATTCTTCTCTTTGACATTATCAAATACAGACCTGCCCTGACCAGAACACTGTTCTTACTCCAGTGTTCATATTATTCCTCCTGTTTCCTTTGCTGTATCAAACATAAACTTCTTGTTTCCACCCTCAAAGACATATGCTGTCCCCACCTCTGATCAGATCATACTGCTAACCGGCAGCATTAAAATGTTCATTTTTCAAGTTGGCACTTTCATGCCTTCTCCCATACTATCACTCCCTCTTTGCAGGAGCTCCCCATAAACGTAAGAAAAAATAACTACTCCTCCTCCAAAATGTCCCTCAAACCACTCTTTTGCTGAAATGACTTTGTTTTTCATTGGCTGTGGGTGCACTGAGATGTACTACATACCATTTTAATCAATATTATCTCATTGCTTTCTCGCATTCCTCCAATTTTGTTATTTATTTCCACATTCTTGTCTGTCTTACCCTGAGATTAGAAAACCATCTTTTAGTCCTGTGTTTTCACCTTATTTAGATAGCTGCCCACATCTACGCTGTGGCCTCATAGGCAATACAGGGACAACTAAAAATAAAGAATTATAGGCATATAAAGATGCCTGTGAATGAGCAGCTTTCTCCTAAAGGGAGTACAGTTGAAATTTACTGGTGCACATTAAATCTCAACTGTTTTCTGACTTGAAAAAGATGATGCACCCAGGCTTGGATGGAGACGTACTGGAGAGCAGCATGTGGTTTCTCATTAAGTACAGAGATACACTTTGAATTATAGGCATTCTTTGGCTCATTTTTACAGAAGAAAAGTGGAGATCCTTCACAGGATTTACCTCTAGGTAAGTATGTCTGCCAGTCTGAAGTGCGGCTGGCATTTTTGCCGCCTGACCACTGCAAGGGGTCACGCTTTGCTGCTTTGTGCTGGAAGCAGACAAGGAAGCAAATTCTGACAAAGCCTTTTTCCCTCTTCTAGCTGACAGATGTTTGCTTTTTCAGCACTATGTATAATGCAACACATGCACTTGAATATGCAGGAACAACTGACACAAGACTCCTCACCTTCCACTAGTCACTGTCTGCAAACATGATGAGAAATAATAGCTGTTTTCCCTTCTTCTGCTGTTCTTCATGATAACTAGCACAGGAGAGGTATTACGGGAGACATAGGATGGGTCACTAACTCATACTTTCTAAGGATAAAATTTTACAATATATTATTGATTAAAATGCCTTTGGTGAAATGGTGATGATACTACTTTTTTTTTTCTTTTCCACTTAAGGACAAAAAAGCAGTAAGCCCCCATATCTTTTAATACTTCTTTTCATATAGAGATGATGGAGTGCCAAAGAAAATCATGCAAACAAAACCTTCATCAGTCTGTTGTGGAGGCCAGCCTAGATATTTGCACATGACCATGATGGGCTGGATGAATGAGTGGGAATGAGGTGCTGCTTCCAGACTTTGTAAAACGGCTGTAGACAGTCTGTCCCTTTTAAAAATGTGTTTAAAATTTTTTCAGAATAAAAATAAAGTCCAATATTTTTATTGAGTTCATTTGAAAATAAACTGTTGAGAGGAAGGAGAAAGAGAGAAATCATGTTTTGCTATAATGGTGCTATCTAGTTCAGTCATAATCTTATGGCACAGAAAGTACACCACTTAAGAATCTGCTTTTTAAGAGCTGCCAGGATTTTTAACCTCTTCTCAAAATACATGAAAGACCTCTTAAATGTATTGCCTTAGCACATTGCAAATCTATTCATTTAGCAGTTGTATCAGATATATTTCTTTGTCAGCTACCCATTTAAGAAAGGATCATCTTAAAAAGCACTGACATAAATTGTTGTGTGGAAGATCGATTAGTTTAAAAGGTTTTTCCTTTTAACAGATCAGATAGCTATTATATCTCACCATTTGGTATATGGAATTTTCATTGTACAATTTCAGTATTTAATCACTTACTAAAACACATATTCGTTTTAAATGATTTCACCCAGATTCCATGATATGAGCTACTCAGATGAGTTTTCCACTTGTGCATTGCACTGAATGGATGTGACCACATGGCCAGGATATTCTTCCCAATAAGCCCAAAAATTAGCAAGGAGAGGCTTTAGGTACAAAGCAAGGAGGGAATTATTCAGCTGAGACAAGCAAAAGCAGCTTTTATAAGGAAGGTAGCCAATTATCAACACTTTGCTAGGAATTACGGAGCATATAGTTGAGCATTACAGATCCCTACTGGTTATGGCATGGGCAGTTTGTTGGATCCCATCCTTCCCAGTGTAAATCATTGAATTAATTTCTACAGGTTTGTAAAGGAGTATACATGAACTGTTGCTATTTACTGTTCATAAAAAATCACACCTTTTGACAGATATGTAATTGCTGTTATGTTTCTTGAAATTAGTTCATAAGAAAGATGCTGAAAACAGCAATCTGGTAAATAACTTTAATTGAATACTAAGGGCAAAATTCTGCCAATCATTATTCCCACTAGGTAACACTTTTCTCTGCAATTAGTGTATTGATTTTGTTGAGATTACTTATAGGTTGAGATTAGGTACCATGCAAGTAAATGGCAGAGCAGAACTTCACCTCAGTATTGAAATGTGGTGAGGGCGTTTCCTTCCTCGGGGTCTTTCCACCTTGTTTAAGGTGAAGGAATCTACTCATTACCCCGAGCCACTCTTTAATACCAGCCTGGCGTGTAACAGAAGCACGAGGCTTCAGTGATAGGCTTCGGTTACACGATTTCTTCTGCACAAATCCCAGTAATATCCTTTTTCCTTGACTTGATGAAGAAAAAACTTTTGATAGCTCCACAAACTTGAGGCACACTGAGAATTAAATAAGCTAACTGTGGTAGATCTCTGATTTCATCAGCCTCTCACACATTTACTTTTGTCTTCTACTCATTTTTACTGCATGCCTAATTAATCAGGGGACTTCAAAACTACAAAACTTAAACTATCAATAGGTTTTGTTGTGTTCTTAAAGCTTAGGAAAAGGAAACAATCAAAAAGAAAGGATTTTGAATTAGAAAGTGGCTAGAAATGGTGTAACCCCAGTCCCTTGTATTTAGAAATACTCCAGCTACCTTTTCAAGCCCACAGATGATTTTTCAGGCTGCCTTCCAGCAAACCCAGATTTATGCCACTGTTGCGGGATTTTTTTTATTTATTTATTTATAGTATATTTCCTTGTGAAAGCTTCATAGAAAGAAAAAAGCATTTCCATCTGTATTCTCTTTTTTTAGCATACTTCCCTAATCCCAATAGGAACAAGAAGATGTCACATTTCAGATGAGTTTATACAGATTCATAGAGTTTCAGAGACAAGAATATCTCCATATGAATGGCATTTCAAAACTGAATTCAAACATTATGCTGTAATTCCCTCTGAAGATTCTGTTTCACGTACTACATGTTGAATACTAACCTGAAAGGATTCCATGTTTCTAAAGCTAAACAGTATTTTTATTGTGATAACTATTTGCAGAGAAGCTGCACACTGCACACAGAACCCACTGATTTTCTGGTTCTGCCTTAACCTCTTCTGTCTGCTAACCTATACTCTTCCTAAAGCTCTTGTTAGCTGGTACAGATTTCTTTTTAATGCTCGCTGTTATGCATTTCACACAATAGTCTAAAGGGGACAGAAGTTACATAACTCAGTGAAAGGACACATTTTCTAAAGCCACAGACCTCCCAGGTGACAGATGGGACACTTGTGCCTAATATTATTAGTTTCTTTTCTCTTGCAAATTTATTGTTGTATCTCTAACCTTTCCCAAGTTGCATCATCATGTAGATGCAATTGTGCTTGAACAAAATCTGTCGGAGAGTAGGAAGGAACCAGACTCCTTTCATGCTTTTCTCTGTGATTTGCAAGACTGAGCACAGCCCTTCAGAAGTCAGCAGATGTCCGGCATGGGAGACCTGCTTAAGAGCAAAACAGACTTTGCTGTTATATTCCTATATTATATTCCTTTCTCCTTCAGTCAGCATGACGCTGACCGTAGTCCTGAAGCACAGGAGAATAAGAGTTTCCTCCCAACAGTTAGCTCACACAAGCGTCCCTGAGACCCATAGGCATGTATACCGAAAGAGGAGTGCTGCAAGATGCTGTTAAGAGGCTCAATGACTCAATAAGATCAATATGTCAAAAGTTACAAAGAGCAAATACATCTGTTCTGCATAGGTCAAGTAGTTGTCTGCCGTAACAGATAATGAATCGTCACTGCTATTCATTCTCTGTTCAGTGAAAGTGTATGAATTCAAATATAGTCTACCCACAAAAGTGTCTGTTTTGTGATATCTTCAGTTGACATATTTTTGCCTTTCATTGCAGATTTGCAACATCCCTCTTGCTGCATTTTACTAGAATTGGTAGAAGTCTATATTCCAGTTGTATTACAAGTTGCACCTGGGAGGCTAGTGATGGGAGGGAAGTTTGCTGTTTCCGAGTCCTGCTTGCTCTGTAGGGGGCCCTGAAATACATGCCTACCACCAGCAGGCCCAGCAAACGGTGACTGATCTCTCACATTGCCAATCGTAAAACATACTGAATGAAAACCCGCTCCTTACATTGCCCTACTGTCACACTGTTGAGTGGACTCTAGTGTGGTGTGTCAACTTCAGGTGGCTATGCCCTCAAGTAACTAGGATATGTTATGATTCACCTGTTGGATTTCTTGTGGGAACCTGACCCTTCTCACTAGTTTTAGAATATTTTTACTATACCCCACTACTACTTGGTAATATTTCCTGACACTGCTTCTGGGATTTTATTGTTTCTTCCACCCCAGGACAGATGGAATCAAAGAGTTTGAGAGTAAGCAATTGCAAATATGGTCTCCAAATATCTAGAAGCTTTTTTCTCTACAGGGTACTTGTTGCCTGTTTCATTTATTGCATTTTTTTTTTTGTCAGTCATTGTATATTTCTATACATTCTGCAAAGTAATATGAAAAGCAAAAGAAATATATAATGATTGACAAAAAATGCATGCATTACCAGTCTGCCTGTCTAGCACTTCACCTAGTATTCTAGCCATGAGCACAGAAATCAACTTGTTGAAATCTTTTCCAAACCCTTCTTTTCTGCTTTTGTCTACCAATTCCATTTAGATTGCTTTCAGTTCCTTCTTTATTTTTTTTTTTAAATCAAGAAAATGAAATAAACTTGGACCAAAAAAATGTCTCTAGAAACATTTGGATCAGGCTTTCAGGACTTCAGTTATCCACCCAGGCAAAGTACATACCCTAATAAAGCAGATAAAGCACTGAGATTTTGAATTAGTTCACTCAAGCTAATATTTTTGATTAGCATGTGCAGTGACTTCCGTGGTCTTTCTTGTGCACTAATTATTATGATCAGCAATTTCATGTATATAAATAAGGTGCTTTTGTAAAATACACTCATGATATACATAAGGACTTGAGATTAAAGTTTTGGAATTTCCATTCTAACTACGCTAAACACGCACTGTAGGAGGTCTTTGCAAAACTTAAATTAGTAGTACATCAAGTTCTCTCTGTGTACGAGCCAAAAGTAAGTAATAGTTTCCAATATCATATAAAGAGGAAACTGTTGAATAATCAAAGCAGATTTGTGACTACTTAGTATTTTAGAGTTATTCCTAAATATGATGTGAGCACTAAGAGCCTCTCAGGAATAGGTGGGATACTGTGATACACGGGGAAACTAAGGATTCATACCTGTTTTTTAATATATATACAAAAACATCTGCAGATGAAGTAAGAACTGAAACTTTCATGTACTATACTGCAGGGCATTCAAGCTCCTAACTGATAAGTATAATGAGAAACTTCCCATTCAGGTATTATACTGTTGTGCAGTATAGGGTTTTTGCACCTTTCTCTGAAGCATCTGGCATGGGTTATTTTCAAACCCTACTTTGAGCATTGCTTGGGCTTAACATAATAATTTCTATGCTCCTGAAACTGGGACATTCTAATTATCTTTCAACATTACAGTACTGTACTACCAAACTACTTTAATCTATAACAACAGAAAAAGAATCATAAGCCAAAAGACTGTTTACAAGTTGACACAAATGACCTAATCCTTGCAAAGAGCCATAGTGGAAAAAGTGTGAAAAATGTACTTCACAGAAGCATCCTTGGCAGAAGAACTGAATTCAGTGAAGAGGTTTAATATATTGTAACGAATGCCTGAATTGGATGACAGAACTATAAGAGTGTTTCTTGTCCCTTAACAGCGGCCAGAAAACGTTCTTGGAAAAGACAGAACATACCTGATATGTTATTGAACTCAGTGAAAAATAGCAGATATAATAAACAGAAAAATGGGAAGAAAATACCTAAACACAGACAACTAACCTCAGGAAGATTCTTCACAGTTGTATCCCCTTGAAAATGACTTGTGATATGAATGTATATTAATATTCTTCCAGCAGTTGTATGGGTCCATTAGCCAAATGCTGTTCTTCATCACAAAACCATTAGAAATATATGGCCACAAAGTGCTTCTGGCCTGAGTCCAGCTGATCCCATATTTCAGCAAACAGTTCCAACATAGGGAAAAGAGAAAGAAAAGGGGAAATCTTTTTCCGAGCATGTCATCTCTCCAAACCTAATAACATGTAGCGGGACAGATCAGACAGATTTCTGCATTGTCCAAAAGTTATAGGTTAAAGCTTGGAGAGACTGTTTAATGAAGTATGAGTGCTTCCTGGCTCCAATACAATATGGAACACATGCTGTTAACCTCAATACTGCTGTCTCAACAGCATTTAGTTTTCTGTATGGAAAAAGGTGAGACTTGAAATTCTGTACTCTATCAAGAAATGCCCAGTATACTGAAAACTAGAAGAAAGCAAAATAATTGTTTTATAAAGTGTTACCAACAATATTATTATTTTATTTTTATTTTACTTAATTAAGAGAAGTGAGTAGAATAACCATCACCTGATGCTGAAGCAAATTGTGTTTACAGCTTTGCTTAAAGCAAAGCTGACGCAATTCACCAATATTAAAGCTCTGAGAAATGATCTTTCCTGGCAAAATAAAGGGTAGGGCTGTCTTAGGCAGCATCTGTTATGGCATAAGTACAACTCAAGTGCTGCAAGGAGAGAAGTTAATGAGGGTAAAGCAAAAGGTCAGGGCCACCTTTTCTTGACTATCATTTCCCAGATTTATTGCTGTGCCCTTGTGCAGATTCCTTAATTTTTACTTTGTCTCAACTTCCACATCTATAAACTAGGGCTAATTTGCCTTAGCTGCAAGTCTCAGTCTAATTCATTCATTGAGTACCCAGGATACTGGAAGAGGAGTGCTATCAACAGAAGCCTTTTCTGCATAGCTGATATCATTTTGTCATTATTGAATTTTGATCTAATTTCCATAGGAATCATATACAGCAGAGCTGTCGAGCTCAGACATTATCTGCGTGTGGAAAGCAGGTGCTGACCACTCCTGATGTCTACTGGCTGCAAGATTGTTGAGCATGAAAAGAAACCCTCTGCTACTTCAAATACATTCAACTAGCAAATCTACACTTAGGAAAACATTTATTTTCCCACGTTAGCTAGCATATGTTAACATCCTGGCATAAACAGCATGTAATTTTAATTGCTAACTTGTTAAAGTAAAACACATTCATTTTTTTCTTTGAATTCAAAGTTGGATATGAAAACACATAACTGCAGGACTGTTAACAGGATCATGAGTAACTAGCTGATTGCTATTTTCATTGTGAATTTTCATGTTCCCTACCCTAAGGATGTCAGGCATAGCATGGATTAAGGTAGAAAAGTGTCAGCAGTATGCAAAGGTGCTTGACAGCATAAAGATACCATATAATACAATAATAAACAGATGTAAATAAACCTAATTAAAATAAGAAGAAATAAAAATGAGGCATCCTAATATCATATAACACAAAAATAAAAAAATAGATCTTCTTGGAGAGGAGACATCTTTCAAACTGTTTGAAAACTTTGTAATGCCTCCTTCTGTTTTTCCCTGTGCTTTCTATTCCCACTCCCCCTGCAAGCAGAAAGACCAATATGCATACTACCAAAAAAAAAAAAAAAAGGCATAAATAGCATGAACTGAAAAATAACATGAGGGATTGAAATATATCACATATTGTTGGAGCAAAGCACAAATTCCATCATTCAGTAAACCAATAAAAGGCAGGTATCAACAGGGGCTTAGCTAGCTCCATCCAAGACAAAGACACTTTAGCCAGGGGTCTCCAAATAAAGAGATGCCACAAAAAAGCAATCACTGGAAGTAAACAAATATTTGAGCCTAAAGTAAAAGGGGCTTTGTTTACACATGTGACAAGAAATCTAATGAATAAACAAATTACATTTAAACACTGCAAAAGCTTTCAGCCCTGTAAAAGTACTTCTAAAGCAATTTGCAATTGCCAAAACATTTACAGAGCAGGAATCACTTCTCCCTGGCCCAGTTTGGGAGGAAGCTTTGGCAGTGAGAAAGCAGAGTTCATCAGGGGTTAATAATCCCCAGACACTGCAGGACAGCTGTCAGTTTAGTTACCTATCAGCTCTGGTCAACCTCACAGCAAAAAGAAGCCCCATAAGCTCTACAGGGAGTGTTTCTATGAAGCAAGAAACTTCTTAACCCAAACCCCTCCTCAAGCCTGGGCATTATAGAGTGTAGACTCATCCTTTTTGAAGCTGCCTCCCAGCAGCCCAGATACTGCAGCAAAATAAAAATCAGGTGTGCTGGAGGTAGGGCTAGTCAAACTGCTGCTGGTTATTGAACCTCCACCATGTGCTGAGAAACAGAGCCAGGGTGTTGGGTAAAACCCTGTTTTGACTGTCTGAACTATTGTGTTAAGGCTGTTAGGGTTAGATATGAGGGAGCCAGGAAAATAATATTTTATGCATGTGTTTTTGTTCATGCTTTTGCAGTTTTTATTTTGGTTTTAAAGACTTTTCAACATTAACGTATTCCCTTATTTTTCCTGTGTCCTTATTTTTGCTGTTGTTAGTCATCTCTTAGCCAAAGCTGGATTACATCTGCTGTCTCTAATTAATGAAAAATATGAAATGAGGAAGTCTTATTTTGAGCAAAACAAATAAACACATTAAAGCCTATGCAGGCTGAATGCATTCTTTAACAGTTTATAGAGTCATATATTTTAAAAGAAAATGATATAATTTTCAAAACACTTCAGTCCCATTTAAAAAATACAGTGCTTTGGGGCCCAAGTCACAAACTCCATTGTGACATTAAGTACTTTGGAAAATTGTATTCACACCTGTAAGGTCAGCTCTGGTGAGTCAGCTGTGTTTGCACTGAATGAAGTGGGGCTCTACACCAGCCAAAGATAAGGATCAGTTCAAGAGACATTTATTTTTTTCCTTTAGAAACTCATGAAAACGTGATACTTAGATTGAGACACTCATCTTGAGAAACAGCTCCTTCTTTTCAAATCTGCAAAAGTTATTTGGATAGAGTGTACTTTCTGGTCCTCCATATTTAATGGCAACAATTCTTCCATTGTATGTTTGTATTAAACATTAGTCAACCTTCTGACCTTTGAATCACTACCAGAAGCCACCATGAAGAATTTATTTGGCAATCTTGATTCCCAGAGAAGGCTCAGGGACAATTTTTGTGGCTTCTCCTGTTAAAATGTCCAGACATGCTTTGCATCAAAACAGAAAATAATACACTTGCAAAGTACTTGCCATCAATTACAAATATTTCCTGTAAAACAAGTTAGTGGAAGGTTCTTTTATGTCCAGAAACCATAAAGAACTGCCAAAAGCTGAAATCTGAATCTTTTAACTAGGTTTACAACAGGATGCCATATCTTCGACTTTAACATATCATGAGAATAAAGCTAAACTGACAAAATCAAAGCTATTCATACTGAAAAAAAACCATAGTGTAGTTATCAGACTCCAGGACTAATATGCATAATGAGCAAAGTTTTATAATCAGAAGGGAATTAAAGCAATTTTTTTTGAGAAAAACTCAGTAAAGGACTGATCCTCAAGATTGATACATTATTAGCAAATGTGGGTGCTATGCACCTTTCCAGACCAAAGCCTAAAAGCATTAGATGTTTCAAATGCCTTCTGTAGTCAAATAAGGCTTTATTCTGTATTTCACTACACTGTGTGAGCCCTTTGTTTTATGCAGGATTGTGACAGTTGGAACTGTCATGAATTAATTTTAAAAATTAGTTTTAAGTCTTTAAAATTGTTTTTGCATCATTTGCAAAAGGTTTGTTTCTTTTTTTCAGTGTTTTTACTCCTGTCCACCTACCAAACCACTTTTAATCCATTTATTCTGAAGAACAATGCAGTAATATCTTCTGTCGACATGAACAAACAAGGCTCTCTTAAGCGTTTGTGCTCTTGTATAGACTCTGCATCATATTCATGAGTAGTCAGACAAGTGAGAGGGGCATTGATGCATGTGCATTAGGTATTGTGCACTGCCTGTAGGATGCCTTTCGAATTAGAGGACCAGGAGATGATCCTCTTGGGCCCCTGCCTTAAGACAGCACTGCTTATGATCATGAGAATAAAGTAGTTAGAAGAGCCAAAATGCAACTGTGCTCTGCATATTTTATGCGGTTTAATTGTATTATATTGATTTGAGTCCATTATAGCCTGGTTTGTTACTCTAATAAATTACATTGTTCTTTGAAACAGTGATGGCTTAAGATTGAAATATTATATTAAATTTCATATCTGACTGGCATGCCTCAAATTTGATATTTACCAATGGCTATGGAAACATAACCCTTGAAAGGGTTTCACTCTTTGATGAAGTTTTCTAAGTAAGATCCCAGCAGTTTAGAAATGATCCCTAAAGCAGTGACTAGAGTAGGAGGAGAACAGCAGAGAGAATTGCCATTTTTTTCAGGCTGAGTTTCACAAAACAAAAAAAAAGAAAAGAAAAGAAAGAAGGAAAAAGGAATAGCTTTTAATTTAGTTCCAAGAAATAGAAAATTTCTAAAGTTTGAACCTCAAATGAATCTTTATTATAATTGCTCTCCAATGCTAATGTATTTTTGTATATGTGCTAGGTTGGTGGTTTTGAAAAGTGTTAATTACTGAAAGAAAAGCAACATTCCAGAAATACATCTGTATTAAATGTTATTTATTATTATTTGTATGTTTTGTGTGTTTAGCATTAAAAATACTAGTATTAAAAACATAAGTGAAAGGAAACATTTTCAAAGTAAATACTAAAATCACATTGAGAGAAACGCATGTAAAAAAATCTGCTAGAAACCATACATTCTATACATTCTGTGTATTTTTCTGATTGTACAGAGTTTTTTAAGTGGAAAAAAAAAAGGGAAAAAGGTTACTGCTGGAACGGAAAATAGTGTAAACAGGAGCTCAGAGTAGATTAAAAATTTTTGCATGTTAATGATTTCCAAAAGAACCTGAGGATTTTAAAAGACACAGCTTCAAGTTGCCTAATCGAGATAAGTTAAGCCAGCCTGATTGTCAAAGGCTGTTCTGAAAATCAAGGCTTTTAAGATATCTTGCATTAAAGGCAGAAAAAAGGGACGTTTCATTTCCAGTCATTTTTGAAAATTTTAGGACAGTACATGTATTAGGAGACAATATATACTGTTACACTGTTATATGATGAAGATGAGTCATCAACATAAAGTGAATAACTTGTCATTTAAGCCTATGGAATTCCTCTTTGATGATTAGCAACATAGTCAACGGCAGGCAGGTGCCTGTTGAGAGGCAAAGCGCTGCATCAGCTCCACCTTGCTCTGTTGGAAATTCCCACTGTAGCTCTGAGATCATTTTCTTACGTGACGGCGGTCGGGCAAGTTTCAGCCCCTGGAAGGCAGGAAGTCTGGTGAGAGGACTCTACAGATGTGGGTAGTTGGCAGAGGAAGTGGAAACTGTGTAATATGAATACAGTTATATAAGGAAAGTCTCTCCCTAGAGTCCAAAGAAATTATTGGATGCTACCTTCAGAAATACAGAATTTTAAGCTTTTACATAAATTTATTCATGCAAATGAACATTTAAATATTCATACACATCTTCTGAAAAGACTGTAAAAGGTGTGAACTAACAGAAATAGATTTCTATAGCGTTCACACTTAGGCATATTTTAGCTCTTAGTTTAAAAAAAAATATATGTATTATCTACTGTATTGATAACTTCTCTTGCCTTTGATGGGTCTGATAATTCATGTATCACTATTGGCAGGTATAAAAGGAGTTTGATTTCCTTTCAGTTGAAACAGTAGTGTAAAACTGCTCTCTGTGAGTTGGAGAAAGAGAGGCTGCTTGCTCTAACTGCCTCAGCTTTGAAGCGAAACAGGACTGAATCCCAGAGAGCTCTACATCCTGTACTGCGCGTACAAGAGAAGAGGACATCAGCAATGAGTTCTGGCCTTGCAAACCCTGTAGCGGGGCTTACAGACAGACCGGGGTGTGGTGAGTCGCGCTGTTGCAGGAATTACCACTGGGACTGACATTACAGAATTGGTCATTCATCATGTTTGACACCGGGGCTATTTCCGAAAGTACTGCTTTGGCACATTCAGGAGTAATTACATCAAAGCTGGTGCTGTGCACCACTTCAGAGGGAGGTCATGCGGACAGTTATAATGCATCACATTCTTGCGCTATTGTAATGCTACCTATGTCTTAGATATGTCTCTAACTATTGCTCTGTAGCCTTCCCATGCTGGGTGCCAGGACTGTTTGCCTTCCGAGAGCCTGCATTCAGATCTCAGTCAAATAGCAGAGCAAAGGGGAGGGGAATGCAAAGAAACACAAGAACAGCAACAGGCATTTGGAAGAAAGTCCGATTCCTGTACAAAATAATGTATGTTTAATATACTCAAAAGAATTCATAAGAAAAACCAATGTAACTTTTATAGATCTAAAACTTACAGAACAATATGAAAACTACCGTTATACACTCAAAGCAACATAGTATGTTTCATTTATAAAGGCATATTTTAAATTCACAGAAATAAACATTACAAAGTGACCTGATTTACACAAAGTAGAATATACACAAACTGAATCATAAATAAAAAACAGAATATTTTAAATGCAAACAAAAGGTCTATCTGCATACCTATTCTACTAATAGCAGAACTGTAAGGGTTTGCAGTAGGCATAAGATTGGCTCATAGTGGCCTAATCGTACCATTGTTACTTACTCTGGCGTATGCTGATGTCAGCCTTATGAATAATTCTGCATGTGTCAGTAAAGATGCAGCTGTTAAAATGGCAAGTCAAGCTGATCATTAGATTAGCCTGAAAACAATGACTTAAAAAATGGGAGTTCACATAATTGACTTCTTATGGTAAACCTTTAGGATCACAGAGATCTTTCACAAGCTTTTCTCCATCAGAACTTAACACCAGGATTTTTCTTATTCCTTTTCCTTTCCCATTCTGTTTCCTTTTGAAAAGCTCAAATTTCATTATTAACCTTAGCTCTTAAACTAGAGATTTAAGGGAACTATCAAATGAACAAGACTTAACGTAAACAGGCAAGAATCAGTAACATGTAGTTTGCAATAAAAAAATCTCAACTACTGAGTAGCATCCTGGTGATGTATTAGTACAAAGTGAATTTCAAGATCAGGAAAATGTATATAACTAATTATATTATGCCCTATTCATAAAGATTATTAACTTGACAACCAAACCAGCAGAATCATGAGACTATTTCAGTCTTTGAATGTATGCAGTACAGTGTGCATCACAGAAAAATCAGCCAGTGTGCAGCACAGAAAAATAGAACACCTCAAAACACAGTTAACTGTATCTATTGCTGTATGCTTCAAACAATACAAAAATATAAATCTGTTTATTAGAAAAGGCATTAGGACTTTGACCTATTGGCAGTTTATCCTGAAGATAAAGGATCAAACAGCCCGCTAAACATTTAAAGATCAATTTTTCTCATGTTGAGTAACAGCAACATGAAAAGCACTGATTATTATTTATATTTTACCTTTCAGATAGTGAAAATGAGAACCAAATATTACAATATTTCCAGAAAAATACCCTAAGAAATATCCTAATGCAGTTTAATTTTACAGCTGTAGATTGCACAGTGAATACTTCAGCACTAGCTTCTTGGCTTTCTTAAAAGCAAAGCACTCCTAAGAGATAAACTATACCAAAAAAAAAAAAAAAGGACCAGGACCATACATTTTTTCAGTGCACTGGCAGGACTATCATAAAATTTCATAAGGAAATTTCACCCTGCAAAGTTATGGCTGAACATATCTTGCTGTAACAACGGATTAGATGTTGACGTCCGTTCTCTCCTTCTACCCTCCAACGCATGCACTCACTCACCATTTTCACCATAACCAAAATACTCCATCTGCAGCACTGTAGTCAACAGAACTTCCCTGGAAAGCACAGTAAAATGAAAGCTGAGTGGGTTTTTTTTGTTTTGGGATTTTTTTTTCTTTTAAGTGGGAGTGATTTTATTTATAGTATTACTTGCAAATCAAAGGGGACTATCCATATGCAGTTCCCCATACTCCAGTTTTGCCATTCAGCTTCTGCAAGCTCAGATCTTTTCCTTTTGGCTTCACAGGATATTAGATCTGGGGCAAAAGAGAGCTGCAAGGGCTGGGGCTGTGTAGGGACATCGGTGCTATCGGCAGGGTGCCGAGAGTGCGCAGAGCTTCTTTGCGTGCCAGTAACGCATATTTCCATGTATTTGTCATGCTTGAGGCGGGTTGTAGTGAGGATAATTTTTTAGTTTAGCTGATAGCAGCTCTGAAAGAGGCACTGCAAGGGTACAGGCACTGAAGTTTGAAACTATACAGTTAAGATCAGGAAAATGATCTCTGTTCTACAGATCATTAACTGGAAAACCAGGCAAAGGAGATATTCCTATCCTTAAAAAGGCACTTTCCATTCCTGATGTCAGGAAGCAATCTGCCTAACTTGCTATCTGGCTTAACTGGTTCTAGCTGTGATATAGCTGTGTTAGCCAACCAAGGGTGCGCCGGCAGCCATCTGTTCCCAACGCTGTTAAGACCCTACTTTGCTTTGAGAAAATGAGAGGTGCCTCTTTTTTTTTTTTTTTTTTTTTTTTTTACTATTTTAGTGCAAAGTTTGAGTACAATTATCCTCAGATAATTGAGAACTGAAATTCAAAAGTGTTTGCATGTTTTGAGACTTAGCATATACTCTTGTGTATCAGTTGCAGTATTATAACTGCTGGGTGCCCATCCTAAAGTACATGTCACATAGCAGTGATCATACTTGGCAGTGATCAGCTTTACAGTTAAAGTTACACATTGTGGAGGTTACTAGAACCATAGAAAAATAAATCAAACAAAACTGATTAAAGTGTTATTAAAGAAACCCTTTATTACTCTCCTCTAAAATGGAGGTAATTCTTTTCTCTCATTACCTACAAGGATAGCCTAAAGCATGCAGCGAATTTTTCCCAGTAGCATTAAGAGAGGCAAAGTTAAGTTTCTGGAACATAAAAGATACAAAACCCACAGCTACCGCTACACATTTCTTAGGAATAAAAATCTTGTGTCAAGATGCTTCAAGTTCTATTTGGAGTAATTCATTTCCACTCTCATTTCAAGCAAAGTACATAGAAAAGTGGAAGTCTGGTATAAAGTCTTCCTATAATTTACTATAATACCTGTAACTTATTCAAGAGTTACCAGACAGAGAACCAGTGACTTCGGTGAAACTGGAGGAATGAGTGCACACATTGAATAATAGCCCTTCAGAACTTCATTTGCATGAAATTCAACTTCAGAACAGTTAAGTACTTCATTTGAATGAAATTTTAAAACTTCGATTAAGCACTGCTGTATACAAGAAGGCATTCTTGCAGGCGGATTAGCTGGCTCACGCATTTGCCCAAAGTTACCAGAAACCACTGGCAAAATTGTATCTGTAGGCCTGGAATTCTCCTGTCCCTACCCATGATGTTACGCTCACAAAACCAGAAGATAACTTAAGATTTCTTGCCCTTACACTAATTGCACTGACACAGCTCTATTAAAATGCATGCAATCTAATAACAACATTTCAATGGACAAGAAATACATTTGCTTGTTTTCCTTAAAAGAAAAGAATGGTGAAAAGATATTTTTGGGTTGGCTAGGCATCCATTCCCAACCCATAATAAGGTTGTTATCAACTTGAAAAGCCTATTAAGCTAGAAAATGAATACTGAAAGCTTTCTAATTAAACACTTTCCACTTACATGATACTGAAAGAATGGAGTGGGAGATGGTGGTACTGATACTGTATTAGTCATTGTATCACTCATATCATGATGTTGTAATCAGCTTTTGGGATAGCGTACATGAATAACCCAGGTGCTCAAGCTGTGCTGCAGTTTGTAATTGGAAATATCTTTCGATAATAGGTGTCTCATGAGTTGTTTTCTCTTCCTGTCATATTATTAACGTTATGTGACTTATAATTGAGTTTTTTATTAACTGTCATAGATTTTATTTTTCAAACTTTGAGCCTGATCCTGCCAAGCTACTCCGCACAGATTTGTCCTCAATTGGAGTGAAGGATCTCCATGGAAACTGTACAAACAGGTCTTGTCCCTCTAAAGCAGCTTGCAGGACCAGGGCTGCAAGCTTTTCATTCTTTGAGTGGCAATACAGTTTTCGTATATATCTGCAAAGATCCCCACAATGGGATATATATACTCTGATGCTGATATTAAATTATTCTAAGAATAACACAGCAAAACCAACAGCAGCATTCCTCATCTTCAAGTGGAAATCTCATATCACTTCTCAGCAAAATTTTATGCAGCAGAGGATGCAGTGAGTTACAAAGATTTCATTGCATTTGAAGGAGTAACGCAATATTCAAAAACGTTACTAAGAAGGAAAGTAACTTCTCCCAGAGTTGTCATTAAAATCATGACTCTATATCTCTTGGTTTGCTTAAAACGCAGTAATGACTTTTTTCATTCTGAGACTGTCATGTAAAGGGGTGGATTTGGTGACCAGCCTGATTTGAAATAAGCCTAGGAAATGCTGAAATTAAATATGGTCTGCGTGGAAGGCTAAAAATCCTCTTGTCTCACCTAAACGAAAACTGCTAGTATGCTGTACGTTCAAAACAGAATCACAATGAAATGTATAATAATTAAATTTACACCATTTGCTTCTTTCAAATTTAAAAGGTATTTCCACAGGTGTACAAAATACCTGTTGCAGGCTTTACTGTGACATAGCACAAGACTATACAACAAATAATCTTAACTGAAATAGATCAGCTTTAACACTCTCAAGTGTAAGCTGCTTCTAATATATACCCTTCCACATGTTCTAGTCAAAGGTTCTTAAATTATGCAATAATTAGGATACAGCAGGTGTACCGGCAATGACTTGGAAGTGACAGTAGTAGATGAACAAAGCAGATTATTTGATTAAAAAGTTGGATTTAAAACATATTGTAAATATATTCAATACATTAATCACAGTTCATTTTATAGAGCTTAATGCTGTGTAATAAAGACTTGCTACAGCAGGAACGCATGGCAGCCTGCATACGGGAAACAACCCCTCCTGCAGCACAGCTGCCCGTAAGGAGAGGATGGTTTTAAGACATTCCTGTTTGTAGAGAGTCTTTCAAATCCCTTTCTGAGGGTGTTTGTTCTGCTTGGCTTTTAGGAAAGTAACTGTGCACAGGGGCTATTTATTCTCTTGGCTTTCCCAGTGGCAATTCCCTATGTATACATACTAAGGACGAACAATACTAAGGACTCCTTTTTGGACGCAGAGAAGAGTAAGTGGAATTGGCTGTGGCAATTTTGAATTACGATATTTAATACAATTGTTTTCAAACTGTTATGTAGTGGTTTGCTTCCGACCCAGAAGGAACAGTGGCTTTCTAGCAGTGCAGTCCTGCAGAGAAGACTAAGCCATATCTGTGTTACCAGCCTTCCTTGGCTGGTGATATGTAAAAGTTCAGCCCAGGTTTTAACTGGAATATCCTTTAGAGAAGATGACTCTGGCCTGCTGAATCAGCACATCGAGGCCTCACGGCTTCCTCTGAACCAGCTCCTTTGTTTCACTCCCCTTTACATTCAGTTACACACAGAGCTACATCTACTATTACCTTATGCTGTGCACTGGCAGAGGCTGACCAAAAAATTGTCTTCACCAGCCAAACAATTTCTATGAGGAAAAGTAGCTAATTCTGCTTCTTCTTAATTCTACCATTATCACTCCCAAGGTCATTTTCTCACTCCCTATGAATCAAAATAGAAGATGAGAACCAAAATATGTCATGGTCACCCAAAATTTTTTACTTAAATTAGAAATTTGCAAGGAAAGTATCATCTCAGTCCTTAAGATGTGGGTAAAATATAGAAATCTAAAATCTTTCATCAGATACAAATTCTGCAAAGTAAATATTTAACCATGCAATAGGTTCCTTCACTGGGATTTTGGGAACTGAGTTAACCATAAATACTGTGGTCATATATTCTAATTAATGGGAATATATGTGCAGACCCACCAACTTTTGCAACTCCAGAAACAGTATTCCATGGTTTTACAGTGTACACACAGACGTGCCTGTGTGGCACAGGACACACAAGTCAAGGAGAGAACTGTACGGACGCAGTGTTAGAGACCTCAGGCCTCCTGCACCTGTGCTGATTGCACACCAGCTCTATGCTTAATTACTACAAAGACTGGCACTTCTGATGTGCACCATGTTCATGGCATGCACACGATATAAAGCTGTTATGCATAAGTGCGCTGCCAACCTGTTTGGCATGCCCAGGAGCACCCCTGCACTTGCTACTCACACCATTAGAGCCCTAGCCTGGGCAGCGGTTGCTCACCAGAAATCACTAATGGCAGCAGCAGAACTTGCATTACACATGATAACAAAAGTGGGAGAGCTTCTTATTAGTGTATTGTTACTAAGAGCTATATATTTCATTTCTGGTCTATTCATGGTGATTTTAAAAAGCAGAATTACTGAGGAAAGAACTGAAAGTGAGGAAGAAGTAAAAAAAATAGAATAAAAGAAAATAACCTGTGACTTGAAGATGAGTTGAAAGAACAACTGGTAGAATAGAAAGGGGGTGGAAGGACAAACAGGGCAGAGCATTGACTGGACAGAAGCATTAGCAGACAGAAGTTGCAATTTCAAAAGTTGAAGAGGAAGGTTTCGTTCAATGTACAAGGTTGAAATGCCAGTAGCAGACAAGAGTAGGTCTTTGAATAGTTACAACACCCGATATCCTTAAAAATCATAAGCCAGGGAGAGCTGATATCAGAGGTAGCATGAATTTGATATAAATGGAATGCATTGAAATAACATAATATAGCTTCCTAGGTTCTCAATACAACAGCCCTGTAGCAGAGGTTTCCAAACACCTTAAACCAATGACAGACTGTACTCCCTGTATAATAGTAGTGGAAACATTTTGTTCTAACAGAGAGAGAAATTAGAAACTTGACTTAATTCTTCAAATTAAAAAAAAAAAATTAAGAGCGGAAAAGAAGATTCTCCTTGAATCTGGATGAGTTAAAGTGGCCTATTCCTTTGTTCCTAGGTGCTGTTAGTTTCTTCTACAGACAAATTTTTTTTAGGGGGAGGAACTCATAGGTTCTTAATTAATACAGGTTTAACTATTTAGCATCAGATCCACCCACCTACATAAAATTCTCCAACTGCTGAAGTTGTTAAATAGACACTGTCAATTTTAAACCTGCACGTCTGTCTAAAAATCTTTTACCTTCTGTTGTTAGGAGTGAATCCTAAGGTTGCGTATTTGAAAGGCATTAGAGAGAAAACATGTCTTTTTGACAGCATTTTGGGTGTCATCCATTTCACTAGTTTTCCTCTTAACTCGCTTAGGCCAGATCTTGCAATGACATGCACTGATGTCTCTGTGTGGAACTCAGGCTTCAGTGTAATTCCTCCAACTTCAAACAGATTTTTTCAAGTGATTGCCTGTCAAGGTGATACTCTTCTGTTAGTTCAAAATCACAGAAAAACTATAGTGTAATCTTTTACTAGCATCAATTAAAAAGAACTGTAAGAGGCAAAGAGTTAACTTCAGCACTGCATCCATTAGCTGATACTGCATCCTCTCTGAGCCCTTGTTATCCTGACCTTGATCCACAACTTCATATTTTCTGATACGTACCAAGAATTAATTGTTCTGAGGAATGGCAGGTACTGTGGGAGTCACACTAGAAGCTAAAAAGACAAATTCTGCAGACACAAAACAAGATTTCTGAGTAGCAATTGAGAAGGCTATATGACAGTGTGAAAGGTCAGCCAGTATTCATGAGTTATCAGAGGAAGTGAGAAAGCAGACTGTAGGAAGTAGAAGGTGGATAGGAATAAAAAAGGACTGGAGCGTGGGAGAGATTTCGATGCTTTCAGAGATGTGGAAAAAATAAAGACTAAAAAGCACAGAGGAATGAAGAAGTAAGAAGATTTTAGGACAGGTGAGATAAGGCAAGGAAGACTAATGCTGTGAAGTGAGCAAAGAAGAGTTTTTTTTGGAAAATGGTATGAAAAGCTATTATTAAAAAGAGAATTGTATTTCACATGCAGCAGGAGACTTAATTTAAAGTGGCATGAGGAAGCAATGTTTGTTATGGCATTTCAAGCTTCTAAGCATTTGATTTCTCAAACTTTTAATGTATCTTTTTATATATAATACATATAGATTTGGGTTTTTTTTGTCTTTTGTGAATGCAGTATATAATTCTGACTGATTCAGCTCTTAATTCAATTTCCTCTTCATAGCTTAGCTTAGAGGACTTAAATGAGGCTACGCAGTATAAGTGAACTTATCCTTTAACGGCAAAGGCATGAAAGATTTTGGAAAACAGCTTTAAAACAACACCATTGAGTCTGCCAGTATCTCTGGCAGCGTAAGCAGAGAGCAGAGTTGTGTGAAAGACAGGGCACACAGGAGGCCCTCACAGGCTGCTGGGAGCAGCCCTTGGAGACACCAAAAGAAACTCTCAGGCCAAACTCACTCGACGGCTTATATCCATATTTTGCGTATCGATGCACACGAAAGGGCAGAGGAAGTCTTATTGTCGACTTCAGAAGGAGAATTGGCCCCTAATGCATTTTATGGGTTGCGTGGCTTATCTCCTTAAACCAATTCTGTCCTCACATGATCCTTTGAAAGTTTATAAATAACCAAACCAATGTGTCTCAGCAGTTGCATTTTTGCAAGGAAGTCTACATAGGTGCACTCTATCCTTGTACTCCTGTTCACTAAAGGTGGGACAGGATGTGTATTCCCAAAAAAAGCACATTTGATTACTTTCTTATCTTTCTCAGATGTCCTGTCTTTCTACAGTTTTATATTTTTCAGCATTGTAAATTATAATAACTAAGAACAATGCTCTCTTCCACTTCCTAATTTTAGCTAAAGAAGAAATCAGCAAACTAATAATGGCTCTGATGGACCACAGACGGATATAATTGCTATGTGTAGAGAAATAAACATAAACATGTAGAATAACTAAGGCCTCAGCTGGAACCACAGTTCCCTATTTGTCACTTTAATGGCCTGAATAAACGCAAGCATTTAATGGAATCCCTCTCATGAGTAAAGTAACTTTATCTGTAAATACCTGCAGAATAGAGAGATCTGTGGCAGCCATCCTGCATTTGTCTTCAGGACAATAGCAAGGGACGCCCATTCTTATTTCATTATCCCATTCTACAAGATATTAGAATATTCATAAATATTATGATGTTTTTCTAAAAGAGGTTGGTTTAAAGCTGAACTATAACATAGTGCAGGGAAAAGGGAGGCTTGTTCTCTATGTGAAAAACTTGCTCATAATCTGGCATAAATAAGAATATTGACAAACTTTCTGAATAAAAGGAAGAAGTTCTGCATTAGATGACATCCACTCTTCCAAGAGATAACAACTGCTTTAGTGATTGCCTGACTGCACTGTGAAATTTTACTCACTTCATTGTACTCACATCTTCTTTCTGGAAGATATAGTCGGTCAAACAAATAACAAATAATTTAGTAAATTAAGTGTTTTGGCCCTAACTTTCTTTCCAGCAAGACTTGGGCAATAATAATATCAGTGTGTGACATACGTGCAATGAAGTCAGCATTCCACACAATGCTTCTAAAAGAAATTCCAGTAAAATATGTAACATTAACGCTGCTAAAGCTAAGAGAATAGGCTATATAAATGGCATTCTCTTGCTTACCAGATCTGATTCCGATATTCACTGGGAGTCTGTCATATACAGGTTTGACTTCAAAATGTATGTCCCTCACAGTTGCTGAAAGGCAATAAGCAACATTTCTCAATGCCATTTCTATATAGTATATTTTCATAGGGACCTCAATGAGAGTGAGGGGAGTTTATAGGGACTGTGATGGGAAAGTTCAGATGTTATTATTATTTAAATATGTTACAATTTTAGTGCAAAAGGACAATAGAATCACACAGAAAAAACTACCCAGAAGTGTCTGAGCACAGCATACTGAAGTGACAGACACTGCCAGTGAAAGAGAGAGAAACAGAGAGGCATAAGTATTTTCTGAGCTTCAGTATTAAAGAGAAATATTCTAAATGGTGCAGAGAGATTTGGAAAGAATTGCTGTTTTGTTGTTGTTGTTGTTGCCATTTTCATTCAAAGTAAGATTTGTGTACTTGTAAATTAAAATAGATTTAAGTTAATTTGAACATTTTTCCCTCTTGTAGCTTTATGACATTATCTGTTTTACTGGCGAAAAAACTGAACCAGCTCCAGAGGTTTGCTTGAGAGCCATTAGAATACATAGTAATTTACAGCTACTCAAAGTTATGCATTGAGTTACTAATTAGTTGCTAATGTTGATATGCTTGATTGAATGCTGAGTTACGTGTAAAATTTATTGAAGTTAATTTTGTTTCTTTTCCCTCTCTACAGCTATGAGCATTAAATCAAGATGGATATGCCAAGCAGTTATATCTATCTCCTAAGGCCCTGATCTCCTTAAAAGCCTCCTACTAAGACCTTTGCAGACCATATAATCAGGATATCCTAAAACACGTGTTGCTAAAAATAAGCAGAATAAAACATCCCTGTGCCTTATCTTTCCCTGTAGTTTCTTACAAGGGCATGAAAAATGTCAGTAGTGCCCAATGCTAGAAGAAATATTTTGAGATTTCAAATTTTATTCAGTTTAATAAATAAACATAATGAAAACTCGGCAAAATAATGTATTGTAATAAGTGTTTCGGATTCATTTTTCTTTTGTTTTTCATCTTGAATTTCAAGTAAAAATTAGGCAAATGTGCTGAGCATTTAATTCAAAGACCCAATGTGCAGCTGGGGATCAATGAATGGTGTCTAAGGAGTCCACAATAGGAGTTTCAGCAGCAAAAACCACAGCAAAAAGCTTTTGATTGTCTAAACTTCCATTGAACTGTCTTCGAGCTGCTTCAGGTTTAGCCTACTGTGCTTTGAAATCGGCTGGACCATTAAGTGTCATACTTCCCAGAATCTTATAATCAGATTGGGAGAGTTACAGGGGCAATTCATAGTCTGAATTACCTGCGCGAGATGAAAGAGCTACAGGTTTCAGCTCCGCAGTTCACTCGGGAGGCAGAGAACATGGCACCCTGGGGAAAGAGCAAACCTGAAAGGAAACGTATTGCGGATGTCACTGTGTGCAACTGCCAGTGCTGCTAGTGATAGGATGCACTGCTATTTTTCCTGTGTTGTATGTGTTTCAGAACATGCCCAAAATGAACAGCTGAGCAAAAGAATTTTCTAATCCCGAAGTAGTTTTAGATATTAGTTCACATATATCGAATCAGCAGTTGGAAAGCCAGCTCAGGAGCAAAACGCTGAATAAAGTAGCTGATCTCTTACTGCTAGAGAAAAAAATGTTGCTTGTTTTCAAACATTTTAGAATAGTATTTGTTTCAATTATTTTGAGCATTGAAATAGCACTACTGCTCCCTCCCCTAGCAAAAGGAATAGTTTATAAAAGGCTGGGCTTCATGCTCTGGTCAGCTGAAAAGTAGTGAGGGTAGGACAGGAGATGGGGGAATCCAGTACCTGTGACAAAGTTGGAGCAGAGGCCAAACAGCATCCTTCGTATTCAAGACCTCAGAAATATTCCTGCGCTTATATGTTTGTGGATGAATGTATTTTTTAATCTAGAAGGAGGCAGAGGTACCAGCAAATTTGGCAGTGTTCATAATACCTGTTTCCTTTCCTCTCCAAAGACAGGATAGAAAGAAAAGAACAAGCCAAACGTAAAACAAGTTACGAGGAGAAGGACAGGTTTGACCAAAGTGCCTTAGACAATGTTTATTTTGGAGGAGATGTGTGATGGTCTAACCTATGTTTTTGATTTCCATATTAATTGAAAAAAATTAATTTTTAAAATCATTAATACTACAAAGGAAACAAAAAATATTTCTTGACGTCTACAATACAAATATATTAATATTTCTTTCTGGGGCTGCCTTCTTTCTAATGACCCTCTTGAGAGAAGGCATTAGGATTGGAGCGCATAACTCCTGTTTTCCCAGTAACTTAAAACTTTTACCTACTGAAGGCCATGCCCCTGTGTGCTACGCAGATCCCTTCCACCGCAGAGCAATGTGACAGTAACTCCATAGGGTAACCTCTACATAGATCCTGCAGCTCTAACCAGCTTCTCAGGCAATCTCCCAAAGGAAAAGATGAATTATCCTTTGGAGTCCAGTTCAAGAATGCAATGATCTATGGTGTTTTCCATGAGTTTAAAACAGCAATTGCAATAGTTTATGTGGATATTTTGAATGGAACACTTTACCAGCTATTGTTGCAGTATTCTGCTGTCTAAACATCTCATTCTGTCGTCCTATTAATTTTTAAGCTTTCAAGGGCAAAGATGTGCGAACGGCAAAATGTCTGTATGTCCAAATCAGCTTATATAATCATGAGTAGAGCTAAACACAAAATTTTAAAGGAATTATGTATCTGGGAAAGCTAGCTTTTTTTTCTGTTAGGTGTACATTTGAAAGGAGTTCAGAATTTACAGGAATTTATTCACCTACTGCTTTTGTGTGGAGAATTTTTGGCCTGCAGTCTCATCCTGAATACCTGTTCATGTGGTTTTAATAATCCATGTTTGGCTGTCCCAGTGTTTTGTGCTGCTGTACGGAAACTGGGAAAATGGACTCTGGTATTCTGTAATGTTGCATCTGGGAATTAGACCTCCAAGGCATTTGGACTTACTTCATCTCTCTGCACCTCCAGCATTCTCCTGAAAGATGATGAGAATATCACCACCTTTTCTCAGAAATGCAAAGGAAGCTATTTCCCTTGAAAAATGACTACTCTAGGTCCTAAGAACGTGACTGGCTATGCTTTATATTCTTGGATACCACCTAGTGGCACTGTCTCTGTTAACCATGGATATAAATAATCCCAGCAGTTTGTTACCACAATTCAGAGATTAAACTTATATCCTTAATAACTGATCTTTGCAGCATTTAAGGAATGTGACCAAAAATAACTGTGGCAAATTACTAAAAGGAAATAGAGCAGATATTCAGAAACAATATACAGCAATATTTATTCCAAGCTTAGCAATATTTATTCCAATCTATTCATGATAATCTGTGTCTATCCCTTCGTTATAGTGGTCAATATTATTAATAGAAGTCTTTTCTTTAAATTGCAATTGTTTTACTAGCAGCTGAATCTAACGTAACAATCTAACGCAATCTAACCACTTAAAAAGGAGGGTTTGTATCAGTTTGCTACTGCACTTACATTATCACTCTCATGGAGAAGGATAGCTTCTAACTAAATAGCGGAAGCATACTAGACTGTGTCTGTTGGTTAGATGGTCCACCTTGTCACAATCAGCAGCATAAACTATTTGCAGATGATGCAAAATGCCTTCATTTTATACATTCTATCCCCAGTGTCCTGAATGAAATGCATATCACTAACCTATTAAGTACAAATCGCTTAAAGATGTAAATTTTTTATGACTTGCTAAATGTTAATGTATGACTTGTAAAATGTTAAAGTAGTAAATAGCTTCTTTGAGCTCATACACACTAAATTTCATTTTGTAGCCCTAAGCATTTAAGGTAACAGTCACAGGGTATTAGCCAGAGACATTTCCATAATCCTCATTGACTTTAATTTATTATTGTTAAAAAAAGGATAATTAATAGTTAACGTCAGTAGAATAGAAAAATAGGCCATTGTTAAAGGAAAATGGTCTTCCACTAACAGGACACTGTTGAGACATTCACTGAGAATAAATGTTATGAAATATGAAATATATGATACAATATCACTATGTGCAATTATAGCTATTTTATGTCAGCTCTTCTGAAGGACTCCAGAAGACATTATCAAAATCTGATTAATGTTTCTGCATTTGATACTTATTGCTTTATTGATGTATTACCGGCTGGGAAGGACTTCTCACAAAGACAATTTATTTAAAGTTAACCATAGAAGCATGTATACACACTGCTTTCCATCTAGCAGAATATTTCCTATATTTAGAATAATATACAAATATAAATGAAAGTCACAAAGTGGAATTTGTTCTAGCTGAAATTATCACAGGCTGAGATGGTTGTTTGTTGAAAAGAGAGCTAGCCAGCTTCTAGAGAATATTGATTAATGGTCTCCAGATAAACAGCAAAGAGCTTAATTCAGAGGTGTGAAATTAATGTGACTGCACCTGCGAAAACTAGCCATGAATTTGATCCAAAATGATATGTTATGAATATGTGGCGATGTCAAAGACATCCACTGCCTTGGAACAAATACTGTTGTAAATCATGAGGAATCTAGAATAAAAAAGTAAATATAGTTACTTTTTATTCCCCTTTCATTTAGGTATTTCCAACTTATCTAAATATTTAGCACCAAATTTCAATTCTGACATTCATGCTAAAGAATATTTTAATTTTCAGGGATGGTTTAGGTATTTCTGCTTGCTATCAATACAGGTTTTCCCTTCAGGTCTCAAGTGAGTAGGTGTGCTAAATACTTTCATCTTCTAGAATAAAGATCATTCTGTTTCAATTTTTAATAACATTTTGAGATCTAATCCAAATGTGATTCATTTAAATAAAAATCAATAGGTTTAGCTGCTTCTTTGAATCATTCAGAGCAACATTTTTCCATCAGATCTTCATGAGGGGCCAAATTCTGGGCTGACTTATGCTCTGATTTACATTACAACCCGTTGACTTTAGAGGATTTGCACATTGTGTAAATTAGCACAGATTTGACTCTAGGGATCTTTGATAAGTAGCATAAATTAAGAACAGAGAAATTCTGCTCTCCTGTAAAACCCCATAAAGGTCAATACAAAATTGAGAACAAGATACGGCCCCAAGTTTCTTAGTTAAAATGCATTAAAAGGTTTCATGAAGCCCTTTAACGCTCACAGCCACAATCTGCCCCCATTCTCCTGTCCTGCAGTGTCTCATTTCACACCCACCACGCTGGTACGCTAAGAATAATATGAGTCAGATTTTGCCCCCAAAGCAGCTTATTTAGCATGCTGTGTTGACTTCTAAATTAGATGACAGAACCTGGCTTCATTTTAAGTGAAGTGACTGCGGTTGAAACAATCATTGGTATCGGTTGCCATCCCACAGGCTGAAACATCTGAGGAATGCATTTACGCAATTGCTAATCTGAGCATTTCATTACAAATATTAATGTTTGAGGACATCTGAGACTTTACCTGCAAGACAACTGCATTAAAAACTCAGCACTATTAAGAAGCCTTATTTCCTCTATTTTTTTTTTTTTTTTTTTTGCAGAAAGGTTCCCTTCTAGTGTGAGCGCCTTCTCTTCTGTACCACATAGCCTTTAGGGAAATGTATATTTGTGGCCAGTGCCTAACAAGCATTGTACTCTCTCTTGGTAATCAGTCACTTCCTCTTGGTCCCCAGGAGAGGCAGGGCAGATTGCCTGCCTGCCGTTTGTGCTGACAGGTGCATTTTGACAGAAATGGGAAAGACAGGGCTAGATGTGGGCCTTTTGACCTGCATAGCACATATACAGAATGAAAGCTGTGAAAAGCTATCTTGGAATTATTTAGGATTTTCTTAACAAGTAGCAGTGCTATTTCCTTGTATCACATTGGGTCTTTTTTACCACAAACGGTGAAAACAACACTCAGCTATATTCTATCTGCTATTTTTATGATATATGTAAAAGATTGGCTAAAAGAACCACTGTGCAATTTTGATAGGCAGTAATTTAGGAGCAGTAATCTCACATGACCTGACTCATGACCATGCCCAAAGCTTATGTGACCTTTGAAAAAAATGTCCTATTAGAATGTTTCACATGAAGCTGTTGGTTGTGCATTAGCTCCTTAGTATTAGTATCTTCCCCCTTTTCTGAGTATGGGAACAGTGACTGTGGTGCGTACGTAGCATGAGATCCTTTCAATAGAAGTAATGGGATACAGAAAATATTTTGGTCATTGTAATCTATGATTTGTAGAAAACAAGAAGTTGAACACAAGATATCAAATCTGAAATTAAAGCTGAATTTAGTCTCAAGACTGCACAAGACTAGACTTTGACATGTGAGCAAGCACAGAAAATAGTCCATACGGCTACGCTCTTTAGTGTCTTGCAGACAGAGTTGATCATAGTGAGGTGAAGTTTTTTGTGCATTTGATGAATTAACAGGTTTCTTTTAGGTTTGCTAAAGATAATACTTTGTTTCAATGTTTAAAGAAGTACAATGCTTATTCTTAAGTAATGCAAATTAATGGAAATATTTTGTTTGGGCAATAACAGAGTGATTTTTACCTTTACAGAACAAGATAAATTCCTTTTTAATACTAGACATGCAGCTATTTATCTAAGCAAACAAAGCACTCGGGACACTGGCAAGTTCATAATGCAAGATACTTTCTGTGAGATAGGAGGAGTCCGAGCCCTGTCCCTCCTCACAAAAGATTCAGAAACAATTAGCTGGCCAACCAGGCCACGTAGTTCCCTAACATTATGTCCAGTTCTCCGGGGAACTGAGTTCAACCATCAGAAGAAAATTAGGCTAGATTTGTCACTTTCTGAATCACGCTTAACACTGTGCACTGTCTGGCTTTTCAGGAATTAGCCTTCAAAAATTACTTCAGTGTGCACAGAGATCCAGTGTAGGTATGGTTCCTGGCATTTGATAAATTAAATAGCTAGTCCTCCTGCAAACAGAAGTCTACACTAAGAACTGTAGACTTCCTGCTGAAAGACTTCAGTAGTGGATCTGTGATAATTGCATATTACATCCACATGTATACCAAATGCATTTATAATGAGTATTGTCATCGTGGTGAACAGCAAAACAATGAACTATGATTAACCTCTTTTTGTGAAGTGTTTCCATTAATTTTTGCATTTACTATGGAAATACTTTTGAAATTTTACAGGAGATTTGAGTAAGTCTACTGATATTTTCATGGGCTCTTTTGATTACTGAGAAACAAATTATCTGAACATTTTAAAGTCATGAATATATAAGAGATGAGAAAATGTGACAATATATATCAAAATGTTCTATCTTCTTCATTAAAATTAACTTTAAGACACAGGACACAGGGAATTAAAAAGCTGGTCTTGCTAAACTATTTTTAACTATCTGATACTCTTTCAATCACTTCAGTCAACATTAGGCTTTTTGACAAAGACATAAAATAAAATCCTCATTAAACTGAAATTCACTGACTTCAAAAGCTCCAGGATTTCAACTATATTCTGATATTTTTAAGGAATAAAAATTGAGTGAAGGACAAATTAATTAATTCCAGTTCAGCTATTCAGTTATACAAATTCTTGTCTAGTTTCAGAGAGTTTACCAAACTTTCAGTTTGGGTTCATTCTCCTTGGACAACTTGGGCCTCAGTCAGAGTGAATTTTAGGGGTCTCCCACTTTGGTAAATTAGACATTCATAAAAATGATCCGGAGGATGGATCGAATAAGGGAGGGGCTCACACTTTTCCAGAAGTCTGACAGCATTTCCTGCCTGCACTTAAAGAAAGAATTAAGACAAGAACTAAGATGTTTGGTTCAATTCAAATATTTAGAAGTTTATTTTTATTGATATAGTCCATAAAAACAGTAAAAAGAATCTTATTTAGAGTATAATTCAAACATTTGAAAGATAAGAAATTCCAGGGTCAAATAAATATTTATGACAACATACAGCATTTTCTTTAATTGAAGAGAATGCAGATTTGTACTAGTACCTGTACTTTATTCTTACAAAGTAAAGGATCTTTTGGCTTCAAGAGTTCAAACATAAATCAAATATTTCACTAAGCCCTCCACTCTTAGCTCCTGAAACAAAACACACAAAAAAAGGCACTAAACAGATCAACCGGAAGCAAAGGAAGAAAAGCAGTGAGCCCATCTCTACAAATCAAACAAAAATCAGGAAGAAGTCATGCAAGAAGTTTACTGAACTGATTACCAACAGGTCTGGCAGTCAGCTCATGCTCTTCAGACACAAAGTGGCCACCGGAGGCACTTACGGAGACAACAAGCAGCACAGCCACCCCTGTAGGCTGCCAGCCACAGTGCTGAGCAGTAGGAGAAGAAGATGCAGAGTCTCTCTGACCAGATTTTCAGAGGGTGCATCTTTCAGAGCACTTCTACCTCCAGGCTGACAACCCAGAGCACGTCACTGGGTTGGTGGGAACAATAAAGTGGGAGAGTTCAGTTAATCCCCATATTAATCTCATGTTGGGTGTGAAGCTCAGATTAAGTTTTCAGGTGTCTTAAACTGTAACTGTATAGACTAGCTAGTTAGGAAGACGCAGCTCTTGACTTCAGTCTACAAGTTTTTTTTTAAAAAACACCCTGCTTTTGCCTTAAAGCAAATGCTCAGCAAAAATATCTTTAGAAAGGTCAAGAAAAAAAAGAATGTAGCATAGCTAAAGAATAGTACACAGGAGACAATTAGAAAGAATAAGACATCTTTAAAAATTTGAAGTCAAATCTAAATAAAGGAAATAGAAAACAGTATGAACTCTGTCAGTCTAAATGTGAAGGCACAGTGAGACAAACCTAAGAAACAGGAATGCTTTCCACAAAGAGTAGTGGAAAGATCTCGCAGTTCTGCACGATGGAGCAATAAAACACCCCAAAAACTCTAAGTGTAGAAGTGCTATGAAAATTCACTCAAAGTCAGAAAAGCAAACAAAATGCTAGGAAATGCTAAGGAAGGAACAGAAAGTGAAACAACAAAGTGAAACAGCACTATGCCACCGCAGAAAACCTGAACAAAAAGTGAAAGGAAGAGTAATAGAGAAGAATGTCGACGATGATCAGAGGTATGGGATGTCGTCTATAAGACGATCAACAAACTGAGAAGTACTGAAAACTGAAGAGATGCATGAAGGAGACTGGAAAGTTATGCGAAGTATGAAAGGTGAATAGGTAATGATTTGTCATTGCCTTTTGCAGTACAATAAGAACAAACATCAAATGAAGCTAGCAGGTGGCAAATTCACAGAAGACTAATGGGGGTGGCCATTCATCACTTATGCCTAATTTAATGAAAGAACTTGATTCTGTGAATATTTTGACTGTCAAAAGTTCACACAGTCAAATAATGATTAGAGAAATTAACAGAAAATATCCACAAAGTCACCAACCTTCAGTTCAGCAGTCCTCTGGTCTGCTGATTATTGAAGGCTGTGAAAATATACCAGGAAGAGTCCTTCCATGCTTTTCCAATTTTTATATATATTTTTAGACATCTGTTTTTGCACTCAGCTAGAGACAGCATCAAATGTTAGCCAGAACCACGACTTGGCCAAAAATTCCTTTTCTGCTGTTCTGCTCATAGCAAAGGATGGCAGTCTGTGTCCTGTCTCATCTGGTGCGTTTGCGTTGTAAATGCAACCTAAATGCAACCTAAAACTTGTCCTTTAATTGCACATCCCAAGTTTCTGTAAAGCATTGGTGAGAGCTACCTGAGTGAAACTTGGACTGTATTTGATCCTTACCCACAATTTTGATGCACTGAAGTTTCTTGTCACTTCAAACACATAAAAGAAGAAAGATGAATTTTAGTCCACCAGATATTTAATTAGAACAAGTAAAAAATTAGTAAACTCATCACTTCCAAAATAACATGAGATAATCAAACAAGAAACAGAAATGATATAATTTAGTCAGAGGGGACATTTTGTGCGCCACAAATTCTCTCATTTAGTAGCTTTTTGTAAAGCTTCACTTTAATTTTGTTTCCAAAAAGCAATAAAGCAGAAGTTGTTTTCACAAAGCAGACAGAAAATTGATTCACTAAATGCTGATCATTTTTCAAGAGTAATTCAGAATTTCTAAACTCTTGCATATTTAATAGTAGTTTTGTTTTTATTTGAAATAAGAATCTCAATAAACAGACCAATGGTTAACTTGGTTACGATCTACATATTGGTATGTGTTATTGTTTCTGGTATGATTATCCATTATGCTCTGTTTGCTCATATTTAAAAGTCACACTTGGAACATGTTTGTGCTCTTTTACATTGATTGTTCCTTTTAGTCACCTCAAGTAAAGTACTGTATAGACAAAATAAGAATCTCAATATAATAGCAAATTGCAAGCAATTCACTGCTGTATTGCTTTCAAAAGTATTCAACTTTTTTTCAGTTCTTTGAAAGGAATGCAATTTGCATTTTCTTATTAATACTGATAAGAAGCTGGACATTATAGTTATTGGAAATACAAGTCAATTTGGTTTGCCCTTCAAACAAAATGCTCCTGTGTTATGAGATTTGGCAGCTCTCTGTTAAAAGATTGATAGGTCTGGAGGCTGAATTCTTTGTAACTGAAAGGTTAGCAGCAGAGACTATTTATATTAAAGCTGAGATAGAATCTGATGCTATCTGAAGGGAAAAAATTGAATATATTTATGTATGTTTTAATTTAAAGTATTTCTGAAACAAAGGTGAATTTTAACCAATGCAGTCAATGTACAAAAGAATGCCAGCTCAAAGGAACTAACAGAGAGATGCTGAAATAGAATAATATAAAGAATGAACAGAGTACAAGAACAATAAAGAAAATTTGTTTTGGAGAAGTGGATTTTTATGCAGTCCATATAGTAGTTTTTTTGTAGCCAAGGTCACGTAATTTTATAGATGATAAAACTAGTGCCAAGTAGATAATAGCTTGTGTTCAGAGTTTTTGTCTTCCAAAAATGTTAAAAGTATAGGTGGTCCTACTTCTCTTGCCATGAGATTGGATGTTTTATTTGATAAATGTTGACAGAAGCACAGTTTTTTTCATAGGCAGACCTTCTTCTCACTTGGCATTCTAAGCACATAACTTGATTTAGAAGTAATATTCATCTAGGCTTCTCAATGTTACCATTTTTTATAGAAACTTTAAAAAATAATATTGCTATGTCTAATAAAAAGGTTGAAGGAGGGGAGACCAATGAAAGAGAGCAAGAGAGAATGAGAGAAAACTGGAGCTGACCGTAAAAATCTTTTTCCGTGTCTTCTTTTTTGATTTTCTTATTCTTTCATGATAAACTTTGATTTCTGAAATGGCAAAAGAAATATTCACCTCAAAATACATCTTTTCTCTTTTAAAATAACCCTCTACTGCCCCATTCTCACTGCACGCTTTCCCTCTGGATAAAAACTAACCCATTTCAGTGGGAGGGAATTACTGCATGCACAGTCCTATTCCCTGTAATAACATTAAGAGTTTTGCTCCTAGCCTTGAGGACAGTAGGGCTGACAGCGTATCCCACTGTTGCCACTGGCAAATCCTTTTTAGGATTTGTATTTTGTAAGACTATACGCATGAGATGTTAGTAGTACCACTCAGCGTAAGTCAGGTATAACAACTAAATGACTCAGGTTTTTCTACTTGCACGCAACTTACAGGCAGACCAAGTTTAGCCTGATCTGTACATTACCATATGGAGAATGCCTTTATTGATAAAGGTATTATTTTTAGTTAGATTCATGCCCATGGAGAATGAAAAAAACAATAAAGAGATGGTACATACTCTTCAGTGTTTAAAATAGAATTTGCTTCTAAATTTAAAGGAACACATTAGGGCTTGGGGACAATATGACATCAGTTTGATTTATATAAACCAGCTCCGCTATTTGCCTTTGTAGGCTGTATTGGACTTCAAGGACAGTTTTCATACTGGAATGACAGAATGGCAGAATTCAACTAAACACAACAGTTAGGTTTTTTTTAATTTTGCTTTCCTATTTAGTATAATTGCTAGTTTTTTTTCTCAGAGAGACCCTGAAAGTCACCCCCGTGGTAATGAAATCTAGCTGCATAAACAAAGCTGTCTGATTTGAAAAAAAAATTAAGGTCCTAGTTTTTCACAGCTAAGGAGCCTTTCGCAGACTGATAATTTGTTTCTAAATTGACCATCTCTAACTGAATACATGCCTTTATAACAAAAATCACTACTGTTTTCTTGATTAGTAGTTATAGCAGAGAAAAATATGTATTGAACTACCACGTTTAGTAACTTCAGACCTATGCGCTCCCTAATTTCACTGCTCTCTCCCCCTCACCTTATAAAAGCTCATCAGATCAGGATTAGTCCATGTTAACTGATCAGCATAGTGAAGCTCCCACTCACTCTGTCCATGGGACTTAAAAGAGACTTAAGGAGGATTTGAGTCTACTAGGCTGTCAGTCCACCATCTGTAAGGAACATTAATTACTTTTTATATAGGTATGTTGGACATGATAGGGTTTACCTAGTTCATCTGCTTTCTAACACGTGCTCGCTGATTCATTTTCTTACATAACAATGTGAGCATAAGGTTTACGTAGAATAAAACTGATGGGAAGGTGGCTACACTCCTGCTAAGGTTTTTTCACTGCTACTTTTTCATTCAGCCTTTTATGAAAGAATACGTAAGAATCTCAGCCAGGTCATTCCCCATCTATGACCATGGGACAGAAGGTTTGAGGAAGTAAATACGTAACTCAGCTTAGGGGCATAGTCAGCTAATATCCATAGGATAATCCTTTTACAATCAAAAGAGAGATAAGGCTTAACTTAGATACTCAGATAGTGAAACAGAATGATCCTGTCCGTTGAGTTCCCATCCTTTGCTTCATCCTAGTCCCCTACTCCTTTAACTAGCATACAAGTTAGTTCATATTTAGGCTCCTCTCTGAAGTGACCTCAACAGTTCCTTGTCTGGGAAATTAGATCTGATTCTTGCTGACTGCCAAGTCCTCCAAGTCATGCCAGGAGGCCTTGTATGCTCCATACCCCCTCAAACACCATGCCATGAGAACTACTTTCTCCCATGTGTCACTCAAAGTAACCACGGACTTACAGGACGTATATATTCTTCCAAACATGCCTCTCTATCTAAGTTCACTCTGTGATCACTGCTGATCATGTTAAACATGAAGCACAAAACATCTCACGAGGCAGCACTTTTCTTCCTTCACCAAAACTATCATTTGACAAGGGAGATGCTGGATTGGACTGCAGATGGGATCATGGCCAAAGACTGCGTGAGGCAGTAGCTGAGTGTGTTTGGTCTGGGCACAGATATAGGTTGTGCTGGTACGGACAGAGTGTGTCTGTGTGCAGATAAGAGACCTGGAGTGTGCCAGCTTTGGCTGTCTAAGGTGGCTGTGGTGGCACAGTGAGAGGTGGCACGGGACAAGTCTTGCACTGTGGTGCTCTCCTGCTGAAGGGCAGCACTGATGAGACCCGTCCCCTGCAAATACGCTAGAACTTTCTGGGCCAGCCCATTGACCACATCCAGTGCAGGATTACAGAGGCTTCTCTCCCCAGCCACAGACTCAGTCGTCGTGCCTGAAACATCTTCTAGCGGATCCTGTTTCTATCTACTGATTGTATGGGAGCTGAGGAAGATCAAGTAACTTGACTGGTTACCATAAGTATCTAAAGTGGGTAGTATAGACACGTGGGACAGTGTCTCCCTGGTTCCACAACAGGCTGTACAGGAACAGCCCTTTCTTCAGTGTGTTTGTGACAACTCCACTGTCTGCAGTCACCTCCCTGTGTGCGCTCCTAGAATGCATAAAAGCATTCAGTGTCTATCTTCATATACACAAATCAGTCATTTATGAGGAAAGGAGCATTCTGTCCAGGATGTAAGCATTCATATGATATAGCCTATTAGATCTTTAGGATATGAATGATATAGGCTAGGCCTTACACCCAATTTCGCTGACGTTGGAAAGAAGGAGCATCCCTTCCCACCCTTTCTCACTGTTGTCTCTGTATAATTCTGCCAAGCTATTCTTTATCTGTTTTGTCATATCTGAAACGTTAATAAATGTTGGTGCTACTCGTACTGAAGTCAAGGGATGAGCCCATAAACATCAGCAGTAGGTGAATCAGGCCAATTATTTGTAAGTTTTTTGTCTTGAATCTCTGCTGTTCCTAGCATTAAATCTTCAGTGAGTTTTGTTAATGGAAAGTAGCTTTAAGTAATACAGCCAGTTTGCTTTTGGGTGATTTTCCAGATTCTGACAGTAGGTACTACATATGCTATCTTTTCAATACAGCACACTATCCACCAGTTACTTCTGTGTTAAGTTTCATCCAGCAATGGTTTTTTCCCAATATCAATCAGAACCATAAAGTAGAATGGATAGCTAGAAGAAGAAGTCAAGATTTTGATTGACAGTGAATAGCAAATAATATTTCCAGCTCAATAAATGTCAGCGAGCTTTTGATAAGCAAGGTAAACTATAATAATCTCTTGAGTAGAACAAGGAACAAGAATAGCAGAAAAAAAATCTAAAAAATTTAATTTAGGTGAAAAAAGCAAACCTAGCTATTTGAAATGTGTTTGTTTCTGCAAAAATGTGGTTCACAATTTCATATTAACAGATGTGGTTAGAAAAAGGAAAGGTAAAGAGATTGTCTTCTTCAATTCTACAGATATAATAAAGTGACCTAAAATAAATGCAGCAATGTAAAGAAAAAAAGTTTAGTTTTTCACTTCTCAAATTAATTTTCAGTTTGCATAGCAGAACTATTAAAACTGTAAGTTTAATCACCTTATGTAAGAAGTCTAAATACAAGTAATAAGAATCTTTAAGGATCATTCTCAAAAGTTGTAAATTCATGAACAAAAGAAAAGAAACAATAGAAAACATTTACTAACTGTACAGGAAAACCTTATTTCTGCTTATTCAGTGTGGCTGAAGTCAACTTTACAGGGTGGGTACATTTGGGATCCCCAGATATTAATTTCAATTGTGCATATATTATATGTCTGTAGAACTCGTTAGAGTTTAGTATTGTCATGTACATAACTTTCCTTTCCTTTTGGAGCAGAAGAGGGGAGAAATGCAGAACATTGATTTCTTGTGCTCAAAGGCACGTCATCTTTTCATTAATCAGTGATATGCCTAGTCCTAGATGATTACAAATTTTGTAGTCTGTCCTTATATTTTCAGTCTCTAGAGATCTTTTCGGGGAGCATGGCAAACCAGTAGTCAATATTTAGACTTAGGTAGACCTTGATTAATAAATAGGATATCTCTTTGCTGAAAGCTGTCGTGCTATGCCATAAGTTTGCTTCAATAATCCAGCACACAAAATAGAACCTCTTCAAATTTTTAATATGATTCTAAATCTTGGACTTCTGTGTGGTTTCCTAAATTTATTTAGTAAACCTCTGATTTAAGTAGTGGATTCACACTTTGTTTTCAGCTAAACTACTGTTTATATTTTCCCCCAACATGCCATAACAGATTGCACACAGGAAGGTTTTAGAGAATTTTCTGTGTGTATGATGAGGTGGGGAGGTAAGGCGTGTTTGATCGACAACCAGTTTTTGATGAGTAGCACAGTAATGTGCATAGATGATTCTGTGGTAAGAATACATTATTTATTCCCCAATAGAATACTTTTGGCACAGCGCAAATGATACTATGATTTATATGTCAGGTCAAAGTTCAATGGACATACAAATCCATAAAGAAACAATGTCAATTAGGCTTATTATCTTGGTAGACTCAGAATTGTGATGGATCTGGATCAGAGCTTAAAAGGGATTTTTTGTCAAATATTTCTTTTTTCTTTAAAAAAATGCCAATACTGGAGAAGAATTTTTTTCTGAGAGACACAGATGATAGTTGCCAAGAGGATGATACTAGTAAGTGGAAGACCTCCTGAATCATGAATGTCCTCCTTAAAACTTAGATGTATTATAAAATACATTTATAGGTGCTTATATACATATGTGCTTTACAAACATTTGTCAATATTCTCGTCCTCGTTCCAGTTGTCTTTCCTATTTTAATGGCATGAGACTTCTGGAACGGTGCAGATTGACCCTGCTCTTTCCCACCACTCAGCTACTTGGTTGTCCAGTATTCTCCTCTATAAGGAGGCTTTTCAGAAACCTCAGTATATCAAAGATGGGGTTGTAAGGGAGCTGGATCACTGTAACTTCCCTCATTAACATCACCAGGTGTGGCAGTTCCTCGGTATTACACTACATACAGCCATCACTTCAGAAATGTGACCGTATGTTGACTCAAGAAAGCCGGTGATGTGACAAGACTCACATTACAGGCTTCTTTGCAGCCTCATTTGGTGTGTTTCCTCAGTTTGGGCTTTGCTTGTATTTTATCTTCTGAAGATCTGTGTGAAACAAAAGTGTATTTTAAAGCCTTTGTCCAAAAATAGAAGAAAAGATCAACATTGTTAAGAGCTCACTGATTTTCTAGTGCCTCCATTTTGGGGGTTCATCACAGACATCTAAAATGTGTGCAGAGATGTAAAAACTGCTATCATCAGTCTCAATTCATAATCAGTTTGGGTAAGTAAGTATTCAGCTAATCTAAAAATTCATCTCAAGAGTGTCTCAAGTAGAATGTTCAAGTGGGACCCAAAATGAGCAAGCACCTTGGGGATCCCGGGTGTGTTGCTTGACCGAGACTGTTCAAGGAGGTTTTCTTGGAAAGTCTAGCTTTATTCTGCATCAAACCCTCCACCTCAATTCAGATAGATTTAAATCGGCACCAGCTGTTCCACGGTGTTCTGCTCCTACTAGTGGTCACTGCTAGCTAATGCAGATATAGCCTCCAAGTGCTAAGTATATATCTGTGCTTTTTCCATTTACAATTGCAGTTCAATACCCAGCAACGTGTATGTGTCCTGTTTGTTTGTTCTGTCCTAGGCTCCACCACTGGGAAGTTTGGAGAAAGATGAACTAGATGGTCTTCTCCTCTAATCTGATACTACTAATATTCTGATATTACCACTAACATAAAAAAATTGCTCATATGAATTCTCTAGTATTTGTCATAAGAGAGCTGATGCTTTGACAAATGCTTGATATATATTTTCCCTACCTAAGAAACTGTGCAGTTTTATTTTCCATTTTCTACTAAGCAAAATACCACATCTGATCTCTTTTTCTATTCACTGCCATCAAATTATCTCGAAACAAAATTTAATAACTAACAATTAGGATTCAGTTTCTGGGAATGATGGACTGATTGAGCACCCTGGAAAACGGTGCTGTCATTTTACTGCATAAAACAGCAACCACTTGTCCAGTGGCGATGAAAAGCTACCTCAAAACTCTTCTACCTGTCATGACATTGGTTTGATGGCATCCATCCCAAAAAGAGGGGAAGTCATTTTAGCTATGAAATTCTAGCCTTTCTGCAAGGCTGGCCACTAATGATTATTTGGTGTAAACACCTCTGAGTTAAGAAACAGAATGAGAATATTACGAGCCAGTGTGGCAGAGCTACTGGAAAGGGTACTGGTACTGCTGCTTCCTATCAGCAACGGAGGTGACCAGATTTACACAAGGACTCAGGCGGACTGTACCTATGTAGGACTGAATATGGATATTCATTATGGGTTGCTCTTAATTTACATTGAGCAAAACAAAAAAATAAAAAGAAAGGTAACTTTTTGTAAGTCACTCGAGTTGAAATTATCTAAAGCCAACTATCTTAGCTATGAGTTTGGCAGCTTTCTTACATTTTAGGATGCAGCCCACTGTAAACCAAAGGATAGGGACATCTGTTACTAGATGAAAAATGTCTTATCCTGTCACCTATCCCCTCAACTACTACCTATCTGCCCAGTTCCCTCAGAAGTGTCTTCATACTTACACTTTCCTACTTACATATTGAATGACAACGCTGTATTGATCTGGCAAAATTTAAACCCCCTTCAATCCTTTCCTCTGTCATGACAACTTTGGGAAATAATCCAACAAAGGGAAAATAATTTGGATGAGGAGAGGCATGAAAAAGTGTATTTAAAAATGAAAAGAGTATGTAAGCCCCATGTTCCTCCTCATTTGCAATCTTATGCTGGCAAGCAGGCAGAACTGCCTCTTTTTCAGAAGCTTTCTTTCAAAATGCCAGATAGACAAACTGGAGGGGAGGAACTCTCTGGCCCCAATCTGCTGGTAGGAAGGAAGAAACCTAGGACAGAACAGCTAGCTAGGACAAGAATATCACTTGGGTAGACTTTCTATCCAGAGCCAGCAGTTCCTCAAGCCCAGCTGCTGTGCTGCCTCACACACCTACTCTTGAGGCCAGATGTGGCAACATTTGCAGCTCACCTCTGACAAGCTGTAGCAGGCCGAGGGAAAAGAGTTCAGCTAATAGGCCATCCTCCTCATCCCAGTCGCCATTCCCTGATTCCAGTGGGTAACAGAGGGAGAGACAAAAGGAATACCTGGCTGGACAGCTCTGAAGAGGGCGAGCACTGCTACTGACAGCATTATATCACTGAACCTCAGGAGCTTAATGTAATATGTTGTATCGATTAGATAGAATTAATCATTTCACAGATGCCGTTAATGTCATCGCTCAATCAGTTTTGAGTTTGCTTACATTTTTAACAACTCCTAAGTAATTGCCAGAGTTACTTGGGGAGGAAGGTTTATGTAAACGACATGATCTCCACAGCCCACAGATGGGGATGGAAAGTTTCTCCTTCTCTGGGGTCTCTCACATGTAGAGCTCTGAAAAAAAAAATATTTTGTTGTTGTGTTACTGCGCTGTAAATGCTGTTTGGATACTATTAAAAAACACATACATGGAGTAGACTCTTCTTTCTGCTCCTTCATTCTCCATCCTAGAAGATATTTCTCTGCTGGAGGCACAGACTTAAAGGAAACTTTTCAGTTCCCTCATTTCTAGCATGGTTCTCTTGCTTTGCATCTTGTTCTTCACAAAACCATTAAGTGCTATTCTTTTTCTCTTTTTCTATTGCTTTTCACCACATTGTCTCCAGGACAAGTCAGATTCTAAAGTAACTATTTTAAATCTGACTTTAAAGGAAAGGAAAGGATCCTGCATTTGTAATGCATCATTCTACCATCTTAGAAACACATTTTGGCACTCCCTCTTTGGCGATGTCATAAATGGCATATATGATCTTTTATTCATAATCTACTGTTGCAGCTGATATAGTTAGATTTAACCATGTTTTTTTCATAAATAACTGCATTCTTTAAAAGGCTTTGAACCATTTTCAAGAACGAATACACCACATAATATGTTGTGACAACTGGTTGATTATTCCTGATTTTTTTTCTTTTTGGAAGTTTTCCTTTTATGTGCATATTACCCTGTGAGTTCTGTGTACTGTGCAGCATCAGTGATTCAGTGATTTCCCAAACACTAAAAAAGCTATTCACACAATTAGCTACCAAAAGGGTTGGGGGTTTTGGGGGGGTCTTTTTTGCATCTGCTTTGTTACCATTTTTGATACATTAAAGAGAGAAAATTTAACTATACATATTGACTGATCAAAATAGATAGCATCATGCTACCATATGTATTTGACAGTCTATGTTTATCTGACCTTTGGGCTGCATTATGTGGGAAGCCAGATTTTACAGATTGGCAAAGTTGCAATTAAAGATTGTAAAGAAGTGATCTGAAACGTATCTGTGAGCTAGCCTGAAGTTGCTTAGCTCAGTGGCTGGTAGCCACAGCAACATGGAATAACTGTTTGTTGGTCCCTGAAGTCCTGAGGGGCTTTCGTGGTCCTCTTGTCCATCCCCATCTGTGCATTCCTGCCCTTCCTCAGGCTAGCTCTAGTCCTCACTGGAAACTGTGATACGCCTAGTAGAAAGCTATTCACTTTTGGCTGCACTAGTTTTCTGCCTATCTATCTGGAGCGCTGGAATGGTACTGTCATGAGTGGCAGAGGGCCAGGAAGGGGAAGTGAGGAGAGAGGAGGGATGGTGCAGGCTGCTGTGCAGCCACAGACCTGCCTCGTCTTCCAAGGAAACGCCAGTGTCTGCTCCGTTGAGGAATCTAACTAGCCAACTTGGAGCTAGCGTGAGTGGTCTGTCTGAGTTAAAACACTGCTGACTAACTGCAGCTGCAATAATGTAGACACACTCTAACTTATTGTGATAACTTATCCTTAAACCTATGAATCTGTGAGAAAATTATGAATCGTGAAAGCAGCTGCATACATGAATAAGACAATTCATTTGATCAGTCCCAATTTTAGTGCTTTTGACTGTATATTCCTTTGGAACAAGTAAATCCATATATCAATAGTCATCATCTCCAAACCCCAACAAATTGAATTAGTGTTAATTCACATTTCATCATAATATTATTTTTGTCTATCATCTAGATACCTTTAATGTAACAAAGCCTATAAGGAAAGAGTGCCAGGAAATTAAATCAGAAAAACATACAAAATACATTATCTATATTAAACCTTTGATTCTCTACAGATTTTAAAATCCAGCATAAAATTGATCCGCAATTTTTCAGAAGAAAGACTACATTACATTTTGGTCATAAAAGTACCCAAATTGGCTCTTTCATGCTATCACTCCAGCTCTTACCATTCTCTTCTTACAGGTGGGAGGGATGGGGATGACAGTAGATGTATACTTTCCATATCTTCCTGAATACCTTTCAAAGGTAAAAGTGTGTTACCCAGAACAGTAAGGAATTTCATACGTTCTCAGTCTTCATGTATTGAGAATAAAAATTATATGTCATCAAACCCTGAACATCTTTGGGGGGTTTTCAATGTATATCCAGACAGACTCCCATTCATGCAGCTATTCACTGAGCCCATGAACTAATAGTTGTAATTTCTTGTCTTTGGCATATGGATCCTAGAAATGTCAATTATAAGTTCCACTTAAAGAAAAGCTTCTAACTCCTTCCATGTGAACTGATCACAAAGTTTGTCACCAATGGTGCCTAAAATCAGCTCTCCCTAGTTTCTGAAGTTCTGAAACCATATGACCTCACGCATCTTGATTTTCTGAGACTAATTCACTCCATCCCAGTAAAATTTGGCCAGACACAAGTATTCCCCATTCTCCTCTGTAATTCCTTGTCTCAGGAAAAAAATAGCTTGATTCGTAACATCACTGAATGCTGGTGTTGAACTCAGGTGCTGTGAACCAGGCTGCAGCTCTTCCCTTGGAGATAGAGGGGCGCATCCCCTCCAGAACTTTATAACGCTCAGAACATCTTTCTCGGTCCAACTTTCAACTCTTCTGACTTCTAGCTTTTGTGCTCAGGGTGGACGATGAACAGGGTAGCACTAAGCCTGGAATCAAGCACACTGGAAGGGGAAGTATACCCCAGAACAGCATGCCTGCAAAGTATCTATCCGTAAAGATTTCCCTGGCAATCCCCAAGGTCATAAAAATGGGCAGGTGGCATCCTGGGGTGAGCACAAAAAGTATCACATAGTAGAAAGCCGATGCTTAACCATGTTGTGCTTTTATTTGTGAGATGAGTGGTGAAAATTTATTCTGCAATGTGAGTGTGAACTCTCCTTTTCATGATGAAGTTGCAAAACTAGGGCTTTGCATTGGAAAACAAGTTCACTACATGCATGACCGGATTCTAGCATCTTCGTGCACTGTGCAGGAGACCTCAGGAGGGATTTCATGGGCTACCCCAAGCTCACAGAGATGTGCATGTGGCAATTCTGGCTGAGCACAAAAAGTGCTGCACAGGTGAAAATTGCAAGGTCATTTAAAAAGAAAGGGCCAGTTTCTCTGTTTTCCAACACACAACAACTAAATCTTCTTGTCTTGCTGGTATTATCTTGAAAATTAATAATTTACACTGGTTTTGCTTTTTATGATATTGTTCTCTTAAACCTTCGCTGTTAGATGCATACACACGCACCCTCACCAACACACACCCACCCGCTGCAAAATTTTTTGTTGCAAAGCCCAGCAGCCAAAAAGCATTTGAGCCACCACTGCTGTGCACATAATCTAACACGTCTGAGTTATAGCAGTTTAACAGATTACACTTATTAGCTGAGTGACTGTAGCTGACTTTGTACATAGTTTCACCTTTTTTACAATGACAAGCATAACACTTTAGCTTAACCCTCTGCGGAGGTGATTTAAGAAAGGTCTACTGCATTATGATTTCAGCTTTAAAAGTGCCTTTCTGTGGTCTTCGTCAAATAATGTAATTTCACCTCATGATGTTTCCTTTAAAACAGGGAAAACGCTTGACACGAATGAAAGGCCATAAAATAATTAAACCAGTTTTGTAACCATTTATTTAAAATGCTAAAAGGAGATCAATACGGTGATTTGCATGAGCAGATATTGATTTGCATGAGCAGATATTTGACTATGTATACAAAGCATTAACATTCTTTCCTAACTAATTAATGCCTGTAGAATGCTAAAGAAGAGTGTTACAACTCACTGAATATAAGAGCTTTCATGGCCTGAAATTGCCTTCAGTTTATTCAGGCAGTTACTGCCAAAAAATTATTTTGAAAAGGTACAAAAGCTTCACCGTGATGGAGTCAATGCAGTTATCAGCTAGGACAACCTAAAACGTGTTCAATAACTGTATTTTGGGTCCAATTTGAAAATTAGCCCAAGACAGGAAATAATTTCCTCATCCCATAAAACATTTTCAGATTGGAAAAGTCCCATTCTGAAGTGAGATATAACAAGGAGGTTTCAGAAGCTTTCACAGTAAAGTAAAATAATAAAAATTCAGTGTTGGAGGCATTCAGCTAAGATGTGACCAAGCCAAGTTCAAATCTCTTCCTGTTTGATTTAGGGACTTCAGCCTGGGCCTCCAACTCAAGACCAAGGACTGCCAGCTTATTAGGTATTCTACAGCTGTGCTTCTCAATGACTTCTCCTGCTTGAATCTACTTTTTACAGATAAATAAATAGTTTTTGAACAAGTAAAGGTGTAAGGGTGAGGAAAGAAGGAGGTTGACTAACTACTTAAAACAATGACTTGATCTTTTTCCCAGGTGGGGACCATAATCAATTGTTCGGAAAATCTCTTACAGTGGTTCTTCTTTCTATAAATGCTATTTTGCAACAGGGAAAAAGAATAGACTTTCCCCCAGTGGGCATACACGCTCACATGATATTTGGGGAAAGTCAGGTTCAAGTCTCTAGTTTGCATCGGATAAAAAGGAAGATTTATTTCTAGACATAGGTTTCTCTTTATATAATTAGAATCTAAATTTTCACCCTAATTTGTAAAACATTTCAGGCAAAGTTTTATCAAAACTGACACTTTCCCGTGAAACATTTTGCTTTACTACCCTGAGTCAGAATTTTCTGATTAAAACATCCTGCCTAAAAAAAAAAACAAAACAAAACCTATTTGACTTTACTGTAAAACTATTCTTCCATACAAAATGCTATTTATGGAATTCAGTGCATGCTGGAGAGCAGGCTAGAAGACCATAGCCTGTATGTAAAATAATCCATTTAAATATAAAGACGGCTATATACTGAGATCATAGCGGACTGACCTGACCTATCTTTGGTGTAGAGAAGCAATAAACTACTATTTTTCTCACCTTTTCCTCAGCCAGCCATCTCTGCTCCTACTGATTTAAATGGAAGTTTGCTTCCTTAAGGGTTTGGCTTTGGCATACCTTGCATATGTTTTATTACTGAGATGCATTTTGTATCTGTTTTTAAACAGAATTTTACAACGGAATAGAGCATCTGATTTTAAAAAGGTCTTTCTTGTTGTGAACCAACTTTGAAAATAGGTGATTTTTTAATTTTTCACAAAGGCCCATCATTTACTTTGTCATACTCACCTTTTCTGTACCATGATCAGAAACAGAATAAAAACAGTCATTCTTGTCTCTGTAATTAAGGAGCATTCTTTATAGAATGTGGCAAGATCTAAAAAAAAGATACAAGTGCCTGAAGTTTCACTTAGGTGAAACTGAAGAGTCTAAGTCAGATACTTTGTTTAAAACATCTTCCTAGCTAATAGGCATCTATCTCCCCGGCCATGCAGAGTCTGGTCTCTTTTCCTGCCTAGAGCTACCCCTCCTCCTCAGCAGGGCAGTACCTATTTCACCCCTTAGTCTGATCAGGACTCAGAAATCAACTTTCTTTTCCCTAAATCTCCTGAGAAACTTTATCTAATAGCTGTTCACAGATCACAGCCAACAAATACGAGAAGAATACAGATGAAGTCACTTTATTTTTTAAAACTGGCCCTCAAGAACATGATTGGTAGCAGTGCTTATGTGTTATATACGCTAGCTATTTCTTACAGCATTTGCCCAAGAAATAGAGAATATATATTTAATTTCACCTTCTGCCAGGGGAAGTTCACATTTCCAACCCTACAGCACAGTTCCTTAACTGTCAGACTATAAGCTAGTAAGGGGTTTCCGATCTCAGTATTACTAGGTATTTTTCCAAAGACAGTTTAGTCTAGCAACAGACATCGAAGGCAGAGATTTTAATTGCTTGTGACTCAGAAAGGAGCTGAACTCCAGGCGTTTGCTTTCCATATGAATGATCGAACTGGTTGGCTATTTCACAAACGTCAACTGTGATTACTGGCCCCTCCTAATAGGAAACCATGTACCTCACTCAGTCTTCGAAGGGACAGCTAGAGGCAACTCCCCTTCGGCTGCGGACTTTGGGTAGCTGAGGTCAGTCCTCCCAGCTGCCACCCAGCACAGGCAGCTAAACCCGGGCACCAGGATGTTTCCATGCACTCAGCATTCAGTACCGCATAGCACCTAGTTGCCCGCTACTTGTTCCTTGAGTAGCCTGTTGGAGTCTGCTGCTTCCTTGCTGGCGTATGCAGCACCCCTAAATGTTTAATGCAAAACAAGGAGACCGCAATAAACTGCATTCTTTGAAATGCTTCTTTTTCCTTTTTTTTCCATCGTTATTCAAATAGTCCATTACTATAGCAACTAGTGCCTCATCATCTTTAATATATTAAACTTCATTACCCTGTATGAGGCAAGGGAATATTATTATTTTACTTTACAAAGGTAGGAGTGAGACATAGATACTAAAGGAGTGTTTATATAGCCAAAAAAAAAAAAAAAAGTTATGATTTCAGGAAAGAAGGCGTACTCATGTTACCTCTAATTTAGCAATCACTGGTAACAACAGGAGCAAAGACAAACAATTTGCACTTTACTGTGGACTAGTAACCTGCATATGTAATCAGTGGAGCTGAATTTCTCAGCTCACATAGAAGCCCAAGCCTTCACCCGACCCCTGCTGCCCTGCATGGGTATGTGTGTCAGACAGGTGAACGCCCAGGGAAGCTTGCACTCTTGCATATTTTGCAGCCAGGTATTATTTTGCTTGGTTGATAAAGGGGCCGAGCACATAGATGCAACCACAAAAGACTCTCTTCTCATATGTCAATATTTTGATTTCTGCATATATGAATCTAGTGCTGGGTAAAGCTCAAGCAGTGTCACTCAGTCAAGAGCCCCAGCCCCAGCACCATGCTCTTTAGCACTCCTGGTTTAATACAGTACTGAGCAGGCAGCACTCCATCATATGTTTTGGGGATGTCTATGTGTCCTGTGTATTATATAGTACCATACACTTTAAGACTTGTCACTTCCACTTCTTGAAGTCAACCATATTTTACTGAGAAAACATATGAATTGACAGCACTTTATTAGCATTTCTGGCACATCACTCATGTAACACATATGAGGTCACTCCCTCATGTGAAGAAGTACATTGTATTATTCCAGTACTCATTTTGATCTTTAATTTATCTGCTTCATTTAAAAGAAAATCACTGAGAGAGATGTTGATTCAGAGCTGCTGCTAACGCTGGTGCTCTGAAGCTTATCAAAGAAAGACGTGTCTGAAAAGTAAGTTTTATTTTGAAAAAGAAAGAAAAAGTGGAAGTCAGATATAACAAGACAGTATTTTTGCTTAAAACCCTATCTGACAATTATCCTCAGAGTTTTAATAGCAGCTGTTGCTTCAAATAGTTCATCCAACATCTGAACTGAAAAGTAAAAAAATTGCAAGTGTAAGTTTAGGCTTTGATTTAACTCAACAAATTAATCCATATTTATCAAATAATATTATCTGACTGGGAGAGCTAGGGCTAACAGGAATAGAGGTTGTCCCACTCATACAGATGGCTAACACTAAGGGCTTGAGACACAGTCCCCTGAAGACAGTCACTTTAAGTCTTCTTATAACTTTATCAAGCTTTGAACAAGAAATATTGAGCAAAGCCTGACTGAACTGTGTGCCTGTCTTTTGCTATGGAATTACCTTCTAGAGCCTCAGAGTACGGTTTTGAAATGCTCTGCTTCTAGTCATGATAGTTGCAAAGAAGAACTTGAAAATGTTAACTGAAGGTAAGAGGCTACAAGAATATATTCTTGAGTTTTCAAAAGTCTGGAATAGTTTTTGTGAAAAAGCAGGAATGCAACATTCATCTGAAAGGCTTGTTAAATCCAAAACCCTGGGGTAACAAGCTGCAGCAGGCAGAGAAGTTCATGTGTGGGGACCTAAATAAACTGAATTTCAAACCAATATAAAAATATACAACACAATTGTTACCGTAACTGAATGTTGTTCTTTTTTGCATTTAAAAGCCACTTCCCCTTTGGTCATATTCCTGTTTTTATTAGACTAAGCAGCAGAAATTTCATTAATTTCACTACTCCAGTAACTAATTTGCAACGTGAACTTAATGCATGAGCGTCAACTACTGCCACGCATAAGATCAAAACTTGTGTTTAACAATAGGTGCATATTACTAGGTTTACAAAAAAATTAATATTATAACTTGTGTGAGCATTTCTTTCAATGCTGCAAAGGAGGAAGAGGCATAAGTGATGAGGGAGAGCAAACACTTGATAAGAAGAAAAGCCTAAGGGTCTTTGCATTGCGTCGCATTGCGCCGTAGCGCACCGTGAGGGATACCCTCTCTTTTTAAGGATGCCTCGGTGCCCTTCCTGGAGAGACGAAGCCTCCTTTTACAGGCAGCAAGTCATCTGCTGTTTGTACGAAGGTTGGACTAAGGGAATTAGGGCGATGCAGGAGAGTGTTCCTGGGGCCCCGCTGAGGAGTTGAAACACCTAAACCCTCTGGGCTGACTTTGCCACAGAAAAGCACTGAACGCTGGGGAGTGGTTGCGTGTAAAGACCTTTATGCTCTTCTGAAGTATAGGAACAGTCTATCCACTTGTGAGATGTCTGGGGACAACCAGAAAGGACTCCTGGTAAGGAGATAAGCTTCTGAGGTTGTAAAAATTGTTTCAGCTTTCTTTTGGTCTTTTAGAAGGCTACAAGCTGAGGGGGTCTTTTTCGGTATGTCTGGGGATTTTTTCAGTTCTTAATATTTCAGAAATAGTCTTGAAAATATAAATGGGATAAAAATGCAACCTGATGACTGATTGAAAGAGATATGCTGTTGGAAGCATGGTACTGCACCAAGAACCTATGGAGCGCCTATCTTTCTCTCCTTTATTCACCTTTTGACACAAATCAACAAATGTCTGACTATCCAATATTCATCTCACTGTCCTTCTTCCAAAGCTCTGTTCTGGCCCTTTGAAATAGTTCGTTTAACTCTGTGCACTGCCTGTGTACTTCTCATCCACTATAGTCATCTTTTGTTGATACGGAGTGGCATGAACTCTCGTATTCACTGGCTTAAAAGCCGCACTTTCTGGAATCATGTGAAAAATATTTCCTTTAAAATGAAAAAAGCAAACAAAACACAATTTTTGCCATCAAGGTTATAGATAAAAGCTTGGAAATATGTGAAAGCAACTAGCTTTTTAGTGCTACGGGAAATATAAAATCCATCTTCAAATATTTCAACACACTTTTTCTAACAGATATTTAACTATTAAAATAATAGTTAAAGCAAAAATAACAGAACAATCTCTTATTTTTAAGCAGGTTCTCCGTTCAATCTGTAACATTACTATTCCAGCTAATGACTTGAACTATGATAGTTTTGTTATATGCTAATAAACTTAACATAGTCCCATGTCTAAAGCGCTTTCCAAGATTACTGTAGCTATTATTCTTATTAAAGTCTTCTAATGCTCCGACGGGGTGGATTGTGCAAATTCAAGGTACATTGTTATTATGTCTCCCTGACCCTTTAAAAAAAGCTAGTGCAGATGCTAAAATTTGAGTGTCATTACAATGACATGTTGATTCTGTATACTACCAAACATTTTTGCAGTAACACTGCCAAATGAAAGTAATGCTTTAGTTAGCTGTACACTGAGCAAACTAATAGATTTGAAAGAAATTGTAATGTGGTAAATAATCTTCTGTCTGCTGTAATTAAGGATGTAGTTGAGAAGAGGCAGATTACTTATCTGCTAGCACACAAAGAAAAGGCCACGAATGAGAATAAATTATGTACAGCCCTCTTCAGCAAAAAGGACTGCCCCTTGACGCTCACTCTAGAAGATTTATGTCTTTCCAGAGACATTCCTGCATCCGCCACCTTTCCCGCATGGAGGTGGCAGCTGCTCAGGCAGCAGCTCCTGCAGGGCGCTGGCCCTGCTGGGCTGGCAGGCGGAAGCACGCTCCAGGGAAACCTGGAAGCCAAGTGCTGCTACCACTCTTCTTTTGTCACAAGTAAGGGTAATGCAAAGGTAATAATGGCACTCGTCTCCTGACACTGCATGAGCGACCTAACACCTCATTACACTACATTAGCAAATTATTCTCCATTCAGATGTTGAAAGTACTAACACATTTCTTTGGCTGATATGACCTGTGGTACGCCTATATATATATATATATATATATGTGTATATATATATATTTATACACATAATGTCATATTGAACGATGGTAACTAAAAGCTCCTGAAAACTAAGAAATCTTTAAATAATTCAGTAACAAGTACTGTGTAACTACAGTATGAACTTTCCTAATTATCCCTGGCCAGCCCCTTTGAAGTGTTTTTAGGACAATCACTATCCAGATTTCCAGTCCTGAGCATGTTTTAGGTTTGACAGCAAAACCAGCAGGTATGCAGAAAATCGTTTCACCTGGATCTCAGTCCATGTGAGATGATTTACAGGTGCAATATATTTTGGAGAGTGGTGAGTAACCTCTAGCTATGTCCAAACCAAAAAGAGACTGTATGAACATGGTGTAAAGACCAAATTAAAATGAATGTTGCATCTCATGTCCCCTTTATTTGTGGATTTCCTCTCTCCTGTAAAGATAAGGTCCCAGCTACCTCCACCAAGGGGCGGAACTGGAGAGGAAAAAACTGGGAAGAAGGGCTCAAGGTAATCCTTCTCCTGTGCCACATAGAAATGCTCAAGGTTGGCTTACTTTTGTTTTTTGAATACTGCTGTAGAGATCACACTTTAAGTAATGGAGATCATAGGGACTTCTAGTGCCAAAAATAGGGGTGAATAGTGTTAAACACAAGGACTGCTACAGAAAGGGTGACGGTCTAGGCTTCCCATTGATCTGGAGCCTGCCAAGTTTGTGGGACAGAGGCTGTGAAAAGCCCATCAGGAAATAAAACCTGTGAAAGAACCACTGCAGAGATATTCTCTCTAGAGGTTACATCTCCAGGAGGGGTGGCAGTCCTAACAATTCTCTTCTTTATTCATTCTAAAGACCTGCTTTTTCAGGCTGTTGTTTCTGACAACCACCGTCTTTATCTGTCTTTCTCCCTTTCTGACTTCTTATCTGGTCTGATCTCCTCCCTTTCTCCACATGCTCTCTGAAATTTGTTCACCAAGCTTCAACCACGTGGAACTGTGGAACTACTTGTTTGCATTTTTGTGCTTCATTGTATCTGTATTGCTTCCGAATTTCAGGTGAAATGTGTTTTTGTCCCTTGACTCTATCTTTAAAATGTGGCTGAAACAAGGATTTTTTTTTCTCTGAGAGTGCATGAAAGGTGCTACATAAAATAAGGTTTTTTAAAATCTATTTTTAATGTAAATATGGTTGGGCATGAGAAATGCCTGTGTCTAATATCATTTATACTAGTTTAAGTCAGGAATATTTTCCTTGAACTCAGCAGAAAACACTAGGATAAGGCAGACTAGAACTGACATTCTATTAAGAAAGTACAAAACTAAATTCCAATTAGTTTTTCTTTGGTGACTATTTGATTATCTTGAGTACATAACATCACAACAGTTACTGGAACAAAAGATCTGTATTCCATGAAATATATAATTATTCATATTTATAGCAGGTAAAGGACCCTGTGCAGTATTGCTAATTACTTTGGAGGCATAAAAAAAAATCGTATTTGCTTTTATTGTATTTTAAGAGATGTTGTAATTTCACTACAGAATTTGGCATGGTCAAAAGAAGAGGAATTCAGTTCTAATGTTTGAAAGAAAGATGCAAGGACATCTCAGAATGGACAACAAGGTTGCACAGAGATTTTTTCCTAATTCCAATATGTGGTTGGCTAATTCCATGAAGTATGAGTATCCTACAAAGTTGTAGCTGCATATTTAACTGTGGACGCTCTTACGATCTATGCAAAGGCTTATTTAGAATTTGAACACTGAGGAACAAAGAGTGCCATAGGTAGAAGAAATATAATTTATTTATGTTTCCCTACATGTTTTAAGAGTGATAGCCTTCAGTTTTATGGAATGCTTTATTTCTCTTACATTAGGACAGTTTACACGATCTCAGAGTTTACCACCTGGTTTAAGTGATAGGCAACACTTAGTATTTTATTTACTGCTTCCTTTTTGTCATTTCTGCACTAAAACTATCTTATTAATCCCCATCTATTAATGTTAAACTATCTTCTTATCTCGCTATCCACATATAGAAATACATTCATCAAAAGATTTCTTTTTTTTTAATAGTCTGTATTTTTGCTCAGTATATCCCTTCTAGTGCTCCACAATTTATGAAAAACACAAAACTAGGAACATAACTACAGGTGAGGGCATACCATTGACAAATTATTGGTGCCGTAACCTCTCCAGCAGTAAAAAAAAAAAAATACAAGAGAAAGACATCTGAATATTTTGTTTTCCTTTCATTCTACCGCTATGGCCAGATACGGTGTAATACCTTCAACCATACAACCCGAAAATTCTGAGGATCCTATCATCGTCTACGCTGATAAGCATCCTGACTTTCAGGACCATAAGAGCAGAAACGCTGGCTCATAACCATTCTGAAAGCTCCTGGAGCAAACCAGAGGCCAAACTATACTGTTCTCCTTTGGTACAGTATCGCTTTACTTTAGGAGAACCTGAAGAAATGTGGCAATTTGAACGAATGGGAGCTCTGATGGAGGCTCTGACTGAACCGTCACCGACTGTATGGGGTCACACAAGCAATGCCATGCCAGATTCTGTGGTCACGCAGGGATGGCGCAAACAACACACAAAGTTTCAGAGAAAGGTGAGCTTCTTACTTTACTAGAAGTAAAGTAAAAAAAAAAGCTAGAGCTTTTTGCTATTATTTTTCTTCTCAGTCTAATTTCTAATTTTGTTTACTTTCTTGATATGAACACTGACATCTGAGGAGAAGAGATTTCTGACTGCAAATATATCTCTCCTTGACAGAGTTATCCCAGTAATTTGTGCTGACCATATGAATATTTAGGTAGTTCACAAAGTGAGGAAAGGTTTTATTTTTTCAAAGGGAAAAGAAACCTCTCCCTACATCATGATGGGTGAATATATGGGATCTCTTGAACAATTCAGTTAGGAACAAATTTTTAGCTCAAGTGAAAAAGGCTTATTTTCAGTTACTCCATTGTAGATTTGAAATTACTTTATTGAATTAAGTGAATTTATTTTTGTGTTACGTTGGGCTAAATGATCAGAATTTAGCCATACTGCCACACTGTGCCCGTGTGCATTTCCCTACTAAAAAGGCCGAATATGGTAACTTATTTTTAATGGTGAGGAATGAGACATTAGCACCGCATTTGAAGTGGAAGATAGTTTTAGCTCATCTGTCACAGACCTGCCAGTGAAACATCATATATGAGCACAGGACTGTAGTCTGCCTACCTCTGGCAGTAATTACGTCTCTGGCATGAGGCAGTTTGCTTGTGCTATATTTCATTCTAAAGACCTTTTCCATATAAATATGGAAATATATATATAAACATATATGTATGTGTATATATTCTGGCACTGAGAAAAAGAGGTGTAGAAAATATACAGCCTAAGTGGAATCCCTCTACTAAGGCCAAGAATGAGATTGTTTGAAGGCAGGTTTAACAGTATATTGAAAAAAAAAAACCCTAAAAAATCATGAGAGATACTCTCAGGGTGCGAATTAGTTATCCAAAAGTCAACCCAATTACTGTCTCCCCAGTGTTGATTCTAATTCCTTCTGGATATTTTTATTCATTTCCTTGAGCTCCCCTCAGGCTGATTTCTGAGTTTTTAAACTAATTTTTAGGTTTAGGGTTGTTTGTTTTGGGAAACTTTATAATACTTGTGGTTTTCATGTAGCAGACATCACGGCTTAAAGGCCTAAATGCACAGTTCTCTGTTTCACAGTAAATGAAGGAAAAATAGTCTATTAACCACTTTATAATAACTACGAAATCATGTGAATTATATTTTAGGGTAAAAATAGAAATGCTTTTAAAATCAAAGTGGAGGGAACGATCTGTGTGCTCATGATGGTTCTTAAATCAAAAGATTGCTTTGCTTTGGGGTTGTTTTTTTACTGTTGTTAAAATCTTCTAAGAAAATGTATGCAAAATAACCCAGTATTCCATTTCGAATCTGGTGAGTTTTATAGTAGATTACGTGTTTATTTGAAATAAATGTGATGCAACTCCAAATGTCTACTGCAGTGTGAATACAAAGCTATTAGGCTACCTAGTAAGATAATTTTGATTTGATGGTTATTCTCTAATCACTAAAAACAGAAAGGAGGGGTAAAAGAAAATACACTGAAATCTCTGTGTAACAGATGATAGAAAAACAAGAGAGGAAAGGCAGAGAGAAAGATAGAGCTGATTATGGATTTAAAACCCTATTGTGCTAACAATCAACTTTGAAAAAGTTCATGGAAACATAAAGTCTTCACAGAGTTTTGAAGATAAATTGAATAAAAATGATCATTCTAAAACTGCTAGCATATTCACTTGTGACTCCAGACTAAAGACACACACAGTTTCCATTCATGCCAAATGTAGTAGTATACATGCATCAACAGACTTACAAGACAAACAAACTAATAACATTTTATATAGAGAGCTATTTTCAACATCATTCAGTATTGTCTTTTGTTACTCTATAAAACTACAGCTGTGGTCTTTCCATAGCAATATTTCCAAACTTGTTTTCTCCATGTACGTGCACTCATCCTGTCCAGGAGAGTATTAAGAATATGTGTGATGATTGTGGGTTCCTTTCTTCTGAATTTAACGTTATTCTGCAGATGGAATCCCATATTTTAGAGCTTGTTCTGAAATTCTGTCCTATAAGGTATGTAGTAGCAGGACTTTGCATAAATTTAAAATATGTCAATAAAAATTGAATGCATGCTAATGAAGTAATAATTTGCTAACATTTTCAGGTTCTCTTAATGAGCAGAAGACATAAATGCAACTTGAATCATGACCGCATATGATGACTGCATATCCTTACTGCAGTCTTATTTCCTCTTACTGCTTTAAACAAATTTGAGCTACATGAGTAAAGATGAGATTGCATCAGATATGGGATGTAAGGAGCAGGAGCAGGAGCTATTTTTCTGCACTATAATGCTTTACAATATATTCTTGAGGATGACTTTGTGGGGGTTCTTTTTGTGCCAATGCACACAGTTTAAGCTCTCACCTTGAAGTTAATTTTATAGTGCAGTAGGCAGAGAAGTCATTACGTAGGAGCTGAATGAAATTCAGAGAAACTGATTTCACATGCAAACACACATGAGGTGTGAGTGTTCTTGAATGTTGCCGTGATTCAAAGACCTGCCCTCCCGTGAGAGCAAGGGAGGGTAGCTCAGCTGGAGCACACAAATCAGGACCTGGGGAAATGCCTCTCCTTAGTCAGACACAGATTTCCTTGGTGATCTCAGGCAAGTCAGTTAAACTTAGATTAAAAGATGGCATGAGGTACCAGGACCAAAAGCTCTAGGCAGTAGGAACCTGAACTACAAGTTGAGCACCTCGGAAGTATGAACCAAAAAACTCCTGTGCACTGGGCAGGGGTATGCTTTGATCTGCAATAAGAGATACCAACAACAGATAAACAGTCTAATATCAAGTTGTTGTCCTAAGCTGAGCTGCCTGAACCAAGTATGGTACCTACACTGCCCGGTAAGAAGCCCAGAGAGATCTTGGGTAAAGGCAGCTGCCCACAGCTGTCCTTTCAAGGAAGGCTTTCTCTTTTCAAAATCCAGCTGGACGATGAGGTGCTATGGATGCCCTGTCCAGCAGGCTGTGGGCTGGGCCACCCTCTGTGCCTCTTGTTGAGGCTGGTCACTATATTGACGTCCCAGAGGACCAGAACTGGGGAGGACCAGAATTTTTTCAGTTTAAGGGTTAGGGATCTCTAGTCGGCAGAAAGAAGCTCTGACTCCACATCTTGCTCCTATACCTCTTATTCTTTATATATTATAAACAGTTATCAGATATACACGGGAATAACTCCGACTAACAGGAAGAGGATTATGGGGATCTTCCTTGGTATCAGGAAGAATACCACCTTGACAGAAAAAAAATAAAATGAAATACGGTGTTTTGAGATGCCTAGGAGGCTTCTTTTCTTCAAGGACACGTAAGTATTGTGCAGTTAGTCTACTATTTCTACACACATGCGATAACAGATATCAGTACATATTCTGTAACTCAGAATAACCTGGCTAAAACTGTGATGAACTAGGATTGTAATTAATACTTTCCTGTTTTTTCCTCCTTTCATTAATTTTTTGGGGAGCACAGTAGGATATTTAGGGGAGGAGAGAGGTGGTGGCTGTGGTTTTCTATTCCTCCCCAGCTCCCTGGTTCCTCAGCATCCTGCCGCCACCACCACACTCAGTGCAACCCACTACGCCTGCTCAGTCTGTTTCCCCGCTTCCTGCTCCTTCCTCCCAAACTCCATTAGCAGTACAGGTACTCTGCATCCGTCTTGAATCCCACTTGGGGACCTCAATGAATAAGCCAATATGGCCTCTCAGGTGAGAGATGGGTGATGGAAATTAAGCAGAACTCCTAGATGTTGTCATTGTTTCCCAGATAAAGCTTTTTTCACCAATACTCTCATACGTACACTTATGATCCTCAGTTTGACCACACGGTATGGCTTTGTTTTAGGTCTAGTACTTCTTAGCTCATCAGATCAAATAGAATTATAGACACTATACAGATGCACTCCAGTATCAGAGTACACGTTATAGCCTTATTTGCATGATCAAAGCTGTGACTGCAGAAGCTGGGAATGTGGTGTTCTCGGCATTTCTTGAGGAGATGGGAGTTGAAACTAGTACTTACGTATAGGTGCTTCCTGACTGGGCCCCCCCACCTATAGCTCTTTACGTAGTTTATTCTTTTTTCTGAGTGGGGAGTGGAATGACACTATGCTGGGCTACTGCCAAGCTGAGGATGCTATTAAAACTGCATTTTAAGGTTTACATTTTGAGTGCTCTTTTATGTAACTTTAGATTTTGGTTGAAATGTAGTAATGTTGGAGATATGGCTAAAAATAATACTTTATAATTGCAATGTATAAATCTTACATAATGCTACCTTTCAGCAGAGGCAGGTACATTTGCAATAGGAAATTGAAGCACTTGGTACTTCCAGCTACAGCACAGATTGAACTGGCAAGGAAGAAAGAAAACACCTCATTCTTCCCTGCACACTGTTGTTCATTACTACTATCAGCACTCACGTCTTTAGCGTGGTACTTCAAGAACACTCGAACAACATGCTAACCACGGCACAAATAGAAAGTACAACAGCTCACAAACCACAAGGCCATGGCAAACAGAACTGAGTAAGATGGCAGCAAATATGTTAGTGATATCATCTTTTTTCACTAGGCTTGAATGAGGATTGATCTAAGTGAATAATAGCCATGGGCTGGGGCAATAATAGGCAAGTATGAAAAGAAGTGCTAAAGTGCAAAGGCTGAAAGAAGATACAGGATCCTTTGGAAATAGGACAGGATCACTTTGCTTCAAGAGACATTCTGTGAGTCTGTGCTACAAACAATCAGTTTGCAAGTGGCGGCCTCAGGTTTGGGACTCGGGATTTCCTTTTTATCATTCTCCTGTTCATACATTAAAACACCTTTCTCTGAAATTTAAACTACGGTTGAAGAGAATTATCTGAAGCTTACTCTAAGTTAACTAGTAATCATTAGACCCAAATTAAATAAAGTTTGTCTGTAAGAAGCATGAAAATAAACCAAGTATATATCTGAATATTGAAATAATTTCTAAATGGAGCTATTATTTGGACTTTCGGCAGAAGCAACAGATTTTCCATTTAATTTGGGTGAGGTGTGAATTTAATTTTTACATCTCTGCATCCACTTTTTTTGCATACTTAAATTTTTTGGTTTGGTAAAGAAAAAACATGCAATGCCCATAACTATGGCTATATCTTTGCAATTTAAGGATCAGAACATGCAAATTTGATCTTGAAGTTATTGCATGTTATCTTCTTATTTAAGGCTTTCAGGATGTGATTGTACAGGTGTGTACTGACTTTCTAACAAGGTCTATCTAATGCAAATTCCTCTCAGATGCTGTCTTTTATTCAGTAATGAAGTAAAACTAATAATTAATCCAATTTTTGTCCTCATCAACATTAGGTAGAAGAGGAGAAAACGCTGGGTAAGAATAAGACACATGGTTATTGCATTGTGAGATATTCTCATATTCCACGATTGAGCATGTTATGAATAACAGCTATTGACAAATTTCTCCAGCCTTATTCAAGGAAAAATGGTTGTCTTTGTCAGTAAAGGCAAAAGAAATCTGTTCCTCTTTTTTTCCTTTTGCCCAGATCTCATATTTCTGTGGTTGCTATAGAAAGCTATTACTGGAACTCATATCTAATAAGTTTTCTTCTCCATCACCAAATAACTCTAATACTCAGTATTCCTAGGTGTTTGTTTTAGATATTGTTCTCCATGATCTTTTCTTTTTTTTTTAAACCTGTAAAAGGGTCAAGATTTCATTTTCTCTACAGACACCTCCTAACTTACAATTTCTGAATGTCACGTACTTCCTCCATAGTATAGCAACAGTCACCAATAAATACAGTAAAACGCTCTTACTTATTTTACATTTGCTCTGTTGTGAAGACATTTTTTCAGAAAAACGCTGAGTGTTCATGGTTCCTGCTGCAGCCAGCAAAGACCAACTTTGGTTGCGTCATATTTTCAGGTAGACTGATTTACAAATGACTGCAAGTCTTTACATCTTTCTTCCATTGTAGCAGGGAAGCCAGTAGCCTCTGCTAGCAATGTGGGATTCGGGATGGGAGTAGAGAGAAGGACAGGAAAAGGGAAAAAAGGGAAGAGACTGGCACGGTGCAGAACCAATGCTTTTTCCGTTTTCAGATAAAACACTCGTGACCAGCAGCCTTGCTGCTGAAAAGCAGATGTAACGTGGGTGACAAGGGAAGAGTGAACTAACTTAGAAGTCTGGAGGGTAGTTCTTGCAAAACATGCAGTACCTGTTTGTATGGGTGACTGGTAAAGATGGAGTTTCGCCTAGGGCGGCAGAGCCCCTACAGTCTGACTTGTGTGAAGGGATTATTCAAGAAAGCTGCTTTTCATTCAGTGTTACGATATGCATAGCAGATGATGCACCACTTGATGATGCATCATTTATGCTACTGTCCTATGAGGGTTGTGAACTCCAAAACGTAAAAGGTACTGTATGACACAAATCTACTTTTTCACTTCTTCTAGCGAAATACAGGAATACAGAGATGTACCAGAAGCAGAAACGTTAGCTGAATTATATCCCATCACAAGAGTTTTATATATCAAACACAAAATATTCATACTGTTAATTATGCAGAGTGAAATGCAATAGTAAACTCAAAGACTTTTTTTATCTTAATGCTTAAGTGTTAAGCTAAATATAAAAAGGATCCATAAACAAATGATAAATTGTTTATTACTTTGAAAGCCTACTTGAAATTTATGTACTGTGTTGCTGACACTGAATGTCCTGAATTGGCCTAACAGATGCAACTTAATGTAGAAGACACCATGATGGCATGTATATTCATCTGACAGCTAGACAGGGGTTTTTTTTCAAAGTACTAAAGTAATTCTGTCCATCCACAAGAAAATAAAGCCATTACATAATCTATTACAACACGTTTGCAAGATTCCTAACACAAACACAGGGAGGAAAAAAAATAATCTAATTTCAGTCATTAAATATGGTCTGGACTGAATGCATACAAAATTGATTTACCTGTGTGTTGAGCTCCAGTATGAGTATTTCAGTGTAGCAGAAATCTGTTTTGCCAGTTCCCCACTCCCTTCATTTCTACCATATGTTGTGTTTGTACACATGTAGATACATAAACACACACACTTCCCCATATGTACACAGATTCCACTCAGGCCACAGAATTTTTTAAGATGCCTGAAATCACTTCAGTATGTGGCAGAGCATGAGTTTAATGGTCTAACCTTGAAATTGCACCTATCGGGATCTTATTGTCCTTAATCAGTTCTTTTCTTTGGTTATCATCACACTGCCTTCCATCTGTCCTGATGTTCTTGCTCAGGTACTGGCATTCACAGACTCTTGGCAAGCATGCAAATCTTCTCTCCACCAACCAGGGAGACCAGCCTTATCTTCAACAGCTGGGGCCAATTCCAGTAGGCAAGTAACAGCACAGCCACTCTTTTCACAGCTGGTGGGCCAGTCAGGTGTTATTGGGAGTAAGATGAGTTAATATGCAATGGAGTGGGATGTAAAGCTAACAGCTGAATCTCTGTCTGCATTATGGCTCTCTTCTGCTTGATTAGAAACTCAGGGTTAGTCACTTCCCTTGGGAAATCCCACTCCCTCCAGAGATACCAAGACAATTGCCAAACTGGGGAATTCTGCATGATATATTGACTTATGCTGCCCTTCTGAGGGGGGTAGGTATTTGGTAAAGTGGAGAAGGCTTTTGTGCATTGCATGGAAAAGCCACAGGAACGTACTGTTGATGCCCTGCTAGCCTTCTCTTCCCTTCCACAGCCACTTTATAGAACCATGCAGGCACTGAAATCAGCTGCTTTTTGAAAAAGCTAAGTATAGAAAGAGAGAATGTTTTATCCAGAGATGCAGTTTTCCCTATATTAGCCTTCTGTTATTTGGACCTCTCTTGGAGGAATTGGTAATTGAGTGGAGCAGCCAAAGGGACTGTCTGACCATTTTAGCACAAAGCCAGCATCCAGTGGAACAACAAGACCTTGCTCCATAAGAATTGCCTCATTCATATTTCCCTCTGAATGACCTTATCACTGACAGTTCAGCTCCATCTCTCCTATGGCTTTTGCTGGTTGTGCGTTCGTATCCTATCAATGGTTGGCAAAATGGCGAAGGGAGTTTTACTTCTCTCTTGCATAGCAATAATTAAGATGTTTTTTGAATCTGATGCTGCTCTGTGTGCAGCATACAGATCATGTTTCCTGGATAGTGCCCCCACTTAGTCCTGTGCCATCCACCACCCACCGCTGCATTTGCACTGGCTGCCTTCTGCACTGTGCAGAGAAGGGCAACAGATGCTCCATAATCAGGAGCATCTCCTCTCCCAAATTTAGGATGGATGGGTGGCCAGCCGCAGTATGACAGGCGACAGACAGAACGCAGCTCATGCGTAGGACCTAAGGGCAGGGAAAACAACTCATGCCAAAATCTCAAAGGTCTGGGTCTGCTCCTTGTGGGTTTTGACTTTAGGCCTGAACCTCTGCCCAAGCTCCCTGGCTGCTCTGCTCTCTCACTCATGCTGCCTGCCCCAGGAGAAAATACAGCACGGCTGCCTCGCTAGAAACCTCTGGCGAGCCCTGAGGCGGGTGTTTTCATTCCTCGAGCTAACCACGTCCTTGGAGAGGAGCATATGGTTCTTCCTGACATGGTAATAAGGAAAGCAGGTCCCAGGAAGTGGGATCACAGTGCCGACTGCCAGGGCTGACATCCTGCAGCCCTGGGAAGAAGGCCAGTATGTTTCTTGAATTTGAATTTAAGACCCTTAGCTGCCAGGATTTTGTTAAACAGATCGTGTTCTCTGTGCCTCGGACCAGATCTTACACTTGGAGCGTATCATTCAAGCTGCTGAAAATAGGGTTCAGTGAGCAGAACCGGCAGGATCAAGCTCCGTCCGGTATGTAAAGTCAGAGCTCAAACAGCAGTTTGAGCTTTAAAGGAAGGAAATCTTGTGTTTATTCATGATGTAATTAAGAGAAATCAGCCTCTTCAGCCTGTTTTGAATACACACGAAAACAAATATGAAAATCAAAGACTATGCTTCTGAATAAAATGTAGTGGTTTCAAACAGTCTTGATACAGTGATTTAATCCATCACCTGGGTCAGATCTTCTATTTCCTTATCGGGATTTGGAGCATGGCACTACAGGTTTGAATCCCAAATGCCAAATGAAAGACAGATAAAAAGTAAAAATCCTTCACAGAATTTTGTTCGAGCTTTGTTTGAACACAACCTCACTGTGCTCAGGGTATTACTCATTAAAACAAAGCACACAAATAACTCTCACCTACTATTATTAATCATAAGGATTTACTCAGGAAAACAAATACACTCGGGCTTTCAGAGCAAATCAATTCAGAGGAAGGGAATATTTTGGCTGCCATGGCAGCCCAGAAGACAGTAAAAACAAACATCTTTGCTGCAGATAGTTTGCAGCTGACTACGAGGTGGACTGTAGGTGATGTGTGATGCTATTTTTAAATAGCAATTGTTTAATCACTTCTGTTCCCCTGGGCAGGGACTAAAAATGATACCTCCAGAGCACTTTGTCTACAAGCAGGTAGAAATAATTTGATCACATCCTTTATGGGCTGCAGAGGAGATGGAGCTGTATGAAGTATTGGCAACACGTTTCACAAAGAATCTAAATATTGAGTAGAAGTGAGAGTGTGTTAATCGTGACATTTAAGTGACATAATGTCACCAAGTGATATCCTGTGAAACATATCATATTAAACAGAAAAAGGAATCGTGTTTTTAACGCTGTATTTTATTTTCTGGCTTGCTTTCTTTGCCTCAGTTAACTCTTGGGGCTCATGTACCCACTTTACATGAAGGGGACAGATTATGTCTGAAGTACATATGGAATTGCAAATAAGTAGACCAAGTGTGAGTATTTCTGAAAGTGTTATTAGACTTGCTGTTGCATTGTAATAGCTGACAGATTTATTGCTGGCGTCCACCAGGGAAAACAGAATTAAATAGAGATGAATGTGCCAGGAAGACAGTGTCTCACCAACAGGATGTGAATTGTAGCCTCCTAATAATTCCTTGCAAATGAGGAGAAATCTGTATTTGAACTTTTACAGCATACCTAGATCTTACTTGTAATACAAAAACAATGCCTATTATTAATGCTATAAGCACTGACTCTCCTGCAGTAAAGCATTCATTTCAGCAAATTGGAGATATTTTCTTGGTTGAATTCTCCTGTGAATTCTCTTTGTATCAGCAGAGTTATGCAGGCAAGAAACTTGACCTAATAGTTAGAACAAACATTTAAACCACAAGCACACAGAGTAATAGCTTGGTTTCACAGATGTCAATGGGAATTTTACTATTGACTTCCATAGGGCCAGGATCTCACCCATATCTACATAGATGATTAATAGCTCCCCTGCCTTCAATACCCTCTCTGGCTAACAATAAATTATCTCTGCCAGTGATTACTTTTAAGATGTAGCTCATAAAAATGGTGGTGAAAAGCAAATAGTTTTGCCTTTGGGACATACTATATTAAAGGAAGTATTGGATATTTTGAAAATCTTCCCTAGACAGATTACCAAAGGGCACTATGAGGACTTCTTGTGTCTATTTAAATAATCCCAGCTGCTTGTCCTGTTATAGTGTTATCCTTGCAGATTTTTCAGAAAGAAGGAATTAACCTTTCCATCAGAATTTAATATGCCTGTTTGTTATGTGGTTTTGCCTCCTCTTCCTTGGTTATGGGTTTGCAGAGATATGTTTGTTTACTTTGAGAAAAGAAACACATATTTTCTCTGGCATCTCGTACTTTTATTCTGTGTATACATGTACCTCTAAGAAATAGGACTCGGTACAAGCTGATGGAGGTGATCAGTTATTGGAATTTTATTTTCATCTTCTTAAAATATTGGCCAAAATATTGGCAAAGTGCTCCAGTTTTGGGATATAATGAGCTAGAAAGAAAAAGCCTTACTGATAAAGTAGTGAATGATCTCTGACTTTGAGAGGTGCAGGATACCTTCATTCAATAACTCTTCTGTGGGTCACTGGCAATTTAACACTTCTTTTTAAGTGATTTCCATCCCTGCCTCTCCTTCTCTGGTTTTGACTGGAGTTAAGCTTTTAAGAGAAGCTGGAGAAGGATTTCACATGGACTGCTCTTCCCAACTGGTCCAGCTGCCAGTAAATTTCTCTTTTCTTTTAATTTCTTGCTTCCTGTAGCATTTATTCACTCTTCTTTAATCTCTTGCATTCTTATTCAGGGGAAGGGTATCAGGTTACCGGCATCTACAAGGCTCCTGCACACGTTAACATGGCCAAAATGTAAGCCACAATGTGATGTCTTCTTGGCTCATGCGGGATGTTCCACAAATATTCAGACTCCTTTGGGACTTCCACTTTCTCCACTGAGGAAATAACCATTTATGGCTATCTTTGGTTTCTTATCTGTTGGGACAGGAACAGTAATGTTGCTATCAAGAAAACAGGGCTACAGAAGGGGAGTTTATATTCATATTCATATCCTAGTGATTAGACCTGAGAGTGAAGTCTCCAAATCTCAGGCCAGGACCCTCATAACCAGCAGCCACAGACATACAGATATGTTTTGATATCATCTGCCCTCTTTTGCTGTTGTCCCAATGTTGAACAAAACAAATTTTGAAGTCTTTGAAGTTATTTTGCACTTATAATCAGCACTGACTAGGTGTTGCCCAGCGTTCAGTGGATGTATGGCCTCCTGCTGCTTTCTCCATAGAAAGTCATGTAGCACACAGCTATAAAGGAACTTCTCAGTTTACTGAAGGGAGGACCCACATGATCCAAGATCACCGGAACAGGGATCATCAGTTCATCCTAAAGATCTTCTGTGTCTCTACTTTCCCCTCCTTTTCTCTTTCTACAGCCCAGAGGAGGATACCCATCCTTTTCAGCTGAGGGGGAGGGAGGGGAAGAAGAGCAAATAAGCGTTTTGAATCATGACTGCATTTTCAAGAGGAATCTATCTAAAGCCCTAAGCAGTGATTATGATAGTATTACCAGTAAAGTCCGATACAGCAACCTGTTGAAGGAAACTTCAGCCATATTCTTCCAGATCTGTTAATCAGAGTATACTGCAGAGCTTAGGGAGGAAAAAAGAGTTTTGAGTATCCAGCTAGATTGCTGGTGTCCCAGTGAGCAAAAGTCCACCTTAAGAGAGAAAGCCAATGGTAAATGAGTTAGATATCAAACTGGTGAGCGTCTAATTCATTCTATGGTAAGAGTCAGTTTGCAGTTTTAGAACTGGGGTTAAATTTAACGTACAGAATCATGCTATTTTTATCTGCACCCTCACATAGATAGCAGATCACCTGCTTCAGCAGTAAGGAAGAAGACGTCTATAAAGATGAATGTGATCTTTGTATAGAAGGTGAATTTGAATTTTCAATACCTTGTTGTTTCATTAGCATCATTCATTGCATTTTCTCATTTCTAGTTCTCCCTCTCCTCCATGTAGCAATTCTTGAGTTTCACTGTTATTTCATCTACTGATATGAAAGAGTAAATGCAGTGATTCTCCAACAACATTAGCAGTACAAACTGGAAGAGTTAACCCCTCAGAGGGTCTCTGTTTCACGTTCTAACTTGTTTCACAATGGCAATGCCTCTTGAACGTTTTTTTATATCACAGCTGAATATCTTCTTCAGTACCTTCCTTTGTCCCTTCTATCACCTTTCTTCTGCACATTCCATAAGCTTATTTATGCAGACAGAAGCGCACCAGAGACCAATTGCTCTGCAGAATGTCCAGTCCTAGGGTGCCTGTGGAGCTGTGTGGGTTCCAAACATTTTGGTGTTGATAAAGCTTCATTTTTAAAATTCTCCTTTTAAAAGATAGTGTATGTTTTGCAATGTGAACATGCCTAATGCGGAATGTTAATTCCATGAAGTCAGTAGGTATCTGAGACACTCTAGTCTATATGAGCCAAGTTTCATTAGCTATGAAGTGCAATGTCTACTCTAACAGCCAGATGAGAAGACAACACATTTTAATGTCCCAGTAATGATAAATGGAAGGCACTTATAAAAAGAGAGAATATTAATATAGCTTTAAACTTCCCACCCTTTAAGTAGGTGCCATCACTTGACTGTTTTCTTCTTTTCTAATAAAAAATGAATTTATGTCAAGCGTTTTATTCTGAGAACTATGTCATTGCAAGTCATAATATCCATATGCAGTATCTATCTCTATAAACCTTGAATTCTTTGTTAATTCTGTTGGAAAGTAACTATTCTGCTTTTTTAAATGCATTATGTCTATGAGAGAAGATGATTTATCAACTGAAATGGTCATATTTAAATAGGTATACTTAGATCTAACTGGATTTTTAACCCCTCTATACACACAGTTTTCTAAAAAATAAAATATTATACTGCAAACAATGATTGGCATTATAGTTATGTCAACCACTGTAATTATCCTTTGGGAGCTGTAACTATATTGAGGGGTGGGTGTTTTAGAGTTTTAGGCTGCTTTTTCTCCAGATTGAAAGATTTTCATTTCTGTACCTAGTTTAAAGCAATTATTTGAGAAGTAGCCTATGGGGGGCACTCAAGTACTACAAACGGATACTCCTCTTCCTAAACTAGTCAGACTGTGCTTCGATGGAATAGGGCAGACCCTGGGGCACATTTTCACATTACCTTTTATACAGAGAACAAAAGCAAGTAAAATAAACTAAAACATTTTTTGTCACAGCCTTACCATTCCCTGATGAAAGACAAAGTGATATTAAAAGGTGCATTTAAACGACATTCAGAGCCTGATTATGCTAAAAGCGTAAAAGCACAGTGTAGACTGCGGAGCTTGTCTGCATTTTTAAAATTCTATACAAGGTATCTTGTACATTATGTTTCAATGGTAGATACAAGTATTATTCGCCCACTGAGTTTTTGGGATTGTTTTAAACTTTAATGACAGTCGCATACTCTGTTCTTCATTTTACAGAGTGAAACAATTATTTATTCAAATCCCTTTAAAAATATTTTTTTCTGTGAAGGAAAATTTTGCCTACTATTGTAGTCACGGCTGTTTGCCACAACAGTCATTTGGACTGCTACCGCAAAGCCTTTATCTGATGGCAAAAACCTTGTACCAGATGTTCCTTTATTTGATCTGTTTTATGATTAATAAGATTTAGCCCAAAACCAGGATGAAAATCCTGCTATGGCACCTGGCTGCCATCACACAATAATTCGCTTTGAAGGCAGGGAGAGGACTCATTTAATCTTTGAAATGCTGTGGTATGGATCTGTAAGTTTTTGTTCTGGTATATTTTGGAGGAAGATACTGTAAAAATGAATATAATAGCTGTCTGCAGGATAATTTTCTAAACATCCTAAACTGGTAAATACTACTAATTTCTCCTAAAGTAATCGTTAAAGTAAGTTTGAATAGTAAATGGTATGAAGTTTCACACAAACTCTCACTCCTGGCCAACCGGCACCGAGGCCAACACAATGAAGGAGCATTAGCGCAATGCACCACTAGCCACAGGGCTAACATCTCGGCTCTGTAATAAAATGCAGTTTCTCTGCAGAAGAAAAAGCTGTGCCAGAACATCACCCAAATGTCATCAGTAATGCAAATGCACATGTCCGACACTTATCAAGAGTGGGAAATTTTATGAACATACAACATTTATCAAGAATGGGAAATATTATAAGCTTGGAACATTGAATTAAGCAATACACAGGTATTTTGGAAACAACACTTCCCAAAGTAGACTTCTCTCAGGAAAAGCACCTATAGCAACATCATAACATCAGGGAATCTGAAGTGGTGTTAAGTGCTTTGCTCCAGACCTAAATGCATGTGGAACTGACATGCAACAGTGGCAACTTTACTTTCTTGATAATATATCATTTTAATTGATTTGTATGGTCGTGAGAAATGATTCACATACACTTTGGACATGTTAGACAAGCATGAGCTTCCCAGGTTTGTCAGTATAGGAATACCTATTTGTGTGGTATATCATCGTTCTCTTTGTGATATGCGGCAGGATGTGAAATATATGATTGATATATGTCATAACAGGGTCCATTTACAATATCTATTAAGTGGTATAAATTCTCTCTGATTTTAATACTGTCAGATGTAAGGCTTTAAAAAACACCTCTTAAACAAATAATACTTCTATTTTCTATACTTCTGGCAAATACATGCTTCTGGAGAGCAGTAAAATATGGAAAGCTAAGAGAAGACTGGGGAAATGGATAAAGACTTCTGTTGAATGATGCCATTATACATTATGCATTATTATCACTTTAATCATTTGGTATCACTGAGAAAGAACCCAGCAGGTTATTTCTAATGCCACGCTTAGGAAATAGAAGATATAGATAAAGCCATACACTTTACTTCACAAGCACTTACGTGATGAAATTGAAATTTTCCTAAATTAGTTGCAGGAGATCAAATCAAAAAAAGACGAGTTATCTTCTTAGGCAATATTCCTATAGATTTCTGCACAGGTCCTCTATGAATGTTACAAACTACGAAATTAATTCAAAGCAGTGCATGTTACTACTGACAGGACTTGTTACCACTGCCCCCTCCCCACATCGGCAGTGCCATAGAGGTACTTGGGTGTTCAAACCTTAATCATTTCATTAACTGGACTTTCATGACAAACCGTGTAGAATATTTAAGTCTGTCTTTAACTTTAAGCATGTGTTCATTTGCTTTTGTGAGATGACGTGAAAGCGTACCTCAGTACACTTCAAGTACTCAGTACAGTGTTTGTCTCAAAAAAGTACATTTTATTAAAAAAAAGGATAATTTTATGATGATACTTATAGGTGTGTGATTCCTGTAGAGTACCTTTCTCCTACAATAAACTGGAGAAGGAAGTAGCTTGCAACTGGTTAATATGTCACTCAATCTTGACATAATTTTACCATGGGACTTTGAAACAAGTTTAAATAGATTTTTCCTCACTTTTTCCCATTTTAAATATTTATCCTCAGGACAGGCTACCAACGCTATTTTTCTGGACAAGGAGTTTCTGCCTAGTTGTCGGAAATAAATTTGATTTCTCACTGCATGTTGATGCAGTGTCTCTGAGTGCAGCAGGATGCCAGGTAAGAAATTTGGCCCATTTTAAGTAAGAGACTTAATTTATTTGGCAACAGTAACTTGAAAGTACAGTTTTCTTTTGAAAGAGATTCATCTTTTCAAAATTGTCCTTTGAACAGACTTACAAAGTTGATGAGTTCTTTTCTGTTTAATAACTTTTAAGAGCCCATTCTTATGGGAAACAAACCTTGCAATCAACATTAAGATCTCCCATTTATGTCTGAGCTAAAGTAGATCCAGTTAACTGTGAAATATGGCAGTTGTTCCAGGCAAATCTCTGGGGGCCATAAGCTGGTTAGTTGCCTTGTCTTTAACAGACGTTCATCAGTTCACTGCATTTCACCTTAACTGCTCTATAGTCCTGTATCATCCCTCCAGCATTTACAAGCAAAATAGTGTAACTCAATCTCTTCACAAGAGTTGCAAGATGAAGATAAGGAATAAATCCAGATTATGGTTTCTAGCTAAGTTTGGGACTTTGGGTACTACTTTTCTGTGTTCCATTTATGGTTGCATTTCTGAGGCAGGTCTTCACATTGCTCCATTTTCAGGCATTTTTAAAAGTATTTCGCAATGTATATAGTAAAGCCATGCAAAATATCTTGAATGTCAGGCAGTGATTTTCATCCATGGCACTTGGTATGCAAATATACACATTACAGCTCACACATGAAGAACTTCTCCAGGAGCTGTTGAAGATGCACATTTAGAAAATCTGTTATAATGAAACTACTGTGGCACTGTAGTAATGAAAAATTCCTTTACGGATGTTTTCTCTGGTAGGGATGGTTTGTAATGTAAAGCCACGAATTCAGATAGATTTTTTTTTTTTTTTAAATCTTTAGTCTTTCTTCCTTCTCACTCCCCTCAAATACTTTCTTCCTTCTTTTCACTCCTGTGTCAGCTGCTGCCTGGCAACTTTTCTGTATCTGCTCGGACAGGGCAGGGCACCCAACCGCCTTTGGACTCACTGCCAATATCATCCCCTAGCAACCTGGCTCCGTGGGCCTGCTCTGCTCTCCAAGGGCTGCACGCATCCCCGCTGTGCCACAGCCAATAACCTTGCTATGTACAGCCCCCCGTTTTCTGCCTAACTTATGACCCGTCAAATCGGTTAGTGGGTGAATGCCTATTAATATAGGCACCTACTTGCAGACTATGGCTGATATAAAATAAATAAGTAAAGCCATAATCCAATTTTCAGTGATGCAATCAAGACAGTTTTCACAGTTACTAATGTTAGAATTACCTCTGGCTGATAATTAATATTCCTGTGTTGTTTTATACCAGCAAGTACGAATGATTGGTTCTACTTTGTTTAATTTATCTCAATAAAAGATTTCATAATATTCTATAGCTTGATGAATTCATTTATTTATCTTGTCAGTATTAATAACTCTGATTAGGAGGAACAAGTTATAAAGCATTGTAAGAGCAAACAGATCTCTAACAGTATTTTTAACTTTGAATTATCTGTTCACCACTACCTCACTCTAATTTCCTGTGTAAGTCCCTTTTTTTTGTTGTAGTGAGGAAAAACACGCTCAAAGTCTTTTTGTCTCTCCTCAGTATCTACTCTTAATTTGACTCTCTAGTGCTTTTTATATGATTCTTTGAAATGGGGGTGGTTGAAAATACCAAGAAGTATGCTGGACTGATTTGATTCCTGATCTGTGTAACTGTTTCTACCATCAACCCTATGCTTCTTTATGTTAATAAACCATGCGGTAATCTCAGTAAAGTTGTATGCATACAAACAATGGCAGTGAGGGTGGAAACACAGAAACTGTATCCATCTCAAATCTCCATTTTCTAATTTTTAGTTCTGGGGTACAGTAAAAGCATATTATACAGCAGGTGACTCTTTGAAGAGTTTGAATTTTTATATATATATATATAGATACTGGGTAGGATTATATCTGTGGTCACTTCATGAAACATTTTTAGATTTATTCACAGAAGGTATATATTAAAATTCTTCTACAGAGAAGCTTTTGGTGCTGATTTAGTGGAGGTGGGAAGCAGATAGTAGAATGAACATTATTCATATATATTTGCACTGTATTTTTTGAGCTGTCTCATTTCATCATATCGGTATGACCTCATATTGAATGATGTTTAATGGAAATGAAAATGATGAGGAGAATGATTTACCAAAGGTCAACTTTTATTTGTTTAACAGCCTATATTTTTCAAAACTAGGCTTCCATGATAATGATTGTCTCATAGTGCTATCTTCAAGCTACATTTTTAGATGGCAATTTGACAAATGATTACTTACAGGTAATTGTGGTTTTAGTCATAATTCTGAGGGCATACTTTGTATTGACACTTTATTTCCTGTAAACAAAGAGGCTGTTGACATATTTATAAATATTGTTTAAATATTTTAATAAGTTTAGGTGTATGAGTGATCTGCAATATTTAAAGCAAGATCAATTAATTCTTCAAAAACTCTCATAAATGTTAATGTTTAAAATGGGCAGTAAATTTTTGCATCGTATCATTAAAGGAAATTATTCAAGAAGAGCATTGAGAACTATTGTTAGGTTAAGTATAGAATAAGACTGAAAAGGAGCAAATTAGTAATAAAGTATCAGATGGCTGAAAATACAATTTTAGTCACAGTGTTTTTGTGGGAATGAATAAAGGGCCAGCATGGCAATTAACAGATAACGTTTGAGGGGAAAGCATGAACTCTTTTAATTTTGCAGACCTTGAGACGTTTGCAGAAGATGAAGAAGTTAAGGTGAAAGAGGACTACTCTATAAAGATATTTCTGTATATGAAGAATACGTTGACAGACATTCATTTGCTGTTTGCAGACAGGTACTTCTTTCTACTCTGTGTCAGTCCTTTCATGCGGGAAACGGTATTGATTTAAGGAGAAATTCCTATTCAAGACTTGGAGTTCCTAGGTTTTCCTTCACACATTTTCTGATTTGGCTCTGGCAAGTATTTTCATATTTGGAATGTTAAAGGTTGCGCCAATAAAATTATAATTAATCCACAACAGCCATACACGTGACTCCGGTGGCATACAAAAGGACCCAAAGCAATCTCATCTGTAAATATAAGTAGTAATGTCTCAAGACAACATTTAGCCTGACTTCACTTTGGTTATAAAAGGAACTGATTGCAAAGACCACAGACACTGCCAGATTTTTTCTTCATCTTAATAGAGATCTGCTCATTTCTATATTAGCAAAGGTCCTCTGCATTGGGATCTATAATTCTGCTCAGTTATAGTCATATAAATACTAATTGACTTTAAGGGAATTACATAGGCTTTACAGATGGTAGATAAATGCAGAATTTGGTCCAACTGGATTTTTTCCCCTCAGCTGTAAATTATTTGAAGTGATAAAGTGACTACCACACCTCTGTGAATTTTAGGCTAGATTCTGACCCCAGTGGAGCCACTGCGACCAGGGCTGGGATCCTTAATTTCTTAGGCAACTGTGTCATGGCATCCCTCTGCCATTTTAATGTAAATAATTAAATATCCCATGTTTCTCTCAGGTTGTGTACTTACTCCTTGCAGCACTGCGTATTCTTTCTGCCCCTTCAAGTCTCTCAGCTGTGTGGCTTCACATAAAAGCTTCTGTGCTGGGGAATATAAACACGAAGTTAAAAGGACTAAGGCTTTACCCTTGAAGTGTAAAGGTCTCAGCAGTCAATTTTAGCACCTTGCTGTATTTAGAGAAAACTAATATCTGAAGAAGATGTAAAAGCTTTAGCACCCTTCATCTGTTGAAGGGTCTGCTTTTTTAGAAGAAAGGGGTTATTTTTGTAAAAATGTAATAAGTGAGTTGAAGTTCTCAAATACAACAAATAAATTCCTCGTGTGAAGTAATGACTCAGCTACACGAAGCGGTGGGGTGGGGGGGGAGGGAAGTGAAATCACTGCCTGCTTCCACGAGGCTTCAGGAAGCCTCATCAACTCGAGCGAAGTTTGCGAAAGCTCCTTCAGATGTCAACTTACGTTTACACCTACGAGGAGCCGGCAGCTTTTCCATGGCGCCCTCGTCCCCGCGGCTCAGTCAGCACGCAGGCGGGATTATTACTGTTATTTTTTGCTGAGTCACGCAGCGTGGCCTCCGCGCCTTCCACAGGCTCGCCTGCGCGACTTACCGAAAAAAAAAAAACAAAAAAACCCGCTATATGCACACACAGCAAAACTCACCATTTATGTTCTAAAGCTTCAGGAAAGGCGGGGGGGGGGGGGGGAAGAAGGGAGGGGAGAAGTTTCCAGCGCGGGGGTCACTCGCTGCCGCCGCGTGCGCGCAGCGGCTTCGCGCCTGGCGGGCGCGGGCGGGGCGGGGCGGGGCGGGGCTGCGCGGGCGCGGGGCGGGGCGGGGGCGGGGCGCGGCGCTGGCGGCCGCCGGCGCCCCGCGCTGCCCCGCCGCGTGAGGCGAGCCCGCCCGCTCCGCAGTGAAAAGTCGCGGCGCGGCGGTGGCGGTAGCTCCGGCTTCGGCTCTAACATCGGCACCGGCTCCCGCACCAGGCAACAGCTCGGCGGGCGGCGCCGCCGCTCCGTATCCGCGGCTGGCTCCGCGGCGCGGCTGCCGCGATGTCCGCGTTCCTGTTGGCCCTGGCGGCGCTCTGGGGATTACCGCCCGTCGCCGAGTCGCTGGCAGCGGCAGCCCGCGCAGGTAAGGCGCCCGCGGGGGAGGGCCAGCCGCGGGCGGAGAGCATCGCGGCGTCCGCTTAACTTCCGCGGGCTTCTTCTTCCCCCTCCCTTCACCTTTTAGCCGGCCGCGCTGAAGTTTCGCAGCGGCGTCGCCGCCCGCCCCGAGCTGCGCGGGCGCTTAAGCGGTGTAGAAACTTGAGTACTGCGGGCGCTTCGCTTTTGAGTGGAAACGCTGCGTTTTTCGGCGCGACCCGAACTCGGCGAGCCCCGTAGCGGGGCGCGGGGGCCGTGAGGGGTGAGAGGGACGCGCCGCGCGTGCTGCCCGTAACGGTCCGTGCGGGGGCCGTTAGAATTCGAAATGTCGAAGGGAGCGGGCGTTGAGGGCAGCCGCCAGCCCTGACTGGAGCCCGGGTGCCGCCGCCAGCCCGTGCGCGGGCGCGGAGCCGCCGGCCGCGGCCGCAGCCCGGCTGTTGCGGGGCGGCCCCTGCGCTCTGCCGCCCTGCGGAGCTTCCGCGACTTTTGCCCCCTCCTCTCGGCAGCCCTTTCCCACGCGAGCTCGCCTGTGGGTTGTGTGCGGCTTGTGAAGCAAATAAAGCCGTTAGGGAAGAAGGTGCTCAGGACCTCTGAGCCGAGATGCGTTTAAAAAAAAAAAATCGCAAGTTGAAACACTTTTCTTCTCTGACGAAGTCCCTCATCAAAGAGGGCAGCAATCCTCCTGCCGGAGTTACGCTCGGTATTTCTTACACTGTTTTGTACTGTTATCAGACCTCTCTTATTTTCCTTGGAGATGACCGAATTAAATATATATTTTTTCCAAGTATAGATTAAGTCCCTCTGCTGTTTCTCAGGTGGAGAAATATTAGTGTGCTGGTCTGACTCGGAATTTCTTACCACTGTGAGAAATGATGCTAATCAGAAAATAGTCTCTCGGGTTATTTGCAGCCCTTTAGCTTCCAAGCTGCATAGTTAAACAAGTAGGACTGCACTGAAGATCGTCGTATGCAGTCTACTAGCAATAAGTTGAATTTCATTATAAAGGTAACTACATAATGCAGTGAATTCTTATTGTTAAATACCTGACTCTTCCCCATCACGTATGCATTACCTACTAAATTGTTTGCTAACTGCTTACAACTCATTTGGGCAAGTGCAGATGGCTCTATATAGTCTGTTTTTTGGGTATATGTTTCTGCTGTAGTGGAGCTACTCAGCCTCTCAAGCCCATTTCCCACCTAGGTATCAAAATTAAATAGGTGATTCATGCTGCAAAAATGAGAAATAACAAGCTATCAAAGAGGGAAAGTACTGCTGCAGCATCACAAACTTGCATGTTCAAAACACTGCATCATAAGGTACAAGGGTATTGCAAAGAAACAGGGATACTCTTCAATATAATGCCACCTGACCAGCTAAATGTGAAAGGTTCTCAGGAAATCTTAGCTTTATGAAAGGTACATATGCTTTTGCTTTGATGCATGAAGATTCATGGTCACGATGGTGCTTGTTTGATTGGAAAATATTTCAAGAACTTTCCATGATATTCACAGAACGGTCAGATTATATTTCAGCAGCTGTAGCCTGAATCCATCAGTGATATTATGAATAAAAATCAAACTTTCAAACATCTTGTGAAATTGTTCTGGAAACTGATTTGTCACCCTGTGCCCCTTGATGGAGATTAGCAGGTGCCAATTATTAGTGAATATTAATTTCTGGTGTTCAGATTTTTCTTCATTTCCCCTTTGTTTTGTTTTCATGGTTACCTTGTACTGATTTAGTGTTTCACAAAAAATGTGCTGTCAGCTTACATTAAAATCAATCCAGTCTTAAAAGGCAACATCCTTGTAAATCATACCAGCCCAAAAAGTGGGATAAATCAAATTTACTTAGAATCAACTAACTCATCATATCATAATGTCAGGTCTTATCAAAGCCGAGTGGAGTAGAAGTTAGGAGTTAAAAGGCGTTTTTTTTTTAAAAAAAGTGAGGTGGTCTCAACCTAAAAGGGTTTCAGGATGGGGCATCCAGAAACAGAATTATGTTTGCCTATCAATGAAGTTTATCATATACTGCAAAAAAATATTGACCATACCAAGCTGATTTTCCTTCATAGGATGAAACTGAGTCACTTAAAATGCTAGGCTTAATACGTGTAAAAGACACTGAAATTTGGAGTGGACTGAGGTTCACCCTTGGTAGCAAGAGAATTGGGAAAATGTAATGGATTGTGTTAATAGCAGTGTTGTGGTAGCCATGGTAATATAAAATATTAGTGAGGTGCTACAGGGAGAGGTTATGCCTTCTATTAGACCAGTGGATAAGAGCTTAAAAAAATAAGAGGGGAGGGGGAAACCTGCAAGGTTTGGTAGTCCTAAATGTTTCCTTAGATCTGGAATAAGATTAGAAGAATAGCATTTTATTGGATCAGATATGCCCTCAGCCATGTTACAACTACTCTAGTTTCATATATATTAAGCAATTGGGAAGAAAAAATGATGTGGAGAAAAAGTGAGGGGGAAATGAGATGAAAAAGAAGGGAAGAAGGAAGTGTGGAGGAGAAAGGAATGTAGATATGAGGATGACAGATGGTAGGAATAAGACAAGTTCTACAGCTGAGGTTATGTCATTTCAGTCATTAAGAAATATAATTTGCTTTTATTCTTTAGTCAGTCTTTTTCTGAGGAAGTACCTGGAACCAGAGTCTCTTGAGGTTATCCTGGTTTAAAAAAGAAGTTGTGACTGTTGAAATAAATGAATTTTAAAAGCTTGGCAAAACTCTTGGTTACAGTCTGCAATGGTGAGAACAGTATGGTTGTTACCTGCCCTCTATCAGGATGTGCAGAAAAACTTCAGAAGTCCCATCTCCATCCTTTATAGAGCACCTAAGTTGTCCAAGGGCTCTGCAAGTTTCAGGATGTGGGATTTCCTTCCTACAGCTTTCTCAGTCCTTGCAGCTGTGTCTCAGGGTCATGCCTAAGCTCCTACACCCGTTTTTGTTGTGTTTGTTTGATTTTGTGGCTCTACTGCTGTGAAATGGAAATGCATTGCACTAATTGGCATGATTACCTCGAAGTTATCTAAATTTGGTGTCCCAAATAATAGGAGCTGGATTTGGAACATCTTTACAAAGTGCATTGTCAGTGCAATATGTATCCACAGTAGTATTAATGAGCCCATGGCTCATTATTAAGTAACATACAATCTATTGTGAAACTGTTTATTGTTTTTGATCAGTTTTGGTAGCAAGTAACTTCCGTCTGCAGCACAGTATTTTCTTGCTATGGACTCTTCAAATGCGGTTTTAGTGCTTTGAATCTATCTTTAAAGTATTGTGAGATGCAGTGTGAGCAAACAGTTTGTCAACAAAGTCTTAAAGTGTTCTATCCGTAAAAGACGTTATCTGGTAACATTTTCCTGTTTGCTGTAAAGCCCAAAGACTCATGAAGTTCTATGACTGATGGCATATAACACTTTTTAAAAAAATAATTCTTAGGCTATTTTAAAGAAGTAAAGACGAATTTTCGTGAGACCTATGCCTTTATGGAGTCATAAAACCTTCTGAAATTTCCATCTTTATCCCACTTAGCAGGGAATTTAGAGTTTTCAGTGTCCTTTGACCATATTTAAGTAAAGGCTGGAAATAAATTACTTTGAAATGGGGTTTTCAGGTTTAAGGATTGTTCAGTTGATGTTAATTTGGATTACTTACCCTGATAGCAGAAATGTAAACCAGGCAAAATAGATCTCTAGTTCCTCTTTGCTGTGATTGCTGATGATCTTCATTCTCTAGTAAGGTGTTCAGCAGGCAATTGTATGTTAGTAGCTTTTAGAACAATCTCAGTATTAATAGTTAGGTATTTGAAGCCAAATTTGCCAAACTTGCCAAACACAGTACGCACTGAGCTCCAGCTCGTCAATCCGTTAGAAAGTATTCTCAGTAGTCTTAAGGCAGATTTTCTAATAAAGCTGTTGCTGTGTTGTGCTACGGTGGTGTCTCTTCTCATACTTAAATCTGTATGTCTCTAGCAAAGAGAACAAAGTATTTGCATCTTACACACAAAAGAAATGCTTACAAGGTCACAGTGACATTTCCACTTCTTTATTCTGAAGAACAGTATTACAGGGAGCATGGTGTGCTTTAAATAACTTGCTTGTTATTGGGGAGGTACACTTACAGAGAAGGATGAAAATATATCAAGGAATTTATGGCACATCTGCCTAAACTACTGTCCCACTAAGACAGAAGTCATGAACAATTTCCGCAAGTGCAATTTCAGTGACTGGTTTTGTAGGGCTGATTAGTGATGTATATATGTCCTCAGTTGAGTATGTGATTGCATGCGCAAAATACTGACACTTCTGAAGACCGCTAGGAAGGTGCATGTGTGATACGCTCTAAAATGACATATGCATTCTCTAATCGATATCGTTATTGTAAGTTAAAGGGTTTTGGAAATGCTTTTATATTACTGAAGGAAAAGTATCAGAAGCACACAGATTATTGAAAAGGGTAGCAACGTATTTTACAATTCAGAACGAGGTGTCTGTGAAAAGACAATATGTAAACACTTTCTGTGGCAAACCTTTTACTCATTTGCCATACTTTCTGCTGATCTTTCTACAGGTTGAAGTAGCTATCCTTGAAAGAGTTGCAGAAAAGCTTTTCTTACTTCACACAGTGAACTTTTTGATGTTTTATGTGACTGCCTCTGTGTGAAATTGAGCATATGTATATACCTTTATGTTCATACAGAACCCAGCCTTTCCCCATTTAAAGGAAGTGGCAAAACATGCTTTGACTTCAGTGGACTAGTTTGCAGCTTGGAAGTGCCTCTTTTTCTAGAACCCTGTTATATGTCCTTTTATCTGTCACTTGGAGTTAAAGATAAAACTATTCTCTATGCTGATTGTAAAGGATGTATGTACTTGAACCATTATTTTCTAAATTCCTGAGGTAATCTGTAGAAATGCTAGTAGTTCAGACAGTATTGTTTTTGTTGCGGTACCATACTTTGAGTGTTAGGATGTTGTTGCTTGTTCATTGTTTTTATGCATTAATCAATCTTTGATAGTCATTTTCCTCCAAGTGCAATTATAAAAAAAATTTTCTTGGAGAATTCATTTTAATTGCATTTACCCATAACACTTTTAATCATAAACAGTAAAGATGAAAATACCAGAACTTGGCTATTTTATGCAAGTCATGATGACTTTGGAGTCTGTATTTAGTGTGGGTTTGGGCTAAGCGTAGAGGCTGCAGAACTAGATCCTAAATTTGTGAGTGCAATTAGGAACTAATTGGATTTTTTTAAAAATAATTACTCAAATAATGACTGTGCACCTTCTGTCCAACCTGCTAGTTTATTTAACAAGCTACTGTTTTTCCCTTTAATTCTATCTGTTGAAAAGATTCAAGTATTTAAGTGCAGTTGCATTCTGGTTAGCTCTTCAGTTTTCTGCCATAATGCCGAAAATTCCCAAGATGCATCAAACTTCCGCTTTATCAGCTACATAAAAAGCAAGAGTCTGCATTAGGAAATAACCAGAAATGTGGCTCATTACTCTTAAACTAGCTGCCTGATGTGGCCCTGATTCCCCTGAGATCAGTGCCTTTGCTTCGAGCGTTAGAGGACGCTCTGAGCCGTGCACAATGTGGGGATGTCTGCTTTGTGTGGATGCAGGGGTATGTGCTAGCAGGATTGGACCGCAGTAGTGGAATTGCAATGAAACTCTGTCACTGTCTTTTAATTAGATTTAATGGGAACTGGAAAGGATCATTAGGGAGATAAACACATGCTTTTGCCAGTAATACGTTCACTATATTATTAATCTGATTTAGTTTGTAGAAGGCTGATAGCAGGAAACAGATCTTTCTATGTACCTGGAAAGTGTTGTATGGTTCTATTGTATTTTATTATGATATATGTCATTGCTTCCCAAGTAGTGTGTAAACAGAGCCGAATTCCAGCTGCATGTATCTTGCTTGTGAACACTAGCAATCTGGGAATAGAATCTGACACTGGAAAGAAGACTGTCTCTCTTTAGCAACCGCTGTTTTATTGATCACTTCATAATAAATTGCATTTTTAATAACAAAGCATTGCAGTGTGTAAGTGTATTAAGTATAGGGTTTTTTAAAGATGATGTAATGCTGGTTTTCAAGTGAGGTACCTTCTGAGACTAGACTTCTGTTTGGTTAGAAATGCAGCATAATTTTCAATGGTAGAGAAATAGTGATTCATATATGACAAGTTTTAGACAGGGTACAACGTATCATGAAATGCCTTGGTAATGCTGGCCAGGTGCTCCTGAATTTCTTGCACATGCTGCTTCCCCTTGAGTCACTTGGCCTTCCAGAAGAGGTACGCTGTTGAAACGCAGCTGCACTTCAGAAATAAGAATGTACATATTCCTTTTTGTTAAGATCAAGGTATCTTCGACTATGTATTGCCTTATCAAGAGTATGTCCCTTGGTAGCCTTTGTACATGACACTGTATATTATGACTTCTGCTTCAAGCATAATAGGATAAGTACTATAGAGAGATGTCTTAAATTTTAAAAGAATATGTATAATTCCTCAGAATTTTACCACCACTGAGGTTTTTAGTGAAGCTTATGAACTGCTGTTAAATATTCCCTCCCTGCCCCCCACCAAAATGAACAAAAACTTGGAGAGTTAGAGAGTGTAGTTTTGCTTCTGTGAATAGTCTTAAGATGATGTATCCTGAGGTGGGAATAGAACATGTGCAAGACAACTGATGCAACTGTTCTCAAGTGCAGTATTTCTTTCACATGAGGAGTTTTGTCAGGGAGAAACACTGTTCTGTTCTCACACACACACACACCCCATGCTGTAACAGAACAAAAATATGCCCCTATATTTTTTTGTATAAGACATGATATTAACTTACCAATCTGCAAACTAGCAGAACCACTTTTCTATCAACAGTTTTTAGAAGACAGCATTGTTTTTTTTTTTTTTGTCAGGTAGTTTGGGCAGCTAGTTTTTCCATTCTCAGAGGCTGTAATATGATGGAAAGTGCTCGGATTTCCATCCATCGTTCTCTTAATGTACAAGCAAAGTATTTTTCCTAAAACATAGTTCTTCAGAATAATTTTTAGGCACTGGAAGTACCAAAAAGCTAGTGTTTCTGATATATCCTTGTTTAAATGTGCCTTTTTGGAGGAATGCTGTATTAACATAAGCTTTTTTACATGTATTTTCACGATGGTGCAACGTTACAAGAAGCTCTTGGAAAAAGCCTAGTAATTTTTTTTAGATTAGAGATAAATTTCTCAAACACCTGCATCTTTTTATTGCAAGTACTATGAAGATAGCACTGTAAGTTCATGACTAGTTGGATGTTCTTTTGCATATGCAAACACACACCGATTTACCTCAAGTATACTGATAGATGTATAAAACAGTGCTTATGAAATGGAAGGCGTGTCATTGGCCAATTAAACTTTCTGCTCTGGAAAAGAATAGTTTTTTGATTAATGTCCTGGCAGTCCGTTAAATGGATTATGGGTCTGAATCGGCATCACTGAAATCAGTAGATGCGCCTATAGGGTCAGACTGCAGAACTGCAAAGGAGTTTTGGATCACTTTACTGAAATATTACAGGAAAATCGTAATTAAATTAACTGTCTTATTGTCTGTTTTGCTTTATGCCTTTTATGTAAGGAATTAATATTCTTTGGAATAACTCTCTTCTGAAGTTTGATTCAATTTTGTCTGGGTTCCTTATATTGAACCCACTTTTAAATTCCTCACATCTCCTTTTAAAAGCAGATATCAAAATCATGATCACTTTTTATTTCTCAGTTTATAATAATCTTCTAGAAAGTGAATGATTATGTGACTTATTTTTAATAAAGATTTGGATAATTCGACTAGATATTTCTTGACATCTTAATATTGGCACAACACCTACTTCAATAGTACTGAGAATTTCTCATTTGAAAAAATAGTTTTGTAAAGAGATCATTTTCTCGTGGGGTCAGAAAAACCCTTAGCACAGAGTTGCCTGGAATTTTGTATATATGGTCTGCTACTTGTAACTTTTTCAGGTTATAGTTAAACCCAGTTCTGTGTAATAAAGACGACATTACTAGTTTTCTAGATGAAACACTGAGCTTTCCAGCAAAGATGGCCAGTTACTGCTCCATATCGCTCATTTAAAGTGGTTAAAATATGATATGTTAAAAGAAATTGAGAACACAGTACCCGTTGAATTAGAATAAATGAAATGGAATGGCAGGAATGTTTTACCCTAATACCCTAATTAAAAGTGTGGATCATTCTACTTCTGACTGGCTATGTGGGTTAAGTAAAAATAATGAAAATCACACTTGGATCAATGAAGAGTGATTGCTCTGACCTTAAATCATGAACATATTTTTGTACCCAGTGCGCTAATAGACTGACCCAAAACTCTCAGAAAAGCATGAGAAAATTGTCTTTCAGTGGATTTTGGGCGAGTTCCTAAATGTCAATCTGAAAGCGATGTTTGTATGGTACTTTCTCATTCAACAGATCAGTTCCCTGTGAATATTTGTAGTTGTATCCAGTGAGTAGCATGTTTGACTTTGGCAGCACACTCACCACCTGCCTCCTTTTTGGCTAACCTATGTGGCAAGTGTTGAGTCAGGCTGCAGGATTGTCTTGAGACCTGTGTTCAAATGACCTGTGTTTCCAGCAGTACCCTGCCATATGAATTTTGCACGCTTGGGTCTGCTTGGTTTAAAGGTGAAAGTAAGATGATTTTTTTTTATATTTCTGCCACTCATCCAATAATAACATAGCTCTGAGAAGAGAGAACCTTATTTCCTCCTCATGCTTACATATGGAGTTTTTAAAATTCATGAATGTATACTTATAAACTGTTTTACCTTCTAATTTAGGTTTTTATCATATCTATTCAAATTTTTGAGGGTTCCTTAGGACTAGCAGAAGCAGGAATACAATGGCAGTGGGATTTCATTAAAATATAACTAGGGCCAGTGTCAAGCCTGCAGATTCTCCAGTGCTGATACTGATGTGCCATCCGGAAGGAAACTTGTTTGACTTCCAAATTTCTCCATGAGTGTGGAGATGGCAAAATAACAAACACAGCTGTATAAACAGCAGCTATAATCTAGAAACTACTGGAATTTACTAAATTAGATTATTTAAAATGTGTCCCCCCCTCTCCTTTTTCAGAGCAGGACTGTCTTTGTTGAAGTGTCTTTGTTTCTGAGTTTTATCAGATTACCTGTAAGCTGTATGTAAAGAACATGTATGAAGGAAGTTTAATGACACTTTTTGGTGTCAGACCATATAACTTTAAGCTTATTAAAGAAAATTGTAGATTTTTTTTAGCTTAGTGGGGGAAAAGGGTCAAAGTAAATACTAGATAAATCACTAGGTACAATCAAGAAATGTATCTGAAGATGCATGATCTCATATTGTCAAAAATACTTGTTTTAACAAGATTACTCTGTAATCATATAGAGGTTGTTTTTTGAGGGACGTTTGTGGGTAGTAGGAGTTAAGAATTAGGAGGATGGAAAGGCTGGAAAAATGAATTTATTCTTCCTGGGTCCCACATGCTAAGCTAAGTGGTTTATTTTTTATTTAGATCACAGAAAGAGTGGTAAACAGCAAATGGTTTCTTCATAGTAATGTCTTATAATTGTAGTAGTCTTAGGAGGAACACTTAAAACTAAGATATTAAAACGTATACAAGGGAGATGAAGCAAGACTACAAAAGAGTGAAAACTAAGGCACTGTTCCGTGCCTGCAGCTTGTCAGATGGAATTACTTTTAAGCTTTTGATAAAACAAAGTTAGGCTACATTGAAGCAAGAAGTTATTTTGCAGACACAATGTTTCAGAGGCTACCTCTGAACTGCAGCAGTTAAACAGTATAGGGCTGCTGTAAGCCACTTTTACTGGAACATATTGCACGTATATAGAAGTGTGTATAAAACCTTGACTGTGTAGGGAGAGCCTTGAAAGAAGCTACAGTGAAGTACAACAGAGCTAGGAGTGCTGAGGGGTTTTGAACAGGCATAATCTTACACCCTAACCCAAATGGCCCATTATCACATTTCTCAAAATCGGAGCGAGCTCTTCAGGTCAGCATGTGTGTACAGACCAATCTGAATAGATTCCTTCTGTTAAACTTGCTAAGTTGCATTTCTTTCTCTGGGTTTAGAATAGCTATGACTTAAAACAAAGCTGACAGTACACAATATTACCCATTTACTCTCCAGATTATACTCCTCTGGAGAGTTGGTGTCAGCTAATCCGCCACCTCTACATTTTTCAGAGACCTGTTAACTGCTTACCCAGTAATATCACAGGAGAGTGTAAAATCTAGGTTTATATCATTTTTTTCCCCCCTAAATTTTCAGGTACGAATGTCTGGATCTCCAGCCTTTGCAATTTACTTTGTCGTATGAGTAGTTGCCTTTCTGTGCGGAAATTCTGTCTGTCAGTACCTAACTCTAACTGCTCTTAGGGCAGTAAGAAGAGTTTGAAGCAGATGATTGCCAACAGATGATGACGAAATTCTGAAATACTGTTAAAATACAAACCGTGAAGCTCAGTGTTTAAAGGATATTCAAGCATATAAAGCCGGCTTATGCTTTGCCATTACCACACTTGTTGTAGAATGTTCTAGATATAATTCATACGTCTTTGTTTCTAGTGGTATGATAGCAAATAGTTTCCTCTGAGGAAAAATCCAGAATGCTGCTAACCATTATCAGTTTTCAATACTGAGTAAAGCGGTATGAATGATGTTATGATTTTATCAGTTAGAATTGGTAAATGGTCTTCAATAAAACCACTGGTTTATGTTAACTGGTGGCCTGGCTCCTCAACTGTATCATAATCTTTCAGACATTCCTTGCAAAACATTGTAATACAACTAAATTTACAGTGATTGCTGTTCTTATTTTGTTGTTGATGTTACTGACTAGTTGACTCTCTATTTTAGTTATTTGCTTCTCATTTCACAGTGCAGAAAGAGATCTCGGTTTTTCTATCAAATTTACGAAATCTCATGCCTGGGAAAAAATCTCTTATGACTTCAGGTGACCAGGTGCTACAGAGCTTATTGGAGAATAGCAGCTTTTGATGATACAAGTTCCTATTGAACGTTGCTTTCATTTGGAACCGCAGCCTCAGGGAAACAAAAACACAGAGTAGAAGTGGATAATGGAAACAAAGAGAGGCTAGAAGGGTTACTGGTTAAATTACAGGATTATTATATGTGGTGAGAGGAAGAAAGGCCATATCCAGTGCAGAAAACACCACAGCTTTTACCAGTGGCTTCCACAGTGCTTCTGAACAAAAAATGATTTGCATTTCTGAATAGTCTAGGAGATAAGTGGCAATGTTTGGCATGCGCAAAGTTGTTTGTATCTTTTATTTTCTTGTATAAACCATGGGGAAATCAAACTTTCAACTTTCCTTCCTGAAAATACAGGATAGCCTCCTTGAAGGAGCTGCTTTTGGAACTGAATATATTGGTGAAGAATTCATGGGTGATCCATATCTAATTTTTATGGAAATGAATGGGTAACGTGCTGTGAGACTTTAGATCTGTGTGAATATATTTTACATTCACCTGGCTTACTCTAAACTTAATATTTAGTGACTGATAAACAAATGAAAGTTTAAAGCAACTCATCCTTATAGAAGCTGCTACCACTGTGAGGAGAAAAATGTCAGCAGTAGTGTAGTGATATTTTAATAACACAAAGTAATCTTCCTCTACTCCAGTAATAAAGTTACATGGACTACAGTTTGCTTTCTGGTCAGCATCTTTCTATTGACAGCTTTCTGTCAAAAAGGTGAAGCAAAGAATGAAACCTAACTCTGCTTTCTCTTATTTTAAATGTATTCTGCAAAGCTTTTGTGAAATATAAAGCATATGGACTTTGCAGATACTGTTTGCATTTGGGACTCAAGGGAAAATTTGTGAACTTTGTGCTGTGGAAATCACTGCCTCTTAAAGCAGCTGGTTGTATTTAAAACAGGCACATCTCTAAAACTAGTGTATTCTGTAGTGTAGTCTAATCTTTAGGACTTAGAGTTGTAATTATTGGTATAAACTGAATTTTCAAATTTTCCAGTTCAAAAAGACTTACCAAATGTTTTCTGAAAGTTTTTAATAGTTTTAAAACAAGCAGGCCAAAAAATACCTTATTAAACTAAGTTAGAGAAGTTTGAGTAGTTTCAGCCCACAATGGCAATAATATTGTCCAAAAACTCATTGTTTATTAATGTCAGTTGTCTTAATTCTTGTGATAATTTGAACATTGATTTCTAATTGAAAGAAATAGAAATGAAGGAGACATATTCTCAGGTGTCAGTCTTAGCCACGAGACATCCACAGGGATATCCTTCAAAAGCAATAAGCAAGAAGTAGGCACATGAATTTCATTAGCCAGTAATAATATGCGTACCCATACTTCCACAAACCACCATTTTCTGCTAGACCAGTGGGCTCATATAACTTGTGAGGTTAGGCCTTCTGCCTCATCTTCACAGACCTCTATGCTGAAATGACTGGGGTGAGTTTTTGCAGAACTCCCAATATCTGCTAAGTGAAATAGGATTTTTAAAGTAAAATCCATGAAGAGTTTGGACTAGGTAGAGTGCTATAGAAAATATCTAAATTCAGCTTCAGCTCTGCATGCACACTGCTGGTTGACCTGGAGCAGGGAGCCTGCAGAGGGAATGCTTGCAGGCATGTGCTTAGAGCTTATTGCATGAGTAAATCTGTCATCTTGATCATGGATGGGATTTATTGACTCAGTTTGCATTAAAATGCTTACTCATTAAGGGTGGGGGTGGGGTGAAATATGCTGCAGAATCAGCAACTGTTAGTAGGACACATGTTGCTTCAGGAAGCATTTGTGGCTTTCAAGATACTGATAGCAGAAGGGTTACAGAGTGGGAAAGGTCAGACCTTCTTTCCTCTCTGGTGGAAGGGATATTATCTCCTCTCTGAAGAGGTGCAGGGGAGGACGAGACTCAAAAGCAAGCATGCATGGCAGACTTTGTGCCAGATCAAGACAACCCCGTATCCCTTAGTGATCCAGAACAACTGACAGGATGGGTAGCATTGATATTTTAGTATTTAGGTGGTATTGGTGCCCAGTGATGTGAGTAAACTTTCTTGGAGCAATGTATATGCTGATGTATATGCTGATTTAAGATATGACTTATCACAATCTCCAGCAAAACCAAGAAAAGCATGAGAAAATGTCATCTTGTTGCTTTCGATCACTTTGAAAAGACAAAATTTGAGAAATATAAGTAAAAATCTATGAAATAGACCGACCAAGCATTAGGGATATTTTAGCCCTGGGACTTGGAGTACAGTACTGCCTCTCGGCTGAAGAGGACTGGGCTGCAAGAGCTGGCTGAGAAAAGAGGTGGAAGGAGCAGTATGGCAAGGCCCAGCAGCAAATGCAGGGGGGAAAAAAAGGCCTCTTGTCTCGAGGAGCCTCTTGGGGGACAGGCTTTGCTTTTGTTCTGGCTTTAATGAATACAGCTGCACCTGAGAGGAAAAACCTGAACAGACCTTGAGTGTGTCCAAAAAACTCTGAGATTCCAGGTGGAAGATATGGGAAGGTGCAGGGATGGTGAGACGAGCTGAGCTGTGCTGCTGTTAATAGCCTAAGGAAGAGGGAACCTGTAACTCGGAAAGGGCAAAGTTACTGCCAAAGAAAGAAATGCAAAGGGATTTGCTTCCCTGAGCATTTGCTGGTGGTCTTACATAGAGTGAAAGGAAAGGCTCAATCAATTTTGCTCTTATTAAATTGCCATGGCTAATACATTCTGCTAAAATGTGCTCTTCATGCTGTTTTAAAAAAAAAAAAAAAAGGTTAGGAATCCACTGACAATAAATGAAGATTTATTGTTGTAGAGTCATTGGGGCACCTAATACAGGATTGGAATTCTAACTGTAATTTGTGAAAGGGGGGAAAAAAAATGTCCTGGTGCCTTTTAATTAACTATCTGGCCAATAATTCTCTTTTTATTGAAAGATCTTAGTTGCATCTGGCTTCAAGTACACTCTTGTACAGCTGTGCCAGAAGTCAGCACCTAAACACATTAAAATCCAGAAAGCGTTATAGCATTCCATGCACACAAGATAAAAGCACACCTTGAACTGCAGAGATAGTTTAACAATTTCTCCCTTTCTAATAAAGAGCAAACCAGAATATAGTCATTACCTATTTAATTAAAAAGTGATTAGAAGAAAATTAATATTGTCATAATCATGGTAAGTGTGTGGGGGGGACAATTAAGCAATCTGGGCAAATCTGAGCAGTATTTTCTTTTTAATTTGTAAGCTCGTTTAGTTGAATATATTCACCTTTCAGATTCTTTGAACTGAGTTTTCCATTTACCCATGAACTTTATCCCTTTAAGTGTAGTTTTTTTAGCTATGAGTAATGTGGATTTTGAGGGAGGATTTATTAAGTTACCTTCCTCTGCCTGGCTTACAGAAAACATGCACTATTAGCTTGTTTTATTAAGATGGGCTATCCTCTATTCTTGTAATTTGTTGTTTTCTAATAGACATTTTGCAGTTCAAGTCTTTCAGATGCAACTTGACTGTTTATATTGCTACCATATTAAGACGTACTGGAAGCTAGATGTAAATAACCTATTTCATGCAAGTGACATTGCTTAGACATTTTCATTACTCCTTGTATTGTTATTTGAAGTGATACAGCAAACTTTGATCAAAATTTCTTCTGAATTTTTGAAACAAATTTGTGAATTATTCAATGCCTTACAAGACTTTTATGGGGAAAAAATACAGTGTATTTTGGGTTTCTTGGAGAGCTGATTTAAATGAACTTTCATATACCTTTTCCAAGTAGGCTTGAATGAGAATGTCCTAACTCAATCTGAGGTGCCTGTGAAACTTGCAAAGAAACTTCCAGTTGATTTCTAGTGATGGCCCCTCTTCTGATTCCTGCCATGGGCTTAGCACTGCCTTTCTGAAATGCACCCTGTCTCTGTGCATGAGTGCCTGCCCACAGGCTTGGACACTGCTTCAGCTCCTCTGGCCCCTGTGGAGACTGCCCCCTGCCTTGAGCCACTCCTAACTGGGAAGAAGGTCTGGATTTGTCACTCAAGTTGAAAATCTTGATGCCAACAGTTTGGGTTTTAGCATATAATGCTCTAGACCAGATGATCATATAGACGTAGAATATGCGAAGCGAAGCTCTCAAGATCTACTGAGGAGGGAAAAGTAAAACCCTCCTGGTAGCACATTAATGAGAAGTGGAGTGGTTAATGTTTTTGTCAGAGGCTGAGTTCAGAAGAGTTTAGAAGACAGCTAAAAGAAATCAATCTAAAACTATTGAATTAATTTGATTAAATCTTTAGCAACTGTTAGAGCCATTTCAGCCACTCTGGTCAGGTTTCCATCTGTTGTTCTGAAGTTGAAAGGTTAATGACTCATTTACTAAGCTATGCAGTCGTCTTTCATTTTTTCATTTATGACCATCTATTACTTCAAAAACTGAAAGGCACTTCCAAAATATATTGTACTCATGCATTATTGTTGTCAATTAAATTTATTAAATCGTAGATCCTTACAAGTGAAATTCAAATATGCATTAATATATTTGAGTCACTGAGTAACTGTTCCATTACAAAAATGGCGGATCTAGTATTGGAGCAGCAGCAGCCTCCAGCTAATATTGAAACTCAGCAGATGTTTCTTTCTCAGGATCCAAACGTTCATCTGAATATCCATGTTGTGGAATGTCTTGGGGAGGGATAGGAATGGAAGAATCTTAAAAGTGGCAAAGCAGGAGAGAAAAATGCAGATGAACAGAAATCACACAAACGCTGATGAGGTTCTATGTGAAAGATGGCTAGAGAATAGCTTTGTTGGGATGAAGGCCTCAAGAACAGGCACTGCAGTGATGTGAGGAGGTGAAGCTGAAGTGGGATAAGCCCTGTAATAATGAGGACAGGAAGCTTTGCCCTTGGTTAGGGGGAATGGGGCAGAACAATGGAGGGTGAATGTGACAAGGAAGACAAGTGACAAGAAAAATGTCACAGCAGCCATATTTGCAGAAGATTGTGAGAGTTACTGGGCGGGTACTCCAGCGTGGGAGTTGGAGAAAATTAGGGTGAGCAAGATATGCCTTGTATATAAGGACAATCAAAGGTGAGAGAAGAGGCACATTTTAAGCTCTGGTTAGAGGGGTGATGAGGAAAGAAGGGTCAATGATAACTTGCAAGTCATGGGCCTAAAAGACTAAAATATGAGTAGTGATTTCAGGGAATGGAAGATGAGGGCAAAAGCCAAATTTTTTGCAGCCATTTGATACAGCATTTATGTTCGTGCTCCATTGTGAATTCCTTAAATTAGCAATTTCACTTTTCTGCAAGTCTAGTGTACTTTGACTCTTAACTGAATTAAGTCCCATTATAAATGACATCTTTCCAACGTTCGGAATACAGGTTAGCCCTCCCAAGAGGGGCGCTTTAATGAGGTTGTTGCTATGACAACTTAGCTTCAGATGGCACACGTGCCATTTTTAAATGCACTGTTTCCTCAAATATTACTGTAACTTCTTTGAGCAGATTTTAAAACTTTCCTTTTTAGTGGATACAGCATATGACATCCCTTTTCTCCCAATAATGCGGCTGAGACTTTGACAGTCCTTACAATTTTTCTTACATTTCTGAAATGTTAATAGTAATTCGTAGTTTGACAACTAAAGAAATAACTCTATGGTAACCTCAAAGGATATGCTTAGGACTAAGTCAACAGATTTACGGAAGGAACAGGAACGTATACAGTGAAAACGCGTTGGGTCTGTCTTTCTCAAGTTCACATCAGAGAACTCTTCATGGATAGAAGTTAGTATGTACTTGGCTAGCTGATATGGATACAAGTTTTCCCATTACTATACAGCCATGTAAGTGAGTTTAACAATTTGCTGCTTTAGAGGAGCAGTCTGTGGTTTCTAACTGTGCTGTTGACCTTCTTGCTATTTCCCGAAGACATTAAATTTAGCTGTTACGCTTATTTTAGGAAGATTTTCAGTGCAAGTCTGAAAAAGGTGAATAAAGAGGTAAAATCTCAGTACAGAACTCAGCAGCCAGGTGCTGATGTGGAAAGCTACTTTTTGTTGGCTCATTCTATCTGGAGCAATGAAAAGCACTTTCTGCCCTCCAGAGGAACAGGACTGTGCTCTGGGGATGAGAATACAGCTCCCTGCGCCAGTTGTGCAGGAAGCCTGGGGAAGCACTGAGGTTAGACTCACCTTACCAGAGTTGCCTGTGCTGGTCGGGTTGCTGCACTATTAAGTGGTGAAATGTCATTTTTAGACTCAGCTGACCTGCTCTGAAATATTTCTGCTACTTCAGTCTTTTTCTGCTGCCTTATAATAATGAAAAGTAACACAAGTTTCTGTCACCTCTTCCTTCTAAGCTTTGAAAGTGAAATTTCAAGTGCATGAAAGTATAAGATAACACTTACAGAAAGGAACCGCAGTTAAATCTCACATGGCATGTAAAAATATTGTCTTAAACATTGGCCTGGAGTACACTACCTCTGTTTAGGTTGAAAAGTCTTGTTTGGGTTGCATGTGTGTTCACTTTTTTCTGCTTAGTTGTTAATTATTGCAGTTACTTCTCTTCTGGCATGTGGATAGAGCTGCTGGTGAATAACTCTACCACCTGGCTGACTGTTGGAAACAAACTGTTTAGTGCTACTGATCTCGGTGAAGTTAAAACGAGGGAGGTACTGAGGAATGATGAATTCTGTTATCTGTTTTTTCAACCCCAGAAACTTTTTTTTGAACTGAAGTTAATTAGTTTAGAAGAATTTGGTTTGCTCCTTTACGAGCAGTGCACTTTAAAAACTTGGATTTATATTTTTTATTAAAAGATAAAATACATTGATACTAAGGGGGGGCAAAAAAGGCAGGCTATATAAATCACTACTTCATTGGAGGCTAATAAATAGCACAATAAGTACAAGTGTACTAAATCTTTATAAATGCAAAATCATTCAGCTGTATCCAGATTGGCTCAAAAGGTGATGATGATGAGAATATTTGAGGTTTTTTGCAGGTTCTGATAATACTGTTTGTCATAAGTGTGCTCATCCTAGTTTCATTCTTTCTGTGACTGGACTGAAAGCAGCATTTCTGGATTATTTTCATGTCAGGTAAATAACAGATAGTGTGTGAACCTTTTCCCAATTCTGTTTGATATGTTTGGCCATTAATGCCATTTATACTCTGATCATAGATTTCTTGCTTTGGAAAGAAGGTGAGATGGAGATTAGCAGCTATGTTCCCCTCCCCTTCCCCCCACCCCAAACACTATGTGTTGGAAAAGTGAGAGCAGATGCAGAATGAAAGGCGCATGGTACTGATACTGGATTCTCAGTACAAAGATAGATAGCTGTGTGGTTTTTGTTCTTGTATCAATTCTTATAGCAGAAAGTGTGAATGGAACAAGAAGTACAGAAATCTCAATGTTGTTGCTAATACAATTTACATCTAGAACAGTATGTCCTCACCATTATGCTGTGCTTAAACATAGCAAAACTAAGCTAGTCTATAGGCAGAACTTCTTGAACTGCCCACACTAAATGAACATGTAACACTCAATGGTAACTATCAATAACTCAAAAATTGTTCATGTAGTTGTTTAGTAGTGATCTCCATGTGTAATAATATCAAAGTCCTAAATCACATCATTTTATTTGTTAGACCAGAAAATGACTTGTATTTAACAGAAATAAGTTTGTGTGTGCTTACATATATATGAAAAGTTTTAAATTGAACAGTTCCAGACATAATTTTCCTAATATTGGTTAATTCTCCTTTAGTTAGTGTTAATTGCTAATCCAGATAGTATGCATACAAAAATCAATGTACATTAAACTTTATTTATGCAAGGAGAAAAGTGCAATTATATGGCAATATGCTCTTCATAATTGCTAAGCGGCTATCTTTTATCTATGATAGCCAACTGAAAGCATATTGTTGATCTGTTGTATAAGTTTTTTTCTGGAAAAAGTTAATTTTGTTCTAATGAAAAATTCCTAGTAGGAAGTTCTTAAAGTAGGGAAACTTTTTAAGGATGTTTTTGCACAGAATGAGTTTATTCCAGTGCTACAGTTGTACTTGCCTCTTAACAGTTACTAGTCTAGAGAAATCATGCCTCTTGCATCATCCAGGACAAAACTCCCTCTGTATCTGAGCAATGTATTTCAGAAGTCAGATACAATCTTATTTTCCAGCCAAGGGTTACAGAAGGTAAAGTTAGCTAGATGAAAGTTCTGCTTGTCATGTTAAAAGTGCATTAAGGTTACTAACTCACTTTGGAGAGCTGCAGTGGGGAAGAATCGCATTTGTTTTCTGTCATTGAGATACATTCTGTGTGCAACTCTGTTTACTGGTTTTATATTACTTGATGATAAAGAGTTAAGCAAGTGTAGTTATATGGGTGGTACAGTACTTTACACTTATTAAGTAATAATGATTTATGTGTATAACTTTGAACTGATAATCATGTAACTGTTGCCGGTAAGTCTTTTGGGGGAACTTTTGAATCGAACTGTTTTATTAACAGAAAATAAATACAATGCTACTGACTGATAATTTATGTTAATCATGTAGAATATTAAGAAATACTTAATTGCTGAATGGCATGTACTTTGTACCCCTGAAATTGGTTCACTCTGCTCTCATGGCTTTAGATTTTTTTTTTAAATCTATCATTAATGGAATTATCAAAGACGACACAATTCATATGCTTCATGCTAAGCTTTTTCAGACTAATCATATTGAAATTGCACACTCCAAATCATACAAGACTTTGAGTCAAGATAACATATTAAATGAGGGAAAAATATAGACTTGCCTGTGCCATCTGACTTTATTTTTTTAATTAGAAATCATTTCAAAAATGATATCTTGCTTATATAAAGTGTATATTAATAGCTAAGCTTTTAAAAAACCCCAATCTTTATAAAACTTGAAAGGAAAAACAACCTCAATTTATGTGAAGTATTGACTACTGCTCCGTACTATTCAACAAAAAGCATGCTTCCTAATTCCAGAAGTCTTAACAGTCTTTCCAGTGATATTCAGACAGATCGCAAATAGGAGCAGGTTTAAGCTTTTGGATTTAGGATGTGCTTTTTAATTTTTTTTAACCTGCTCATTTTTCAAAAGCGGTCACCTCTTCACCTTTCTCTTAATCTTTCCTCCTTTTCATTCCCTATATTCCAGTGTTCTATCTAACTTGTAAAAGTCACTTAATCTCTGTTTGAAACTGTACATTATTTGCTCCAACAGCAAGGCTTCCCTTATCAAGTTCATCCAAATGAATAAAGAGGAGGATGTCTTTGACATTTCTACTATACCAGGAGGATGCATCCTCTCCTTGGTGAAGACCTATAAAAGAGAGGTTATTTTAGGAATGATATGGATTTGTATATATCACTCTGGCTTAGTTTACAGTCACTGTCCTTTGTGATGTGCTTGAATATCCGCTATTGATGCGTGAATAATACTGCTATTTATAACTGGTTTTCAGGCAAGAATACTGGCTGTGGCCACCAGGAGAGTCAGTACTTCTTGCCTCAAAATTCTGTTTGTTTCAGTTCCTTACAAGGTTATGACTAGAAAGGCCTAAGACTGAAAATTCAAACAGCCACCACACTTTCAAGGTTAGACGATGTTTTCTGGGTGGTGTTTGGTTGTCAGACAGAACCTTCTTCCCAGGATAGGTGGCATCAGCTGACTCCACTGGAGAAACCTGCATCCTGTCTCCTGGGGGATCTCTTGTCTTTCTCTGTATCCATCCTTAAACTATTTCTGGTAACAAAGACCTTCTAGTGAAAATTGCTGTACTACCATCTGGTATGCTTACTGTAGATCTTCTTTCCCCCATGTTCTTATAATACAAGGTCTACATAATTCAGGCTAGTAGCTGGGTCTGTAAAACAAATTGGCTTGTGCCTGAATTATATTTCCTTTTCCTTGGCAGAGTGGATTAAGAATCACTTCCTCTTCCTCTTGCCTTGTGGGCTAGGACTAAAAAAACATCTAGAGACATCTCTGCTGTGACTGAGATTATCTGTGAGAGAGTAGGGTGAGTGATAAGGCTCTAAATTATTAAGAGTGTAGAAACTATCATACATGTAAAACTGATCTTTGCGAGATATTACCCAAGTCATTACTCGGTGAATAATCTTATAAATGAGGGATTCTCAAGAAAATTTTGCTCTTAATTTGCCTTTAAGGTTTTTAGTTTTTTAATTTTAAGCAAAACTACAAAATGCATACTGGATGCATGATGTACAGGGATTATGTGGCATAGGAAGAAGGACACGTTTAGGAACAGAGTGAGTAGACACATCAAAACCTCTGCTCAAAAGAGGTCCATCCACCCACTCCATGAGCAGCAGGGATTGCTGAAATTCAAATGCCAGCTATTAACTGGGCAAGCAATAAAGTGGGAAGGGGATACCACCGTGAACTGATAGCAAAACCGTTTGACTAGATGTATTTTAAAAAAAGGCTCTGTTAACCTGATAAAAGGGAAGGATGGGAGGTCTCACCCAGGTACTTTCACTGGGTAAATTGGCCAGAGGAGTCCTGTCAGATTTTAAAGTGAAAAGAAGGGTTAAGGTGAGATAGTTCTGTGGAAGAAAATGACAGAAGAAAAGTGGGAGATTTTTTAGGGAATGTTTTTTCCGTTCTTATTCTACGTAAGCAGATTCACTCAGGATCTGCAAAGTTCTCACATTTATCATGTAATAACAGTCGCCAGAGCTTCAACCTTTTTACTAAACTACCCTTTTTAAAAAAAAAAAAAAGCTCTAAGTGAAAGTTTAACAACCCCTCTCCTCCAGTAAAGATTGTTCAATAAAATCATAAGTGTGTATTTCTTGGCCCAATGCCATGTTCCAGATTTTGCATAGATGCAGAGCAGAAACCTGCCAAGACTGAGACAGCATCTGCCAGGTTTGATCTATTTGTTTTTTTTGGCTTGTTTTATTTACACATGCACACTCATGCTCTTGTCCAATGGAAACTTTTTTGTGCAGGAAAGGTTTCTGAGATTATCAATGTCTCTATGAGCCCTGTTCTATTATTTGTGCCTTCTTGCTATCTGTATTTTAAGGGCATCCTTTTTAAAACTCATTTCTAATACTGCATCCATAGTTTTATGATTAGAAAACTCTGCATGACCCTCAAAAGTTATTTACTCATTCTCTATGGGGAACTTGGTGTTATGCAGTTGCTCCTGGACCAGGCTGCGATCAGACTGTGTTGGTATAGCTCTTCTATCCCATATTTCGTTTTGCCTGTGGTTAGCCATTTATTTCCTGTTACATTCTTTAAAATCCTGCTACCTCCATATTTGAAGTGTTATGTTTGTCATTGTAAAATTTCCTTGTAAGGTAAGCCCGAATCTTGTTTTGCTTGGGCAAGACCTCAAGACATAAAGCTGTGAGTGCAGTTTGAGGGAAAACCATACAAGAAAAGGTCTCCCCTTAAAAATGTATAATTATGTTCATGTTTCTTCAGTGGTATAGCAGTAACTTACAAGTGCCTTCACTGTGGTGATTTCCAGTTCACTTTCAAAAATCTAGCTGATTTTAAATGTCACTCTTAATAGCCTTTTGTTGATATAATAAAAGATAATTCCATAGGCTATCCCAATTAAGCAGGGCACTTTGTTTATATGCGGTTTCTGCCCAGCAGCTAGTTACACTGAAGTTCTACAAATAATATCTGAATTAATCAAGGTGTACCTATGGGGACAATTTGTGTGTTGATATTCACCCAGTGCACGTTCAGTCACCATAATTTGACCTATAAAGACAAATTGCATAATTTATCTGCAATTTGGTATGATGCTATGTAGAAAGCTAACAATTTCCTGGCTGCCTTAGAGCCAGGATCATAATGCTGTTGTTGTGTGTCTCCTGCCCCTCCCCCCACCCCCAAGAGCTGAAGCAAATTTGAAATGAGTATTTATTGAATTAGGGCTCCCTTTTTTCTTAAAAGGTGTATCTGAGATGTGAAATTATGTTCCAAATTTATACCAGCAATACCATGTTTCTGGATGCAAATAGAATTGTAATCTGTGGACATGTTCTGAATAACACATGCAGGAAAAAGCAACTGGTCAGTTTTAGTGAGAATAAAATCACTTAATTGGATTTTCCATATTTATTTTTAGCTGGCAAAATGATTGCCTAATTATGGGCAGTAGATTCTGATTTTATTATGTCAATGTTTTTCAGAACTACATGCATTTCCAGGAAAGCTATAACTGATCACAAAAGCCTTTTGAATGCTGAGAAATCCCTCTTAAGAGAGGAATAGTTCAAATGTATAAAGATGGGATGTCTAGAGAAACAGCTGTTTTAGGAAGGGCAAGAACCATTATGCGGTTAAGTTAAATTAACAGGACAATTTTGATTAACTTGGGTTTACGTATAGAGTTCCTAAAGGCACACATGGGAATACATAAATTAGCTTATTTAAATTGCATTATTTAATTTGAGCATTTAAATTGCTTTTCAATTTAATACAACTATTTTTGAGCTGAAAACACTTTTTGATTTGGATTTGTGTGTGTGCTTGTCTGTTTATGCTCACTATTTTGGTTCTACTCCAAAGATCTTATCTTTTTTTCCTAGAAAAATAGTGAGAATTAATGTGTTGGCAAAATCCAGCCATGACTTCAGAGAGTTGTGAATAATGGATGCAGGATCTTTCTCTTTCACTGCAATGGCTGTGAAACATTAGCCAGATTTTTATTAAAAAAGCCGTATTTGTAATTATACCCTGGAAAAGAACAATTCAAGTGTAGATTCTTAGACCCTGATTAGCCAATATACTAATGTGAATGGACAAATGGGACCCCATTTGATGCCAACAGAGTCTTGCACTGATTCAAACAGCTCTAAGTAGGTGCTGCTGGATCACTGTTTAAATCTTCATGGGGAAGAAACGAAGTGAACTTTCCAGCAGAGCTACTTCAGAACATAAACATGTTTGAGGGGGGAAGTCTGACTGCATCTTTCCTTAGTCATACAGCAAAGTAGTATGTAATTCTTGATGCCACTCTGCGTAAAGCTTATAAAACAAATTTGTCAGACAAGGCTAATAAATGTTTAAACATGGTTCTGACAAAAACAGGCAAAGAGTTTGGTTTACGCAGCCTCAGGGAATCCTACTGAACCCTCATATTGAAGTCAATGGGAGCTTTGTCATTGACTTAAACGGTATAGTAAGGTGAATTGATTTAAATCAAAGTGATTTAGCTGTGATTTAAACTGACAAGCAGAAAACTTAGATTTAAATAATTGATTTAAATCATATTGTGAATTGATAGCTTTTACCTGTTTTCTTAGGGACAAATTCCTTGACTGGTATATCAATTTTAATGTACTGGTTTGTGACCAAATGGATATTTAACCGATATGTTTTTGACCAAACAGTAAAATACTCTTCTGATCCTGCACAGGTCTGTATTCAGACTTAAGTTTTCATGAACTCTTACAAGCTTAACTGCTGTTTGAAATCATTGGGAATGGGTGAGAATTAATTTAGTATTGATTAATTCTTGAGTCACATATTAGTTTACTTTAAAACTGGTTATAATTCAACTCTGATGCCATGCACTTTATTCACCATTTGGAGTGGATTATTATGGACACTAGAGGGAGCACATATTTTTAGTTTTAGGAATGTGAAAATCACTGCATGTGAAAGTTCTTAGGCATCGGAAGAATAATTTTTGTCCTGTTAAACCGGAGTGATCTCAACAGATGGCAATATAAAGCAATATGTATAGTATCAGTACACAAGTGCATACATCTTGGGTCATTTGTTAAGGAGAAAGTATGCCAAAAATAAAGGACGTTTTGTGAGAAACCTTTTGAAAAGCAAGTTTCCCACACTTTCAAGGACGCAGGAATGTTGCTTTGTTTTCTCCAAAGTAGCTTGCAATGTGAATCAGGTGTAAAGTGGCAATCCACTATAGACAAATTTCAGGCAAATACTAGTTTTCAGTCAGGACAGCCGTATGCTTCGCTGTGAGCAGAAGCTGCTGGCAACGTCTGCCTTCTCTTCTGCCTAGCTGCCATTTCCTATAGGCTCAGTGTGCTTCTCTCCTTCCTGGGAACCCCAGAAGAGCCACAGAAGCCTGGCAGTGCAGAAGTGAAATGGAAAACTTTCCATGAAACTTCTTTTTTAAAAAACAAAAAAAGCTGTTTACGTTTCACTGTCTTTCTGTATAAAGGAAAGGAAATCTGCTGCCTGGCTGAGATGAGATTGCCTGAAAGAGATTTCATATTTTAGCAGAGTTATAGCGCTCTTGCAGAGTTGTTGATACTGTATTGTATTGCACAAAACAGATGAGATTACAATATCTTAAACATTGCAGAGAAATACTCAAGTTTTCTAAGATTTAGTATGGGTTGGACCACTAGTGGTAACTTTTTTTCTGGGTTTTCTCTCATTAGCGTTTTAACCAGTTTTACCTTCAAGTTCCAATGACCTAGGTTAGTTTCAGTAACATTTGTTACATATGTTTCAGAGGAAGAATTGGTTTTCATAAAAGTTTTTTGTCTCAGATGTAATTTTATTGGCTTATATTAAAATGCATTAATTTTGGCTGAAATGGTAGAGCTTCGGAGCAGATGTTTTTTTTCCTGGTAGGAGGGCATTGGAGTCAGTTGAGCTCTTTGTTTCAGTAAATATGTCTCCATTTAAAAAATATATAATTTAGAAAGATTAGATGGGCATTATTTGGTCAGGTATATTTTAAACATGCCACTCTTTCTAACAAAACATTATGGCATTTGAAACAAAGAATACTTTTTAATGTACATAATGACAGTCTATTTTATGTTGTTTGTCTTGTTAAAATAAGTGCTTAATTAAAGTGATTTTTGTCTTTCTGTCTTAACTCAGGGATAATAAGGTTGGCTGACTAATGCCTATTTAATTTGTGTTACCTTTGCAAAGTAATTGAAGTGAGATGTGAACATAACATGTTTTACCTATCAGCAAACAAGGGACTTCCAAGTTTCTGATCTGAAACAGTGATAGCAACATTTATGATAGACAGTAATCAGTTACAGCTGTTGATTTAACACTGATTTCCATCACTTTGGCCAAACATGTTGTAACCTCTCCAAACCGTGTGCTACTTTAAGGTTGTTATTTTCTCCTCTCTACCTCACCATCTGCCTGTAAGATGAAAATAGTTTCCTACCTTGTAGTGGGGTTGCAGAGAATAAATAGTAATGTTTGAAAAGCATTCCAAAGTTTTAGAACTTTCTGGCACAGCTGAATTCCAAATTATATCACTAGTAGACAGTGAGTTTTATTGGTGCGAGTATATTTCTCTTGGAAACCAATAACCCTTGTGTAAAAGAAATTATTACTTTGAACCAGAATCAAGACCAAATATATAAGCTGAAGCCATATCATTTTTTCAGCCAAGTATTCTTCCTCATGTGCAGCCCTTATGTAAATCTTGCTGTGGTCTTCAGGAAAAGTAAAACATGGACTCATATTTTCCCTTCCTAGATTGAAATTCATGGAAAAAGCTTACACTGAGGGAATTTACAATTATTTTGTGGGGAGTCTTTCCCTTCCCCCACCTCTTTCTTCCCCCCCCCCTCCCTGCCCAATAACTCTCCACCAGTTTTCTTCCATCGGGAAAAGATGGTCTTGCTCCCTTCTCTGAATATTCACTAGCTCTGATTCTTGACAGGTCAAGTCATCTCTGAAATTACAGATGTGGTAATTCTGACCTAGATCCGGCCAAGTTTACTGACTATATTAGCAGATGGGACTCCACTGGACTTCTGCTCCACTGCCAACACTCAAATTTCCTCTCTGGCTGAGCAGTGCAGTTATTGCCTGATGCATGGCAGTCTGGCTCCATATTCATACATAAATTCTATTATCTGTGCTTTTTCTGTTCTACTGTTTCACAATGGACTTGACGAACTGTAACACAGAAGGGGAACAAGCAGGCTTTGGTGTAATCAACTTATAAACCCATTACTTTTTTTTTTTTTAAAGGTAGGTGTTTGTAATGTGGATCTGGGCTGCTGTGCGCTAGTAAGAGTGCGGTGTTGCTTGGTCACATTAAGGAGGGTGGAAAAGTCTTCCTCTTCCTTCCTCCTTCCAAATACTCTTCTGCCCTCCAATAAATCTGTGCCTACAGCACGATAAGAATGACATTAGATTCATATACTGCTTAAAATGTGTATCATTAAGCCAGTCACACTTTAATGAAAATACATAACATTAACATTGAATACCTGTAAATGAGATATACAACAACTACTTCTTATGGAAATACTGTTTTACATATGTACATCCACCTTGTGAAATAGTTTTCTATTTCTCTGTATTTGGCAGTCAGTTATCTCCAAATCGCATGGAAGTTGTATGTTAATAATCAAATTCTGTTATGGCCACCTTTAATTCATATAAACATATGAATAATTTTCTTATATGCAGCAAGAGCGTATCTGCCTACAAAGTTCTATTAGCACTAATGATGGTTATTCAGAGTTGAACAAAGGCATATAGACTTTTATGTGTTTAAATTCCAACCAGTATGGCTTATCAGCAAATTTATGACTTACAAAACCAAAAGCAATTCTAATACTTCTAATATTCTGCAGCTGCAAACCAACATATTATATACATTAATCAATTTGTCATAAATGAACCCCTGTTTCATATGCTAGCAAATAAAATGGACAAGCTACAGCATATTTTATTCATAAACCAATATATAACAAACAAATGGACTTTGATGTAAGCATATTTTATTTAAAAAGTGAGAGAGTAAATCTATATGCTTGTTATACAAATTTATATAACCTGTGTGAATCAATGTGATATATCACCTGTTTTAAACTCTGACATGTTTGGTGCTTCATAATTACTTCAATTTTATGAAAAGATCCTAATTTTAAGAAGTCCTAGAAGCAACTCAGATTTTAATTAAAATCTTTACCTTGGTTTTTAAAAGGTCATTTTAGCCAAGGGGAGATAATGTCCCTTTATAGTAGCACCTCTTACTTCTATTCCTAATTGATGTTAGTTGTTGGCCGCTGAAGAGCGATTCGTGCTGCTGCTAAGGGGAGAAAAAAAGTGGAATTTCAGTAGTGTTATTGCAAATTTTTTTAGAATAATATTTTTCTGTGTCAGAATGTTCATGCTTTGTTCACTGCAGATTATTTACTCCAGTACTATGAATGTATGATTACAGGAAAAGACTGGTAGATACATTTTAGAAGTTGCAGATTATTAAAATTAAAGAAAACCAGAACAAAAGGATATAACAATCCAAAGAGTATGTTAAAAGTGCTGTTTTTGACTCAAAAAACAAAATAACTAATCTGTAAATCCAGCAACATTACTCTAAAAATTTCATCTGTGTGGCAAAACCATATCTTTAGGAGGCTAAAAGCTAAGGTAGTACATGACAGGAGGCTAATAAGTCAAACTGAGGAGATGAGGAACAGTAGATGCCCAAAAGCAATGGGGAAAAAGAAAGCAACATGAGAAATTAGGGAAATACTTCAACATTTTCTTAAGAAAATCTCTTCCTCCTCTCCCAAGTGCCACTAAGGGTGGTCCTGCAATCACAGGGTGGAGTCGTTTTAACTTGAGGGAGACCAGGGATTGGAATAACAGGAACTTGTAGATAAAACCAGTGTTTAGTTCCTGCTGGTGCACATCTCCACTAGCCAGATTATAGCGTACAATGACAAGAAGTCTTTCAGATGCTATCTTTTCTTTGCATGTGCATGGCAATGTGATGCCCAGTCAAAAAAGTGAGGAATACTTCAATATAGTTCAAGAAACTTGCATGCATATGGTTGAATTAATAATTCAATTGATTGACTCCCTCATCCCTTTGCTTGCAAATAACCATCTGTGTTTGAGCCATTGTGTTTATCCTAAAAACTTAATGAGAAAAAGCTTTCATATTTACCCAAGAAATTCAACTACCTTGCTATTTTTATAAAATGGAAACCACAAGGGCTGAACATACAGTTACTGCTGTAGTAACTTCCTTAAATTTTCAAAAAAAGCTAAATTTGCCAGTTGCCTTTTGTTAGGGCCCTTACAATATAAGAGACAGATTTGCAAATCTTCTCTGTCAATTTACTTTGAGAATCAAGGATCCTGCTGAGTGCTAAGAATTGTTGGAAATCAATGAATTCTTAGTATGCAGGAGGTCAGATGTGTTTCTAAAATACCAAGAAGTACAATTAAAGTATTAAAGTGCATATGTGATCAAAGATCTTTCTGACAGGCTTTAAAATTAACTACTTGAATATGTGTTTCCTTAGATTGTTATGTTGCTTGAGCATATTAATGCATATTTTTAATGTTTTCTATGCTTCTATTTTCATGTTAAATGGCTTTCAGAGCCATTATTGTCTTTTATACCAACTACAAAATTATCGCCTTTGCTGTTTCATGGTACATCCTGTGGAGATTTACGTTTCTACCTCCCTTTTTCTTCCTAGACAGAATTGTGGTCTACCCTTACACCCCAAGTCTGCCTTACTATTCCTGTATTAACCTAGATTACTTAATTTACTCTCTGATTCACTTGACCTGGAGCCTGGATTTTCAGAGATATACTTTAAAGCTAGGCATATGAATTCATGCTTAAGTAACAATATAAACAAGTGGATCATCAAATGTGCAGAGTCCTCTGTACTTCCCACAAAATCAGGCAAGGGTTTCTTCATATCCAGGGCTTTTGAGAGAAATTAGGAGGCTGAAGGTTTTGGTTTTTAAAATCTTGGTCCAGATTTTCAGTTCTACCGGGGCCAATAGGGTTAAGTTGGTCTGTCTGTCTCAAAGTATGTACAGTATCATATGATGGTACGCTACCTGGGCAGGAATTGTCAATACATGACTGAAACAGACTGCTGGCACTATGTACTAGAAGTTCTTGCAGATTCTGCTTGTATTTATATTGGCGATATTAACAATCATTCCACCATTGTATATAAGCAGTGCTCATAATTCTCTTACGAATTTTCAAATCAGTGCTTTTTCATTGAGTAGAGAATCCATTACAACTGAGCTGAGGGCTTTCAGTCTCCCTCAAAGATAACAGCGGAGGGGAGACACTTCATCCTAAAGCCAGCATAACCAGTGTACTGCTTAACATTTGCCTGGTCTCATTTAAAAAAAAAAAAAGCAATAAGGGACTACATGCATTTGTTTTCTACAAGTAATTGTAAGAAGTATGATCTATGCACCTGTTTATCTGAAGAATGAAGTTCAGTGGTTTGAACACTGCCTCTGAGCAGTAGTCAACTGAGTACTTACAGGCTGGATAGAGAAGAATAACACTTCTACCATACTCTGATTTTTGGAGGTGCATAATGCAAGGCAAGGGGAAATGGTCACAAGTTGCAGGAAAGGGCATTCTAACTAGAGATGACAAAAATTTCACCAGGGGTGTGGTTAGCACTGAAACAGGTTGCCCAGAGAGACAGTGATATCTCCATCCTTGAAGACTTTCAGTAGTGTACTGGAAGAGACCCTGTGCAACAGGGCCTTTGTCTGCATTTAACCCTGCTTTGAGCTGGAGAGTTGGGTTAGGGTCCCCGGGGGTCCCTTCTAACTTAAATTGGTGTATGATTTCCAAAGCAGAATGGTATAGACTATACTATTGTCTTGAAGGTTGGACCTTCTTCCCAGTTAAGTACTTTTTTTAAAGGGGAGGGGGGCACTTCTGGCAGCTGAAGTGAGGGGGACACTTCTGGCAGCTGAATCTGAAGCACAGATAGATGAAGGGACTGCAAAAGAAACCTTTAAGCCTTATCTGAAGACTATACCAAAACAGTAAGCTCTTTGAGGAGGCAGCCACACGCATAGTTGAGGCCATACGTATGCCAGCTTCCGGCTAAGTTAAATCATGGTATCTTCCTGAAAGATTTGTAAAGCTACAGTGTTCAAGCATGCTATTATTGCTAGATAGTACAAAATATCAAAAGCTCAAGAAGGAGCCACTATGTAAATTTGCAAAGGAAATGTGCAGAATATAAAGTCTTTCTTTGGAGAAGCTGTTCTGTCTATGAAAGTGCTTGTAGCTAATGCGTAAGTACTACAGGACATACATAGAATAGGTGATAATACAGTGTGGTAATGTAGTGTTTACCTCAGGGGTAGATTTTTTTCACTGAAAAGCAACTTTTGGATTGCAAAACTAGCTAAGAAGGATATGCTGAGCGACTTGATAAAGTGGAGAATGGCAGGTTTTAACTTTGTACAGTGGTGGTATTAATAAACAGAAATTTCTGAAAGAATTCTGAGCATTGCCAACACAGTGACTCAAAGACTGCCAAGAAAGGTTCAGCTTCAGAAGTCTAGTTTCTGCCTGGGCTTGTGAAAAGCAGTGTTGATTCTTAGGTAAGGCTAGCCTTTAACTGTGTCAAGCATATAAATGTGCCTCTGTTCTACCAAAGGGTATGTTGGTTCCTCTGGATATTGTTGCTCAGAGCAACAAAAGGTTGCCTGTCCTCCTCTTTAAGACAGAGGAGAACATACTGGCTGTTTTCAGTCACTTTCAACAGTCTAAACCTAGAAAGCATATTGGATGGATTGTCATTGTCTTTTTTTAAAGAATATTTGTCATGAAAGTTTCAAATTTCTTAGACTTATCGCAAGAAATGTGGAAGTCCCTAATTAGAGAAGATGCTTCATTGACCATGTGTTAAATTTCACAATATATTATTTATTAAAGGTTTTCAAGGTGGTGGGAGGTGCTACAATGTTTATCTGATTGTGCTTGAACAATTCTGTAATAGTTGAGGCAGTGCAATGGAAGTGGTATTTAGGACAAGACACCTAGAACTCTTCAGCCATCAGGGACTCCCCAGAAATAATAGCATTTGTTCTAATTGAGCTTCTGAGTAGAAGATAGGTCAGAGAGCCTTTGAATAATGCCAGCTAGTCTTGGAAACACATACTTCAGTCTACAGAGCAATTGGTCACCAAATGCATTCAGAAACTCTCCAGTGATTTGAAAGTCCGTGATGGAATTAGTGGAGCAGAGCTGGTCCCAGAGACCTCCGTCATACCTGTGGTTATTCTGTGGTGTGTTAGCCTTGCTGTGAGGGGCAAATGTTTTGGGGAGGAACCTTCAGAAGTGGTAGTACATGTTGTTCATGGAGGTAACTAGGAGAAAAAGAAACCTCACAGGTTATACTGCAAACTATACATATCAACAAATTGGGAGACTAATGCATCTAGAAGTTAGCCATAAGACTATGACTACTTATGGTGTCGTGACTCTAGCCTGACTCTGAGGACTGAAATCTTCAGGCTGTATTGCACTGAGGTAGGTAGAAATCACAGTGGGTGTACACACACACACTGAACAGGCTTGCTGATAAGCAAGGCTACTCCAGGCTACCTATTGCTCTATTTAACAAAGACACAAGCATGGTGGGATGCAGGAAACTGAGGAAATAAGAGTCATATTGAAACTGAAGTTACAATTAAGTCTCAAACACTGAGCTCAGCAGTGGTTATGACTCTGAAGGTTGAAAGAGGAGTGGATCATAGTGGCTTAACACAGTGATCAGATCAACAGCTATGTTGTGCTCAGAATGAGCAGTTTAATGGGTGCCTTGAGCAGATCCAAATGACTCATTACAAAGGCTGCAGGCAAATCTTGCCTGTTCACAAGGAAATCATTTTTTATGGGTGAAGGACAATGCTATTTTGATTACTGCAGTAGGAACCAGAGATTGAGATGGGTCAAATGACACCTCAGAGCTCTACGAATAAACTTGGTTTATATTGTTGGCATAGGAAATTACAGGAGTAACATGTAAAAATATGAAAAAGTTAGGGTTATATTGCAATGGGTGGAGTAGAAGGGAAAATTGAAATCTCTCCATCTTTCTGTAGTTAGAGTGAGATTAATTAGGGAGGGGAGATTGGGGAGGGGCCTGGCAATTAGTGTAGTTCCTCATCTGCTGAATGTTGTCATAGGTTGATTTGTAATTCTAAGGAAGAAGACTATTAAAATCCTCTGTCACTGTAGGTATAGTGATTCATAAAGCAAAGGATCCTGAATTAGTGCCCAGCCAGCCTAACATATTGCTATGAAAAACTCAAAAGTTAATAGATAACGTTTCTGCTTAGTTGCAGGGGCTGCTTTAGGTTTCACAAGGTTGAGAGAACAAAATGCTTCTTTAGGGACTGATAATAGTGTGGAAAACTTTCTGCAGGTGATAACATCACATGGAGCATGGCAGGGCAGGAGCTCTCCCACAAGCAGGAGAGCTTGTGACAGGGCAGGAGAGCTTGTGACAGGGGTAAATTTTAATAAATGTTCCTTTGCAAATCTGTAAAGGTTAAGAAACGTCATCTGTTTGTGCTGTTGAAATAATCTGACTTTAACAATGACTTCTTTATGTGACTTCTTGCTTTCTTAATTTATATTTTTAAAAAAGTGATTGCAAATTCATGTATCTCAATTTTAACTACAAAATTATTCTGTCTACATTTTTTGTTTAGACATCCCCATCTTAGTTTATTATTCTAATACCAGGAAAAGTATTAACATATATCCAGTAAAAATATACATTGAAGTCTCCAGTAATCCAAAATAATTGCTTAAAACTGTGTTCTTTAATAAATGATGGTGACAAAAGTAGAAAGAGACTTAAATCTCCTTTCAAGAAACTGCTGACCCTCTCGTTTTCTCAGTTTGGACCTGTAATCTCATATCAATAGGTTTTGTTCTCTTTGTCTGGGAATACAATGAGGAAGCTTAGAAGAATGATGCTTCTTATTAAACTTAAAATCTGAACTTCTTTAATTTTTTAGATGAACCTATCAGTTTTTCACAGCACTTGAGTCTATTCCTATTCTAGGTGAATTGGTTCAGTCCTTCCAAGCTTACACTAATATGAGTTCCTGCATAAAAAGCTTTGTGAAGCATAACGTTTCTATGATCCTTCCTATAAATGTAGCAAGGAGATCAGACAAGATGGGTATATGAAGGGGAAAAATCATGACTAACTTGCAATAAAAGTAAGAAAAGACTAAATCACAGGTATCTTCTTGAAGGTGAAAAACAGAAGTATGAAGGAAAAAGGTGATTCATAGCTGAGATTTATAAATCTCAAACTTCGGGCATTTCATTTATTTTCAAATTCTGACATATATATTAATCAAGCCACTGTTCACTCAGTATTCATGAATGAAGAGTTGTGGTATTTTTGATTTTGCTCTAGAGAAAGTTGCCAGTACTAAGATCAGCTTTTGGAAGCTGAAGACTTTGGATGAACAGGTGAGTTTTGAGAAATGGTAAAATAACAAAAATGAATAAATGCCAACCCCAAACATAACTGAAATAGTTTCCATGGGAACATAGATGTGTAGCTTCTGTGCATGTCATATTTAGCAATTTGATTGCATGTTTGTTTGACCTTACAATTCAAAAACACCATTTGAGAATTCTAGCATTTGAGGATCCTAACAAGGGATTATTATGCTAATAATTCCTGAAATATCCCTAAACTCATATGCTAAAGTTCATAACTGTAAATGGCTCAAAGTATTTGAAGTATAAATCATTAAATGACTGTGTTCTGCTTTACCCTCAGCAAAGTACTCTACTGACTTTTAGTACAAAGAAAATATACATGAAAATGTCCTTTAATGTATGTCATGGTGATCTTGAAAGCCTTAACAGAAGTAACATTGAACAGTAACCTTTATCCAGTAAGTACTGTATTTCCGCAGTTTGAGGGTTAGGGTAAATTTACCTTAACCCTCATTTTGTAATAGTCTGCCTCTGGTCTCATGAAGCATTTTCCATGCATCTATAATCTCTCCTGCCTCTGATTCTCCTATCCTTATGGAACAATATCTTTTTAAAAGACGTGGCTTGCTTAAGATGAAGTGATGTTTGCAGAGATGTGTAGCTCTGGCATGTGGAGGCCTTCACAGGTGTAATTGACTCCAGACAGCTCATTGATTAATGTGAAATATTTGAAAGTGTCCAATAATGTAGGCATTTAAGCTGAGTCTTGTAGCGCTTGCAAAATGAGTAGACTATGTGAAATATTCTAATCTAGTTAGAGGCTGGCCAGTCAACTTTAATGTCTGCTGGTGTGAACACATGTAAATGCTCATATCTATAAAATAGCTTTCCATGCTAACTCACATGGCCTCTTTAAAATATGTGGATCTAAAGTTACAACCTGAACTCTGGCCTCACTGTTGCACAGTATGTCATCAGGTACCAGTGGCAGTTAATCTCTTCAAAGGTGCCATGCCCTGACTTACTGTATAATTCTTGTATTTTTGTTGTACTTAGAAGGGCATCTAAATTGGAATGTAAATTGCCTGTAGTTAATTATTTCATTAAATGAACAATGTGGGCTGCTAAGCATTATTATTGCCACTTTACAATTGAAGAAATGAAGATAGCAGTATCTTAGTGATATGTACTATGAATTTAGAGTTACGTGTTTAGTTCCACACCGGTATTGCAGATAAGAGCAAAATCTGGCATGTCTCAACTGTTCTGGTCATTGAGAACAGACTGATAATGAAGATTAACTTGCTCACATGCTGTGCTCGCTCTGAATGCGCGGTTTCTATTATCTCTGTAAGAATCAAATGCCAAGCCTGAACACTGGCTACTAAATGCTTCAGGATAATTAGCCAGTCTCAAAAATGAATCCGAAAGTAGAATATAGTAATTTTGCTTATCTCTTTGTTATAGCAAATTCAGATGTCCTAACAGAAGCCTCTGCATTTAGAACTTCATACTATCTTTTGTTTTGCACATGATTTTTTGGAGGCAAGGATATGCATTACAATGGTGGCAGCTTTGGGGAGATTTTTATATAATTTTTTTCATTTGAAAGTAGTAGTTACTGAGGAAATAACTTCTGAAGAGATCACTTTTGTAATATACAAAATGTTGTATGTTACCTTTCAAAATGGTCAGAATACATGACCTGACTGGTTGCTGGTAAGGATTTTCTTTCATTCCTAGACATTTTCTTTTTAAGTCTAGACATATATGGGGTTTAGCATTTATTTCAGTTAATCAGATGTCTAAATGCAAAATCAAGGACCCACAGCTTTCAGGTGGGTCTGTGATTCTTCTTGGAATAACTGGGTTGTGAAACAAAGAAATTAACTTCACTAGATCAACCTTTCATGAAGAAAACTATTAAAAAACTTTATTTTGGCTCATTGAGTCACTTTGTAGTGCAAAAATAGAATGTATACTATTGTTCCAAATGAGTCTGGTTTCAGCATAAGATTTTTTCCCCTGGTATGTGACATTTTTCCAGATTCATATTTTCTCTTCAACATGCCAAACTTGGAATGACATTACTGACATACCCACATGGGATATTATTCCTTCTCTAGTGCAAATTAAGTGAACACAGGGTATCATAGATTTAAATGAATACTTTCTCTTACGGGTGATTGTCCATGTAACATGATATTATTCACTGCAGCAGATAATTGTTGTTAAAATATTCAAGGAATATAACATTTGCATAGAGCTTTTAGGCACACACAGGATTCAGAGTTGTAGTTATCTAGTTCAGGACTTTTTCTTAACGTGACCTACCACCAGCACTGGGGCACTTGCAGGACTTGCTGGGCAAATGTAATATGTTGTAGATTATGAAGAGGAGAGTTTCGTGGTGTGATGTATTTGTGAGCTCCTGTGGGGAGCCAAGGAAATTTGTGTTTCAAATACACTGTGCCCTGCAGAGAGAGCTTTCACGTAGGCACTCTGCAGATCTAAGGAAAAAACGCTAAACTTCTAAGTGCTAGTGAGTGTGCGACTCATCCAGCCTACAGGAAATGATTGGAGTGTGTTTATAAAATACAATCTTGCCATCAGCATTCAGAAGGATATGGGAGAAAATGGGATGCCAGGTAGTGGCAGCCATACTCATTATTGTAAGAAAACAAAATTATGATCACAGAAAAAGTTTGCGTGATGTCTCATAACTAGAAAGATCACTAGCTGCCACATCTGCATGCTTATTGTGGAATGAATGATACATATCTTTGTTTCTTATTTCATCTTTCTCTTATTATTCTGTTAATCTCTTCAAACATTCCTGCAGCACAGTGTTGTGAAAGTGTTTCACATTGTTGAAATGTTTGTCTCTTTACTTTCAAAGCAGATGCAGTATGTAGACATCTGCATATTAAAATATGGTTTAAAATGATATGTAAAAACATGATGATTTTTAATGGTGAGGGTCACATTGGTTGACAAAAATCTGTCAGTACTTTATGACCAGTGTAAGATGTTCTTGCTTTAGGGCAATTGTGTTGCAAGGTGCTGATACAAAAGGAAGTTCTCATTTAACTCTGATTTCTAAGCACTGAATGAAGATCTAAGTCCTTAATTTAAGCCTGGAAAGCAGTAGCAGGTAGCTGGAGGGTTCTAAGCAGTGTAAGATTTTTACCTATGCTGTTTTGTGATGGGATATTAGTGCAATGGGCAGCTTAAACCTCACATGTTCTTGGGTTTAATAGCCAAGACAATTTCTGTTTTCTTCCTTTTGGATGCTTCTGCTAACTGCCTGTGCTAATCTTGGATACTGTTGAATTTCAAATGGATCCAGAAAGGGATGCTGCGTGATACCAAGAGTAGCTGTACATCTCTGAATATCTGGGGGACTTCTGTATCTGAAATATACAGATTCCCACCATGTCAACCAAAGTCTGTGCTTTAGAAGCACAGTTACTAATGCGAAGTGAAACAAACTTAGAAATAGACTCCCAGCTTTCCTAAGAAACAGTTATGACTGAGCATATGCTCAATGCACAGTGGTATTTTATTCTTTGGGTATTTGCTTTATCACCCACATCTGTGGCCCAAAGCAAAAATCCAGCACACTGGCAAATTAGTGCTTGACAGTAGTAACATCTGAATGTACTAATACTGCGTGCATGTCAAGGAGGCTGGTTCAGATGATGTCCCATTACCTAAACAGCCATGGCTTAAGGCATACCAAATTAGATGCTAAAATGCAAGGAGATTTAAAAAGAAAACATATTGTGAAGAAAAATCTTTTGCATCCTTCACATTCGGAGTTTCGTTTGCTGACCAGTATAGTCCTGCCAAAGAAGCTGAATCCACTCTAATCCATGGGATGGTAAGCAGAGGAAGGGATCATTACTGTTTCATATGACCTGAAGGATGCTCTGGATTTGCCAATGCCGTACAAGTCCCCTTGTTTATTCCTCAGTTTTGTGAATCTGTAAAGCTGTGCTTATCTGCTTTCCTGTCAAGCTTTTTATGAATAATATTTGAAAGTATCGAAATCTAAAGAGAAAGGCTTATAATGCATAGAAGAAATTCAAGAGGATTCATCACAACCTTAAACTGTGCTCAGATTAAAATCATTAATCTGAATGTATTTATTTTCTCTCATAGCATGCAGTGGTGGTAAAACAGAATTTCTTTACAAGATATTTTTATGACATTCTGGAAAAGAAGGCAAGTAGGATCACTTTTGTGGGTGGATTGAAGTGTTTAAAGAATGCAGAATTGTCTTTCCAAATATCAATCAAATGCTTATCCGGCAGTTACAAAATCATCCAAGTCTAGGTTTAATCATAAAATTGGAAGGTTGAGATTTCAGATTGCCATACCTGGGCCTCTGTGCATATGTGTGTTTTGATGTAATGATGGTTGCATTTTCAAAATGTTTTAATACATAATGACTACAAATGATATCAAAGGACACTTTTTTAAGCTCCAACAAGGTATGGAGCTGCTGCAACTAGAAACTTTAAAATAGCTCATTGAGTAGGAACAACTGTCTACTCAGATGACCTGCTTCCCTTTCTAGGTGCCTAATTGTCAGCTAGCTTTCTAGAAAACCAGCATAATATCACTCAAAGCTGATGAGTCTCTGTACTTTGAGAATATTTGACATTGTAAGTGTATGATCACTGTAAGCATATACCAGTGTCACAGAAGGAAAATCCCTCTTCAAAGAGAGCAAGGTGCAGATTTAAAAAAAAAAAAAAAAAAAAAACAAACCTTCTTTTATCTGACATGTCTTACAGGAGCAGTAAGTTATAGTGCTATTTATCCAATTCCACATGTTAAAATACATTCCTTTTTACTATTTCATTATATTTTATTCTTAAGCTTGTAGAATGGCTTTTAGACCATTTATTCTTTCATTGTTTCTTCAATCCCTTGGTGAATGCAGTAGCAATATTTTTTTAAATAATAGTGTTAAGTTGGGTTGGCCTAGCATAAAACAATACTGAAGTCACACAAACTGTTTACTGGCTTGTTATGCAAAGTACTGGGTATTTCCAGAGGGATGCTTAGTATAGATATCTTAATTGGATGTTATGCTACAACATCAACTGGTATTTGGCTTTAAAATATGTTCTTTGTCTCAAGTGAAATGCATCTCCTTTTGCACTACAAAAGGATGGTGATCTCTTCCTACAGTACCTTCTGTAATGGTGGAATGTAAAACACTGCTATCTAACATACAAAGCAGCTAGCAATGAAGAGAGGTGACACTAAAGATTGACCAGAATTCAAGCTACCAAAAAAGAAATGAAAATAATCTCCTGCCGAAAGAACTGTACTCAGAAGTATAGTTTCCATTGAACAATGAAAACTAGCATTTAAATTATGTAACAGAACCACACAGAACCCCAGAGCATAAGAGGCAAACATATCGCTTAGGACAGCTTATTTCTTCTGAGCCCTTCTTGTCTAAAGGGAAGGCCAATGGCCAAGGCATGTACACATGTACTTTAAATGCCACAAAGCTTTATTTTTGTCCTTCATTGGACGATCTCAAGATGTCTTTTCTTTAAACAATTGTGCATTACGGCTAACTTTAATATCCCAGTAAGGGAGCTGTGATGTCCCTTTTCAAGTGCTAGAAACAAGGCTCTTATCCCAGATTAGAAATTCAGTGAATGGTAAATCTAGGAACAGAAAGAAGAGGTCTCAAGTAGAGCAATTGAACACTTTCCCTCTACTTTCTCGAAACAAAAGTTCATTTGCTCTCACTGCAAATTTGAAAGCCATAAATATCATAGGCTGCCTGACTTTCGATTTAGCTAATCATTTCCTGAAAGGCCTTATTGGTTTCCTTCTAGGTGAAGGAATGTTTGCAGCTGTCTTCAATTCTCCTCTTTCCTGCTTTGAGGGTGGTCTTCATTTCTGAGAAGCCTAAAGCTTCCAAAGAAAAGTTATCCCTAAATTCACCTAAACATATAAATCAATGGCTTTGAAAAATGGTCCTCATTTTGAGTACCTTGTACCTTTTCTAATCGTTAGACTATATAGCAGGCCAAGGAAAGAAAAAAACCACTCAGTTTCCTCAATTCTAACTTATTGATCTTCCATTAAACTCACCTGTTAAAAATAGCTCTGACTAAGATCAGCTTTACTTTAGAAAGGCAATATCTACAGTTATCAACATGATCTTCTAAAGTATCTCAACCATGACCCTCAATAGCATTTGATTCCAGTTGTGCCTTTGTTTAAAGCAAAGGATGTCAATCATGCTGTCTTGTGTGCTGATGTATGAGGTATCAGTAATAGAATTTAGCCATCAAAGCATTTTACCAAGTACTGTACAAATACTAGTTAACATTTAAAAATGAGTATGAAGTAAGTAGTAGTATCCCTGTTTTGGAGTGGTCATAATGAGAATATACAAAGATGGGCATGGATGGATTTTTTCAAAAAAATCTCATAGTACTAACTATTAAAGATGAAGGAAGCACAAGTCTTCAGATTCTCTGAGACAGAGATGAGCAAATTCTTGTGTAAGCTAGCACAATAAAAACTATAATCACTAAAAGTGTCTAGCTTTCACACAAATGTATAATACAACAGTCACAAGGAAGTTCTAGTAAGAAAAAGCATAGATTGATATAGAGCTACCATTTTTGTTTTCCTCTGATGCAAGACCAGATCTTAGCTAGTAGAGCTGTAATTAATGAAAATGCAGTTTAAAGAAGGTTTTGCTGATAATATTTAACAGAGGGGATGTTATACTATTTTATATACACTTCAACAATGTGGATTTACTGAAATCATTTTAAAATATATTCTTCTGAGAAATAACCAACTCACTTCAAGCTAACAACAGCAAGTGTGTTAAAGCACAATAGAAAACAGTCTAATTTAGACATATTTAAAATCTATTTTAGTTGGCACAGAATCAAGTCTAGAAGTCTTGTGGGTCATGTTGGTTCACTGGAGCCAAATGTGACAAGCAGTGTGGTTCATTTCAGTGTTCCCAGGGTCCCTCAGCATGAGTACAACTGTAAGGTGTTTGCTCCTGCAGGAAATGCTGTTCAGCAAAACTATTCAGGGGAGCCCATTTACCTGCGAGGAATGCCTCCCTCATCTCTGTAACGTACCAAACTTTGCATGCCCTATAACAATGTGTTATCTAAAACTGTGGATGTGAATGCAACTTTGTATGCCTACTGCTGTGTATCCTCTAGAATTGTTTGGTATGAACTCTGCTTTCTTTCTTAGCATATGTAACAACGTCCTGGTGGCATATCATAGGTTCTTTTGTTAGATTTATTTTTTATCTTGTTTATATTATTGCACTGACATTAAGAAAGATAAAATACCATGCTTGTCAGTGCCTTAGATTTTTTCAATATAGATATTATCATTTTGATGATTCTGAGGAAAAATGCTGATTTCTCTGTTGCAAAAGGCTATTCTGTATCTCAAAAATATTTTTTTGTCAAGATTCAATAATTCAATGCCTAGCTCATGGTTAAGTGGAATAGGCTTATGTTAATACAAACTTTCTTTGCTATTAAGATGATCCTATTTTCAAGTGAGAAAAAAGGAAAAATGGCAGGAGCAACAAATTATCATATATGATATGGTTTACTTGTAACCTCATCCAGGTGGTTTTGAGGATGGGTTAATTGAATAGGTGTTAAAACCTATACAGGAAGAGATCTTGTTTGCATAGCTACCTGTAGGGGAAATCTAATGCTCATCAAAGTCGACAGCCTGTTGAGTCAGAATGCTTACGAAGGTGGTGTTCCACACTCTTCTTGGGTAGCATGCAGGATTATGACAATTAAAGAGTCAATACTTAGATTTCAGTTAAACAATAAAAGCCTGATCCTATGTACTTAAAAATCAGTAGGATATTTTCCGTGTTCCTCACTAGGTTTTTAGCAAGACTCTAGCCAAGTGACCACTAAACAGGAATAAGCTTTCATTTGTTGGCTAGGTTTCACAAAATGGCCAAAGTTGGAAGGGACCTCTGGAGATCATCTAGTCCAACCCCCTGCTCAAGCAGGGTTGCCTAGAGCACAATTGCCCAGGACCCTGTCCAAACAGCTTTTGCATATCTCCAGGGAAGGAGACTCCACAACCTCTCTGGGCAACCTGTTCCAGTGCCCAGTCACCCTCACAGGAAAGAAGTTTCTACTCATGGTCAGATGGGACTTTGTGTGTTTCAGTTTGTGCCCGTTGCCTCTCATCTATCACTGGGCACCAGTGAGAAGAGTCTGGCCCCATCCTCTTGACACCCCCTCCCTTCAGATACTTGCACACACTGATCATTCCTCCCCTCAATCTTTTCTTCTCCAGGCTGAACAGGCCCAGCTTCCTCAGTCTTTCCTCATATAAGAGATGCTCCAATCCCTTCATCTTTGTAGTCCTTTGCTGGACTCACTCCAGGAGCTCCATGTCTCTCTTGGACTGGGGAGCCCAGAACTGGACACAGTACTCCAGGTGAGGCCTCACTAGGGCTGAGTGGAGGGGGAGGATCACCTCCCTCGACCTGCTGGCAACACTCTGCCTAATGCACCCCAGGATCCCGTGTGCCCTTGGGGCCAAGAAGGCCAATTGCTGGCTCATGCTTAACTTGTCCACCAGGACTCCCAGGTCCTTCTGCGCTTGCCTTTGTTGAACTTCAGGAGGTTTCTCTCCGCCCAGCTCTCCAGCCTGTCCAGGTCCCTCTGAATGGCAGCACAGTCTTCTGGTGTGTTAGCCTCTCCCCCCAGTTTAGTATCATCAGCAAACTTGCTGAGGGCGCACTCTGTCCCTTCCTCCAGGTCATTGATGAATACATTGAACAAGACTGGGCCCAGGACTGACCCCTGGGGGACACCACTAGCCACAGGCCTCCAACTTGACTCTGCGCCATTCACCACAACCCTCAGCTCGGCCATCCAGCCAGTTCTCAAGCCACCTCACCATCCACTCATCTAGCCCACACTTCCTGAGCTTACCTAGGAGGATGTGATGGGAGACAGTGTCAAAAGCCTTGCTGAAGTCCAGAAAGACAACATCCACTGCTCTGCCCTCATCTACCCAGCCAGTTGTCCCGTCATAGAAGATTAGTTAAACAAGATTTCCCTTTGGTGAATCCATGCAGACTACTCCTGATCGCCACCTTGTCCTCCACATACTTAAAGATAGCCTCCAGGATGAGCTGTTGCATCCTCGCCGTAATGAGGGGGGGGGGGGGGGAATCCTCTCTCCTAACAAGAGGTAAGAATAATTAGATTTTAAAGTACTTTATGTATCAGTGCAACCACAGGGATTCCAGTTAGAGTAGATGAAAATGAGACAAGATACTTAATTTTGCTAAGTGTGCTAAAAGCCAGTTTGAGATCTAGGAGATAGATAAGACTGGTACAGTATTAGTCATTGTCAGGTAGCACCAGTGCCTGCAAGTAGCAGGACAGGAAGGCAAGCTAGACATCCAAAGAGATCATGTGAACCACAATGGCATCAATGTTATTGGTCAATTTGTTCTTATTCAAGAAAAGTGCTTGATAAACTATGACTGCAAGTTGTAGGCTTGTCTTTGGTACAATATGCATTCAAAGTACCACTTTTAAAATGCTTTTTCCTGTCTTTACTGATCTATTTTATCAACATATTTTTTCATGTGGGCACTATCTCTGAATGTAGACTGAGTTGTATTACTGACGTTCTAAACATGAGAAATATAACTTAGAAATGAATCGGTGCTTAATTTAATTACCTGGGCTTTATTTTTAATTATATGCTTCTACTAATCAAAGAACAAATTATGTAAAATTGACAGTGGAAAAATAAACTTGCAGGATGTTTTTCCTTGCAGTTCTGGTAAGTCATTATATCATGAAATCATCTGTTATGCACAAATTGAATTGGGAAGGTAAGCTAGAACTGAGGTATTTTGTTACATGTGTATTGATGTTTCATATTTTAAATTGACTTGAAGTTTGACTTGCTGTCTGACAAAAATAAAAGGGTTATGTTTCTTTCTGTGACAAATGTTCAGGTTTCAGACCAATGAATGTTCTGGCAGAATGATCAAAGTTCAGTTTCAGCAATAACTGTACAGATTGCTGAATTATACTGTATATAATTAGCGTACATTGTTCAAAATTCTTCTTAGTTATACTAGTGAGAAGCCAGAAGTACTCTCTTGAGATCAGTGTATCTTCTTTATTTACACTGCTGAAATCAGTTTAGCTCACTGTATGCTTTTATAATGTGGTGTTCACAACTGTGAACACCTATTTAATTATAATAGAAACATGATTAAAATTCAGCTTTGTTCACTTCATCTGCTTTTACTCACTGTATCTCTACTGATTTATTCCATCATTCAAAACTCTTCAACTGCTTCAGAAAGCCACTGGAAAAAATGAAAACAGTAAACAGCAAACAAAATCTCTTCTGCCAAGGCCTCGATTTCTTTTCCTCCTACAAACATGGATTTCACCTCTGCCACTGTGGCAAGTTTATCCATCTGATATTTCCATTTCCTATGAGGAGAGAAATAGAGGCTCTAAGGCAAGGCCTAAGAAACAGGTCTTCAAATACTGACTTTAAAATAGTGGTTTTTTTATGTTTTTTAATATTTCATCTGTAGTGGCCTCATTTCTAAGAGGGACACTGAAAACTCTTCTGATAGTTTTAACAACTTTCCAGCCTCTCAAAAGAGGTTTTCTGTAGTGTATATGGCATACTAGATAGTGCTTTATTGACGTTCACATGAGTTGCCCAGCATGAATCATAGCTTTTTCATTCATCAGTACTTCTGCAATCCCAAATGCAGAATAGCTCTAAATAATAAATAAAACCTTATCAGTATTATTTTCTAGGCTTTATACATGATGGGCAAGCTCTTGGGGTAAATCAGCGTTGCTGCTTTAACGCCTGTTGACACAAGCCCAAGATCTGTAGCAACAATTTTTCCCTTACTGTTATGTCCAGTTCTATGAAGTAAGCTTGTGTTCATTATTTTCTCTCCCTGTTGGAAGCTGAGAACCATAAGATACCTTTTCTAAATTAGAAGGCTGCATATGATCATGGAACTTCCTTAAAGGAGGAGTCTGTAGTGCCCTGAGTTTGCATCATGTAATTTTCCTTTCTGTTGGAAGCAATGTGCAAGGTACTGAAGGGATCAATAAAAATTGATTTTTGAATAGCGAGCAGAAGCAAACAATTGTATGAAAAGGGAAATAATCTTATTCTGAAAGCAATTGGATAATATACGTTTTGCCAGTAACTGATGGGTATATAGAGGTAAAAATAACGCAGGGCATTTAAGACCTGAAAAAAAAATTAAATGAGTTTTTGATTCTCATTTGTGATATTTTTATGACTGATCTAGAACAAAATATCTAACTTTATTCTAGGCAGTTTTTTTGTCTTTGCTGGCTTATTTCTGTTTAGTTGGGAAAGAAGTGCACTAAGTAGCCCCAGAAGGGCTTTCAAAGGATGGATTGCTATTGCTTTTGATTGTACAGAAAGGTTAATTATGGAGATTAGGAAAATGGTGCTGCTTTAATAATAAGGGACTTCTATATAGAGATGACTAACTGAGCTAGTTTTCAGTCATCTTAATTTCAAAATAAGTGAAAAAACATCAGGCTCCTTGATCATTCTGAGCCTTAAGAATGAAAGGTCTGACATGCATGAGAAATACCTAATGACCAGAAAATTTGGGATGGTAAAAGAGGAAGAGATCAACCAGAAAATAGCTCATTAGAATTTCTATGTAACATGATGTTTTTTGAAGTAATTAAAGTATTAAAAAAGTTATAGTGTTTTTGCCAGAGTTTATAGGATGTTAAGTGCAAGCAAATTTTTAATAAATTAAACTAATATAAACCCCTATTTTCTTATGCTTCACTCCATGGATCTTATTCTGCCATGCTAGTCAATTAGCTACTGAAGGATTTCAAAGGAGAGCAGAACTTGGATTTTATCACTGATTTACTAAAGTTTAGAGATTACCACAATTTTTGCTTTAGAGCTGATCCTGTTACACAAGTTCTCAAATAAAATTCATATGTTCTAGCCCATTTTTGCATTAAATCTAAAGGAAAAGACCTATTCAACGTTTGTGCAATATTTTTTGAGAGGAATATGAAAAACTGTAAATTATACTGTTTACTAGAAAATACAAGAAAGACTATGCCTGTCAAATTAAAGAAAGATTACTTAAGAGCTTCATACTTAGTGTTGAAACAGTGGTGGGTAAACCTCAAAAATATCAGAAATTCACTTTTTGCTTAAATAAGTGGTGTTATATGAATTCACTGAGCCCAATGAAAATACTCTAGGCTAGCGAACCTCTAAGAAATCTTACAATAACCAGCTGTCTTCTGAGATTATCTCCACCAGATGTCCTTGAGGATCACCTGTATTAGCAGCACTAAATACTCAGGAATGTTTCTCAGACCTTTAAAATCGATTGCAAAACATGGTTATCTTTATGCTTTCTGTCATTACGATGTAATTCAGGCTGAGGAATCTTCCCAATTCCTTTTGACCTTTGAGGCATATTCTTGAGAGGTCTTTCAGTCTGAAAAATGCTCCTACACAAAACATGATGTAGATATGAATTCTGGGGTTGTAGTAGTGTTCTGCATGGGGAATGTTTTTGTATTGTACTGCCTGGCCAGTCCCAGCCGAATTTTACACCAGAGAGGGATCTCCTGGGGCCTAGATGCAAAATATATATGTGTATATATATATATTTTTTTTCCCTTGTGTATGGCTTTTGACTACTGGTATTATTTTAAATAGTCTGTTAGACTCTAAATTATGTTTGAGTACCAAGCTAATATAGCCCAGGTTGCACGGAGTTTGAGATTTGTGTTTTCACTCTTCCTTTGCAGTGACAAGAATTTGCACTGAATTTCAAAGAAAAACATGTTTTAGTCCTATTCCTTGCTACTGTTTAATGGCTTGAATGAATTTAAAAGCATCTTCCATCTATGGAGGTATACCTACTATGTAAACAGAATATCTGTGAAGTGAGTGAGCAACAGTTTCATCAGTATTCTCAAAACACTTAATATTGTTTTAATTCTTCAAACTCTAGAACCCCAATATTTTGAAACTTTATGATCCTAGCCTGTTGCTATTGCAATTAAAAACTATACATTCAAGTAATGCAGAACTACTAACACAGAAATTAGCAAAGGTGGAAGTTTACACTATTTTTATAATTCATAAAAACAAAAAATTTCATATAAAAGTTCATGTCTAGAGATAATTAAAATGAAAGTAGTGATTAGAAATATTAAGAACTTTGAAACGTGAAGAAAAATGTTGCTTTTCCTTTTCTTTTTTTGTGTTTTTCCTGAGATGTTTGTCTTGCAAATTGTGATGGCACAGGAAAAATACTGCAATATTGGTGAAATTCAGGATGTCAGTAAAGCACTAGTGGTGAGAATTATTAATACTCACATATTTTACTTCTATTTGTTCTGATATCAGTTCTTTAGTACATATGGAAAAGTGTTTTTTCAGTCTTTGAGACCCCCTCCAGGACTGTTTAGTTCTGATCAGCAGTACGTTTCTGAAGCACGTCTCCCTGTATCCCCACAGCCTGTGCTGTGGCTCGCTGAGCAATTTTGGAGCCTGTTAAAGGATTCCTGCAGGTTTGCATTAAGCTGAAAATTGGGCTGCAGCCCCTACCTCTGGGGATCCATGTGTAACAGGCCCAGAGCCTTCAGGGTGAGACCAGAGCTTTCCAGCTCAAACCCTGCAGATGCAGGACTGGGGGCTAGTTGGTGGATAGAAAGGGAGAAATCATGAGCCTTTGCAAACCAAAACGTGGACCTAAAAGCCAGCTAAGAGCTAGAGGAGAAAAGTTTACAGTAGGAAAACTGCATGGTGTTAAACAACAGTCTTAACAGTTTTGTGGTAAGAGAACCTCAGATACTGAGAGCAATAAAAATTAAGAGGTGTAAAATTAGAATTACAGATATTGAGTCTGGAAAATTTGGGGGATGGAGAAGACTCAAAGGAGGGATCGAGATGAAGAAATGATTTGGTGAGACTGCATTTGCAGTGGTTAGATCAAGCCAACACGTTGATGAATGCTCTGCAGTGCTTGGGGTTTGTTTGGGAGAGCAAATACACAATAGTGCTGCACTCTGATCTCTGGCATGAGAGACCTGTGGCTTAGGCTGGTGCTTTAGCTCTCTTTATGTATCTTCTTTCTCATAGGTAGGCTACATTTCACTTAATTTAGCACACGAATAAGGTAGTATATATAGTAATAGATATTCAGTGTGTATTTTATTGAAATAAATGCCCCATAAATCTAAACTATAGGCACTTGTCATTGTTTATTCTGAAATATGTGCTTTGTTTTGACACATAGCTCCATTTGGTTTTGTTTCATGTAAGTACAGCAAATAAATATTTTACTTACTATGGTTATTCCTAACGAGCATATGTTAGTTTGGCACATAAATGGTATGTATAGATTAAAGAGTTAACTAAGACTGAAATGTAATTCCTTTTGAGTATTTGGCTATTAACTTTGTGCAAGGAAAACCACTCAGTTGCTTATTTAATGACTTATTTGTTTATATTGAAAATCAATTAGCATGGCCCCTGTGGTTTCCTTACCTTTTCTCTTCAAGGATTCTCTTCAAGTGCATTGGTGCACCATGCTTTTGGCACCCACGAACTCCCACGTTTTGCTGGGGGCTTCTGTGGCACAGTGAAGTGCCAAAGTAATACATCAGAGCAGGGTAGGAGTTGGGGAATGTCAGAAGCAGACCAGAGTCTTCAAGGAATACTTTCAGATATTGATAATGGTAATGGAAAAGGAAACATCACTGCTCTGTTGAACAACCTGATGGCTCAAAAAGGCTTAGTTCAGGCTTCTGCTATATAAACATTTACAATAGTCTTTATTTTTTTGGTAAGAGAATGAACTCCTTTAGGACATAAGTTGTGTGTGTGGGGGGGAGCAATGTACTGGAATAACACCATATAGAGGCAAGAGAAGTGCTGGCCACATCTCTCTCATTTGCTGCCAATTCAGCTGATTCTGGGCCTTGGTGGTTCCAGTTCTGTCTCTTCAGAGCAGAAACAGCCAAATGCCAGTGCTTCCAAGCTGTTTGCTGGCTGTTTCTGTCACTGCCTTTAAAGCAGGCAGATTTCCTCTTGGGATCCCTTGAAGCCTGCAGCATTTTTTGCACTGGTAACTGTGCCTAAATTGGCTCAGATTTACGGAGAACACCATATATGCGTGTTACCGTGAGATAAATCAGTCTTTTTTCATGAAGAGTCAATTGTATTCCTGTTTACCTGTCTGCATATGCAGTTTTTGATATGAACCCTTCCAATTCAGGAAAGCATAAAGTAAAAAACAAACCAGGGCAAGTGAACCCCACACCTTTGTTGGTATTCGGATGCCTAATTGGCACTGACATGCACCAAGTTAGCATGTCAGCGTGTGGCTGTTGACAGCAAGATGCACTCATAACTGGTGAATCCAAAAATAAAAACAAATGGTAGCAACAATGAGAGTGAGATGAGCTAAAAAGGATATTACTTTTGATATGGCATGTGAAGGTGAGATAGTGTTCAGTGAAGGACATACAGCCAAACCATCTGTAAGGCCAGCCACCTTCTGGCACAACAGGCCCTTCTGGCTGTAGTCACACTTTCATCTACTTTCAGTGGACATTCAACAATACTTGATTTTTAATTTCAGGTTTTCCTAAACAAACACTACAAATAACAATTAGTAAGAGAATTCTAGAAATTCAACAGTAATCCCAGATTCTCTCAATTTGTTATAATTTTTCTAATCACTGGTCTTGTGGAGCTTCCCGAAGACCAGGAGATATTTTGGTGGTATACTTAGCTTATTTGGAGTCTTATTCTTTGTTTTCTTCATTGTAGAAACTGGGAGAGAACATTTATTTTAATAGGACAGCTGTCAAAACAGTATGCTTTAGTTGGTATCTAAGTTTGGTGACCTAGAAGGAAACTGAAAAATAAGGAATAGTGTAAGCTGGTTGAAAGTACTAAGAGGCCAAGTGAATATTGATTTATTTAAATAGTTGTGCTCAATTTTAAAACTAAAAACATTAAAAGGCAAAGAAATTATTATTCACAAAAAGGATATCATGAGTCATTTCACAGTTTATTAACCCATGCTGCTCAAATGAGGGAAGGAGAAGGAAATATCAGGTCCCTGCTGAATAGAGTTTGATCATTGTGTTGGGTGTTGATGAACTGAAACAGCGACATTCAGCAAACAGGTTTAAGGCTTTTGTGGCAGATATGAAATGGAGAGTAAATATTCCTAGTGGACTGTATAAGTTTATATCATCAGTGTTTCAGACTGCCTCAGTCAATCATAAAGCCTTAGATAGAATTGGAATTGGCCCTGTGTTATGCAGGCTCATTGACTTTTATTGTGTAATGTATTTCATCCTCCACAAGATGATGATAGTGTGGGAAACAGTCTTTACGTTCAGCTTGTTCATAATAACAAAGAGAGCAGTTTGTGGGAAAGGAAGTCAGGACAGCTGCTTACTCTTTCCAAAAACAAAGATTTTTCTAACTAGTTTAAGAAACATCATGAACTTAAAATCTAGTTACATTTTTGCAGCGCTCCAAACATGCTTTCAAGTGTTATGTCTGTTTCTGGAGCCTTTCTGCACTTTGAGGGATTTACAGTGTCACTTTTTCTCCTTTCCTCAGTTCTCACCTCTATAGCCTCATGAGAGATCTATGCATACAAAAGGCAGGCTGACTAAAACTTAATCCTGCAGTTTGTCCCTGATGGGAATACGTGCGCTGTGCCTGTTAAAGGCAACAGGTTTTGACACAAGAGCAGTGGTCTGCTTAGACACAGCTGGAAAAACTGGAGCTGAAAAACAGTATTTCGGAAGGGGAACTATGAAGCTTATTCATGATAAGAAATGCTAACGGTATAAGCCCTTACTATGTGTATGTTTTTGCCATATACATTAATACATGCATAAAGTACAGTTAAGTCTACTGTATTGGATTGCCATTAATGAGCAATGCCATAACTAATAAGTACAAAATTTCTGTAGGAAAAAATCAGGTTCTCCAAGTACCAGAAGATAATTTAAATAGCTTATATAGCTAATTCTTCTTTAAGCTATGAAGTTCCTGAGGCTGGAAATGACTGCAAAAAAGGTGGAAAACTGGAAAATTTGGATGAACTTTAAAAGGGGAAGATTGGAATAAGTATTTTGATTTTTCGAACAGATAAACACTCAAGGGCTGAGTGTGGATCAGTTGTTCTGAGTATGAAGCTGAAGGGAGCTGGTGTGTTGAGACAGAAGCAAGTCAGGTTGTATGAGGCTCTTTTTTAAGGACACTGTGAGAAAATGTTTTCTTTATGGTGTTTATTACATACTCTCTGCAGAAGACAGAGCTTATGCTCATAAATAAGTAACTTTCACTAAGAAAATACGTAATTCTGCGTCATCAGCCTCTATGCTGATAGGAAGGAGATAGGCCTGCAAGTCTGTTGGCAAAAGGATAACACATTTCCATTTGATGTAAATTAAATGATGTCACATGCAAAAACTTGGGTAAAGTTGGCAAAAAAAATTAGAAAAAGTAAAAGGTTATTTATTATTAAAGGTTGCAAATCAGTGTGCTCAGATCCCTTTAGCAGGGAATAGTGCCTCAGCTGGTTGGATGTCATCCCTAGTGAGCAATAACTGAATAATGGAATTCCTGTTAGGGTAAATTGAACTCAAGGAGAATTTTGTAAATGTTCCCAGTTAATTAAGATATTACCAGTTCAGCAAAAATAATAAAAACATTGAAAATATTGAATGAATGTAGATGCAATTAGCATATTTTAATGGATTCATTCTTTGATCATTTCTTTTTTGGTCAGCATTACTTTCAAATACAATAAAAATGAAAGAGATTGTTGAATTTAAATGAAAATGAATGTAATTGTGAACTTCTCGAGGAACAATGCAGTGCTAGTGCTGTTATATTATGACTTACACCTACACAGGGACATTTTAACTGAAAGCATTTGCAATTAAAAAAATGAAGCCAGATGCCTGTTGGTGTCAAGGAAAATAGAGAAATGTTATATTTTCAAAATATCTGTAAACTTTAGTGTAACACATCTGCCAGCAATTGGAAAGACTTGCAGGCTGAGTTATGGGAAGAAAATCATATTTATATTAGCTTTCTTCTAGATGCTTTTAGGAATGCCAAAACATATAGCTAAAAGGAAACAAAATCTGCCTGAAGCTAGAATATATCGGGCCTATTCCTCCTTTATCTTATGATTAAAATAAAACTGTAAACAATGTTTTTCAAAAATTGTTTGAGCTCACATGTCTAAACTGAATAACTTTCTGTAAAGTTTTAATAATTAAAATCCCTTTAGGAAATAGTGACCTTTCAAAGCTTAAATTGCTTATAAGCTTCTGAAGAATAAGTTACTTAGGAATAGATATAAACTAGATAAAACTTGTAAAAAGTCTAAGCTGTTCCTCTCTCCCTGTCCAAAGGGCTTTAAGAAAAATCTGAGTTCTTACTAAACTTCTTCCAGTTTGTTTCTTGTCGTATATATAATCAGATACGAAGAGCTTTAGCAAGCCACTCGCACCATGGCTCAACTCTGAGCGATGAGCAAGTCGCTGCCATGACTCTCAGGTTGCTGCTGTCACCAGGAGGATGAGCAGGCACCCATCCGCGGGGTGCCTTGTAGCTCGGCACCTGCAAGTCTGAGCTAAAACAGCAAGTTATGGGGAATGTGACATCTAGCAGTCTCAGCTCCCACAGTGGAGCTAAGATACAATAACTACTCGCGTGTGTATTGTAGACCTATACTGTTAGTAGTAATAGAGTTGTTGTGTTAGCTTGGATGGTGGTAGCGTGCTGTGGTGAGGAAGGATCCTGCTCTCATCTTTCTTACCTACTTTTGTGTCCAACCTGATGCTCCTGAGGAAGTTTTTGGTGGTAATAGAGAAATTCCCAGTGGCCTCTGCGTGTCAAGTGTTGTAGGCATTTTATTAAATGGTAAATAAAAGATGTTATAGAAGGAAAACTGTAAAGAGAGCTCTTGTCAAAAATGCTGTGCTGCAAAACGCTCTCTAAATTAACATGCTAGGTAACTCAAAAGGCCAGCAGAAACATGGAAGCTTATATTGGCCTTTATGGGGCACTTAGGGTTTTTTTTTACAGCAGGCTGAACGTTCTGCCAGTTAATTTTTATGTTGTTTTTAAACTTGATCATCTTCAGTGCTGTTGTCCAAATGCCATTAATTTAAAGAACTGTCAATCAAAGCTGATTCTTAGTATGCAGGGGTTGTGCACTGCATATAGCAGAATTATTGAAGACTGAAAGATTTTAGTCTATCTTGCTCAGGTACAGGGTGGAGATCAATATGACTGTGACTGTTAACAACAAAGTGCACAATGTATTTTAATTGTACTTTAAGGTTGAATTTGGAGTTTTAAAGTTACATTATTTAATGTGTAACCACAAAAAGAATTGTATTTTCTAAAAAGCACTTAGTGCAGGGTGTAGTTAGCTTTTAAGAGATTTTTTTTTAAGTTTAGGAATGAAAAGTTGCCAAATGAAGAGTTTGAATCATAATTGGACAGAGATGTTGTTCCTATAATGCAAAAATATAAATTAAGTGCTTGTAAGAGTCAGCATTATTGTAAATGGGGAATGAAAAACTCATTCTCTGAAAAACCCAAGTATAAGATTATTTTACTAATTGAAAATGTTTACTTTCTGGACATCAGTGATCAATGAACGGCTGAGCCAGGTTAGAATTGAATTCTGTTGGCTTCCCCTCTTATTTATAGGCAGTGTTAGATTTGTATCTAAAACAAAGCAAGAAACCATAATAAAAGCCTGATACAACCCGCAATAACGTACAAAATGTCACTTAAGAGACTCTTTGATGTTTGTGGGAACAGAATATCAGTGAGGTTTTTTAGTTCTTTCCATTTGCTTTTCTGTTCTGTTTGTTTCCTGAGGAAATCTTTTTCTGTTTAATTAGAAAGAAAAGCTAAGATATGTACTTGTTAACAGGCTTAATTTGCAGTACTATGCCAAAGGTTCTTTGCAAGTCTTTCTAAGGAGTGTGGGAAGGGAAGAATTTGCTATTCCTTCTAAGCTCTTAACATTAACAGTTATTGCTATTTTCTTACTACTGCCTCCATTATATCTGATGTAGAGTTCCACACTTTTTGCTCTTAATAGAATTATAAAAAGACACTATGTCACTTGCCTCACTACCTCATGTACCCACAGATACGTACATACGTGTATATACTTTGGAAATAATGTCAATGCTTTCCAAAGGAGGAAGCAAGATGTGGAAAATCAAAGCAGGACAAGAGTGAGGAACCTCAAGAAGTTCATATGATTGGAAAGATTTTTCCATCAGTATAAAATGATGATGATTAGAATAGCTTGAAATACTGAGCAAAAGTAGCTAAAAAGTGACTATTTCAAAATTGAAATACTTCAATCTGGTATGTGTATTATAAAAGTTTGGAATAGAATTTCAAGAAAACAAAGTTTTCCAAATTTGATAAAATTTTAAATCCATCTGAGATTGTAATTATCTATTTCCTTATAAATTGTTAGAACCATGTAAAAATCTAAAGGTGAAATATCATGAATAAGATTTGTATTTGTTGTGCACAAAAATACACAGCAGATGAGAACACTTAATATTAATGTTTTACAGAATTTTCTTCTCACGTGGGCTTTCTGTACCACATGATGTTGTGTTTTTTGTAACATGAATTTTCATACAGAGTATAACTTTTTTGCCTATTAACGTGTCCTATTTACAGGTACTTTCTCTTTTTTTGTATCTCAGTGCTTTCGTGTTTTTATATAGATGGATTGCCTACCAATATTTTGCAAATAATGGCCAAAAAATCATTGTTAGGATTAGAAGTTAGGGATTAATAGTTACAGAGACAAAAATATATTGTTCTCTAAACAAGAGAATTATGAACCAAATTGAGTCTTTCACTTTAATCAGCTTATCCACCTTGACTGGTTCTCCAAAAATACATAATCATCAATCATTTATGTGTAATGTTAATATCCATGGACAAATTGCTAGTTGTCAGAAATGTAGATATCTACACCAATTCTAGTTGCAATTAGGCAATTGCAAGAGAGGAAATAAAAACCTGTTCCAGGCAGCACTGGAGGTGTAATATAAAACCATGAGTAAGTTAAGTTAAAGACACAAAATTAGACAGGTCATAGTCTGTCTGTAATATATGCACAATCTGCCTCAGACTGAGAGAGCTTCCCCTTGTAATTCACAATATTCCATCATGATTAACAATTCTAACTCTAAGAAGATAAACAGAAATCTCCTGCTATAACAAGCTGGATAGCTAGGAGTAGCTATTTATAATGCCAAACACCTGTTGACAAGGATGTTAGTTACTTTAAACTAATCAGCACACTAAAACAACAGTAATCCCCAAAGATAGTTTCCAAATAATACAAATTTCTAAGCGTTGGCAAGATACGGGTTGGAAATTTCCTCTCTCAGAATGTTTTGTCTGAGCGGAAGATGACTGAATCATCAAAATGGAAACATTTAGCAGTGATAATTTGATTTCAGCAAAATTGTGGTGGATCTGCAACAGAATTGGTCATTTTCTGCCAATGTGTATTTACTGATTTCCTAGCAGATCAGCAGGAGAGCTACTAGCTAATGGGAACCTGGATGGTCTCTTGAGTACCAGCCTGTCTTTCTCAGGTGCGCCAGAGGTGTGATTCTGGAGAATGGGACTTTCCAGCTCCCTTCCAGCCCACTCCATCACCTATCGAAGAACCTAAAAGTCCCAGCCATGCACGTGGTGCACATACCCTCACCTCAGAGCTCTTTCCCGCTTTGGGCGTAGAACAATTTTTTTCAGATTTATACAATAGGATGATTAAATATCATTGTTTATCTTCCTGCAAACATTAATGACTTTCTGACTTGTCTGAGTTTTCATAAAAGGTGTTCACTGTTAAGTAAAAATTTGCAAAACAGCCCCTTAAAACATTTAAACTGAGCTAGGCAATCTCCAGATGGTTCACTATACCAACATCCAGCACAGCTCCTCTGTACAGCAGTGTTAGCTATAATTAATGTAAAGATGCAAATTAAGATTAGCACACCTCTATTTTGTGTAATCCCAGGCATTTTTAACTAGCCAAGACACGACAGATATGTGGGCTGCAATTTAGACAATGTACGTGTTTTTGAAAACAAGTTAACCCTTTAATTACACATTTCCTGTAATAGCAAAAATGCACATCACATGTACCAAAATGTACAATAATTTGCACATGCAATGGTATTATACCCTCATCCTCTCTTCCTTTTAATTTCCTTCTTAAACACATCTGCAAGTAACTTCATATATTATACTTTTATGTATAAAACAAAGAAACAAAAACCTTAACAAAAATTAAACTCGCTGAATCCCAAATCCTGGTATTGTTATTAATTGTTTTAATACCTTCTGATGTTGGAAGGTACTTCAATAGCAGGTCTTACAGATACTAAGAGTAAAGTGGAATAGCTTAATATATTTCTATAATGATGCTTGCTTTGGGTATTGAAACAGCTCTCTGTTTTGGAAAACTGATTTGGGCTTAATCTTTGGTTCTTCATCTGGCTGTGCAACAGCTCAGGTTCGATAGCTGTCATTTAACGTGAAATACATGCAAACTTTCCCAATTTCATAAGTAAAAACTGGGAGTTCAGTTCCATGCAGTTTGTTTTGGTTGATTTTGAATAAAAATCTATTTGTTGGCAAGATTGATAGATGGCCATGTGAGACATTATTAGACTGTGGAGACTAACAGTGCTCGATTCAGTCTTCTTGGGTAGCCTCAGCAAGACTTCAGAAAAAACTCTTGCCGATGGTTAACATAGTGGTAGCTGCAGAAGGAGGTTTAGGAGGCCTTTTCACTGCCTGGAAGTGTTTTTATGTGGTCTGTATAAAAAGTTAATGCAGCCACCTTTTAGTCAGAGCAACTGGAAAACACGCTGCAGCAGGTAAGCCAAGCAATGTTGAACTAATTTATTTTTTCTTCATTGTTGCAAAACAAGGAATATCTATGCTGAGACCTGGAACAATGTTTGCAGGAAAGGGGTGGCAGGGCTGTCATTTGTGGGGTGTCAAAGTGCATGAGGAGAGTCGGAAATACCCAGGGGGTACCAGTGCCCCAATCCACCTGAGACTTGGCAGAGAGTCAGCGAAAAACCTTCAGTGCCACCTGTTGCTACCACCTAGCTCAACAGAGACATGTCATGTTGTAAGGCTTCATTTCATGGAAGTCATGGAAATTTTTTATGTGTGGTAATGTGGAAACATCACATTTGATCATTTTTTTGGAAATATTTCTGGTTTTCAATTTGAAATTATTCTTGTGAAGTAATTTGTATTTATAATTTGATTTAATACAAAGAGGACAGACAGGCTTTACTTAAACTATTTGCACCCAGTTAACCCTTCTTTTAGAACATTGATTTATACAGATCTTGCAAATGTAGGACTTGTTCCAAATTAGAACAAAAAAGATTTAAATATCTAAATATTATTTAGGATATCGGTTGTGTGTTTGTCTGCTTTGACTAAAATTGGACTGTGCTGGATCCGAAAGATACCGCACTTCAGAAAAATGAGCAAGTTCAAATGAGCACTTTCAGCATTATATATTCCTAACAGATTTTGTGTGCTATGTATATTGAGTTTTTCTGATCATGAAAAGCAAAAATTAAGAGTCATGTCTTACTTGTATCTGCACTCATTGTAGTATTCAAAGCTAGGACTGAATTATTTATAATTCTGATTTTCAATTTAGTATTTCTAACCTTGTTATTTCAAAACCTTCCTAACTTTGAAGAGCTAATCAATAATCTGCTTTATCAGGCAATATAGGATTTTAATCCCTATTATCTTTTCAACCCCTACTGTCACAAATTAGTCATATTCATCATGTATAATTCCACATGGATATAAATCATTAACAGTAGCAATATATCCTATGTAGTGTACACACACACACAAAAAGTTGTAATAATGCATATATAAGGACATGTTGAATCCGCTCCATCTGGAGAAGGATGACCTTCTGCAGTACCAAATGAATTACAAAATCTTTTCTAGCTACTACAAGTGTATAGATCATATTCTTAGTGCACCCATAAAAGTCATAGTTACTGTCAATTTGAGAAATTTCAGCTCAGTACTCATGTTTCTCTTTTGCTGTCACAGGAGAAAAGCAATCCTTATTAGAAAGACAAGATGCACTGCTGGATAGTGCCTTGACAAATGACCTTTTCCTAGCTTTAATAGCTCTAGAATCTGTATCCTTGAAAACAAGTGAGTGTTTACATTTGCCATTTGAATGGTGGAGCATTGCATGTTTTGGTTGGTCTCTTCAGGTAATGTTATTTAAGATGTCTTTTAACATATTTATCTTACAAATTTCTTCTGTTCTAAGCAGCGGTCTGATATTTTGAATCCCCTTTCTTGTTTTATTAAACTCTTCAGTTTCATAAAAATAGTTATTAAATACCTTAAATAGGTTAGCACAATGTTACTGTTTATGCCTCATCGTATTAAAGGGGGAAAAAAAGACTGTAATTATTGCAACTCTTCACTGAAGAAGGACCAAATGCATCATTCTTTCCACACTGGGGCTTTTCCCAACGCAACCACTCTGCCCAGCTTACATGCCAGAGGCTGTCCTTTGCTGCAGTGAGCATGGCTGCCTCTTCTCCTTTTCAGCTGGAACGGTATCATTATGTATGTGGCAGAGGAAAAAAAAATAGTGTGATTTGATTGGAACATGGATTTGTGCAGATATAAGGATCGTGGCTCAAGAGATGTGATCTTTACATTTGAAATGTGAATGAAAATACGAATCAGCCTTTATAATAAAGTTTGCACAGCTGCCTCTTATTACTTGTGTTAGGTGAGAGAGGCTATGTTTCTTTAGCTTTTCTGCAGGAAAACACTTACTTTCTCAGGATATTTGTCACCTGCAAAACAAGATGTTTATGAAATATAACCATATACTTATTAAACAATTTTTGTAATAAAATAGATGTTAATGCTTAACATCACAAATTAAAGTAGGAACACCTATGACAGCCTTTACTTACCTTGCTGCCTCTTTGAACCTTTAGAAATCAAAGCTTTAAGGGCCACAAATTATTGGAGGAACTGTTGCTCTCTAAGGGGGATGCTGTTGTGTATTGTACTGCTAGAGCTGAATGTATAGCTTGCAGTAGCACTTTGAATAAATGGCTGAATCATAAGAATCTTCTATTAAACACAGTTCAGACAATGCAAATTCTTTTGTATAAATAATACAAAGCAGCTCTGCAAATACTTTCAATTAAAATCACTATTGCAGTTAGAAATCTGTACTTTTCTTACAACTAACAACATAATACTTTGGTGCAGACTGTTTATATGGCTTCTTAGCTTATTAAAATAACGATATGGTTATTTAGAGAGAAGGAAAACATTCTCTGCAGAGTACAAATTTCACAGCTGCCTGGCATCAGCAAAAATAGCATAGACATTACATCTGAAGTCTGTTTAGGATGGATTTTTGATAGAGCAAAAATGGATGTTTAAAGTCCTATCATTAAGTTATTTGAAAACATGATAATGTGACAGAAAATAAATGTGAAAATACTGACCTGTGTAGAAAATATACTGTTGAAGGGGAGTAAACAACATCAAAATGTTTATGGAAATGGGCATGGTGATATATGGAAAAGAAACGCAATAAGTGGAAGGGCGTAGGAAAGGAAGGACAGAAAGGATGTGAAAAGAGAGGTTACAATTCTGAGTCAGTGCTTTTGGTTGGGGTGAGACTGAATAAGAAAAAACCTTCAAAACAAAGTAAACAAAAAAAATTGTGACTCTAAAATTCACGTAGTTCATTTAGTCTGTTCTGAGATTAACTACTGTTAAGAAAGCTTGCTTAGATGATCCAAGGATTACCTAAGAAGGAGAAAATGTAAGTGATTCAATGTCCTGGCCTAAATTTGATCTCATTTACACTGGTTATTGCAATTAGTGTAAAATAACTTAAGTCTAATTTACTGCAAAGGCACTGCTTCTGATCTACCAAGTCAGGAAACCTGAATTTCAGTATCTGGCCTCTGTACAGTGCTGTTTTTGTTGAGGCCCTGAAGAACCATACTTGGTACTCTGTAACCTTTTTAGAGCAATTCGGACTGAAATACATTGCTTATCTGTTAACCTATATATGCCTATACAAGGAAAAAGAGTGCAAATCTAAGATGCCATTTACTATTTCAGTCTGTCCTTGAATCTTTTAATAAATCAGACAGAATAAGAACACCTTAATTTATACCATCAATGCGCATGGTAATGTTCCACAGTGGGCAGCAGGGATCTCACTGTAGTTACTGAATGTAGTTATAACATATTTAGAAAAACTTAAATTATTTTTATTTTAAAATGTAATGTTAGCAGTAATGCACATTTATTTAACCTATTCTAAGCAATAACACATTTTGTGAAGCGTGAACAGCATTGTATGCAAAACACTATTTTGAAAAGTAGAAACGCTGAATATTTTTAGCTATGAAATGCTTTTAAAATACTATACTCCATTGTCACTAGAGCTTGATAAGGGCAAACATCATACAATAAAATAAAAGGTCATTTATGTCAAGAATGTAAATAGACAGTAAATCCTTAGCAAAGAATCCTTAGTTTTTTTATTCCAGCTTTCTTAAGTATAAAATACCTTAAACTTTTTGTTTGTTTATAAACAAGCATTGTTATTAAAATTCATGCTATGCCTTGGTTGTCTTTCCTATTTCCTTTATCCACGGAAACACGTATGGTGTGACTTAAACTGATCCTATGTGATCACTAGCATAGGGATGGCTAGTCCAGCTTGCTATTTTTTTTTTCACAGAAGCACTTATTTCACTCAGTGATCCAGTATGAGATTATATTGGGGGGGGGGGGAAATTGCTAGCATAACTTATATTGATGTTTAGAGGCTTGGCTAGTAGAGCTATGCCACTGTAATTATTACAGATGAGTTCACCCTGCATAGCTGGCCTAGCCAAGGAGCAGGGATGTGTGAGATGCATAGCTTCATTTTTAAAGCCCTGTGAACATCCTTAGAGGTCTTACAAACCCACTTTTCTCAGGTGCTGAGTGGTACCACAGAGATTAAGTGGATTGACAATTAATAGGACAAAACCAGATTCAGCTGTAGTATTCCAGATTCAAGAATTCCTATTGTTACCTTAAAATAATCTATTTCCTTGAAGGCTTTGGAAATTTTTGTGAGTCTGAGCTAAACAAGGGATGGGACTATGAAAATTTTAAACCACAAGTAAGAAAATCATTGGCCTAAATTTGGCTATTCAAAGATTTACTATGTACTGGATTTCATTCACTTCCTGTGTGCCCCTTTGAGGGGACTTTGCTTTCTCCAGAGCACGCTCCAATGGGCAACATCGTCTACTGAGACTGGTGCTGAAACTTTGGGAGAGGAGGCAGCCTTGTGGCTGGTAGCGTCCTGTCAGGTCATTTGGTTGTCTTTGCTGACTACAGCTATCAAAGCTATTTTCTGCATCTTTTGATTCCGAGACCTTTTTTAGAAACACACAGATCCAGGTCTCGTTTTCTCACTGTAGTGCTGTTCTCTTTAAATAATAAGAGCATTTGTTTAAGAACAAGTAAGAAGTGCTAGGAGGGGCAGGCTTTGTGATTAAACTGTAAGCTCCAAATTGGAAAGACTATTTTAAAGTTGGGTGTTATTAAGAGTGCATTTAATCAGAGAAGTGACAAACAATTTGTTGTAAGACACATAAATACTAGTTGGAAACTAATTTCAGTGGCATAAAAGACAATCAACTCTTGCATAAGAAGTAAGTGGAAAGAGTGTACCCCTGCATGTTAATACTCGGGTGGTGTTTTACATTCACTTAGAACAATTACTTCCTCCTTTTGACTGGAGCAGTTTTTTTTTTATCCACAGAGTAAAGCAGAAGAATGTTCAGAAAACACAGTAATATGCCAAAACAACTACATGATTTTCCTTTTTTCTTCTTAGTCATATTTAATAATCATAAACTGCCTTGTTGAGTAAGAGCTTGACCTTCTCTATTATCAAAGCTCTCCCCTAAAAATTCCGCAAAGTTTCAATTTCTAAATGTCACGAAATATCAAATGAGTGCAGAAGACAAGAAGCAAGTCAATAAATGTTTGTATTCTTCTCTCGATGCTCTTTTGCATTTCATTTTCTATGGAAAAAAATTAACCCAAAGTTTAATCTCTCCTCCAAATAAAATGAAGAAAGAGAACAGAGCCTGGGGTAACAGTCAGTTAAAAGTATTGATTACAGTGCATAGCAATTTACTGAAAAATAAATAAGTAAACTTGAAATGCCTTCAAACTATTTAGGAGAAAGCCTGCTGTTTCCTATGGTGGGAAGAAGTATAATTAAAAAGCTATCAACAGTCTGGGATTGTCAAAAGTACTTTGTCACCTGAAGCACATTCCTTGTAATTATCTTTTAGGCTTTAAGCTAGATCACCATTAACCTCCAAAGAAGAAGGGTTACTATGCTTTCTGGTGTGAAAAATTGTATCATCATGTAAATTAAACCCTGTTAGGTAGTCAAATTGGATTTGGGAAACGATTGAGTATTAAACCTAGTCATGTATATTATCAAATAACACAAAGCATGAAATGCTAAGAGGAAAAGAAACAGAAAATTATTCTTTTCTTCCTTAAAATATCAACATTTTTGTAACAAAATGATTTTTTGTGGAGGTTAAAAACAAGAGAAATGAAATAGTAGGTATATGTTTGTACACCTTGATTTTTTGATATATATATACGCACACACATATATATAGTAAAATCTCCAGAGAATATAAAATGAGGCAAGTTAGGGTTAGCTGATAATAAAGTAGCAATACCTGAAATCACACTTATCTATTACCCAGGATCTCTTACTCTGACAAGTAATTACCAGGGTTGATAGGCGAAGACTCCTTCTACCCAAATTTCTTAGTGATGACTCTACAGCAATGGTGTATTGAAGTAACATGACTTTCTTCATATAGGCATTTAGTCTAAATAGTAAGTACTATGGATCATATTAAAAAGTTTTAACTAAATGCTGAAAAATTAATAATAGTCTGTAAAACATCAACATTATTATCTAGGAGGGGGAAAAATGACTGAATTTTCTTTTAGCTCTAGTCAGTACAAGCTGAAAACTTTGTGTTTCAAATGTAAGAATAAATGCCTTTCAAGCATAGATTTTCTTGTCTCGTTAGCTTTTGAAGCCAGCTGTGTTTACAAAGGTGCAATACGTCAATGACCAATGTAAATTAGAGGGTGGTTTTACTCAACTTGGTTACAGGTTAGTACTTGGCACTGTTCAAACTGAGTCTGCCAAGGAGCCTATGAATAGGTTTAATGATCGCCTGTTCCTACAGGCGCATTACAGGGTGAGGCATATTATCAAAGTTGCCAGGAGGTCATCCACAGTAGCAAACTCACTCATGGCCCCATCTCCACTGTCTTCACACTGCCTCTTGCTTTCTGAAATTCATAGTCTTCCCCAAAGCCTATGTTCGTACCAAACATTTCCACGCAGCAAGCCTGCGTGTCACAGTATGGGCTCCTCGTTTCCGTCAGACCTTTGAGTTCAGCTCCCAAGCCAGCCGCTCTCAGGTCTGAGGCACGTGGTGTTCGCACCGAGAGGTATATGTGCAGCGAACCTCCCTCAGTCATGCTCAGCAAGACTCCTAGGTCAAGGTTTTTTAACATGCAAAAGAAAATCTTTTTCCTTTTCACAAGAGCAGTGTGCAGAAAGAACTCTGCTGGTAATGGCAAGGATTGACTGTATAATATATTCTTCTCAGAAACAGGAATGAAATATGGAGCTTTGCAAATTGGTAACATGTAGTTCCGTCATTAGGAAGTACAAATTTCTTTGTAGCGGCTAAATATAAAAATAATTTGCCAACAATCCCCGAGAGACTTTGAGTATTTTTTATTTTGAAGAGAACTTTTTATTTGTCTGCCAAATTACTGCATGTTGACAATGGGCTGTATCCAGCATTTATAGTATTTCTGCTTTCAACTAGTAGAAAGTGGATAATTGAAGTGGTGTGCACAATAAATGAGAAGATCCATTGGTTCCATATAAACCCTTTAAAAGCCTCAAAATGGAAAGTAAGGCAGGCTAATATGAATTGCAAAAGGACACAGTTAATTTGTACGTGAAAGAAATTTTTTAGTATGCCATTAGCCTTGGTAACAGCCAAAAATAAAAAAGCAATCATGTATAACCTTGCCAAATGTATCACAAACTGCTTGTCATGAAAATGTTCTGTATTTTAAGAAAATTCATAATGTTTTTAGATAAATTAGTCTGTTAACCGTTATTTACTGCCAGTGAAACTCAGTTTAAAAAATATTAAAACATGCGCTCGTTTCAGAGTCAAAAAAATCAAGAACATCTGCTAAAGAAAGTCCTAGTGCTGTTGCTGTTCAGTTTATTCTGAAGACTTTTGAATTTTCAGTAAAACAATTCTATCTCATTTCCTCTGTGTCCCTATTCCTTTTTATATGACTTATTAAAGAAAGTATCAGAAAAAATAATCATGAGGAAGTTAGGAATCTCCATTCTACCTCTCATATCTTTAACAAGCTTAATTTTTCCTTTCAATTTTTGTTTTAAATTGAAAGTCTCTTCTTCTCTTTTATCTCCCCTGTTTCTCCCTATGTAACTTAATCTTTTTAATCATATATTATATGCAGTATTTTATTTTTAGAAAAAAAAAAGTAAATTCTGTCAAGTTTTCTTTTTTTATTATTAAGTAATTTTATTTCTAGATATATCTTGCCGTGGTTGTAAAATGCTCCTGAGGATTCCTGCTAACAATGAAAGTTAAATTATTTTACAGATATTAAAATTACAAGGCTGTGAGATTGATAAGTTATTTTCTGCATACTATGAGAAAAAGGAATCATGGCATTTCACTAACCTATTTTAATCAATAATTCTGTAATTCCTATTCAAGCATAGCTTGCTTGCTTTGTTCATCGTTACATGAGTACTACAATTATTAGTGAGTCCTCTATGAAAGTATCTGACAGCGTTAAATAATATAGATAGAATAGGAGCACTCTTATGAAACAACAGGGAGCCGGTGTCTTGTCAGTGCAAGTGGGTAACTGTCATTTATGTTAAGAACACTTGAAATGTCATAGTAGCCAAAGGAGAGACCCCTGAAGCTTCCAGCAATAGTAGGGACTACAGATTCTATCTACTGGAAAATCTAATGGGGTTTATTTAATAGAAAAACATATTTCTCAAACATATATATAATCTCCTCATGCTTTGTAATACTTATTTTGTATTTATTTGAAAAAAGTCATTAAGATAATTTATGTTACAGGAATCTATGATATGAGTGAATTTTATAAGCCTTTCTCGTATGCCCAATAAGAGACTTACGATTATCAGCCTGATTTTTCATCAGTGCAGCTCATTTGCAACTCCAGTCAAAATGAGTTGGTAGAAGTAGAAGGGACAGTTTTGCAATACCTGTGGAAATTGAGATGATATTTCTTCTGATAGAAATATCCACACGACGATAGAAATCTCCTCTACTGTGCTGCAGTAGCGGTTTCCAAGATCACACTTCAAGGTGATACGCATGAGAGCAAATAGACATATTCGCAATCCTTCAGCAAATGTCAGAAAGTGCTTTTGCCAAAAAGAATACATGCGTTGCACTAGGAGGGTAGCTAGTTTTTCAAAGATGAGGAAAAATAAGTAATTTTCAAAATAATTTGGAAATGAAGCTTGCTTAAACATTTAACTTCTGTGTGAAGTCCTGGCCTCTCTCAATTTCAGTTCCTTCCTTGCTGTTTGCTCACCTTCATTGTCTTCCTATAAAAAACTCTGAATTTAGTACCCTGTAGGTGTACCTAAAGTATTGCTTTCTATTAATGATGTTCACTGTAGCTGGACTGCCTTTGGGTGCGGGGACTTGTTTGCTTTGGAAGACTAGTTAATAATATTGCTGTAGATAAATGCTTTCAGTGCTTTTCTCTAACAACTGGTGAGCTATTTCTCATGTAGAAGTGAGGGACAAAGCTGCAGCTACCACGGAGAGACCCATACCACACTATGACCAGAACGGGAAAGGTTTCTACAGTCCCACTTGCTCTCTGCCATCTTGTCTGCTGGTGTTTAAGGCTGTATCAGGAGAATGGTGACAACGTAGGTGGCCTGTCAGCCTGAACTCAGCTGATCAGCACAGTCTGTCTGCATTTGATGCTCAAGTGTTCTCTCTCTCAGCTATGATGTCCCTTGCATTTAAGAGCAGGGCTGTTGCAAGTCCCAGTTACATCAAAACTGTTTAGTTTGGCAGTTTTGGCCAGGAAGACCACAAACAAACCATCTCAGAGTCAAAGGTAATGGCTACTGCACACATAAAATATAGTTGTTTTCTGTTAGCTTCACTGCCTCATGTTCTAGTAGGAGATCCTGTCGTATAACAAACACAAAGAGTTACATTAACTTTCAGTATTTTAACTTTCTATATAATAGAAAACATTGCAGAGCTGAACTTTTTTTTGTATTTATTTTGATATCTGTTGGCTGTACTTGTGTGCACAAAATACTTCTTAAAAAGATCCAGTTGTGTCTCATTGTTTTGGATTGATGTATGATTACCTGTGATACCACTTTAAAATCTGGCATATCTTGCTGTATATATATTTAGATTGACTGTACTATTTGTGTAAGTATACTTGCTGTCCTGCATTTCCCTCTTTCTCTTTTCTTTGATCTTGTAAATCTGCAGAAAACAGGACAGATGAGAACCTTCTTGTCAGTGTGTCTGTATTTCTTGTATAGTAGAGAATCTGTTTCTCATTATTATACCCAGGTTTTTCTTCTATGATACTTCTTTGCCATTTCTGACAATTTTCTCCACAATGTTTTATTTGACTCATTTTTTTTCTTTTTATTTTGGATAAACACTACTTTTTTTCAGCCTCTCGTGTTTTCTTCAGTTGTGCACCACTCTCTCACTCAATACATTGCTATGCTCAGTGTAGTGTTTCTTTTATCCTGTTCTTCACTGCAGTTCATTCTTATTTCAGCTGTGGCACAGGTTTTATATTTCAGCTTTGCGATAACTCACATCCTCTACCACCTTACAGTGCTGTGGAAAACATCCCTCTTGATGAGCCAGCCATTGCTATAAAAAGCAAGTAATGACAACCTCCTTAAGGAATCCTCTTATATGTTGGTTATCTTTAGTACTAATCACCAAATGTGATTGAATGGCATGGACAAAGACGTGCCACCTGATCTAACACTGAAGTCAGCCCTGATTTGAGCGAGGGGTTGGACCTCCTGAGGACCTTACAACCTAAATAATTGTGTGATTCTAAACATAGCCTTTTCCCAAAGAATTCCTTGAATAGAAGTGTAAGACTCCCTAAGGATGCATGAAGCTTCTCCTCTTCTTCCCCATCTTGATTTCTTTGCTTCATTTTGTCTCCCGAAGAATCCACACTTGAAAGCACAGTGAGGGTATTAGACTTCTTTCCAAAAGCGTTACGGAAATGTCAAGTTCCAATTAATCTCAAACTTGATTTTTCTATTTTACATCCCCAGATGAGGGGAAATTGCTAATGACTGCTCCCATGTAGAAATCTAGGCATTATGTATAAAAGGATGATAATAATCCTGGATTTTCCTTGAATGATTCTTTCCAGTTCACTTAAATTTTATTGGCTTATTTATTTAGGGGGAAAAAAAAAAAAGTAAGTGAATGATTGCATCATTTGCAGTAAAACTTTTGAGAAGAAATGTGGAAAGGAAAAGAGTCAGATTCACCCTGGCATAATTTGATTAGTTTCTGTGAAGTTACACCAGGGACTAATTTGGCCCAAGAAGTTGATAATCATGTAACACAGATGTTGCAGTATTTGAAGGCAATGGTCCATAATAGCAGAAGGAACAATATTATGCCCCAAAGGACCTATCAAGTGAATGAGATGTTAGAGAGCTTTTTTACACAAATACTGAATCAATATCGGTTGCCAGATCAAAGTATGCCTAAGAAAATAAAGCAGTTTACTAGTTAACATTTTAGATTAAATCTACTGAGGTCCATTTTAGGACAACTAGAGGGCATTTTAATATCATCCTTTAACTGTGTATATGGAAACGGAAGTGTAATATGTAAGTGTGATTTCTATTGCTTTACTAATAATATAGCAATTTTGAAAGAATAGCTCTATCAAACAACATAAGTATTGCTCCGAATTTTATAGTATTTTTGTCTTAATACAATAAGTTTTTATATGTTCTTAAATGTTTTAAAATATTTATTGTAAGTAAATGTATGTGAAAGTCCATAGATGTTCATGTGTTTTGAAAAGCAGTTAAACAGGTTGTCGTCTGGAGGATAGAGGTCAGGGACTTATGAGAAATAGAACAATTATGGTACGTACACTGTGATTAAATATCAGAAGCATTAACTAGCCACAACATTACAGTTATAATATTAGAATAAAAATGATAGTTACTCTTGTAAAAGGCTAATGAGGTTGCGTGCATATATAGGCCTTCTGTAATTTGAAATTTGATATTGACCTGCATGTAATGATTCATTCCTCCCACTCAACAGAAGATGAAACTTCCCAAATCTTTCATATGCCACAAGGTAAACATTGAATCCTTCATTATAAAACAAGGGACTTCTTAATCACAAATGGCACATTCCCAGCTAACCAGATAGTTAAAATAGGCAGCTCAATAGTCCACGCCCTATCCTTTCGAGTTTCCTTAACTTGGCAAGTCATAAGGCACCAAGATGATAAACCTCAAAAGAAACTTGTGTTTTCTTACTGCTTCTCTAATTTCCAGTAGAAAGAACTTCCCGGGCAACTCAAAGTATCCAGTATAGTTATTGTGGTGAAAGGGATATGATTGAATCATATCTATATTCTGAGAAAATGTCTTACTGCAGTTTCTCTTTTCTTAGCAGTTTGGGTTTTTTTTTTTTCTTTCCTTTTTTTTTTTTTTTTTTTTGCAGAATTGCTTGTGAAAGATCATGTGTTTCTGAAATTCTGCTAGCCTTAGTATCAGCTACATATTTCTTCATTGTTATTGGGTTGCTCTGCATGTGCTTTGCTTTAGATTAAAAGGAAAAGTACATCCATGCAAGGCTTAGGCAGTTTAGCATAATTAATTGTACAATACAAATAATTTAATTAAATTTAAAGGTTGTTAGATTTTTTTTTTTTTCAGTGTACTCAGCTTAAGAAACTTCTAAGGAATAGGAATGGTCAAAAACCCCCCTATATATGAATATATAGTGAGCACCCCTTTTATTTATTAACAAGGGAGAAAAGTGCTCTTACTTTAAAAAGATGATTCCCCATAGCTGTGGGACAGGCATCACGTAATAAAAGAATGAAATGAGACATATCTCTCTATACCCCTTCAGTTCCTCTCCTCGGAGGGTTGCCATTGCCCAATATAACAATGTATATTGTAATATTTTTCATGGCTATCCTACAGGAAATTGTGTCTGTCAACCCGATGCAGTCTCCAGACAACTCTGATTTCTTCATTACTCTTTCCATGATTGGATGTCAATTAGTGACTTAAACATAAAGTCTTCATCATCATAGTAATCCCTTGAGCTCATGAGTTTCCCAACACGTCAGCCATTTTATCTAATTTATTATACCAATATAAATGAAGTACTACTGTCAGATTGCACTAGGGAGAGGAAGCAAATTAAATCCGGTGTGCTCTGAAATCTCTGAAACCCAGCCATCCTTCACAAAGGGACGAATGTAAAGAAATTCACTCCTTTCAGCTCCGTGACTGTTTTCAACTGTGTAATATGAACAGTTGTAGATATGCCTAACACTGCACATTTCTGCCTTTATGCGACTCAAGAAAAAGGTCAAGAACAAAAATAATTGCTAACTAAGGTCTTTTTAACTGATTTTTCAAGATAGAGTCCAGCCAAATGATTTTGTATTGACAGCTGATGAAATGTTCGTAGAAATGACATCTGCCCATTAAAAATATACCTCATACTTTCTCTTGTCCTTAGGGATTTCAAGACTGCAAATCATTTTCATGAGAGATGTAACCTTAGATGAAGTTATGTAAAAATATATCACTTCTATCGAGTGCAATAATCACAGTGTGATACAGGAATATGAAACCACTTCCTTCTAGCGTGATATGCACAAAAATTTTCAGAATTTTCCTCTGAGTTTCTTCAGTTGTTATTTCATATTGTGACACCTACAATTGTATATAGATTTTAAAATCCTGACAAGACTTGTATGGGTTCCATAGCATACATAAATCCATCACAATGTACTAGATATATTTTAAATTGATAGTACCACACCAAGCAGTGAAATAAAAGCGCTAACAGCACTTATCCTTGTAGACTAATAGCTGCAAATGATTTTATGAATCATTAGTTCAGATACTATAGACCTACCCATTTTAAACCATTTCTAGATTAATGCTTTTTGTCTGTGATATGATATTAATAGGCTGTTGAAAAGCACGTAGTTTCTAGCAGTGTGTCACAGAAACATTTTTGTGATGGAACAAAGTTTGTAGTATTGTAATAACTGATTAATTGCTCTGAATCAGTTAGTGGCTGTCTTTCAAAAGATCACAGTATCCTGTGAACAGAGCTGACTTCTAAGCCCACAGATTACCTGCTGCTGAGTAGTTGTGCCTGGATGATAATGTGGTGCAAAAACACCCTCAGATTTTATACCCCAAAAGTGCTTACTTAAATAGTAATCCAGTGGAAACAAGCAAATGATATTCAGTGTTTACCTGTTTTTGCTTCAGGTTATGTTGGCAGAGCAGCAAGCAAGCTGAAGTGTCAGTTATCACACATTCTGTTGTTGCACCTCTCTCTCCATAACTTAAAGGCAATATAGACAGCTTGAGGCAAAAACATTGTAAGCAAAGCTGGGTTTTGCTTACAGCTCAAGAATGAGAGCTGGGCGAGGCTCCTCTTACCCTAGGAAGGGGGAAGAAGTGGAAGGGAAAACCAGGAGGGGGAGATGTAGGTAGAGCCAAACATGGGGAGCTGCCGCTACTGCAGGGCTGCCTGTGCCCAATGTTCCCATAATTTTTCTCTTGTTTGCAAAATTTGCAATTTTTTTTTTCCTTTAGATTTGCAAATCCAGTGCAACCTTCTGTCCGCGCCGCGTGCTTGTTTCTCATTACTTGAGCAGCTAGGATAGCAGTTTTGTAAGTACTGTAAGTGCCTTCTGCAGAGCCTGTGGCCAGCGGACAGGCTGGGTTGGGGCAGGCCAGCCAGGTGGCTGCAGGTGCACGCTGGAGCAGGGCTGCAGACAGGCCTCGCTGTGTTGGCGCCTGGCCTTTGGCTCCAGGCCACAGCAAATATCTGAGGAGAGACGACGACTTCTTTACTGAGTAAAGGAGACAATACATTCTCCGTCCTGTGGAGGAAGTGGGGTACCAGCCCTCTGCTTTTAAGTCGTCTGAAAAGATCCCGTTATTTGGAGGTGGATACCTTTTTCTGTACTGTAACTCTGTATTTATGTGATCATTTTCTTGCTGAGTTCAATTAGTTTTTTCTGTATTTCTCTGGTGATAAATGTCAATGGTAGTTTGCAGGAATTCAGCTGTGTAGCTTTCATTAACAGGAGTTGTATCATATTGATGATTTCTTATCCCTTTTTAAATATTTACCTACTATTTTCTACATATTCATCTGTCATAGTGAAATGTGCTTGCTCTGAGTAGGTTTTGTCACAAGTAGCGTTTACTACTGATAACATGCATGGAAATATGTTTTAAATGTAAAATCGGTACAATGATGCCTTCACATTTGGATGTTGGAGGTTAATTGTCTAGCTTTGGATGCATTTCCTTCCAGGATGCTAGTTGCAAAAGAAATGGTTTGACTATTGAGAAGTATGATTATCGGGCTTGTGTTTTACCTTTTTCTTCAACCAAGCAGGATAGTTGGGTGCCTTCCAATACTCCTTCCATTCTCCATAAGAATTTAGTTTGCATGATGAACCACAGTTCCCTGGAAGTTACTGACCTGGACAGACCTATATGGCTCTCACATTATCAGGGATAGTGACACAGGGCCTTTAAGGCAAAGTATGGATCATGGTAAGGCCACACATCCTACTGCAACCCTGCCGCTTTGTGTAGGCTTGATAATCACAACAGCTTCCAATATAGCTCCAGAAGATTAGTTAATAACTACATAAATTGAGCAAAAATATTTAATCTTTTTAAAAGGAATTAAGTCTCAACTGCTATTTATTATTCTAAAATGTGTTTAATACTAATGATACCAAAAAGGTGAAATAGAATTAGGAAGAAAAATTAAAAATGGCATGTCTGCTTCTAACTCTGGCAGGCAGGACAGTACTCGTATTTTCTACCTTCCTGTCATATCCCCTAGAGAAGTCTGAGACTCTCTGTTAGAGGAACCTTGCTTATTTTCTACTTAGAATACAGAGCCGAGGAGATTAAGTTCTTAATCTTATATATTTAGAGAGTGATGGCATGATGTCACATCTTTAACATGATGGCAGAAAAACAATTATGGCTGTATTGTTTCTTGCTTGGCTTTCTTTATTGTGCTGTTGAATCCAGGAGGTTCAAAGGTGAGTAGTAGCAATGTGGTGTAAGGACCTAGAGCGCTAAAGGGCTGACACTTGAAAGGGATGCACTTTCTGTAATGATAAGATCTTGGAAACTGTTGCAGTTTTAATGTTGTTACTGCTGCATTTAATTTACTTTCCCTTCTACAGTGGATAGTGAATGATGTTGAATATATTTTCTTCTGTATTCCAGATGAGAGACCAACATCTATTTATACCTTATTTGCAGTGAAAAGTTAGTACCACAATTTTTTTTTTCTCTCTCTTTTCTTCTACTCTATTCTGAATTCATAGGCTATAGTATCTGGTTTTCAGTACTAAAAATAATAGTAAAAGCCTGTGCATTTTCCAGACATGTCTGTAAATAAAACATGCAGGCACGCTTACATTTTTACGTAGCAACATATCATGTTATCATATATAAATAAGTACAAAAGTCAGATTCTGCCATCCATGTGTTAACAATTAACTCTGTAGACGTATAGCTAAATAATTTCTTGTTACCAAACAAATTATTCAATCACTGCACCACAGACCTTGAATACAGACATAGACTGACATTGACAGTTACAGAATGTGCTGCAGAGGTTATGGGAGACTTTTCTCTACTGCTATATGTCTCTCTCTCTCTTTTTTTTTTTTAATAAGTCTAAAGAATAAAAAAGAAAAGATGTGCAAGAAAAAGGTTTGTAGACTATGCCTGTGTAAACCTGGAAAGACAGATGGGTGGTTCATCCAGTGCATACGCTCATGTAGGAGGGTTCCTCTAGACCGCTGCGACCTACATTCTTGCTGCAGGAGAGGAGAACAGCACATAGTCAATGTCGTTCTCTCCTATTCCGGTAGAAAATACTTTTTTTTTTTTCCTTTTTCCTTTCAGGGTTAATCACTGAGGGATATCACATCATATAAATTAGGATAACCCATCATCTCTAATAGCACTACAAGCATTTACACTACATAAGGATCAGTCCTCAAGTCATTCCAGAGGTTAGAAGGGGTATTACATACCTGAGTCAGCCTTCCCTGTCTAGTTGTCTTAATCAATTCATGAACACTGTGCTCAAACATATCATGATATTCATCAATTCCCCTCTCCAAATAAGCAAGAAAAATTCCAGGAAGGTTTTTCCTGTCATTACTGATGTTCGTAATATAGTGAGATTGATGGATTGCACTAAAATCTTCACTGTGGCAATGGCTCATTTTGAAATGCATTGGAAAAGAAAGCATTTTTAGTGCGGAGGCATGCAAGAATATTTAAAAGTATTTTAGTGAAATACGCTGGATTTAGAAAGGATACACAAATATTAGGAAGAAGTGTAAATTCATACAAATTTGTAAATTATGAGGTCAAAACTTGTTTCTGAGCTTTCAAAAAGTTACATTTTTGAAAGTGTATTATTTGATAGTTTCATTTTTGTCATTTGTAGTGAACTAATGTAAAGTATTGTTAACAGTCTTTAGGAAAAAATTTCTTAGTGTTTCTCTAACATATATCCAAAGCATCAAAACATTTTGTCAAGCTATTCAAATCTGCGGACATTTTTGTTAAAGGAAAATTAGTTTTCATGTGGAATTTGTATTTAAAAATGCAAAAGAAACAAAGCACAGAATTAAATTCAGAGAGCTTTTAGATCATACAATAAATTGGTGGCAAAGGTAACGTTCCCAAATATTACTCAGCTACATATGTTAATTAACATAGTTGTAGAAAATCTGCATGTAGCCAACTTTATCAGTAGAAGTATGAGAATTTCTTATACGCTAGCAAAGGTCATGCCTTTACAAAGATATCAGACACAGATGCTAAATCCCAGCCAGCATCGCTCCAAAAGCTAACCCACCACTATCAGTCAGGAAACTGCACCTCAAACACCTCAAACAACATGAAAACAACTTCTTGACCTTGAACATTTGACACTATGTTCTACTGTGTATCATCAACAGTAGCAAACTGTCAGGGACTTTTCTTGCAGGCAAAAAGCCACACATGGCTATCAAGTCTTCTTTTAGCCAAATTTGAACAAGACAGCAGATCAAACTCCTGAGTCCTGTGTTGAAAACTTTAGTGTCTGTCTCCAAGATCACACCTGCCCATCTTATCTTTTCCAAGAACATATCAAGCTTCCTTTCATATCAGTTTGCCTATAACAGCTTCTTTGGGAGGCTTGCAAAAAATCTAGTCAGAAATCTGCTAAATTCCAGTCTAAATTTATTCATGAACAATTTATATAGCCCCTTGATCTTGTATGAGTATCAGCCTTTAAGTTAAATAATTCTCCCTCCCTGCTGTTTACTTCCAAAGGTACCTATAAAGAATAATTGTATCCCCTCTCAAACTTCATTCTGCTAGGCTAAACAGACCAAGCTCTTTTTAATTTCCTTCTCTTTAATCATTCTACTAGGATTTAGCTGCACTTTTTCAAACTAAGGTATCCAGAATGGTACACAATGTTCTGTATTACATCCTGCTAATGCTTTGTATCATGGTGCTAACGCTGTCTTGTCTCTGCTGAATACTTACCTTTATGAGTTATCTATTACTACATGTCTGCAAATAAGAGGAGTAGTCCAGCCTTCACTCATGTAGTTTTTGGACCTTTGCTGCATCTGTAGCTTTAAACAAAATGTAGCTGCAAGCTAGTCTTAGTTAAGAACTGTGGTTCACAAAACGTATTTCTTATTGGAGCCACCAAGTGCCATTTGAAGGCAAATATTGCCTTAACTGCTTTGGTTGGATTCACATCTCTACATTCAAACATGCAAAAGGCTCTGAGAATCCTAATTAATGCTAACTTCCCTAGTTAGTTTTATTGTTGCATGTTCGAGAAAGATGCCTCTTCACTGTAAAGATAAATTATATAGGTTGAACTGTAACTGTTTTAAGCCCATCCTAAGCAGTGTTCTACATGCTGTACACCGAAGAAAAGCTCATTCTGCCCTCCCTAATTTCATCAACTGTAGCATATGATAAATTGTTCAGCATGTGGTAAGAGGGATTGTAACTGTTAACTAAACTTGCAGTTTCACCTACGTATAGCTCATTTTGCAGTTTAGGCTCCTTTTGACACGTTGCCTGGTTCATCAAATTAATTTAAATACAATTTTTCCCTTATTAGGTGATTAGCCAGCATTCATTACAGGCCTGCTTTTGTCCTCTGGGATTTTTAATGAGTACAAGGAAGCTCATCATATATATCGTTCCAGATTGTATAGGTATTTGTGAAAGAGTATTAAAACCTTGGATATCAAGTACAGTAGATATTGCCAGAAATGCAAAAAACAGATTATATGATCTCATTATGTGATCATTAGCTGACCTGCTAGACAGACAGACAGCCACTCAGTGACATTATTTTCTATCTGTCTATTGCTGAAAGACCAAATGGGTAAGACGCTAGTCTGTCACAGCAGCAGCATGGACTCTGTTTGCAGGTCTGCCTATGATGACCTGACCAACCTCTCAGTCATTCTAGCTATATATTTGGTAAATGATAGTTATTTATCCCCTGGCAGGGACTTGAGAACTTAGTTATTAAGAATTATAAAGAGCAGAGAAATATTACACTCAAGTCAGTAGAAGAGCTGAGATTATAACTCATGGTCTCTTAGACTGAAACTCTGCTCTAGTAGAAGGTATTGTGGGAGAATGCTTCTGAGAAGACACGTGGCATTTTTTCAGTTTCTGCAGAAAAACATTATAGAGCTACGAAATTCATGGCACTCCCACAGAATACATGGCAGAACTATATATAAGTGTCTTCAGACTTCCAGCCTTGTGTTTTAACCTCTGGCCATGTATCTTCTCACTGCTGCCATTTTGACTAATACGGGGATTCAAACTAGTGACCTCTAGAATAAAAAGAGTGAGTTGATGCATCTTCTGTGAAAGGTCAGGCTCTGTAGCTAGGACGTGTAATTGACTGACTGCTTCTGTGTGTTGGGCTCTGAGGGAGACCTCTGAGTACTGGGTTGGAATGAACCGCACTGAAGACAGCATTCAAGGTCGTCCGCAGGTTGGTATGGGGTTGAATAATGAGGCAGCATAGAAACAGAACGTCATTATACTAAACAAGCAAGATTAACAGGGAAAGAGAGAAAAAGAGAAATCACGAGGACTAGAGACAGAGGTTTTGATAAGTGAAGCAGTCTTTTGGGTTCACACCATTACAGACAGAAAAGACTTGTGAAATTACATGTGTTTTTGCAGAAGCTAAATGCTGCTTTGTCACAAATAAAAGCTAAGCCCTTGGACCATAACTTAAACTAAACCATTGGACCAATACATTTAAATTCATGTCAATACAATGTTGTACCAATGAGAAACCACAGAAAATTGCCTGCCTGGACTACTGGCAGTTGAGAGCAGAACCGTCGTCAGCATTAAATCAGCGTTCTCCTTTCCCCTGATTTGCACCCTGCCATTATTGCTCATGACCACTTCAGTGTCTTCCCTCCTCCCTTCTGCTGTGCCAAAAATCAATGGAAAGATTCTCATTGATTTTAGTAGGCTTTAGCTCTTGTCCTAAACGTTCACAAAGCAGTCACTTGACTATAATTCTCTTGTCACAGCTGGTATGGAGAAAATGAATCCACCCTTGATTGCGAAATTCCCCCCTTGAAACTGCCTTTGTTCACAATTCATTAGCTGGCAGAACATAAGATGCAAGTGAGGTTGCTTTCTAAAACAGTAGGATTCTATTCTATTTAAGCTAATCATGTAAAAAAATTCCTCAAGTTTGGAAATTTCACTTCCTCTGAATTCATCCGGGTATCAACAGAGTAGTTCTGCTCTCAAGATGTTCTTTCTGCTCTTAATGACATGCTGCTGAAAAGTTGCTGCAGAGGTAAGTAGATATCTGTCTAGTTTTCCCCCTTGTCATTAAATTGCATGTTGTAGTTCTTCCTCAGGGTTTATGATAAGTTATACATTATGGGATACTTGCTTTTTCATAATATGCAGATTACTTCTTATTGGAAGACATTAGATGCTATCCTATTTGATATAAATGCAGGTTAAAAGGGTGTTGCAGGAGATTATCTGCCTTTCCTCAACCAAAATCTAGAAAGCACTAGAAACTGAGAGCATATGCTAGAGTTGGAAACGATCTCCTTCCAAACTTGCAAAGCCCAAGAGGCTGCAGGACTTGATTCACTTGGTGGGTATTTCTGTTTTCTACAGAAACCATCTAAAGGATGGTTCCCTTTTGCTAATTACAGCACATGTAACATTTTTATGGGTGCAGAATAAGAGAATAGCTATTACACAGAACCACAGAATGGCCAAGATTGGAAGGGACCTCTGGAAATCATCTAGTCCAAACCCCCTGCTCAAGCAGGGTCATCTAGAGCACACTGTGCAGAATCGCGTCCAGGCGTGTTTTGAATATCTCCAGGGAAGGAGACTTCACAACTTCTCTGGGCAACCTGTTCCCGTCCTCTGTCATCCTCACAGGAAAAAAGGTTTTCCTCAGATTCAGATGGAACTTGCTGTGTTTCAGTTTGTACCCGTTTCCCCTTGTGCTGTTGCTGGGCACCAGTGAGAAGAGTCTGGCCCCATCCTCTTGACACCCTCCCTTTAAATATTTGTATACATTGATCATACATTACATACATACATACACATACATGGTATACATTGATCAGATCACCTCTTAGTCTTCTCTTCTCCAGGCTAAACAGGCCCAGCTCTCTCAGCCTTTCTTCACAGGAGAGATGCTCCAGTCCCCTAATCATCTTTGTAGCCCATGAAGATTATATTATTTACTTAAAAAAGTAAAATGTGGATCCTTTTTCCCCCCCCTAAATCGTAGTTGCAGTCCCTTGCAAAAGGCAAGCTGGAATCAACTCCCCATATGAGCTTGTAGATGAGCTCATAATTTATAAGTAATACAGCTGCATTGTGGAACTATAACTGGAAAGATTCTACAGAAAAGGTATACGCATTAAGTACCAGAGACTTGAGTCTGAAAGCAACCTTTGGAAATACTTTTTTGAAAGACCATATTGACAGACTGAGTTTTAAGCACAGTTACACTGATTATACAGAATTATAGTCTCCTGTGGACTAAAACGTGCTGCCATTAGATGGATTTTTAGTCAGGTGTTATGTGCGTCTCAAAGAATGACAACCAATAGATTTTCTTTTCTATTATTATTGGTAACTTTCTCTTAATTACTGAAAGGAAGGTGCATTTTCTAGTTAAAACATCACTGATAAAAGACCTCAGATAATAAGACTGGTGCGTCTGTAAGAACACATTCTGATAGCAGAGGAAAATGGGGTCACCAAATACAAACCATTCATCTTTAAGGGGTTCCCATCCTGCCCATATGCTGTCATTATCTCTCTTTTGCTACCATCTATGTCTTTAGTCATATATCATTGCCGACATTAGTTGGGCTTACTCTTTTTTTTAAAGCAACTCTCTGCTTCTTTCTATGCTGCTTTGTAAAGCTCTCTTAACAATTGGGCCTTCACACTTCAGTCCTGTCCTTACACCTGCCTCTGGTGTGATATTTACAGGGTACTCAATAATAGCTCTGCTTTTGTGTGCTGCGGAGCTGTCTGTGACACTGATCATATTCATTTCATTGTCTTTGTGTGCTTCTTTAACCTTTTATTGTACCCATCTGTTTTCTCTATCTCACCTTATGCTTTGATTATAATATCACTGTTGAGGGGATTGTCTGCTCTGATCACTGTTTGTATGGTACTTAGCATATTAGAATCCTAACCCCAAACTGGAGCTTTTAATTGTTACTGAAGTGCAAATGCATTGACAAGGTCAAGCAGCTGTTATCAGAATTAAAGGTATCTTTTGACTGTCTTCCTCTATGCCAGCACCCTTCACTTCCTGATAAAGAGAAGCGATTTTTATATGCCTTTCTGCTGTCCTCCAGGTATCTCTGGCACTTCAGCACTGTACCTAGTTCCTTCTTCTCTTTGGGGTATTCCCATGGTTTGTTTTATTTCTGGTACCATATATTGTTCACTGTTGAACTCTTGCACACCATAGTGCCTGTTTTACCCTGCTCTTGGGAGAACTCCTTGGGTGCTGCTTTGCAGTCCCCGTCCTAACTCTTCCCCATGCTTTGGGGAGACCCATGGAAGTGTCTTGGACTGCCACAGCTGTGGTGATGGATAGTCCTTGTGCCAGGGGTAACGATTAAATGCTTTTCCTTTGCGCATCTGTGAGTGCCTATCAACTATTTTCCCTAGGGTTTTGAGGAATACTTTGAAGGCTACCATAATTTAAAAGGTTAGATGAAATGACTGGTGAATGTAAAACTGATAGCATTGCCTCGTGTAATTTCTTTAAAGCTGTTAATCAGCCTTCATCTCCTTCTGCTCATATTGGGGGGTGGGGTAAAACAATAGTGAAAGTTGAGATATATCTTGGAATTAAATCTGGCAAGGGATGTCAAGGACAACAAGAAGGGCTTCTTCAAATACATCAATAGCAAAAGGAAGACTAGGGAAAACGTGGGCCCGCTGCTGAATGGGGCGGGTGCCCTGGTAACAAAGGATATAGAGAAGGCAGAGTTATTGAATGTTGCCTTTGCTTCAGTCTTCACTGCTAAGGCCAGTCCTCAGGAATTCCAGACCCTGGGGACAAGTGAGGAAGGCTGGAGAAAGGAAGACTCTCCCTTGGTGGAGGAGGATCAGGTTAGAGATCTTTTGTCCAAACTGGACATCCATAAATCCATGGGCCCCGATGGGATGCACCCACGAGTGCTGAGGGAGCTGGCGGATGTTATCGCTAGGCCACTCTCCATCATCTTGGAAAGGTCCTGGAGATCAGGAGAGGTGCCTGAGGACTGGAAGAAAGCCAATGTCACCCCAGTCTTCCAAAAGGGCAAGAAGGAGGAGCCAGGAAACTACAGGCCTGTCTGCCTCACCTCCGTCCCTGGCAAGGTGATGGAACAGCTCCTCCTGAAGGTCATCACTAAGCATCTGGAGGACAAGAAGGTGATCAGGAGTAGTCAGCATGGATTCACCAAAGGGAAATCATGCTTGACCAATCTGATAGCCTTCTATGATGGAATGACTGGCTGGGTAGATGAGGGCAGAGCAGTGGATGTTGTCTTTCTGGACTTCAGCAAGGCTTTTGACACTGTCTCCCATCACATCCTCCTAGGTAAGCTCAGGAAGTGTGGGCTGGATGAGTGGATGGTGAGGTGGCTTGAGAACTGGCTGGATGGCCGAACACAGAGGGTTGTGGTCAGCTGCACAGAGTCTAGTTGGAGGCCTGTGGCTAGTGGTGTCCCCCAGGGGTCAGTCCTGGGTCCAGTCTTGTTCAATATATTCATCAATGACCTGGAGGAAGGGACAGAGTACACCCTCAGCAAGTTTGCTGATGATACTAAACTGGGGGGAGTGGCTAACACACCAGAAGACTGTGCTGCCATTCAGAGGGACCTGGACAGGCTGGAGAGCTGGGCGGAGAGGAACCTCCTGAAGTTCAACAAAGGCAAGTGCAAGGTCCTGCCCCTGGGGAGGAACAACCCCATGCACCAGTACAGGCTGGGGGTTGACCTGCTGGAAAGTAGCTCTGCCGAGAAGGACCTGGGAGTGCTGGTGGACAACAAGTTAAACATGAGCCAGCAGTGTGCCCTTGTGGCCAAGAAGGCCAATGGGATCCTGGGGTGCATTAGGCAGAATGTTGCCAGCAGGTGGAGGGAGGTGATCCTGCCCCTCTCCTCAGCCCTGGTGAGGCCTCACCTGGAGTACTGTGTCCAGTTCTGGGCTCCCCAGGACAAGAGAGACACGGCATCCTGGAGAGAGTCCAGCGGAGGGCTACCAAGATGATTAGAGGGCTGGAGCACCTCTCCTATGAAGAAAGACTGCGAGAGCTGGGCCTGTTCGGCCTGGAGAGGAGAAGATTGAGAGGGGATCTCATCAACGTGTACAAGTATCTGAAGGGGGAGTGTCAGGAGGATGAGGCCAGCCTCTTCTCCGTGGTGCCCAGCAACAGGACAAGAGGCAATGGGCAGAAACTGAACCAAAGGAAGTTCCATCTGAACCTGAGAAAAAACTTCTTCACTGTGAGGGTGACAGAGCATTGGAACAGGTTGCCCAGAGAGGGGGTGGAGTCTCCTTCGCTGGAGATATTCAAAACCCGTCTGGATGTGATCCTGGGCAATATGCTCTAGGTGACCCTGCTTGAGCAGGGAGGTTGGACTAGATGATCTCCAGAGGTCCCTTCCAACCTAAACGATTCTGTGATTCTGTGATATGCAAAGGCTTTGACAAAAGCCAGTCTTCCGTGAAATAGAATCTCAACTTTAAGGAAAAATGACCCACCAATAAATTACATTCCAAAATGTATCTCCAAATAATGCATGAAATCTGATTTACGTAAAAACATTTCTGGGAGCTCTTAAGGCCAGGTTGTTCTTTTGTAAGCCAGGATCTCTTTCAGAAAGAGAAAAAAAGAAGTGTCCCACTATTGCAATCTTAATGTAGAAAACGGGTCATATCTGCATGTCCAGAATTCTGATGTCATTTTTTTCCTAAAGTTTATTCTGTTGATCATACGAATGCACAGAATACTTGAGTGTTTTGGGAGAATACTGGAGTGAAGATATACTGTATGTATCCCCATCAGTATATGCCCTTCCAATGCATCTTGTAATATATGTGGTCACTGAGGTGGACCACAGATTCCTGAGGCGTTTGAGCCCTTAGAGGAAAAAATGGGAGATTATTATCCACTGAGGAACATCAGTGAAAGCAGAAGGAAGGAAGGATGCCAGTTAATGTCAATTGTGATTATAGAAGAACACCCATTATGGATTAATCATGTTTCTCCTTTGTTGCAAGGGATTCTGCCTGCTATAAAATCGATGCATGTTCACTTCAACGTATGCCAAGGTTTGGAAGCATTGCACTGAGGGCCTGCATGCATGAGTTAGATCTGGAGATGCTCATCCGGCCTCTTGAGGACTCAATAGTAGATATTAAGACAAGGTTTGGTTTGTGGGATCCACAGGCAGTTCTCCCAAAGTGCAACTTGACACATGACGTACAGATACGATGAAAGGTCATTAGGTCCCATTTTCACAGGGGCTGTTGTTAGGCTTTGCAGTGAGCAAGATTTGTACCCATGGACATGGATAATATGTAAATAGCAATGATTCTCTAAAATCTGTGCTCCCAGCTAAGTTTCCATCAAGTACATATTTTTTGATTAAGCTTGTTCTGTAGAAAATAGCCATTTGTAATGCAAATACCGGCAAACCCATAACATGTTAGTTATGGAAGGATTAAGTTAAGAAATCATCAAAAGAAATTACTATTCTTTTCTTCACAATTATGCTTTGTGGGGGTAGGAAGCTTTCAGAGGGAAGAGGGACAGCTAGGAAATTCAGATGAAACTTCAAATAAATTAGCATGCAGTCTTAGTATCAGGGATTTTTTAATCCTTCCTTAGCCTATGATCTCCCCAAAACAGTTTTATGAGAAAAGCAGTCCAGGAAAAAAGTAACTTACAACAGCGACTTACAGGTTTCCTGTAAGGTTAATTAATTGCCATTAATTGTGAAATACTGTAGCAATGAATTGTAGCTTTGAATTCGATAGTGTTAAAAAGAAAAAATGGAAAAACACATATGGAACAATCCAGAGCTTGCAGATGTTTTTGTTTTCCCTTTCCTCTCTGTAGGTTCAGTTTGCAAACTTAACTCAGACAATTTACAAATATAATTACAGGAGAGAATTAATTCAGCAACTATGTGGAATGGTGGGAAGAACAAAATGTTTTCATTAGGAATGCTGAGGTTAGAAAATCTGTGAAGGACGCATTTACCAAGACTGTGTACCCAAGCATTCTGGAAAAAGGGTATTTTTAGAGAAGTTTTCCCCTGATTTGGGATCATTATATATTTAGAATAAAATAGATATTGGATCAATGATAAAAATAATGGGAGTCCCTTTTGGCCTTCAGTTGCTCTGGAATAAGATTTCTGTTAGAAAACAAGCTAGCAAGTTTGTTTTATTCCCCAGAAGGGTATGCATTGCAGAAATAGGACTAAGATTATCACTAAGAGGACCTCAAATCCCTGTTTCTATCTTCTCAGCTTACATCTTTCTCTTTCCAAGTAAATGCTCTGCAGAGACTATTATTTACTAGCATTAAAGTAGTGCCAAGAAGCCCCAACCAAAACTGTTCTGGGCAATTGTTAGAAGACAGTTTCTAATCCAAACAGCTTAAAAGCGTAGACATTAGGGGATGGAAACAGTGGATGTATCATTGGCAGAATGAAAAAAAAGAAACCAAAACCCAGAACCCGCTGACTTCAGATCTGGCTGCCTTGGCTTCTTTCTCTCTCTCTTGTCCCTCTTCACTCTTTCGTGTCTATCACGATTGCACTGTTTGAATCAATGGCTCAGCTGAAAGCGCCTACATAGTAGCTTGAAAAGGCATAGCCAAGAATACAGTATCCCAGCTTACTTTGGCCTGAAACGAGGTTTTCACCGTGCAAGGGAATCTATTTCACCTGCTTTCTCATCTCCTCAAATAATAAGGTCAGGTCAGCAGGGAAAGCAAAAATTACTTTCAAGTTTACCAACTCCCTAAGAAGGCTGTTCTGTGTATATGATGTGGTTACAGTCCCCAAACTGATGTATTTATTTTAAAACCATAGCTCTGAGTGTACAGAGCAGTGTCACACAACAGCAAAGTTTACAATAAGAGATACTTGCATAGAAAACCTAAAACTAAAATAACAGGATGCAGTTACATTTGGAGATATGTGAGATATAGCTACTAATGTTTGTTCGTAACGGACTCGTACTGTCATAGTAAAGGATCCCTCGAGCCATCTCAAAGTCTTATTTCAAAATTTATTGTACTATTTAGCATATACAAGGTTAAGAAAATCAGCACCATAGCCAGATGGCTGGGGAATTGTATCATCCGGTTGCTCGCTTCCCTACCGCCAATAAATTTGGTGACCAAGGCAGGGCACCAGATGCAACACGCTGCCACCAGGGCCAACTGTGGGCATGAAAGCCTGAAGCTCCTCTGTTCTACTGTCAGCTCCCAAGAGACCGGCCTTGGGGTTTAGACAAATAATCTTTATCACATACTAAGTTACTACTGCAATCACAGAGCACAAGAGATAGAGAATGAGAGGGAATCTCACTTAATCCATTGGTTAGAGAGAAGAACTATCACCAGTGCTATAAGGTTGTTAGGAAATGAGTTAATAAAGAAGTCATATTCAATTAAATCATTCCCCTTGTCTCTTCTAGACAGTGTGGCACCAAGGCTGTTTCACAGTTTACAGATTTGTATAAAAATTGATGCTAATAGTTCAATTTTGTGTAATTTTCATCCCAGTAACATTGAATGGAGGGAGAGGGAGACAATTCTTGTATAAACAGTTAATATTCAGAGGGGGCAGGTGGGGTGAAACTATATTTAAAGATTAGAACAGACAGCAAACAACCTCTGAGATCTAATTCCGACTCTGACGGAGTTTCTGTCCATTGTGAGATGTCACTAAAGCTCTCTCTTTTTTTTTTTTTTTTCTCTAATCTTTTACATGAAGATAATACCTTGCTATCTCACTGGGGCTTTGTGACAATTCATGTCTGTGTAACACTTTGAAGCAGACCTTGTAAAGTGCTAAGTATTATTAAGATGAGATGAGGAGAATCTCTTATCTCAAACATCAAGTTCTTCAGGGATGGGGAAGGAGGCAGTGATCTATTATCCATAATACTTCTCTTCAGACTAAGCTTGATCAGCCTTAGTGTGATGCAACAAAACCCTGTTCAACTGTGGACAAATGGACATCTCTATTATAAATGATGAAATGGAAAGATGTATAAAAAGAGAAATCGCCTGACACTGTCTTTGATCATAATCTATCTATGCCTCAAAGGAGAACATAATAATACAAACATATTTTCAGGAGTAAGTCAGTTTTGCCAAAAAAAACCTCCTACTGTTGTTCTGGCTGCATTAAGCCATCATAAATGTATACAGTCTGCTGTTGTTGTTGTCAGTGTTGTACAGCGTCGCCGTGCCAGTTAAAAAGCTGCCAAGTAGCACACTATGGGGGCTGTATTCCAGTGATGTGATTCCTGTTTGTAAAATTTGTAAAGCATTTAAGCATCTTTCAAAAGGGAAATGAAGAATTATGATAAACTGTCACTTGATAATGATAAATACTAGCTAGATCATCTCTGGGCTAATTTAAAAAATAAAGCCTATTTCATGTTCTCAGGCTAAAGCTTATTGCAGAGAAAAGACAGGATAGAAGCAGTTATGGGGATAGATGTTATCAGGATAGACGTAGATATGTTTCAAGCAATAGCACAGATTCTCACCAAGTCTTTGAGGAAGAATAGGAGGGAGTAATTTTGTTTATAAAAAATGTTCTTATCTGTCAACATGTATACCAATAACCTTGTTATGAAAGAATCCAGACATGCACTCTAACATTCAGAGGTTATGCTTTGTTCTTTTAGCAATTTGAGCTTTCTGGACATGATTTCAAGGTCACGTATCACTGTCTCCCATGTTGTCAATCAAATAAGTAGCATCTCAGGCATTCTTTCTCACCTCTTCTGCATAATATTCTATTCCACCTTCCTGTGCACAGGATCAATCTTTGCAGCTTTAGCACCTTTTATTTAAAGCACAGGTGGGTCAAAAAAGAAATAAGACTCTGAATTCTTCTGTTTTTTAAATCTTTGATTGAATGTTATGTATTCTTTTTTAGAAATAGTTTCCTTTCCTTTAGGTAGAAGATTGGGAAATAAATGCAGATTCAGAAAGTATTTTTGTTGTGGATCTGCAGCAACTTTCTGTGACACATCAGACTTGAATATTGACACAGAAATAATGACTGCCCATTGCTATTGTTCCACTTGCATTATCAGTTGGAACCAATGCCTTCATTACTTAATAAAATAAATTAATAAATAAAATATATTATATCCATTTGCAAGGTAACCTATAAATTGTACCAATAAATTCTTATCTTAAATAATCCTGTGTACTTCAAAGAGTGAATTTGCTGATTGAAATAAAGTTTTAGAGTATTTATTTTTTAGAGTATTTGTACTTCCTGAAGAGCATATTTCAACCAAATTTCATTAATAATTAATCATGACATAGTGGTTCTAGGAGATTAACAAGATCATGGCAAGTATAATACTCCAAGAAGTACAAATTTTGGGTGAACACAGCTTGATAAGCTGGCATCCTTTACTGCTGTTATTTGTTGTGACCACTGCATGGGATGGGAATGCAGATGAATAATGAGCAATGTATGTTCTCCTTTCCTTTGTCTGTTTTTTATGTGTATGTCCTTCTTACCGAAGAGATTTTGCCATTTTACTAATGATGAACTAATGTACTTGTTCACTTCGAATCTCTTGTTCATAAACTGGCTGGGAAATGCTAGTAGAAGCATCTCGTATTGTTTAAGGTCGTTAAGGTCTTAGGTGTCATCTGCTCTCTTCAGAACTATCCATCTTCATGAGAAATTGCATCTCCTTATTTCCTACTGGCATAGCATTCCACAACTGTCCTAATAGCACGCATCAGGTATTGTCACACATCCTGCAAACCCCTCCATATTCACTAAGTAGTGCTTTCAGGATAGATGAGATGTTCCTTGTTATTGACGTATTGTTTTTTCAATATGCACTTTGGAAATTTCAACATACTAGAAGGTAAAATTGCGTACCATAGGAGCTATTAAAAGTCAGATTTTGCCAACCACAAACTTGTCATAGGTAAGTATGGAAGTCTAATGAAGGATGAGTAATGGCATCTCGACTCTCACAGTGCTTTATATTAATTACTGGCAAATGCTGACTGCTGGCAGCCATTCCATAGTCAAATGGACTTTGGAGGCCAAACTTATATTCCTGCAATGAGCGATTTTTCATAATGCAGTCAAAATAATTGTAGAGAAGGAAGCATCCTCTCTCTCCCTGACATGGTTTGGAAGGTCTGCAAGAAGAGCAGCCTTCATCTGAAGGCTTGGAAGGACGAGCAGGGAAGATGTAGCAATTACTGTACAATAATCTTTTGGTGGTCTTGAAAATTAGCGGCAGCAGGTTCTGGAAAAGTCCCATAAAAACTTCATGCAGTGAGATTTTCCTGACACAATGGGCTAGTTACATCTGGAGAAGCGAATGATTCAGAGGGAGGCCAAAGGTTTTATTTTCTCCTAGTCGTTGCCTCACATATTAACTGCAAAGCAGATATTTTTCAGCAGATTCTTTTCAGACCTGTGCAAGGGTCTAATGACTCCACACAACAGACCTCTTTTGTTTGGTATCTGACAGTCATTAACAACTACATGTGCAGGTTTTGAGTGTGAATTCCAATGTCTGCACCTGATAGGGTGAAAAAGCATTAAATTCTTGGGAAGGTTTTACTGTTTGAAAATTCTGAGTGTTCAGAGTTCACATGAAGGAAGAGAAACTAGATAGATACTTTTTGCCAGATTAACAAAGTAAAACCAAATCCAAATATTACAGTGCTGACTTACTATTCAAGACTTAAAATTGAGTATTCATGCTTATTTTCATTCAACTACTTTTTATTATCAATGATGTCCATGTTTTGCATTTTTGGGGGGGAAAGAGATTCATGTTAAGAAAATTTTTATTCCATTACCCTTACAGCTGTATGAGCTATTTAAGCATGTGTCCAAATTATACATTATCAAATCTAAGAAAGCACAAATAACAATAAATACTGCTTTTGATTAAATAGTAGCAATGAAGTGATTGTCTTAAATATGTTAATGCAACTTACATAATACATGTAAATCATGCCTATGTACATTTAAATTAACTCTGCATTTTCAGATGACTTCTGCAGTGGTGCAGGATCAGAAAAAAGAAGGTCAACTGTCATTAGTTCATCTTTTGGCAAATTAGTATTGGAGCAGGAGGGCCAAAGAATGAAAGAGCTGCAAGTTAGACTTCTCTCTCATTCCTGGAAGACTGTTTTAGAGTCATTTCTGATCAACACTGAGAAGCTTGTAGTTTTGTTTTCTATTCTGTATTTATCTTATTTTCAAATGTACGCTGAATGACCAAAATTAAGGCTGAACTCTGGTCAATGGGAGAAATTTACTTCATTATGTTCATGTTATTGGGAAGTAAGGAATATCAACATGTTAAGAAGTCACTGAAACTCACTAACTTAGGCTCTTAGACTGGACTTTTGCATATTTTTCCCAGTTTTTCTGTTGGCTGTTAAAATAATTTGTCTCAATTTTCCAGCATACTTGTAGATAACATTCATGCAATATATACTAGTTTCAAAAACATAGCAGACCAAGAATTCAGTTACACTACTGGACTTTAGCTACTCAAAATATATTATTTATGTTTTACAGAAGAAAAAGTAAAAGATATATTGAAGATGGAAAAGCATGGGTTATTTAGTCTGATAAAAAAAATCAGGAGATGAACACGAGGAGGGAAAAATGGATGCCTAGCACGCTGAATGTGTGGATTCACAACAACAATTTGCCTTTATTTGCCTCCTTCTCTAAGATAGTTTCCAAATTTTCAATAGTCTTCATTAAATTTAGATATTTTAGATCCTTCTATACATCTCAGCACACTGACTTTTATTCCTTCTTGCTTTTTCATTTTACCCTGAAATACCCTCCCGCCTATATAAACAAAGCAAATATGCAGAATTAGAGAATAGGAAAGGATATGATAGCCCTTTATGATATGTCTTTGCCTTGCTGAGTTTTTCCCAGCTCAAAATGTTTTCCTTTTTTGTATACAGAGGAACATTTGCATTTTTTTTTTTTGCATGTGAAGCCTCAGAAGTTTTTAAGAGCTGCTCATGGACAAGTTAAAAATAAAACAACAGCCATTAATACTTTGGAGAATATTCTGTTTACAAAACATGTTTCTAGCATTTCCCTTTATTGATTGGGAAATATTAGGCTGTTGCATGTTTATGTATTCCAAAAAATGATATTTATTCAAAGCCCTCTGCTATGGAAATGAGAAAGTATGAGCAATCATAATTTCAAAGTAAAGGATGGAGGGGAGGAGGGAAGTATCAAGAAAAAGGAATTTTAGGAAACAAAATTCCATTTTCTTGTACCTCACTGGCAATAGAAAAAAAAAAGTAAAGGAGAAATTAATAATTATGTTACATTAAAACCTAAGTTTTCCTTTGGGTGCCAGCTCCCCATAACCTTTAAATACTGTAGATAGTAAAGACTAAGAGGAGGCATGTTATAGTTACCAAAACCCAACACAAATCTAATTGCTTCGCTTTAAAAAAGGAAAAAAAGGGAGAGAGAAATTCAACTACTTGTCCACACTTTTTTGCACAATCATTTTCTAAGGGTTTTTTTCTACGCTAAACCTGAAGAAAAGGTTAGCTCCTTAAAAATCAAATGATAGTACAGATAATAGCATTGAAGCAAAATATACCAAAAGAATAAAAGAAGAAACTGTGGTGTGACAGGATAAAATGCAAGTATCAGTTGGAAGTCTCTTTTTTTTCCATGGTTGTGGCATAGCTCAAACAGAGAAGGGAGGGCCAAGAGAGCTGGATGAGCCAGGGGGGGACCAGTGCTGCACAGTTCTTCCCTGATCTCCCCAAGTGACGCTCTGGTTTTGCTGTGCCTACATGCCAGTGGCTTAATATTATACTGTGTCCCTAAAGCAGTATGCATGTTTGTGAGGGCGCTGTGGTGAGAGAACACATCTCAATTCGCTTGTTGTTGGTAGACAACACATGCTATTATCTTAGAGGCTGTGAGGGTGACCCGCTGTGTTTTTGGGGCACTTGAGTACCCTAGAGACAGCTCAGGGCTTGGATGGTCACCACAGACTAACGTTTACTATGGAATCAGCTAAATTGTCCCCAGCAGAGCTAAGTGAAATGCAAAGCGTAGCCTTCTGGTTTGGCAGGTGACCCATTCAGCTGAAACTGTTCGACCTTTGACTAACGTCCTCTAATGCCAGGATTGCCCCTGTGTAATGCGAGTGTTTAATAACATGATGCCAAGATTTTGGAAAGATGTACGGGTTTGGAGACCACTTGTGCAACATCGCTCATGTCAAGTCTTTTGCCATAAAAATAATGCCATTGACATCAGTAAAAGTGTCTGTCTTAACCAGCTAGTGCTTATCTTTATGAAAAAGTTTGACACAGTTGTGTGCTCAAGGTTCAAGGCACAGTTGCAATGAAAAAACAAACCGCAGTCATTTCTGTGGCCAGATCAGCACCATTTGCAGTGACAGAGGAGCTGTCTCTACCTGTGGCATGGATCATTCATAAAAGACCTTAAAAGTATCCTGCAGTCTAAGGCAGAACAAATTGTGGCTCTTGCAGAACTAGTCAAAAGATGGAGCAACGCAATCTCATACTTTTCACTGTTCCCAGAGTACCATTTGTGATCTTAAACAAACCTGTGTGTGCCCAAGGCTTACCTGAAATACAAGTGTACCCATAAATAACAAAGGCATGTTACAAGATGACTTAGGAACTGCTAAAGCAATTTTTTTTTTTCATATTGGAGAATTTTTTCTCCAAAATCATTTTTTTTAAGTTATCAGAAAATGAATTTATTTTTGTTTATACTAACAGAAAATCAGCTTATATTCAAATTAACTTTGAAAAGGCCTGTGCATTTCTAGAATGTTTCACCTTAATTTTACTTAAAATACATGCACAAAAACAAGAACAAATGTTCCTGTTGCCTTTATATTTGGATAGAAACCAGGTAGATTTCTATATTAGGCAGCAAAAGTTGTTACTCTAGTGGAGCGATGGAGATTAAGTTCATTCAACCCAACTAAAATGTTGTCATTTTCAATAACTTTTCTTATTCTGCATGAAGAAAATCCACACTGAAGTCTCAAAAAATTAAGCAAAATTACAGTTGCGTGATGGAGCTAAGCTCCTTTTTACTGACACTAGAAGAACAAGAATTTAGAGTTTAGTAAGTCACAGTGGTTCAGAAATGTTATGACAGAAAGAGGGCAAAATAGACCCAGTAACAGTAGAACTTTCTATCCTTTGACTTGATGTTTCCTGTGAGCAGATTGCAAGTTCTGGCACAATCTATAGTAGAAAACATATCTATTTTTCATTTTGCAATGATCATTTTGCCTATCCTGAAGCAGTCTCATCCAAATTCATGATAGAAAGACATTTTCCATGAAGGAAGACCTGCAAAATGTAACTCCCAGTGCTTCCATTGCTTGCCATGTATAACTTACCATCACAAATCCTGGATTCCTCCTTACCTCAGCCACCTACCACATGTGCCTCCAACAAATACTACAGCCTACTGTAGGCACAGACTGAAATACTGTGAGGTCAGACTCACCTCATCATTTCGTCACTTCTGGTTCAAAACTGGGCTGGAAGGCATTAATAAATAGAATAATGTTAATAGAACTTTTCTGAACAAGAAGAAGAAGTAAAGTTGATTCTGGGAGAGTCATGGACTGAGAGGTACAGTTTGCCACAGTAATTTACATTTTCTGTTGACTTATGCATAATCTTCTCAAAATTATTTTTTTCTGTAAAACTACTGTATGAAAGGAAGCATCAAAGTAAACAATAATTAAGTCAAACATGTCTTTGTGTATGCCAAGTTATCTGTAAGCAGTAATTCTTTCATATACAAAGGAGAATATGAAAACAAATGAAAACATACATCAAAGAGGATATTCAATATTTCTTCTTCATTAAGATCACTAGCTTGTGTGATGCAAGAGATGATTTCTGAGATATAGTCGCAGAGAACAGCAAGAGCTTTGGTACCAAACTTGCATGGACTATGGTGACTTTAACCTTGCAAGTGTAAAGGAAGCCATCCACTTTTGCTGCTCTGTATTTTTTTAATTAAGGATGCATGATACTCTTAAGCAAAACAGATACACATAAAAAGTTGTCCTGTAATCTGTGTGAAAGACTCTATTACACATAACTTAGCAAAGCATCTGAAATGCTCTTTGGCTTTCCCTTTATGTGTTCTCAGCTCCTGAACGCCAGGCATTTTTATATTCACAAAAACAAAGCAAGTTCTTCTGTAGTGCCTTGTTTCCTTGGAGTTTAAGAGACATGCAATATGACAGAACGTGTTTCTTCCTGTTTTTTTTTTTTTAAGCCATTCCTGCATCAACAGTAGCTATAACAACTTGAGGAGCACTGTGATTTGCACCAAGTTTGAGCAGACCCTAATGCTCCTGCTCAGGGTACCTGGAGCATGACATGCACCAGCCTTTCATCCCATCTCCATCCTTTTTCCCACAAACTTTACAAAGGTCACATAGAAACCACCTGTGTAGGGTAGACAGCTACCAAGAACCTCCCTTATCCACCCTCCAAAGAGGACAATGATTTTGCATATTGCACAAAGAGCACAGATGGTTTAGTTCTTAACATCTTGAGAACTTCTATTTTTAATTTTGCTTAGGTTAATGACAAAAAAGACAATTATCCTTTCAACATGAAAAGTTTCCCTAAATATTTGCAATACAGGTAAAACTCAGAACAAATCTGAGTTTTACCTGTATTGCAGGAGGAGGAGGAAATCTGTTTCACCTTTTTTGGGGGTGCAAAATTATCTATATTTCTACTAAATGCAATTGCAGCCATTTGCTGTATTTTTTCATACCCAGAGGCATCCAGATGGACATAAGTTGCAGAGAAGTGATTTCTGCTGGTATTGCAAGGCACACGGTATTTGCATGCAGCCTTTCACCCTTCCTCTAGTGACGTCATCTGCAGTTATATGTAATCTTTTCCTGGACCAAAATACTGAAAAGCAGCATTGTTGACTGTAATTTCTCTTATACTTCCTTCTTATTTAAGTGTCTGCACAGGTTCAACCAGTATTTACTACTTCTCTAAAATGAGATGCTTTTAGGAAATCTAAAACTCAGCTATGTTTTCTGCAGAGAATAAAACAATTTCTGCAACAAACTTCTCCAGCATTACCCACCTGAAAGCCTTGAAACAAGTGAGCCCTGAGGCTAACAATACCTCTCTCTCACCAGTTCCTCTCTTCTAAAAATTTTTTGAAGAGCCTTTATCTATTCTCTCTGACTGATCAGTGGCTATAGCTTCTCCCTGCTGGCCTTCCAAGGGCTGGCTTTTCAGGTTAATTGTCAACTCACGCCAGCTAGCTTTTTCATAAGAAACAGCATGGGCATTAAGGGAGCAAAGCATTAACCCTAAACAGGCAGATAAACAGACCAAGAAAAACAGGGGAAGATGGTACAAGACAAGCTTCCTCACTCACAGCTTAGCACATTCAGTCACACTACATCGAAGAGTTGAATGGTCCTTTCACTGAACTGCCCTGCCACAAAGTCAGTGCCTCATGTCATGACTCTTGGGAGCAAATCGAGCTAGGTATGCCTGCGTTCTGCCTCTCATCCTTGCAAAGCAATCTCTGATATTTCTTTTTTTGTTGCCCATCAAAACTGAGTGATGTTTAAACAAAGGGAGTAGAAGTACATCACAGGGAAAAAGTGGGAAAGCTGTTATAAATATCAATGCCCTCAAATATGACAAAATATTTAAGAAATACATTACTTGAGAGTGAAAATGTTGCATCCCTGCATTACACAGATAAGAACTGCTGCTGGCAGAATAAAACACTGAGCCCAAGTCTGGGCATCTGAATTGTGAAAAAGTTCTGTCTAATGGGGAAAAAAGCTGAAGCAATCAGTGCTGCAAAGTGCTGACTGGAAGAATAAACATTAAAGAGAGAAACCAAACCAGAAGGCAAAAGCAATCAGATTTGTAAAAGAGAGCGGATTCTGATTTTATCTTATGGAAATAAATGCAATAAAAGCCTTCTAACCGGGGTTGTATAGAGTTGCCAATTTTTTTATGCAATAGGAGAAAAATTGATGCCAGTGGTTGTTTTAATATTGTATGGAAATGCTTCTGCAAATAAATTGAAGTGTTTTTTATTTGCAGACAGAAGGTAAATGGGAGAACCAAAGCTTTTTTCTAAATACATTTTTTTCTATTAGATGACTTCACACTGTGGTGGTATAGTTTTTGTAAATACTTTTTAGATACCATTTAAACATCACAAGTCATGCATATCTGTGAAAGTCCAGGTCTGAAAATGTTAGGTGCTGGAAATGCCTGCCTCTGTTTTACTGCAACTTTGGACTTTGTAGCCATGAAAACTAGTCCCAGTAGCTCATGAAAAGAGCGGTGTCTGACAGATCAGGTATTCTGCATCTTGATGTTCACTATCCTGAAGCCATGGTGTCACCCCAGTGATTTCAGGGACTCTTCCTGAGCATGCCCAAAGAGCCAGCCATCAATCTGGCATGATAGCCAACATTCAGACCCTGTCTCGATGCCACTGATGTAAAACTTGGACTATAATAAAACTGACAGTGAAACTGCAGCAATATGGTCATATACAGCTTTTCCTTTGAAAAGTAAGGTAGCCAGCACAATGCATTAAAGCAGTCATGTTCTTTTATCTGGGGGAAAAAAACCCAAGCCCAACTGAAAATAGCCAGGGCGTTATGCCCTATGATCTCTCTTCAGCCTATGGATCAGTATGTCCTGAGCTTACATCCCAAACATAAATAGCTTTCATGGGCAGATGACCTTGCTATGGAATAGATAGATCTTAGCCATATTCGATCACTATTGTGTTATTTTTCTGTTTTGTGAGGTGGGGGCAGACAGTAGAAATATGCCATACTTTCCTAATTTAATTCTGATAGGTGTAAACCTGAGAATCTGGGGGAGCAGAGCACAAAGTGCTGTGTCATGTTCTAGTGAAAGGTGATGAAATAGGAAGCTTCATATGACAGTGAAGATAGAGACCTGGCTCTGCAGTGTAAGTACACAAATAGGTACCGATGGAGGAAGGCAGCGAATTACTAGCAGGCAGGGCTCACTCTGAAATGAGTCATTTGAATTCCTCTTTGGATCAGATCTTCAAGAGGCTCACAGCAGTGCCACCAGAAATAGTTTCTGATTGCTGTAGCCTCAGAGGTAAGAAGTGTTTCCAGCCTACGTCTGGTTTAGAGGAAATTATATTGCTTCAGCTTTTTATAAACTCTTAAATAGTTTTCACTAAGTTGCAAGTTGTGCTTTTTTCAAAATAAAATACCTTTGTTATTTTAATGCTGAAGGAAAGTTTGCAATTCCTCCAGTATTTATCCTTAAAATTAATAGCTGAGAACAACTCTTTTTTTTTTGGAAAGTTGGATTTCTTTCATGAGTAAAATAGTAGACACAACATCTCAGATTGGTTTTCAGAAAAATATTTAGATTTTTCTGAATGATTTTGTACTTCATTCGTTTGGTCGAAAATTAGGACATTTCTGTCTATTCTTAATTTTAAGATAGAACATATTTATTCTATTTTTTTTAAGATTTTGTTTCTAAAATGCAGGCCATGCCCTAAATTAGCTGAAAGAAAAAACACGAAGTTATTTCCTAGTCCTTTTGCTTTCTTCATAGCTAGGAAATAATTTTGGTCAATGACTTAAGAATTTCATGAGTGCTATAATATTTTCTGTTTAAGAAACATACACCGGAGGCAGACAGAATCAACATATGTGTGCCTGCATGCAACATGTGTGGTGAGGACACATACAGGATACCTATATGAGAAAACGTTCTATGCATTTTTCCCTCCTTTCTGCAGAGCTGCACCAAGTTAATGCATCTAGCAGGTAGGCAAGTAAAAAGCATTTGGAGTGGGGAAAATCTGAGTGTAATAAATACAAAAACTCTGCAGCAAGTAATTCTAGACATGTTCAGTTCTAAATTATACCTTGAGTATGCTAGGGCTTTTTTGTGAGGAAATACAAATGGTTGAAAGAGGGTAAATATACTTCACATTTTCAAAGCTGTACCAAAGTATTCTATAGAAACGGTCCCAAACTCTGCAATTATTTTGACACTCAGCACACACTCAACACAGCATTGAGTCTTTATAAGGATGATTTCCATGCTATTGCCGAGTCACGGGTTCTTTGTGATTCACGGTGATTTCTCATGGCTTCTGTGGGAAAAGGGGGCTGATAATTAACCCAGGACATCAGGATAGCCAAATGCAGTGCAGTCTGATGGGTGTTCTCTTACACTTGATTTATTTAATTTCTTCTTTGATTAATATCAACTTTTATTAAAACTTTAATTTACAATTTTCACTCCAGTTTTAAGTAAAGTTCAAGTAAAAGATGTAAAGAATTAGAATTAGGTAAAATCCTCCCTGTCCTGATTTGATATCTGTAGACAAGAGAGCTGCAAAGGAAAGGAAGCATCCATGGAAGTACAGAATGCAAATTGCTCAGCACGCAGCAAGTCCTGACACAAGCTAGGTATTAATTTATTTAAAGCTCATACAAGAGTATGTAATGAATTCAGGGTTTGCTTGACTTTGAGGTAGGACTTGTGCATAGGTCAGGTAGCAGTAGGATATAACGTTCATCCAGTTAGCCTCCAATACTGAGCCAAAAGCCCATGCTGCTTCCTCCTTCACTCTTTGAAATCAGTAGCATAACTTTCTACTGCCTTCTCTGGTCTAGAATCAAATCCTTGTAGAACTGTGCCCTGCTAGGAAAGAAGTCCATTAGGTAGGTGAAACTACATCCTTTCAATGTCAGACATATCATGTCTTTTCATTCAGGTGAATCGCAAACTCAGATGAGGAAAGGCTGAGCCATTTAAATTTTATAGCAGAATAAATTATAGATAGGAATCACTTTTGCAATACGGTGGATTAGAATTGCCATGTTTAAACTGAACATTCAAATGGTAGCTGATGGCTAAGTTTTGTGAGATGACGATCACTAGTAATAGTCACTAGTAATAATTTTATTTAAATTCCGACAGTGTCCAGAGACTTCAGTAGAGCTCAGAGCCACTGTGGAAGTCTCCGCACAACATATGACAAGATACCTTCACAGCTTTTTAGAGTAGGAAAAAGAAAACTTATTATTATTCTCATTTTAGAAATTTAGAGAGAAGCAATTTGGGAATTGGCTCACAGGAAGTCTAAGGCAGAGCTGCGCACTGCTGTTAGTAAGCAAAGAAGAATTCCAGTCTCTGCTTCAGTCACTGCAATTTAAATTCTGTGCTTATTTAAGCTATTCCTTTTCTGACTTTGCCTTTTGGAAATATTCAGTGTTACAGTTCAACTCAGAAAAGACCTGTGTTTATATCCTTCAACAATTTTTTTCTCACGGCTGCAAGGCTCCCTATATATTAATCTGTAACCGCTGTTCAAAGATCCACTTTTCTCTTCTTTGATATACATGTATTATGTCTTTGGCTCCAGTGTTTTCTTTGAGTTCAGTACATAAATGTTAGAGTTTAAAACATTACATTCACATAACCAGAATATGAAAATAATAAATATAACATTAAATTATGCATTATTCTACAGTATGTTAACCACTTTCATGTTCGCCAAGTAAAATGTAGAAAAGCAATTTGAATCTAAACAAGGGTAGCACTTTCATGTTGTGTAGGTCACTAGAACACATTGTACTCATTAAATACACAGTAACCTTGGTAAAAAGTTGAATCCTAGAGAAGCGTAAGGAAGCTTCTAATGGATAGTCTGCGAATATATCAGCTGATTTGTAAAATGTAAATGTTTTATGAGTAGCAGGGTTTTACAGCTGATTTTGATTAATGAAATACAATCCACTTACTCTTTCAGCAGTTCAGCCTACAAGCATCTAACCAACTCATTAGTCTGTTTAGGTAAAATATTAAATCTGCCTTGTGTTTAGAAATAATAAAAAGAAAAAAACAACTTAGACCTGCTTTGGAAAGTGGCTGTAGTATGGAAAAAAACTTCACTGGGGTAAACGACCTAATTAGAAAAGTATAATAATTATATAAAACTCTGCAAATATTTTTTACAAAGGGTTTGTATTTCTAAACATAATGACTATTTCAACCTCATAAGTGAAAATATTAAATGGAAAGAATGGGAGAGAATAAAACCTATTCCTTTATTATATGCGGACTCACTCAAGGCAAAAATGGTTTTGTCAAGTCCAGTGAGGTCACTGTGAGTGAATCTTTGTATCAGGTGTTATAAAGAGTGAATCTTTTTATTAGTTTAGTGATCATTAAGATGAACAGGTTCTGGAAGTTTGATAAATCTGTTCTTTTTTATTATTTTAATTTACATCCATGCCATAGATGCCTTACTGTGATCAGTCATGAGTGTTGCGCACCACTACAATCATGAGCTGGATTTCTACTATGGTGCACTGGAGAAGACACTTCCTGAAAGATCCATAGGTTGAAGACACTTGCTGGAAGATATTGATACAAATATTTTCCTTGTAGTAACATACTATTATTGATATGGATGATATTTTCAATGGGAAGGTATTAAAACGGTTCCTTTGGGGTTTTGGGTTGTTTCTTCTCATTTTACCATACTGCTTCGCTTTGTTAGCTTTGTTTTAACTTTGCTATCATATTAAAATAAGAATTCTAGTTTCCAAATATGTTCAGTTTCAGCATTTTCTCAAACAGATACAGTCACAAGACTGAAAACTGCAGACTATTAACACGAATGCCTGAAGCGAACAGCCACCCTCGGGGTATTTATTCAGATGGCCTGACTAGTAAAAGAAACCAGTGTAAGGCAGAAAGGCAACACCGTACCTTGATCCTCTAACAATGTCCATCAAACACTATGGAGAGCAAAGATGCTCTAAAAGGGCAGTGAGATAACACCTCCATTGAGATAAGAGAAGGCTAAGAGAGCGGCAGAGGCAGTTTCCAGAAAACAAATGGGTCCAAAGAGCTCTTTCGTTTTTTTAAATAATGTACTGGTTGGGTTCTTTTTTCGTAATTCATAACAATGTCCTTTCCAACAGAGCTTCTAGTAAAGCCTGAGATTAGATGAGGCTGAATACATGCATATTGCTGTTCATATAGTCATTCCCCAATGCTCAAACAATGTGGATACTTTTAAAACACTTTTGAAAGATTATATTTCATCTCATACATGTTTCGCCATTGATAAGTAATCATTCTCCTACTTCACTGATATATCAGACGTCGCACAATTATTCTTCTGCGTTTGTGTTTACTGTACTGACTACTGCTATCCCTAATAGCAGACAATAATTTTCACAAGGCAAGATCAGGAGTGATAGCAATATTTCCTAAAACCTCAGTGAAATCATGCCTTTCTGACCTTGCACACGCAAGGCTCCTTCAGATACACCTTGTACAAATTCAAAAGCTCTGTTTTTTCTGTAGTCTAGTACGTTCTTATGTTTAAGTGACAGCTCAGCTACTATTGAAGGAAGTCTTCAGTAATTCATTAGTGATGAATGCAATGTTTGTCTATGGGAGAAATTTCTCTAATTCCAATTTGCATCATTTTATCATCTGATTTTTTTTTAAAGGTATCTATTTTCCTTGTTAGTATTTTCTTTCTTTCCAATATATTTCAGATCATCTCTTTTCATCTGCACTCCTATTTCCTATTAGTTCTCTCAGCAATATACTTTGATTGTTCTTTACTGGTAGTGTCAAGATCACCCTGGCTTTACATCCACTATTTCCCTTAGGAAATGCATTATTTTTTTCCTGCAAGAGAGCAAAGTAAGGAAAAAAATATAATATTTTCATTATATTTCTAAAATGATCTAAATTTTCTGCCTCAGTACATGTGTAGACAATGCAGCAGAAACCTCAGGATAGTCACTGTCATATGTCTGATTTTTCTTGTTTTAAAATTTTTCCAGTATTGCACATCTTGATCCTTTCTTTAAGTGATGAAACTTCTGCAGAAAAATTCCACAAGATCCTTCTGTTTCTCCATTTTGTATGATTGGAAAGATTTGATACATAAACACCATTTTATCCTAAAACTGTACTAATCCACATATTATTAATCTCAGTGTTTCCTCAATCCTACTTAGGATGACTTTGGTAAAGATCCTCTGGCTGTTATTTAACATACTTATCCTGCTAATATTTTCATGATAATCCCATTCTCTGTCTTTTGGATGAGAATTAGGATTTATTCTTCCACTACTCTGGAACCTTCTCACCCTTTCAAATATCCCGGGGGATCTTTCATAATTCAGTTACTGTTACTCCACAGCTCTAGCTGTGAAAGCTCAGGAAAAGCTGCTTAGCAAATAAGTGAGCTCACTTTTAAAAAACTGCTAGATTCACTAGTCTTTTATGTTTGGCATATCAATACCATATGTCATTTTACTGGAGTCTCCAGTTCTTCACTTGCTCCTAGTGTCTGCATCAGCAAAAACGTGTTGTCAACCTTAAAGTGACATAAGCTATATATCTTGCCCTTTGCTTTCTATCAATATATTTGTAAAGTCTTTTAGCGCGTTTCTTTTTTATTTCCTGTGAGATGCTTTTAACACTTATCCTGTTTAATAGTCTCTGAGCATTCAGAAAACAACAATTTTATATCAGAAATAGTCAATAACTAGGAACAGTAAGTGAAACATTGCCATCTTTCCATATTAGAGTGGCAAATCCTCATACCAAGACAATGCCTGAGAGCCATTAGTGGGGATGAGAGTGGGAGGACTAGATAGACTTACTCCCAGCTTTTTGATGAAATGATGCTATAAAGCCACTGGCAATTGCCCCAACAACCTATAGCATTTTGGCACTCTCTTTACACCTGAAAACTGCAACTATAATGCTGTCAGTAGAAGTAATATCTTCCTGTGCAGATGCAGAAGTAAAGGAATCCCAAGAATATCCATGGAAACACATACAAAAATTAAGGTCCATTTGAAAATTGAATCGTAGCCAGTGTGCCTCAGTTGGAGGAGAGCCCATCTAAAAAGTAGAAATGAAAAAGCACTAAAAGGGCATCGTTAGTTCATGTCGCTGGTTCATCACTAAAATTACAAACACATTCGTCATTGAGGTACATTTTTTTTAAAAAATGGACAAATGCTTTTTGCTGTGATGCTGTTAGACCATTTACAAAAGTCAAAATGCTTGTACATTCTGTTGATGTGTTACTGGAATAAAATAATGCTGCACATTTAGTCCTGGATTATGTGGAAAGCAGCCAGTACTTGTAGCATTGATTACAAGGTCTATGCCTAAGTAGTTCTCTTACTGATTTATGAGCAACACATTATCATTCACTGAGTGACAGAGTAAGCTACTCGATTTGTTAATTGGACAGTATACCACACTTTCATTCTCTTGTTAGAGCATTTTTCATTAAAAAGAGACATATCTAACATTTAATGAAATATTTAAATAAATAAGTTTATATAGAAATGTTGAAACAGAACCTGTGCTTATTTCAGCAGAAAGGACTAGTGTATAGTATATTTATTAATTAGTCTGGCAAAACATAATTAAAGGGCTGTAAACTCTATGAAGAAGTTAACCAGCCTTGTAATAAATACCAATTTATAGCTACAGTAGGTCAGTCAGTATGAAGTAAAAAGCTAACCTGTACAGAAGCTCATTTTTTAGCATGGAGACAATATAAATAAATTATCATCATGAAAAACACAGCTGACCTTGCAGATTCAAAGGCAGCAGATTGCAATGTTTTCACAAGTTCATATAGTTTTTTATCTCCTAGCAACTGTATGTCATTTACATATTTTACCACATTGAGCATTTTAAAGAAATTCTCTGATTATTGTTGTCGGAAAGCTGTACATTGTCATTATAGTATAGTTCCTGGAAGACTCTTGTTTTTATAACTATGCCCAATGTCTTTATGAGAACTTATGAAGCTATAAAAGATTTGGGTGCAGAAATTTGATATTAAAGATATTTTCAGTTATTTTGTGGTGTTTACAAAAACACTTGGGTGTAAGTTCAAGTTGAACTATGTTGGCACAGCTCCCGATGATGCCAGTCTGAGATGTACCAGTATAAAAAAGGGCAGAATTTGTGGGTTTTCTTCATTAGTTTACCAATGGAGTTCTGCTATTTAATTACCCTATGGCATTTGCAATAGCAAGGCTCCAGTTAATGCATAGGTCTCCTAGCACTGGCAAAGAGAGGCCTGAACATGAATCTGGGGCCATGGTCTGTGACATGTTGCAGTGTTTCTGTGCTAATCTGGAAGATAAAACATGAGCTAGGGTTTTTTTTTTTTTTGCTGTATATTTTTATTTCTATAGGAAAACTTTCATTCTTGTACCACTAATGATAGCAGATGGTGAAATTTCAGAAGACCATGGAAAAAAACTTATTCATTTTCATGCTGATGCCAAGAATGTACTGGATCTAGATGCAGACTTGATCCAAAATAGGTTAAGAGAACTGAAAGTTTGATGCTACATCAACCTTCCAAGCTTTTCAGGTAGTTGAGAAGCAGAAAGACTCCTTACATGACTTGAGCCTTTGTCATAATAAGGGCAGAATAGACCCTCTTTCACTGTAGCATATGAAAAATCATTTGAGCTCATTTGAGCCTCATCACCTGAGCCCATGAAATCACAAGCACTCCATTCAGTTAGAGGTTAATCTGACAAAAGCTGAACTCAATGGCTAAAAATTTCATTCACTCACAGAGTGCAGTATTAGGGAATTTAAAAGCAGCTCTTCTGTGTGCGGAAGTTTGTCCAATGACTAAGGAATGTATCTCTTGAATGAAGTGAGCAGAAGAGTAGAGATGGCAAAAACAAAGCTAATATCAACCTGGCATCACTTTCAGAGAGCTAGGAAAACACAGCTCTAAGAGCTGAAGTTCACAAAACAAAATGCATGCTCATAAACTCCAAGCTCTCTGGCTTTTCCCTGCAGTATGAACTATAATACTATTCCAACCCACTCTACCCTGGCAGAACAGCCTAGCAAGAATCACCTCTTATGGGAGGTGTAACTTAACAATATGCTTACGATGTCAATAAGGACTGTGCCTGTCCCTGTTATTAGAAGGTTAGTCCCACCAATTTTGTATCAATATACTTGTTAGCGTGCTCATTTCTTTATCCCAGCAATATTGTGGAACCAGTTTTAACACCTAGTCTGAGCAGTTGTTTTGTAAAAATTGTGGGATGACAGAACTCATGGAAGCAGTACAAAATTACCAATTATGGAACTACACAGTGTTTTCTAGGATGCCATAAAGTGTTGTTACTTACTCTAGAAAGAGAATGTCTAAACAGATCGGTTCCTCATCAGATGCCATTGCTCAGCGTTCTGAAAAATATGGAAATGCCTGAGTTTAAATCATCCATATGCCTGAAACAGCATAAGAAATTAGTATCTTGAGCTAGTTTTATGTTTTTCTAGCTTACAGGTAAATCATGTATTATGGTGAATCATTAACTACTGACTTTTATAGCTAATCCTTATATAGCCCATTTTTGGCATAGATGATATTTTTAAAATACAAGTTTTTATAGACTACAAATATGCATCAGACAATGCAATTATCTGTTTTCAGCATGTCTTCAAGTTTAGTCTTTCTCTGGAGAAAATATATAGAGAGGTTGACCTTTATTTATAGCGTGCTTTGTACTGTACTTTGATTCCTTCTACTACCTTACCTTCATGGGGAGTGATTTTCCCATCATTTGGGAGAGATGCACAATTCAATTCCTGATACACATAAAATCCCAGCCGATTTGCTGCACAGACTGAAATAGCCTACATCTGCAATACCAAGTACTCTGTATTCCCTCCATGTCACAAGGGAGGAGACAAGTCAGTTCAAACTGATTCTTGTCAGGATAAGATTGGAGGTACATTTCTGTTTTCTCGCTACATTTCAATTGAAAACAAAGTCAGGCTTTTAGACTTGAACATAAGTTCTCCTGTAATTTCTTTGTACAGAAATGTGGATAATTAAATCTTTTTCTTGCCAGAGACAATGTCATTATATGCTTTGATCTGTTCTGAAGCGTTCAATTTGTAGTTCTCCATAGTCCTGAAAAGTCCTTTTGGAGTTAATAAAGCAGAGGGAAGCCTCCCAATGAGAGTTTTCAGGAAGGAAATAAAAAAAATAAAGGAAACTCAAGACAGAAGGAGATCCTTGATGTAACCTGTGGTTGAGAGGTGTTTTAACACTTGTAACTCTCATTGATAATGACCAAATACAGATAAAACTGAGGATGTAAACAGACAGGTATGTGGGTTAAACTCCATATGCATATAAACTCAAACTATGGAGAGGTGCAGGAGCCGCAGTTGGAGTCTGCAAAATTAACTCCACTGAGTGTGGAACTTCCTTATGTAGCCAGCAGAAAATACCTTGCATGGAGATGAACCTGCAGCCTTACCTCTCAGAAATGTGTGTTGTGTCTCTCTCCGCTTGGGATTCATCTTAGACTTCGACTGACTCCTCAGCTTTTTCTTTTGCGTGTTTGAGTCTCCCACTGAAAGCTGTTCTTTTGCATAGCATACTAAAATATTTAGCAAAATAAAATAGGAAAGGTGTGAGGGAGAGCAAGAGCGAGGAGGAATGACAGTGCAGCCTACTGGATAGCACATGCACCCCAAGGCATGCCGAGTAAAGACACCTGGGATCCAGCCTGGTCTGATGAAGGTACTCGCACTGGATTGGGACCTATTTGAACTGCAGGAGTCACTTAATTCAATAAGAGATAAGGTGCTTTGGGGAAAGAGGTTCATGTTATAAATGCACAAAGTACTGGTCCGAGCAGGACAGCAATGAGGCAAACAAACAGAAAATTTCCTCATTCAGTGAGTATTCAGTGAGTGAAACTTGACACAGCTGATGGTACCTTACAAAACATAGACATTGACTGGTTGCAAGGGGATTTTAAAGAATAAATTTTGGACACATGTCGGACAGACATCCAAACCTTAAGTTTCTCTGTTGATTTAATTTCCAGATACAACAGTGAAAGGAGCAATAAAAGTATGCTGAAAGATATAGCTGCCTTTTTTGATCGCTACCTTCTCAATGCCTTCTCTTGGCATTACTCACAACTCAGTTTACTCTCTTCATTATATTCAGAAATGCTTCACAATGTTTCATTTTTTAACTAAAATAAGAAGGCCCCATGGCAGTTCAGACAGGCATACATTAATATTGAATGATTTGATTGACAAACTGAGATGCTTTAGTTTAGACTCAAGCTATCTGAAATGAAATGATTTCTTTCACATTTTCAAGGAAAAGATGGGAAAATCAAACTTTACACAAACTTTATTCACTTGGAAACTTTACAAATAGCTCTACTTTCAGCTCAGCTTCTAGGGTTCACTTCTAGGATTTGCTTAAAATGTAGTTTGGCTTAAATTAATCTAAATCTGTATGTAGGTTATACCCTCCCTTCTACCTTAAGTAGGTATTCCTATTCCTTTTCTGGGCCAGCACCACCATGTGCTCCTGCATGGTAGTCATGGGACCAAGGAACTGATCTATCTGAAATCCCTCCCTACAAAAAAAGTAATAAACAATAAACAAACCTGGAGCAGTTTGCTGGACGTGGCTGGCTGCAGAACCACACAAGTGCTGACATGGGATGGGAATCTGAAGCTGGAAGTAAGGGGAAGGCAGAAACACTTCAGCAGCACCATGGATTTATATTGGCTTGGGACGATCATGAAACCATACCCTCAGACTGTGAATGGGATCTAAGATACATGAGATATGTGAGATGTACTGGTTTGGCATCACTTGTGTTAGTAAAGAGATGCCAACTCAGCTGTGATGCTGCTTAGGGCTTCCTGGGCCAGTTAATGAAAAGGCAATAACTGTACCCAGAAAAGTGCAAAAAAAATTGACTCATGCTGAAGTTAAAGTTTTAATCTTTCTGGGATGATGCATGTTAATCTAATAAAAGGCAGAGTTTTGAGCTTAAAGATAAGTTTCATAATAAGTGCTTGTCTTGCCTCGTAAAGGTAAGGCAGGCAATTCATTCTCATATGCAGCTGCAACAGCAAGGATGATAATATTATTCAGTAGACTGTGGGTAATGAAGCTTTCTTTAAGTGAAAGAATGTAACACATTTTCGAATTTTTCACAACTCTCCTTTTTGTTCTTTGTGGATAGGAAAACAATTAGACTTATAAAGCTCCCTGATTAGACACTAGGATGGGCAGTGACACATCAAATGGCTTTTCTCACAGGGAGGTTAAAGCATTGTGGGTAGACTTTTAAATAAACAGAAGATTTATTCATAGTAGTTGGGTGCCTTTCTTCTAAACTGAAGGAATCCTTTTAATAAAAATTATCAACTTCCCCCTTCTCTTGCAGCCTTGAAGCGTGTGTGCATACGCACGGGCGAGTGCAGGGAGAACATTCCCGCTAGCTTTAGATTCCTCACAAGTCTTTCTGTGTGTGGCTTAATAGCCTTCTGAGGGAACTGAAGTCTCATTTTGTGCTACTCTGAATTTAAATCCAGGTCACAGAGATGTTAAATAGCAAATGACACATTTACTGTGCTACCCAGCTGCCTTCTATAATGCAGTAGGAATGCTTTCTGAAGAGAGACAGTATGCCAGTCTTTCTTAACTTACATACAGGTTGTTTTTGTTTTGGAAGCTAATGTTAAAAAAAAAATAGGATGCTGCTCACATTTAAATAGCTACTTCGTCCCTTTGCTACCTTCCCTCCCTGATGTGTTAATGTCTCTGTCCTGTCTTCCTAAAACATCAGTTCCTTTTGGTTCAGATCGTTACATTTGCGTTTATAATACCAAAGAAAAGATTTTAGTTTCCAGGTCACTAGAAATCAAGACGATACTATCAATATGCTATTCTAACTCTTGTGTTTAGTTAAAAACTGGGTTACCTCTTTGGTTTATACTGTCTGTAATATTCTCCTTTTGTAAAGTCACATATTCTATTTCTCAGAAAGGAAAGTGGTTTGTCACAGGCTGGTGCGTTTTTTCAGCCTTACAAACAAATAACGAAGTTAGACACCTGCATTCTGTACTAAAAGGCTTTTATCAGGCAGATGGAGAATGTGTTCCAGTGTATCAAAAAGGCTTATCGCAAGATCAAAAAGATACGGATATTAGGGTATGGTTTCACAGGTGTCCTTTCTGTAATAGTGTACATACCCAAACAGTAGCTAAATTGACTTTCGACCAATAGGTGGAGACAGAAGACATTTTCTTCATTATCCTCTCCCATTCATTCCTACTGAGCAGGTCAGTTTACCTGCAATTCCCTATCTGGTAGTGATCCTGTTCAGAACTGGTGGGTTTATTTCTTTTTTTTTTTCAATACATATTTTTAAATGGGGAATTTAGGTCTGAGCGCTTCCCTCAAGTGCAACATTTTGTTTTCTCTAGGTTTGTGTGTGGAACAGCTTTTCAGGTTTAGGATTTCAGGTTTAGCCCAATTTTTCTAACCTTATACAGAGACATACTGAACTACAAGTATAGCAGTTGTCATGTTGCTAACATTAGGAAATTTTATTTGGAAACCCCGGGGCCTAAAGTATGTACTTCGTCAGGACAAAGTGGACCTTTCAGCACCTGACACCTGCAGCTGACCTGCAGACAAGCTCTGGGTTTCACCTGGGACACCATCATCCATCCCAGTGGCATGCCCAACACTCGGCATTGGGCTTGAGCCTCTGCAGTTTGGGAACAGATGAACAGAGATGAACAGATGAACAATCTGTTTTACAGCATACAGATATTTGCAACAAATTTCACTGAAAATGCATGAAAGACAAATATTTATTCTTAAATATGTAATGACTCGGCCACAGGATCTTAGAACGTGTTTTACATTATGCCTTAAGTTGTTTCCATTGACTGCAGTGGTATTTTTCAGGTGAAAAGTTGAAAACACCCATATACATATATGTATATGCATATGTATATATATATCTGTGAGATTTTAACTAACTAATTTGACAGGACTGAATGCAGAAAATATACTAGATGCTAATCCAACAGTATCACATGAGAAATGTAACTCGACACACAGGACTAGAAAAGATTTAGGAGAAGTACTAGCTGTAACCTCAGCATAAGGAATTTTCTTCCTAAGGTCTTTTCCTTATACACTTCTTCTACACTTGACTGAATTAGTGAAATGTGGACAATAATTAGGCTTGGCTTCATTTTTTTTCTTTGCTCATGTGCTAGTGTTTTCAATTTAAAAGTAAGTTGCCCCTGTGGATTCATGTATCACAACTTATCCTGTTCTAAGTATCTCTCTGCCTTCCAGTACTGACTTACCCCAATATCTCTCTGTCTCTAAGTTAGAATTTTCTTGTTTCAAACACTTGGTCCACAGGTTAACCTCTTTGATCTTTCTTATGTGTTCTAATTGCCACATTTTTAAAACACACATTTAATCCCAAATCCATGGTGAGTCTGACACTGTTGTCTTATAAATGCTTATAATCTAATAAAGATAAATGCGTGTTAGGAAAAAAAAACCCAACAGTAGTGTTCTGCCATCTGTTATGTTTTGATATGCTGTATTGAATCAATACATAGTTCTGATCCATTAAGCTAAACAAAAATTCAGTTTAGCTGCAATTTCCTTAAGCCACAAACTACTATGTTTAATCTATAAATGCCTTCTTATATATTCCACTCATGACTGTTGAATAAAATCAACCTGTACCTACAAATACCAAAACTTTGACACATACTATTAATTAAAAAAATATTATGGAGATCACTGGTTTCACAAATGTAAAAATAACCTTCCAAAAATATAATGAAGGTTCACATCCCTGTTCTAAAAAGTCTGAATTTATTTTATATTTATTGGGAAGGGGATGTGAGAATTCTGTAGGAGTATTTAAATATCACAGCATGATCGAATTAATGAGACCTGTAATCACTGCTCAGTACTAAGTACCCCTTCACATGTACACAGCTGATTTGTGTCTTGAAGGAGATGTGTAAGATGTTTGCATTAACATATAATTTCTAACCTGGGATTACGAGAGTCTGACATTTAGGGCTTTTCTCTATTATTTTCTTCTCCTTTGCAAGAAATACTTCATTGCCCTTGAAATACTGTTTGTTTTGTGTGCCATTAGAAACGTTCTTTAAACTGAAAGTTAATCAGTTAAGGATTAATTTGAGTTTTGAATCTTTTGAATTACAGGTAAGTATTATCCTCAGCATCAGTTTATTTTATACAGAACTTTCAGGCAAGGTGTAAGATGGACATTGATCAAAATCTTAACACCCAGAGTTGGAATTTAAATGTAGTCTTCTATCTGCTCATAGGTTGGAAAATAAACGAGGTCACTTACATAAATTCAAGAAAGTTAAATCAGAAATATTTGAAAAACTGAATTGTAACTTGGACCCTTTGAGTCAATTTGTGACAGGCTATTTGTGATTGTTGTGAAAGTCAATTATCAGTCCAGTGCATCTTTTTTTAGCTACTCTCGATTTCTTCATTTCTTTTAGAATTGTCTGCTTGCCATTCTTCCCACGCTTTGGTCCCTACAGCATTTCTGGGAATTTGTTGAGCAGCTGATATGGAAAATTTGCCTCTTACTGCTGGTTTTTGCGTAATTGAACAAACATCATTTTTCAATACAGAAACCCAGTTTTGAAAAGTTATGTACAAACAAGCAACAAAATTCCCTGTCTTTAAAAGAAGCAAACTTTGTTAAACACAGCTGTCTTTTTAATTACCGAGTTACTATTGATCATCTCAGGCTTTGGTGGTGCAGTACCAACATGATTTTCTGCTGGCTGACAATGTAAGTTTGGGAGGATGGAGGCGTTTCAAGTGTCATTCTGCCGCTTGATACGGGTGCTGTATTTTCCTCTTTTCTTGCTTGCAAGTAGTTTTAATATGTTTTTTCTTCTTTCCTTGGCTAGATGGCATGCCCTTGATATCTTTTGCATTTTCTGACACACACAAATAAGGCTTTTCTTCAACTAGGAAAGCAGTTTGTGTGAAATATTCATAGAATAAAACATTTAGAAAGATATTGAAGGACAAATAGCATTTAATCATGGTCCCAACCTTTCTACCATGCATTTAATCCCATAAAGGTGAAATTCTGCTCTAAGTTAAAGCAGAACTATGACTCAGAAATAACCATGCTGTGTATGAAGTTGCTCATAATTTAGCCTTAAATATATAAGAGGTTTATTCAAAAATACCTCTTTTCCTGCAGGTGAACATGATAGACTGGCCTGGAGGAATGCAAAGTTTTAGTTAGTTCTCTAAAGCGCTTTGCACCCAATGTTCTGCCTTTACTGTGCCAGGCTATATTTGGCCAGCAACAATCCCAGATCAACTGGAGGTTAGATTAAGACAACAACATTAATTTTAACTGTGACCTAGGGTATATCTGAACCCACTAAAGAAAGGGTAGCCCTGTATTTCACCCTGATTGAAGAAAAAAAAATGTCTTGAATTATGCAATTACATCAAAAGTGACATTATGATTTATTATGTCAAACCCTTCCATTTTCTTACAGCACCATGAAGGTCAGCGACAAAACAAGTCTGCCGCATAAGATCGAAAAAGAAACTGATAGTGTGAATAAAAGCCAGGAATGTCATTTTTAATTTTCAGTGTCCCTGCTTTTGTGGCTGTAAGCCAGACCATAGCATTTCACTTGTTTTTAAAAACAGTTGTAAGTAATACTTCTTCTGAAGGAGTCAAGTTGAACTCCCTGGAGAACTGGGGTCACATCTAGAAGTGTAGTTAGTATTAGAAAAGTTATTTGCAAACTTTTTTTACGATAGACATAATCTGCTCTGAAGGGATTCCTAGATCTTAAATTGTTTTGCAGTCAGCACTTGCATGACAAAGGGGGTTTAGAGGGTGCTGACAAAAATGGCAGTGCCACATGTTGGCATTGCCCCATTATGTCATGCAACTTGTTTGCTAATTCTTTAAATATGTCATGCAATTGGAGAGCAGAAGGAGTGCCAGGCTCCTGAGCGTAAAAATTTCCTAAATGATTATTGTTTATTAATTAGGAGTATAAATAGCAAAGGAAATAAATAACTTGTAAACATCCAGAAGTCTGCAGTATTTGTGCATGCAGTGTATACTGTTGGATTTCTTCCGAACTGAATTGCTCCGTTGCTCTTAAGACTATTATTAACAGATTTTTAATACAGTATTAGAGACACTTTATAAAGAATTACAAAAGACTTAATCATCAAATAAATAATTCACTTTGATTATTTTTGTTCACTTCTAACTGTAAATATGACTATATTTAATCTGAAGAGGCTGTCTTTGGGGTGGAAAGCAGTTCGTTTCTCATATTCTTTTATCTAATTTTCTAAAGTGTTTATATAAAGTGGCATCTTTACATACAGGACATTGGAGTGCAGTGTGCACATATTCTACAGATCACTGAGGTTAATAGTAGTCTTTCAGCTGACTGTAGTGATCTTTGTTGTGGCTGGCAATATGGCAATAAGTTCACTAGTGCCATTGTTCCTACAGGTTAGGTTCAGAAACCGCAATGCAGAGAGACTGAAACTAGTCAAATAAACGGCTTGTTCTGTAAAAGACAAGCAACCAGCACAGTACTAGAGAGTTCCATTTTGGCAAGAAAACATTCAAGCTTCGGTCTTCTGGTTTTATGATTGTATGAAGAGCCCTCAACAGAATTATACATTTGTGTTATATGAATGTTTATCTAGTGACCTGCATGAATGTAGCACATAACTTGAAATATTTGCCACGATCTTTTCTTGCGCATTCATGGCTTCACCTCTCCTACAGTCTCCTTTTACATGAGGCCTCCATTTCATACACACCTGCAAGATTTAGATAAACTAAAACATGCATCTATGTAGACATGCTTATTTCAGTTTATATGACATATTCCACTTTACCGCTTATTGGTGGAGGTGCATAAATTTGTTACTCACAGCAATGAGTTCCTGCGTCCAAAACTTTAATCTTTTTTTTAAAATTGATGGAAACCTCAGTAAAATTGGTTTATGAGGTTTACAAAGTCTCTTCACCACTTTAGGTAGACTAATTTAAAATCGTGCTAAGTCAAATAACAACTTGGGGCAGATAAGCCCTTATTCTTTTCCTATCTTTCACGTGTCCCTTGTTCTTATAATCTCTTATGCCTGTGTATATTATGTATGTATGTGACACATTTTGCTATAATTTAACAAGAAGAACATTTGAGTTCTTTCTTTGGTAGCTGCAGGGGATAGCCAGTTTTTGAAAGAAGATAGTTGCAGCTGTCATAAAAATTGTACTTAATATAGTACCTAAATATCATGGAAACTAACCGCATGCCTAATGAGCTACATGGCTAGGAAACATCTCAGATTTTGAACCCCAAAATTCAATGCACTAGATTTTGTTCTTGTTATGGTAGCTAGGCGTAAATCAGTTGACTTCAGTAATACCACATCTGGGAACAAAAACAGGTTTACAGTATCATAAAGTTGTTGCCTGACTCCAAGACCAATGGGTGAAGAATTTATATACAAAGTTGATATTGTTAGGGATATTTGCCCAAATAATTCATCAAGTCAATGCATGCGTGACAGGAAAAATGTGACTGTGATACAGATAATTACTGACTCTCCAATACAGTGAAAATAAACTGATGGACATGAAATGATTGTGATTGAGCCTAGCCAATTTCTAGTTAAGCTTTAAAAGGAAGTAATGCTGGAATAAATCTTACCCTCAGATAGTTGCATACAGTGATATCAAGTGCTGAAGATAGTTGATCATGCTGTGCTCTCTTCAGAAAAGAGGCTTTCATTTAGCTCAGCAAGCAGAACTACTGCCTATGAAGTGCCACGGACTCAGTCTGATCTCCCAGCAACATGCATGGGGAGTGCACACGTTCAGCCTGGTGGAATATTACAGTGATGCCCTCAAGCTGGTTTCACATTGCATGTGATATCTGAGAGATATGTCAACAACTTTGAGGAAATAAGTACTGTAGAGCATATGAGAACTGTGGAGTGAAAATGGGTACTGGCATGGATTATTTAGGAAAAGTGTGGAAGAACTATCCTGAAGGATGAATAAGTAAAACTGCTATTCCTGCGTTATATTTTTCGTGTGGTATAGATGAGTGGAATTGATTAGCATCCCTGTCTCCTTTTCAAATTTCTAGAAGCAGACTGTGATGTCCCTACCAAAAATGAATACAATAGTATTACCTGAATACTCCTCTAAATTCACAAGGAAAACACTTATTTGTTATGGATGTAAATGCCCCAGTATAGTCCTTCATGTGTCTTCAAGTTAATACTGAGAAAAAATCTGAAAGATTGAGTGAAAAGAGTGTTTTCTAGAAAAAAAAAAAATCTTTCCAAAATTTCTTAAGCAGTGACTCTACGTCAGATGCTTTTGGTGGGATTCAATATGAGACTAATGTAAATATCAGTATCTACATGCAGCCAACACATCTAAGCTACTGGGGCTAGTGGAGAGCTAGTCAATAAAGCCAATGAATGCTTGTGAATGACTCAGCTCCCCACCCTGACTAAGTGGCTGGCCAGCTGCATTGCTCTGCATTAACTACATCTCCAGTGACTATGGGGACTTAGGCATCTGGCTCACAGGTAGGTACCTGCATGCTAGCATGTAAATTTAAGTGTCGTGAAGCGAATCTTTCCCATCATGTCCCTAAACAACGTGACTTCAAACATGGATGCTATTTTTGAGTTCATAAACTTGTAACTACAGCTTAGTAACATTGAGCTAGTAGCAGGTCCCACATAAATAATTTAAAAATATGTCTCTGTGAAAATGACTGCTATCTAACTAGTAGGAATAACAAAAGCGATTAAATTAAATTCAATATACACATTAGCCACTGAACTACACAGCTATAAAAGAATGAAGAGTGTGGTCTAAGAGTTGTCTCTTTTCCTCCCACAGCTTTATAATTATATCTTGAGGGAAATGCCACAGCTCAGCACTTAACGATCTGCCATCAGACACATTTATGAGGAAATTTTCAGGAAACCAAGGAGTCGACAGTATTGTTTCCACAAAAGAATCAGTCACTGAATAGTCTGGCAATAGTGTGCCGAAAAGAGCATTGATCTATGTATTTACATAATCATGTAAAGATGATAATTGTATTGTTTTGTCCCCAAGAAAACCCACAGCAAGGTCATGATCTCACAGTAAATGTTTAGAAAATGGAGCATACATCTTGGACAATGTCAATCTGTCATTGCCCTACAGCAGATTTTTATTGTTTGAAAGAGCGCAGCTGGTCAATTCAGCGAATCTGTGAGTGTTTTCCATAAGGGATGGCTATGGCAAAGAATGGCCCCTTTGCAATGCAAAATTATGGGGTACTGCAAAAGGAGGAGACATTTACAATACAGGAAACAGTGAAATGAGGTATTAGTGCAGAATTAACAGATGCCCAAAATGCTTTTCCCATTGCCAATCTGTAAATCAAAGTGAAATATCCTTTGTAGCTATAGCTGGTACATATATGCAGATATTAATGTTTAATTAATTAATATTTTCAAGCTGAAAACTAAAAATCTGGGTCAAGACTAATCTATTTAGTGTTCAACATGAGTAAGTTTTAACTTAAACATATATATAATTTCCCAAAGGGGAAAGAACAAGTCCAGACTGTCAAGTTTGGCTGTCAAGTGTTTCTTGATTGTGATTGTTTCTTGAGTGTTTCTATTTCAAAAAATTACTCGAATAATTGTTCATCTCTCTGAGCAGGTTAGATGCCTAAAGAGATTTTGAGATGCGGGAAAAAACCAAATAGCCTTAAGAAGAAAAAGACAAACATGTCTTTGAGTGAATTTATTTGACTGACTGAAATACTCAATAAGAGTTGAAGAAGTCTAATTAAGTTATATACACTCCCAATCTAGTGAGACAGAGACTTTAGGAAGAGATTGTCAGATTCCAAGTGGACTGGCGACATCATCTACTCCTTTATCATTTATAGCGACTGTTTATTTATCACTTGCGTTTGTCTTTTTAGCACAGGCAATGAAAATAGGTAAATCACAATCATTTCCACTTACAGCAAAAATCAAAATACTCTGTGCTATTATTTATTATCTATTTATTTTTAAAGTAGTAGCTCCTACTGACCTCATTCATGCAATTGAACCTCACAGAGTGAGCACTGTGGTTTTTGCAAAATAGGAAGTAACCAGAGAAGTTGTGTTAATTTCAAGCTCCATTAGCCACAAGGTTTGCCAAATGGAAGAGGACCAAATTGGTTGGAAATCTATCTTCAGACTTCTATGTTGGTATTACAAATTACAAAGAGTAGGTAGTAGTAAATAAAAATCACATAATGTATCATATGAATCCTGTCTTTTGAAATTACTTTGAGCCTTCTAACATTATTTATTTTCCTAGAATTGTAAAGTAATTACTCAGGAAATATTGATTATAGAACTGTACTATCAACCTGGGTTTTCCAGTACCAGGTTATTGAGATCACAATTTGAATTACTTACAGATAATTAGACCATAAAAAACAGCAGTAGTAATTAAACTTTCTTTTCATTTCTTTATCCTTCTTTAAAATGCTGTAAATCACGTGTAGCAGTATATGATTTGAACACTGTAATTAGAGGCAGAAAATAGCATAAATAATAAAGAGCATAGCTGATTCTAATCCAGTCTATTGTTTTTACTATGATGATTAGTCTGAGTGGCAAGATTTATTCCTCACTCTGCATACTGAAGTGCTTATTTTCATACAGAACTTCTCCCATAGGAAGCTATACATTAAAGTCTCATCAGATCCACAGCAGTTTGCAACGTTGATGTATTTTTGTTCTTGCAAATCTTGCATTATCACAGATGTCAGGGGGGTAGTGAGGTACTGACCATGAACAGAGCGCCAGGCCCTGTTGAGTGGATTGAATGATGCAATTTATAATTTTACATTTACATTTAAATGATAAAGTCAAACTCAAGATTTTAAGGAATCCCCAGAGAAACCCTAATGTGACTTCTAGAAAAATATGAGCCACAGAATGTCATCCGCTTGTTCTGCATCCAGCGCCATTTTTTGTAGTCCAGTAATTAATATTAAAAGAAAACTTCACTGAGGATTGTAATAAGACATGGATCAGGCCTCTGCTCCAACGCACCAGTTTAATTGATTAAACAGGTAAAAAGATTGATACAAAGGTATTAGAACCTGATCCTGCAATTTGGACTGACGGTCATTAACTGCACATAAAGGCCCTCACATGTCATTTATATTACTGCCAAGCCAAGTAACACCTATCAGGCATTTGAACTGTACGGCTGTATTCTATATTTTTTAAAAATTTCCCCTAGAGAGCTATTACTAGAGTTGCCAGCAGTAGATAGCGTGAAATATTAAAACTATCCTTCGTTTGGAAAACAGGGCCTCTAGAAAGGTAATGCAGAATATCAAGTAACATGCACATTAAAGAGAGGGAGCTTGAATTGGAAATGTTGCCACAGGTAAGGCAGAAGAAACCTGAAGGAGAATTAAATTGATTTGATTGAATTGCTTTAAATTGAATTAAATTTAAAATTGATATATTTTGTGGGCTTGTTTGTTAGAAAAGGTGGAATCAGTTCTTAAAGCCAGCCTTGCACAGTACAGCTGGAGTAGGCAATGCGGTGTGACTGGGCTCTCAGATCTGTGTCTGCCGCCTACATGCACTGTTTATATGCAGTACCAGTAACAAGACTTCTGAATCCCAGGATGCTAGAGAATGAATGTCAGCTCATTTAATCTTTGTCACCGTGGTCCTCCCTCACTTCATCCCCTGAAAAGAAAGTTTAAAAGGATGTGTTTAAAGAAATGTTTTCAAGATTCGCTCGAGGAAGTGTAGTTCTCAAGATTTCCTGGTTTTCTTTAACCGGTTACTCTCCGAGCAAATGATTTCAGAATCGCCTCTAACACTTTAAAAATGAGTATTTGTTATTGACTCTAATATGGTAATATACTGACTGTTCTATTACTCAGAAGGAAGTGGGTGCTGGGCACCATTTAAAAAGTCAGTGTTCACCAAGGGATAGCAAATCCTGGGGCTTGCTCTGGTTCAAGCCTGACTCATCCTTGTCTCTCACTGACATTTTGTACACATATGTAGGTGCATATATATTTTTATATATATTTATCTATGCATGTAGGGGCAAAATTAGGTATATATATCGCAAGGTTGCTAAGGAAAGAACTTGTTATGATCTCATGCAAACACCTATTTAAAATAAATACTTTTACATTAGAGTTTAGCTTGAAATAATTGATTATAAACACACTAGGGCTTTTCTTTTTTTAAGATTTTACTAGGAGTTTTGAGAGCTTGCTAAACATATTGGCATATTCTCATTTGTTGAATTCTTTGGAGGTTCTTTGTAGCTGTGGGATGACAGGAGACTTTTACAGCCAGGAAAGAGTAGCTCATATAGTCTTTCCTACAGAACTGTCCTCTCCCATACCAGAGAAAGATTTCTACTTCCTAAGGAACGGAAGACAGCACACACTGCTCTGCTTTATTGCAAGGCAGTGTAACAGCTGAAGAAATGGATCCACTCATTCAGTACAAGTAAGCAAATTCAGCTGGCTTATGAAAGGAAGCCTAGACAACGGTGTTCAAACACTTACTTACATTTCCTTCCCTCCCCCAACCCCCAGATGTCTGGTTTCAGTTTTAAAACATAGTAACATTTCATTAAGAAGCCATAGCAACCCTTCACTAATTTGTGCAGAGTACATTGTGAGCTACATTCTGTACTTATCAACATTTGAGCACTTTAGATCTTGTTTCATCTCATTAGTGGATGTTTATGGGACCTAAGGGTTTAAGCACTCTCTGACTCATTAGTTAGCATGTTGTGGTGCAGGTTATAAACTACAGGAAATTATTTCCTCAGCCTTTAAATGTTCACACAACCTTCAACCGAAGTTCAGTCAGAAATATTTTCTCACATTAAACAGTCCGTTACAAAGGAATGTGCAAAGGTTTTTCTTTTTTTTTAAATAAAACTTATTATAACAAAGTCATGCTGTACTCAGTGGCAGACAACCATACCACCAAAGAGATATATCCTGCTGTACATTTAAATTGCTGGCTCTGGAAAATTTAGCCAGAGGATGGCATTTACAAGAAACAGCAAATCAGAGGAATGTGTCAGATTGGAACTTGCTTGGTGTTAACACCAGAAAGAGTAAGAAACATGTTTCTAGACTCATTTACTGGACCAAAGTCTTTTTTCCCAAACGCTGCAAGTAACAGAGGTTCATGCATGATCTAACTCATATGAAAATAAATGCTCTTTCTCCTCAACTAACTATAGTAACATATAATCATTAACATTATAATCCTTTAGTAAACTGTCAGTAGCATCTGTTGGAGACCGGCACATAAAACACTGATGAAAGTGGAAGTGTTTTGCCCAGATTACTGGCAAGGGGTTCTGCATAATATGGACAAATTCTCTGTGTGCATAATTTAATAGGAAATAATCCGCCACCCTACTTCTTGTGGTTTTGTTTCTAATATTTTATTTCTTTCCCATTATGATGTACAGTTTTCTTTGAAATAACATTAACAAATGGAAAAAACAAATACAAGTGTGAATTAACAGTGTGATGTAAATGACAGAGCAGGAAATGGCATATTAAATTTGTTTACAATATGCTGCAAGTCAAAGCACAGGAAAGTGCTTTATTAATAAGCAGTTGATAGTCATGTTAATTAGGAAATCACAGAAAAAAATGTGCTGCTTGTGTGATAATTGCCTTATTAACACTGCATAGACTGTATCCATTTTTCAAGGATTAATGCCGAAGTCAGGTTCACATGTTCTGCTCTTGCAAAGACAGTAGGGATTTCCTTATTTATAGGTGGAGCTCTGGTGCTGTAATTGAGAGACGGTAAGTGGTAAGGTCCTTAAAAATCTCTTGCCAAAATTGAAATGTGATGAAGATCAATATCAGATCTTATCTGAATAAACACTTCTGAATTTTACAGTTACTACATGGCAACCTGTGCTTACAGAATAATAACTTTACAAATTGGAAATCTGCAGCTTCACTCATAAACTATACCTACACAAGCATTATATGATTTTGCTACCAATCTTTTAGGCATGAGTCACTAAGCATATTGTGATTTTGATGGGAAACAAAACGGAGGGCTCACATGGATTGTGGGGGGGGAGGGGAAGAGGGGCTTGCATTTGGAAAAAAAAAAGCAATATTATATTTCATTTCAGAAGGTTGAAGTACAGGCGTAAGCCAAACCAATGCTTTTCTTTCATGCCATCAACGTGGCCAAATACACCTCGTAGGGCAACAAACTATTACAGTTCCAGCACATATGTTTCTGAAAGCCTCGTGCTACTCATATTGTCAGAGGACACAGCACCTTGGCCACAGAATTCTCACTTGAGGCAGATGGCCTGCCAGGAAAGCTGCAGAAGTACACGCTAAAGCTCCAGTATCAGGGTAGGGCGGCAAAAGCACTTACTGCACCTCTGACTTTCCCTTCATTTGTGTAAATCCAAAGTAATCAGCTGGTGTCAGATGACTTACTTATAAGAGGGTGAAACTGCTGCACTTAGGCCACGTTCTACCATTTTCAGCAATTAGTTTAAGATGACTCCCGTAGGTGTGATGCAAGTACTTTGCTAATTGAAAATAGCAAAACACAGTACCTGTGTGTCAACTGTAGAGAAGCAAGAGTGGCTGTGCTTAAGAACCAAACTGCACTCAAGAACATCGTCAAGCTTTAGTGCTTGTTCCATTTTATTCATGTTTCTTGATTTATTTCTTCACTTGCATAAGTTTCTGTACCTAACTGAAGGGGAAAAGCTGTGTTCATATAGCAGACTGGCAGCACAGCTTTTCAAGCTTTTTTTCATGTTACTTGAAGGAAACTGCTTTCTTTTCTGCCATACCAAGCTGATGCCTCTGGAGCAGAATGGCAGAACCTGCACATCCCTAAGCTCATGCCATGGCTCTGAACGCTCACACTGTTACCCCAAGAGGTTATGTGGTTAGGCCCTTCCACTACTGGTCCAATCGCTCTGCTACAAACGGAGTAGAAGATGGCAAAGATCTTAAAGGGAAGATGGCTAAACCACTTCCTGGGATCACTGTTAATGATCCTGTCCTTCCCCTGCCTGGAGCAATTTTCTCCCAGAATGCTTGATGAATTCTTGTCATTGTTGCTTGGATATCCCTGGTGCAGACAGACAAAGAGAGAGAGAGAGAGAGAGAGAGAGAGAGAGAGAGAGAGAGAGGTCCATGAAGAACCTTCCTAAATAGAACGTGGAGGCTGCAGTCCTTCTGGCAGAATTTGAGAGTAAATATGATTGTTCATGGTAGTCTGTCAAGACATATGTTTGATAGGAGGTAACTGTTACTCTGCCTTAAAGCAAAGCCTCCTCTTCCTGTGGTTAGTCTGCAGCTTGATGGCAGAATCACTAGATAAAGAAGCTGAGGAAACAATAAGGGAAAGGGTTGACAGTTTAGGGTGGTCTAGGGCACTTATCTTTTGACTTTTGTCACAATTTGCACTGTAGTATTTTCTTCCAGAACAGGACAATTCTGTCACTCTGGCTTCATGGTCTGCCACAGGTCATGTTTACAAGATCAGCCTAGAAGAACTGAGAGGAAGGTGTTCTTCTCTGAAGCATTTAGGACAAGCACATTTGTTGCAAGAGCATGTTAAGCTAGAGGACCTAAATGGACTTTAGGCTCTCTTTAGTTTGCATTTCTATTGTTTAGCCTTTTTCTCAAGATCCTGGCAAAATAGGTGTTTATCAGGTATTATTAGTATTCCAAGAGAAGTTAACAGAGGTACTTCAGTTCTATGCCTTTTACACCTTCTGGAGAACAAAACGGTATGGAGGCCGTAGAATTGCTGCTTTTGGAGGGTAGTGTGAAGACTTTTATTAGACCCATACTGTGTGTGACTGAATTGTTTACTTGTGGGCACCAGCAACTGATTTTTGCTCTTCTTGGTAATAAACTGTGTCACCTGATGACTCTGCAGGGATCTTCTCTCTTTTATCCGTATTGGCTCCCTCCTCTCCCCAAAATCATGCCTTTCTCCCCCAGCTGGCTTTTTGCTGTGTTGCTCTTCTTGCTGTGCCGTGCCTGCACCCTCTTGAGTCCAGGCGAGGTCTGCAGTGCTGTCCAGAGGCCAAGGTGATGTTGCAACCAAACAGCAGGAAAACTATAGCAGCAATGTGCAGGTTATGCTCCAGATCTGTTGTGCTGGTGGCTGTTGGGAGGACTGCAGCTATCCTGTTCCCGTGATGTGTTCAGGTGGGAGAAGCCTATGAGTCATGCAGAGCCATTGCTGAGCAATTCTGACAGTCTGTGCCCTCTCCCTTTCCTCCACAGCGAATCCTACTGCTGGACTTCTGCTTGGAAAGATTCATAACTTCTTCAAAAATATTAATAAAAATACATCCTTGTTTGTGGGGAAATTTGGCTCAGATGTCCATTATGAAAGCATTGCTTCTTATCTAAAACCAAATTTTAATGTGCTTTTACAAAGTCCACTTTCTCCCCGATACCTTCATGTGAATTATTTGTCCTTGGCCACGGTCCACCTAGTGAAGCATCCTGGCTGTGGTCTCAGATGTGATTAAGCAGATTACTCTCCTCTTTACTATACAGTGATACATCTGGACGACAGCTCAGCAGACACAAGTGGTTTATTGAAGTTATGGCCATGTTATGATGTCCTGATGAATAGCACTAGACAAAGTTCTTTGGTGAACTGGAAAATGAAGAAGAAAGAATTGCCCCAGGTGTTTGATTCACCACTCCACTATGATTCAATAAAATTACTGGAGTAACAGAGATGTAAAACCAGTGTGGCATATACAGAACCAGGTCTCTCGCCTTTCACTTAGAAACACAAGCTATGCATTTTTGAGTTGCTTTATGGCTTTAACACGTTAATGCTGAGCAAGGGGAACTGGCATAGATCTCATTTCCTGTTGTGATCAATAACAGTGGCAGTTCATAACTCCCTAGCGAGTTAGATAATATTTTTACTCATTTTTTACATTTATATAAATGAACAAAAAAGACTAGCAGTAAGCGCACTGTAGTCAATAACCAAGCACCAAGCTCACCAAGCACAACATTTATACAGCGATCACAGTAGTAAAAATAAGTGAACACTCCAGTTACAATCCACACTTTTCTTTGGTCCAGCTTGCTTAAATGGCAAAAAAATACTTGTCACTAGCTATGAGACTGATGGCTTTTTTAATAAAGATACAAGAAAACCCAGTAATTGTTCCAGTCAACCATGACATTTATCATATTCCATTTAGTGAACTCAGTATCTATATTGGTTCAAAGTGCTGTTTGTGAAGCCCTTGATGTCTGACATGTTGATTTGTCCATATAAAAAGCAGAAATACATAAAGTTTTTGAGTGAACAAAAGAACAAAGTTTCACAGCAGACAGTTTAACAACATTCTTTGCTACCTCCTTAAAATAAACTTTATTTGGCTTTAATCTAACACCATCTTACCTTTTACCTTTACATGCTCAAGCATTTGGAGTCCAAGTATCCAGACTGGTCCTTCTAGGCCACATGGTGGGCTTTTCTCTATCTGCAAGCCAGGGCACTCCTGAGGGGAGCATGGAGTATGCTACATTTTGATCTCATCCTAACAGTGTCAGGAGTAGCTGGAGTTCCTGTTCTAGAACCTGGGAAGTGCTCCCAGGTTCCTTTGTCTACACAAAGCCTTAAAGATTATGTCTGATTGTTTCAGAAGTAGATCCCATAGTCCCTTATTTATGGAGAACATTGTTTATACAAGGCACTATCTCTCAGTTTTTTTTTTTTAAAAGCTAACATATGAATGTTGTGATTCTAATTTAGTAACTGACACATTTGCTGTTTAATATCTTATTCCACGCTGAAAAAAATCCTGACTCATCATGCACTGTTTATATAAAGTAACAGTAAAATAAATTATTTTCTATTTTAAACGTCTACAATGCAGATATTAGCTGATTTTAAAATATGTGCACGTCATGCTCTTGTATAAAGAAATCATAATCTTCCCAGTTCCGTTCAACTGCCGTTCTACAGAGTAATTTTTCTTTTGTTCTGATATTTTTTTGCCCATAGATATTTAATCTGGGGATGTGATTTGACTTCTTCCATCATTTAGGGAACTAGTACAAGTCATGCTGTGCAATGTACATTTTATATGGTATTCTGCTTCCACAAGAGGCTAATGAACATGAACGTTTGGCATTCGTCGGAAATGGTCTACTTTTAATGTAATCCTTCTGCAGCAGACACAGTACTTTTAAAAAGTTACTGCTTTTCCAGTCCTTGCAGCTATTCCTATCATATACACTCGGGAACAGTGGCAAGGACATGTGGTACAGTAGCTTTTTTAATGCGAAAATGGGTCTAATACATCTTAATTCTTATTTGTTGTTTGCATAAACATTCAACCGAAGGATAAGCTCCAAACTCTGGCTGTGACACAGTCTTCATTACGATGTGAATGAGGAATTGAGAGAACTTCATGGCTTAGCTCACTTTTGAATAGACATTTCTGACTATTTCCAAGTAACTTGAGTCTAACCCTGGTCTTGCTCCTTCTGAAGCCTGTCGTCATTTACTTACTGAACGCAATGGTTCAGCATTGGCTGCTAATAAAGGAAGAGGGCAATTGTCCTTAATACTAAACCTTTCAGGCCAGATCACTGTAAAAGTGATGTGATGATGTTAGTGCAATTAAGAGGAACCAAGCCAAGCTATTTACCTGCTTAATCTTAAAAATGAGATTGCATAAATCGCACTGCAAATGCCCTGGCTGCAGGATCAGCAAAAGACTTTTTTTTTTTTACATATACATATATACGTATATGAAATTCTCTTGCCTGTCCATGGAAAACACTGGATGAATGTGATCACCCTGCTCCACTGTGAAGGCCGCAAGAATGTGGAAAGCCACACCAGTATGCCAGGCAGAGAGAAAGAGACACTTGATTGTTTTCTGATACTGAGTTTTCTGGGCCCCCTCTCAAACGAGATTTAGGTGACAGTGGTATAACACAGTAATATATAGTTAACGTGCCTTACAAAGAGGGCAGACAACAGCCATTCCTCTACCCTGTGGAATCCATCCTTTGTGGAAGCAGTTCAATTTTAAGCCAGACCAGTTCAGTTTTAGGCCAGAGGCTTGATTCACCCAGTTCCAATTTCCATCCATTTTAGATACAGAAGCTGTATGCTACCAGCTCTCTTCCTTATTCTTTGATGTATCAATCTTGGAAATTCCTCTGTGAAGTTAGAAAAAGTACAGAAATTTTAATCATGGCATTAAAAGGCACCTGGATCCTTAACCTGCACTAAAATCCAAAGGTACCTATGAGATTTTTAGAAATCTTATATAGGGAAATCTGAAAGGGAACTGAATTTGCACCTTTTTCATTATAAACTATCGTTGTAATGATCCAAGCATCTTTTCCTCATAAAGGACAGCATATTTACTGTGCTATCCATTAGGGAGACAAATGCTCCTGAAAGACAGGCCAAACTACCAGTTTTCCCATGTGTGAATGTTCACAGTCACCTATATAAATAGCAATGGGCTGCTAGAGAACACCGTATTGATGCTTTTGTGTTTACTTCTGGGATTTAGTTTATTTGGCTTTCATGATCAGTGAGAATTTTTTAAAATTGCTTCCACAGAACAACGCCTATAAGTAACAAGGGGGCAATACGCTAGCACTGCAGTCCTCAGGGGCCAAGCCCGTCAGTCTGAGATAAAATCTTGCTGGAACTGTGGGCTTAATTTAAAAAATATTCAGTGTCTGCAGAAGGTTTTATTTCTAGACCTATACTTTAAAAAAGAGCAGGTAGGGATCTTGGAAGAATTATCTATTATTATTGCCCAGTATGCTCCTGCACCAAAACAGCAATAGATGTCAATAGATTTCCGGTAGATAATTCAATGGTAACACTCTTTTGAGCACTGCAGTGTGGGAGCCATGAAAGAAAGAGGTTAAGAGACAAGTAAGTAGTACTGGAGTACTATTATTACGGCTATTTTTCTTTACTTCTAATACATGTCATCCTCTTTTATTAGGAGCTGACTGTTGAACCGGAAAAAACAATGCAACAGTATAAAAATGATACATAGGCAAGGAAGTATCATTGATAAGTGATCTGAACAGTACTGACCTTTTGGTAAAATTAAATAAAAAATATACATACCTTAAAACTTTCTAGAGTATAACATTGCCCAATTGTGCACAGAGAGCACAGGTAGTTCTAACAGAAAGCAGGAAAATAAAGCCACCACGATCCCCCACCTTAACCTCAGAGGTGCAGGAACCATTACATAAGGCATTGTATATCACTGGAATCACAACACTCACGGTACCGGGGAGCTGAAAAGAGAACTGAGAATCCTGAAGGTGTCAAATTTGAGTGAATGTTCCCCAAATCTCACTTGTACAACTATTACACTCTCAATACATTATTCAAATAGCAATTAATTAATGATGTTTGCTATTTTGTGCAATTTAACCATATATTCAGGGCTTCTTTTTTTGTTTAGCAGCAATGAGATGTCATTGCATGATCTAATGAGAGACTCAGGCAGAAAGTCAATTTTTAAATGCAGCCTTGTGAGCTTTCAGCGATTTCCTATACATTGGTATTGGCAATCTCCCGAAGTCCTACTCCTAACCTTTTCTGGTTTTCCACACCTATAAGTATCCATCCTGCCCTTTTCACATATGACAGCACTATGTTTGTTTTAAACACTAATTTTTCATAGGTTAGATCTTGTAATAGACATCGTTTTAGCTACATGCATTTGATGTGAAAATCACCTACTTTCCTCTTCGTCTCCATAACCAAAGTTTGTGCATCATATTCTACAGAGATTGTTATTCTAAACCTTGCAAAATGATTTTTAGGACTTTTAATATGGAATTTTTGTTCACCTTTTTGTGAGGGTCTGTTTGGCTGCAACAAATGAAGTCTGGGGAAAAAAATATCAGCCAACTAACTGCAGCTCTCTGAGTCTCAGTTTTGTGGTACCTTAAGCCTCAAGTGAGGCTAGAAAAGAATTCTATGTAGGCTAGAATTCACATCAGTTAAGGCATCATAGACCAGCTGAATATAGCTTGAACAGAGGAGATTTTAGTCATATGAATCCCATTCTCTAATATCCCCCTAAATATACTTGTGATGCTGAAGCTAAATGTCAGAGATGGGACTAGGGCCAAGTACAACAAAGCTTCTTAAGCTTCTTTTCACGGACCTTATATACGTATACGCACACAGCTATGCATCCATATAGGCACACCCATATGAGCTTTCCATTAATAAATATAGCTAGTGAAAGTGGCAAAATATGGCCCTTTGAACCTGTGGTTTTCATATGTGATCAATTTCCTTTTGCCTGTGTGATGGCACAGGGACTCCTGCAAGTCCATTCACAGAGGCTCAGAGCTCTACAGCAAATACCAGTCTTTGGCTGGCTGCACATTGATGCAGCACTCTACATCCACACCTGAGGACATGAAAGATGACTATGTATGGAGAAAAATAATCTCTAATTTACACAGGAAACGGCATTCCTCAAGAGATGTACAAAAATTACAAAAATCATCCAAACAGGAACTTTCTTCTAACGCTTAGTACTGGAGGAGAACTTAAGAACAGTTGATTTCCAGAAACTATGTAGTATAGCGTGTAGCCAGTTAATTTGGAACAGTCTTATTTCTCCTTGCTGTCTTCTCCATTTCTTTTTTGCACACATGATCCAAGGAAATACTGAGAAACTGGGAACAAGGAGAGAATAGTCCTAATGTCACTTCTGAAGTCAGCTGTGCTATGGGCTTTGTATTATGCCGATAACAAAATCAACCAAGTGAAGCGTTAAAAGATGGGTTTTCTTTTAAATGAATTAGGTTGGATTTAACTTGATGTTCCACATCACAGAACTGTCAATCTTTCTTCTTCGAACCTGGAAGCTGTCGGTCATATGGAAGTGAAGGCCGTATGCATGTAAGCATGGTGAAAAATTTTCATTTTGACTTTGAGCAGTTATTGTCTGAGTAACACAGAATGAAATCTCAGGGGAGGCAAGGTCCTTAGTCTCTGCTGGAGGGACCTGAATTCTACTTTAATAACCTATCTTTTTGTAAGTGGGAAAAAGCTAGCAAGGGGATTGGGAGGTTAAGGTAAATAAGGTAAATAAGAGATGGGGAATGAAAAAAAAAATGCCAAGAGGGCAGCACTTCCATGGCCTGCCAGGCATTTGAGGTTTAACTATAGTTTTGACTTAGATCATCCAAAAAGGTATGTGAATTCGGTCTAAGCAATGACTGGAAGCCAGCACTGAAAACCTAACTTGATGTTTCAGTCTGCTGTTTAGACACTATGCTGTCACCTTCACAGAAAAAAAAAATTCCTTCACTTTGAGATTGCTAGTGAAAAAAATACATTCCTCTTCCAATAGTAACTGCAGTGCCCTACCTCTTCCTATCAGGATGTCAGGCTGCTGAAAATTACCCAGGAGCAGAGGTCTGGTTTAACTACATTTCATAAGGCACTGGCTCCTTAATGAAATGGAATTAAAAGCTGATTTAGGTAATCACCACCTAAACAGCAGAATAAGGTTATGACACATGTGTGATATAAAATGATCCCTTTCCCATGCACTTCATACAAAGGAAGTCTGATAGTATCCTAGACAATTGGATTAAGCCAGGTGTGAAGGGAAATGTTTTAGCAGCATACTAAAAACAGAGAGACAGAAATGGCAAAAAAAACCAATTGTGTTTCTGGACATAGATGGTGTTCTCAGGAACAGAAAAGTAAATCAAAATAGACCAGTTCTGCTGATATACAGCAGACTATATGGCAGTTACTACTACTATTCCACGGCTGTGCAGGCTCTTTGAGCAGATCCCATACTCAAACGGCAAGGCTCTCAGGTCTCCCCTCCTGAGCAGACCACACAAAACTTTGAGCCTTCTAATTTCCTTTAGAGATTGCAGTATAAAATGAAGGTAGAAATCTAGCCTTTAAGCCAAGCTTTTTAATCTAAGGTGCAATTTAAATTGTTGCTTCAACTAGCCACCGAAATAATGTTTGTTACATGAGGAATTAGCAAGTTACTAGCTCAACTCATTGTGTGTAAATGCCAGCCCCTACAACTGTCGTTGCTATTTCTTTACTAGCTTATCTTACAATTTTTAGTCTGATGATTTTGTCTCCACTGGGTATGTGCTTTCTTGCTGCTGAATAATGAAACAGTATATATACACGGAGGCTAGAATTTCAAATATTTATTAAAAGACAGTTTAGGTGACATTAGTTGATACCTGAACAGTCCACATACATAAATACATTTTTTGCAGATATGATGTTCTTCATTCTGCTTGATTCAGGGAATAGGTTTATATCTAGTCTTCCATTCTGACAGTTCCTAGATGAAACAGAAAATCCTAGAGGCTCTGAGAATTCAGCAATCCTCAGACTCCTCAGTGTGTCCAGAGACGTGACTGGCACCTTGTGGAGAGACCTGCTATCATCTGCAAGCTACGTTCTGGGGCTGCGTCTTGTGCTGCAAGACCAGGTTCCAGGAAAAAGCCATGGCTTTTATTCGGAGAACTCATACACAGCATGTTCCCTGAGGTGACAAAGGTCCACCCCTTCGTTATACACTGGCAATATTTTCTCCTTTGGCCATTCTCAAGACAGTCCCTTTAAAAATAATGATCAGGACTCAGAAGCATATATCTGGTGGAATCTATGAGTAATGCACCACTTAATGCTTTAAGTGGCCCTCTGTGTCCAGTGAAGCAGCACTCATATGGCCCCATGGATGTGTATTTGATGTATGTGCCGCCGCTTCTGCCGCTCCATTGGAAGTAATTAGATCACCCAAAGGGCATGTCTCTGGGTGTGTTGACTGTGCCACTTGAAGAAGTAACAAGACATTTTATTCCCCTTTAAGCCATAATAATGCATGTTACAGTTTGCAGTTCTCTGTTACATACCATTCTTTGTGATGAAAAAGTCAACTTGTAGGAATCCAGCTGCATGGTAGAAACAGACTGGTGAAAGACGAGAGAGCATGGATCACATCTTCAGTTTCTGTACAAATCTTCTTTAACTCCATTGTAAAAGACATACTGGAATTTGATAACTTAATAAGCAAATTAACTGTTACAGAGCAAAATGCATAGCATTAAAAAAAGCAAATGGATAATGAAAATACTGTGTTGGATGACACACTTTATACTTACCAGAAGAAGTGCAAAATTAGCCATGATTTTCCATGCTAGTACTGGCCATTTAAAATTAGTTACCCCTCAGTTAGCACTTATTATTGTTTGACTGGATAATTAGATTATCTTATCTTGTTAAAGTACAACAAATAGATCACATTATTTTCCAAATGTTTTACTTTCTTAAAAGTAATTGAAAATCTAGAACCAAAAAACCACTGTCAATGCTCTTATTTAATTAAAAGCTTTATGGATGCTTTTCATGAGACACCTATATTAAGACGACCTTTTGATACTAATGAAAGTAAGACTGAGGCTTTCTTTTGTGTGTGCTTTTTTAAGATAAACCCCTTTGTTACATACTCTTGTGCGAGAAGGATTTGAAGGGTAGTATGAAATAAACACAAATGGTAGGATAAAACAACTGAAAAAGAAGTTACCAAATTAAAATCCAGATTGTTGTTTACTGCATACTATTTATTTAATTGAGGTTTGCAAACCACAAGTAACAATTTACTTTTATTGTTTCAGTAGTTCAGCTTAGTTTCATTTTGATCACAGAAAAGTTACCAAGTAGACAGTTCATCTGCATACCATAGATTTTTTTACTGGTTGGAATTTTTCCTAGTGGATTAACTCTTTCAACAGAGACTCTGACACTACTGTAATTACTCTTTATGTATTACCTATCAGGGCAGGGCAGTAGGAGGAAGAAATGAAGAGAAACAGCGACTAATTTCTGTTCATTCAAATAGTGATTGCTCACAAGAAGACAGGCTATTATTGCGTCTTACGAAAACCATAATGAGAAATTTTCCGAGCTGATTGTTCAGCTCAAGCATAGGGCAATGTGAATTTGAGTAAAGTCCACCTGAAGCCTTGAGCCCAGGCATATCAAATGGGAAAGCAAATTCACTTTCCAGATCCTAAAACAAGTAGTTTAGACCTGAGTCCACTCTTGGATTTTTTTTTTTTTTTTTAAATCAGAAAGAAATTGCAGACAATTTTTAGGGCTAAATTTGTTGGAAAGGTTAAACTGGAGAAAGAAACAAAAAAGAAACAAAAAAATAGAAAGACTCTATTGTGAGAACTTCACACTTTGAAAAGCACTGTTGATAACCCAGATAATCCATCCCAGATAACATCTTTTCCTGCTTAGGATAAATACTACTTAGTTTTCACAAGCTCATATTATATTCACTGTTTAGGGATTAATTCCCTCCTGCATTGTTAGTACCTCTGTTTCCCCATATGCAGCACCAGGAAAGTAACAAGCAATATGAAATGTGTAAAAATATCAGTCAATCTGATGCCTCTTACTTGATTATATCCATAATCTCCCTGGGTAGACCTGCCATTTCACAGGATCCGATCAATAACATAGCAACAGCAGCCTGCAAGTTCTGTGAGTGTGTTAATAAATCCCTCTTTTCCACTGAGCTATATCTGAACTCTTGCTGAAGTCACTATGAATTTTGTGAGCTGATCAATGTCAGGTTTGGACTCAAATGTCTAACAAGGAGAAAAAAAAAAAAGTTCCCTCACTCCAGTAAGTATCATTGCCACAAAGAATATTAGAAGCTTAACGTTCACGTTGTATGTCTTGCTTGTGTTGTGTGCTTGCTGCACATAGCACATTATTTAAATACCAACAGCAGAGTTTTGCTGATACAGTAATTAAAGACTACTTGAAACTTACAGAGAGTAAATTAAGTTGGCACAGATCAATCTCAGATATTTACTGCCATGGACATTTACAAAGAAGGTGGCAAAATATTTCACAATGCAATACAATCGCAGAAAATACTCACCCCGCAGTATGGTTGTCCATAAGCATTACTCTTATCTCGGTAAGAAATTCTGGCTGTACACTCAGTTAAAAGGAGCAGATAGCAATTTTAGATGTTTTCAAGTGAAAAATCTAGAAAGAAGCTAGGCACATACGTTGACAAAAAGGGTGAATAATCAAAGGATAGCTCTTTAATTCAGCTTAGCAAGCAGTTGTGCCATTGCCTAGTGTTATTCTCCCCACTCAGTGAACGTAAAATAAGACCTGGGACAAAATCTCAAGCGCTAAATTGACATAACTCTAACATTAGCATCAAATAGTAATTGTAGCCATTCCAATATCCTTTTATTTCATTTTACTTTGCTAACAGTCTTATCTAACCGGTTAATGCTTCTAACAGTCTGCAAAGATTAACCGGTCTCTTAGTAAAGAACAGGACTCAGAATAAATTTGTACATGTTTTCTAAAGAAAAAGGAAAAACTGCAAGAAAAGTATTAGAGACCACATAAGGTTACTGTATCTGGAGTTATAAACTCTCCAGTCTCTGAAAACAAAAGGCTATGGAGAAAGTGCAGAATTTAGACTCTAGTTTAAAAAGACTTTACTTTGCCCTTGAGTACAAAAAAGCAGTTCAGCAGAAAAAAAGGGCTACTGCAGCATCTACTTCACAGAGAGTACTTCTGATATTTTCTCTAGGTGGTTAGTTGTAGTACATGCAAGTCTGTGCAGTGAATCTTCATTGAAACTCTGATTACATAGAAACGTTTAGCTAGGATGCATGCAAGCCCAATCAGAGGTAAAGTACAACCATCACAATATTTTCTCTTTCTCTGAGAAACTTCTCAGATACTTCACAATTATACATAACATCATGGAATCTCCATTTAAAAGTTACTGTCTGTCATTTAATACTGAAAAGGCTCAAGATCAAGCTACTATGTTTAAAAAGAAGCAAAGGAAATGCTTTCCCTGAGGTACTCACGTTACAAAGAGAGAGAAGAGTGGAGAAACACTCAGCTAATAGATTCCTGGACTTGTTATGTGTTAAAGTTTACACAACATGATACATCTTGTTTTCTAATTAGTCTATATCCTGATGGAAAACTATTTTCTTTTTAACCTGCTCTGCCTTATGAGACTGTGATATTTTGCTTGTGATTAACTGATTTTTTTTTCTTAGTTGATAATTTGTTGAGAACCGTAATTTTCGCCAATATACAAATATTTGTGACGCCAGATAGATTCTTCTGATACTTTCAGCTCTTTCAACAGAAACAATTTTGTGTGTATGAACTGAAGTTTTGGAAATACTAATTAAAAATTTGAAAATTTCTGGTTTCCTGTAAAATGTCTCTGGCCTAAAAAAAAAAAAAAAAAAGGAATGAAACAAAGTGTTGTGTCTAGTTGTAATGTTAGCATAAGACGTTGTCTCAAAGTTAATACAGTGTTTGTTACCATGACTTCAAAATTTCTTTGGACGCTTTTTCATTAGTGTTCATTGCTCTATATTCTTTTTTGGGGGGGATTTTTTGCAAAGGACTATTTGCCTGTGAGTAACGTTGAGTATTTTTGTAGCTTGGCATTTGAAACACAAGCTGCTTTAATTGGATGGACCAGACCACATAGTATGTTTTATTCTGTTTAGGTGTCCGTTCCAGTGCACAGTACAGTGAGTCAAAGAAAACTGCTGTTGATCTAACAGAGTTTATTATTAGGGTGAGATTATTATCAGGAAATAGATGAGCAAAAATTTTTAGTAATTTTTGCATAAACATGATTATAACTTTAAAATTCACTTTCTATAAGTATTCTATTCCTCTGGAATATTAATTTCAAATTCACTGCTTCAGTGATTAATCTTGCCTTAAATTAATTTGCTAGCATATTGAAAATAAGGGAACACAAAATCACAGGAACAGAGTCAAAGGAAATTCTTCTAACAATTTGAATATTTATAAAATGTTTGCTCTTCTGATATTTACCTAGCTCTGTTTTTTTCTTTGTAAATTTTCATTTTGCCTTGTTTTCAAACTGACTGACTGATTCAAAAGTGAAGGCAATGGGAGTATTTCCATCAGCATCACTGACCATGCAACAGGCATTGCATGTCATTCCATATGTCAACCTATCAGTTTAGTCTCAGTGCCTTATTTTTTTGAATGAAAAAAATAACTCTACAGGGCAGCCAATCACCTTATTATTTTTCATAAATCTACATTACTGTCACATACAAGAACTACCTCCCTGCCAGAGAAAAAATTCAATTAAAAGCTTGCCAGAACAAATGTATCCGCACTACATCCCAAAGTCAGCCAAATTCAGTTCCAACAAAATACAAAAGCAGATTTCTCAAACGAAGGCCCTCTGCTTAAAATGTCATGCTACCAGTTTTACAGAGTTGAGGAATCAACAGCTAAAACGTCTTCCTTTTTAGTGACACAATGGATCATAGTTGACTTTTTCTCTATACAGACAGGGAAAGGCAGCTATCATCATAGGATGGAGATTTTCACTACAGGTGACAATACAGCTTTCATTTTGCCAGGGATTTTAAAAAAGCTACATATGCATATGTGTAACCTCTTTATTTATTCTAAAAACTACTTAGCACTTTATTATAAGATGTCATTTTTTTCATATCTAATAGTATCTTAATGCTAGATAGGATCATTGTAGAAGATGCTAATATACCCTCCCCTACCCCCAAACCAAAAAAAAAAAAAGAAAACACAGATAAAAAGTAAGGTTTTGCAGAAGACGCTCTATAGATCACTTCTAAATAAGGAAGATTTTTTCAGGTAACTATGTCCTATGGCATAACCTCTTCCTCTGACAAAACAGTGCCCATTTCTAATACTTTTCTATGATCTTACTTGGAAGTAAGAAAACAAAAAGTCTAAATAATGACTTTTCCTTAAGAGCTCCCCATGGTTTGGGGGCTGGGAGGAGGTGTCTACAGGGCCTCATTTATTGTAATTAGGTACTGGCAGTATAATAAAACTATATTGAAATCACATCTTTAAAAGCTTGAGGTTAAAAAACCCTAACTTTCTACTTTTTTAATACATATTAGAGTTAAGTTCTTGCACCTGCAGTGCAAAATTAGAAGAATGTTCTTTTTTTTTCATGTTATTTATCACTACGTCTTGGCTTTTACAGGGTGATGGACATCAGTCATCTCTTTCACTAGCCTTTTGGTTTTTTTATGTCACATCTAAAGATACTATAAATGTTTATCATAATCTCATATTTAGTTTTTCACTTTTAGTATATTTAGTAGGCCTTTCAATACTGAACTCTACTTTGTTGTCTTACATGTCTCTACTTTTTCCACACTGCAACTTTTGATTTTGTAATTCCTTAGCTATGTTTTGTTAGTGACCAGCTTCACTAATGTCTAACATTACTATTCTCTTATTTATATTCTTCTGATGTTAGTTTATTATTGATTCAAGTTTTCCTCTGTTTAAAAATTTTAGTAGCATGACAGAAGCAGTGTAGTTTTCTTATGACAGAAGTACTTATCCAAAGACTTTGCCCAGCTCATAGTGAGTTTTCTGGGAAGAACATCATAGGCTTTTTCCTCTGTGCTAAAAGCAGTGGTTGGCAGAGAATTTGCTTGTGTGCTGCTATATGCTGCAAGGTCCATTGAAAACGATCATCAAATAGAAGTGCTGTTTAATAAGAAAATCTGCCTTTGCAGATTCATGTCAGATTCGTATCAGTACGTTTGTTGTTCATCCATTACTGGTTGCAAGTGCAAAGTCATGTCTTAGTGCAAAAGACTGCAAGGTTTGGGAGCTGTTATATAACTGAAATAGAAAGAGAAACCATAGCTAGATTTAAAAAAATTTTCCAAAAATACTTGCATCAGATGCACCTAGAACCACAGTATTTAAAGGGAAAGTGTTCTGTAAAATACTCCTTTTTGTATGAAAACTTAGGGAAATCCTTTCCTAGCAATCTGCATCAGCATGCAACATAGTTTAAAACTAACAGAGGCTAGTAATTGTAACATTATCTGTGTAGCCTGACAGGCATTTTATGACTAAGCCCACATATTAATAATCTTTGCATTTGAGCTTTCGTTCCCTGCATAGCTTAGAGAATGGTGAAGATATGAGAAATATCCCAGCCTCTTCCCTCAAATACTGTTCTTCATGGGAGTAATTACATACAGTGAAGCTTACAGAGGTTTCCAGACCTTTCTGTCCACCTGTCCACTGTAATGTAACTCTTAAGTAAGTGAGTTCCTATACGTAGCATATATTGCCACTGGAAAATAATGCACGGTATAAGAATGACATTGCGCCATTGAAAATGTACTACATATGGAGCCTTTGAGAGGTGGGGTTTCTAGCAGTGAAGTCTGCTTCTAGCTTTCCATAAAGCCTGTGTACACAGCATGTCTTTCATAATGTTTGCCAGCTATCTCATCTCTAAGGCTACACCTGGATTGGAGACACAGTTTGTGGAAAATCTGTTTGGTCTCAACAAACCATTTTAAAATAATTTTGAAAGTAAAAAGCAGTGCAAAGTCAGTGTTGATTTTGTTGTAAAAGGCATACGTATCATACCTGCCATGAGCTCCACTAGATTTTCATTTCTCTGAACTTTTAAAAGTAACTGTTACTACAGATATTGTAATACAGCAGAAAAGCTTCCCTCAAGCAATGGGTAGATATTTTTTGTCCCAGCCAATCACTAACGATATGAGGATTTCTTTATTTTCCTACTGTGATAATATAAAGGATGTATTTAAAACTACTTAGTCCTTTGGTAGCTGATATAAAGAAAAAGATACTGGTAAAGGTGTACTGCATTTGAAGTCTTCTTTTCTGCCTAAAAAGTGCCATTGCAGAGAGCGTGCGTGTGTGTGTGTACACAGGAATCTGTAGTGTGAGCATATTATTTCCTGTAATGTGATATATGTAATGGAACTCAAATAGACATAAAACATAGAAGATAGATAGCTATAAGGTCTTAGTCCAGGCCTAAATACTCTCTTATTTTCCCTTTCCTAAAATAATACTGAAAACATGTAAAAAAGAAATACTATTTCTTATTACTATTTCTTTTCTGAGTTACAGAACATAGTAAACCTGTAATAGTGAATACACTAGCGTCTTTTTGTAGGATTACCCCCTTTACCCTTATTTCCACAAGAAGATTTTTGTGGAAAACAGTGTGCTGCATTAATTTTGCCTTCATCAGAAATCTCATCCATTGCTCTAGGGTTTCGTTGCCAGCTATCTTCAAATCTGCCAACTGTTACAGAAACAAAAGCTCTTTCCAGTTCACTTCACCTAGAAATAGCCTGCTGCGTAAATTCCTTCATAACCTCGCTTTCTGCTATTTTAACCCCCTCCACCCCTTTCCCTCCCCCCCCCCCCCGCCCTCCCCCAAATTCTATAGGGACAGTCCTAGAACTGCAAGGTATTTTTTCCTGCAGATATGGCCTCAAGCACTCCAAAGGCTCAGCTCCAGGCCTGTGTGTCACTGCTTCCTTTTCAAGGAGTAGCGCACAGAGGCTTCTGCAGAGACAGGTCAGAGCACTTCATCTTAAGAGATCCAAGAGAAATGTAGCTTCATACATTCTCAAAGACAAACTCCTGCAAAGACTATCAAGGAAACAGGTATGTAATATCTCAATTCTATTTTGAAGCTGCCAGACAATAAAATAATACCAAATCCCTTTCCTGATAACCACATTCCAACCAGAAAGCAGAAGAAAAATACTTTATTTCTAAGCTAAAAGTCTGATTATACTGGCTGTACTCTGACATTCAGAAACACTCAGTGACCAGCCAATAGACACAAAACGTTAAAATGTTAGATCATGCATTTAATTTACATATAACTGGATTAAAAACAAAAAAACAGTTATAGGAAACTTTTCATACTAATATATTTAGAATTCATACTAATAGGTTTCAAAAATAACACATGTATGTCATCTTTGTGTTCTAGACAGAATGGTATGACCAGACCATATGCCAGTCCCAGATCTGTCATAGCGTAATTTATGCAAGATTTTTCTTTGGTCAGGACCAAATTATTGGTACAATCACTACTGTCTACTAAAATGAGGTTTGCATAGCAGTGTAACAGATTATTGATTAATACTGAAGCAAGGAGAAATAGCTGAAGGTTTTCTGAAAGTTTGGAATCATTACTCTCTTTCAACCTCTTCCTCTACACGATAGGAAACAGAGCTTTTAGAGGATTTTGGTATGCATATTGAAATACACCTTTAAATCTCTCCCATTTAGTTTTAGCAACTAGATATATTAAATAGATAGTTCCACCAGAACAGAACGTATCTACTAGATACATTGCCAGGTGTTTCACCTTGAAGTTCCACTCCCTCATATATGACTAGAAAACTTTGTATTGGAAACTTAGACAGCATGTATGACACAATATTCCAGCTACTTCAAAACTTCTTGACTGCTTTACAGACTTGCCTTACTTTGCAAATCCTGCAAGTACATTTCAATCAAGCTTGAATTTGACTTAAAAATAAAAATATTTCACCCAAGAAATTGGATTTTTCAATTTATTACAACTTTAAAAAAAGACTGAACCTAGTGTGGATGACCCAATGTAATACGACTATGATTTTTTTAAAATCATCAAAGCAATACTTTCTTATCATGTAAATTTGCTTGCAAGTTTGACCTTACTTGCTACATTTTCTGTGCTTATTACCATGCTTTAACCACATCATTTCCAGTAATCTTTCATGGCTATAACTTTGCATGCAAAGTCAGATGGCTAATACCACTTCTATGATGTTACTTTTCTTTATATAAAGGTAATCTGAAAATTAAATATGTTGAAAATACAAGGAAATTGACAGCGAAGCAGTAGCTCTTTTCTTTAAGATGTTTATATAGCTCTCAGGCCACTCAAAAGCTGTAGTAGACTGAATGGCTTTCAGCCCTCTTCATCTGTGAAATTAAAGGAACTGTAAATGAGAGATCTTATTTGTGTAATCTTAGCTATGTTGTACAGCATACAGAGTAACCATTTCCTTACATGTCAACACTCCAGAACCTCCTAGATTGATAAATCAAAATAAGGGTTTTCTCCACATTCAAGTGAGACTTGTAAGGGAAGAACATCTCACTGAACTGATTAGGGCAGTGAATCAAGTCAGAAGGGACCATGATTCCACCAATATATAGAGAAGCAGTTTATAAGGTTTTCAGTACATGTTACTACTTACTGACCAAAGTAGTAAGTACTTTATTTTCTCCAAAAATAAAATAGAAAAAAACAATCTATTCTTTCTTCCAACAGTGTTTTGAAACTGCGGACTCCTTGTTCTAAATTGTTCCTCTTATGCTGCAATCATTGAGTAGGGTCCCAACACTGTCGGATGGGGAAAGTCTTCCACTGTAAATTCTGTGAATGTGCAAAACCTATGCTAACCAAGGTTCTTGCTTTTCAAAGCCATAATATATAAGAAAATTAGTAGCATGACATCACAAATTCATACTAAAACAGCCTTTATCGCCTCCTCAGATACTCCTCTCTTTTTCCAGACTGTTACTGGTACAAAGATACATGAAATATCTGTCTTTTCATGAAAGCCAGAAGCAAAGCACAGTGATAACTGCTGAATTTTACAAATTAGAAAGCTGAAAACTATGAATGCATCTAGCAAAGAATCTATTATCTGTATAGTATTGTATACTCTCCATTTTCACTTAATGCATGATTTTGGTCTTCTGAATAGTTTTTAGGTGTCATAATTGCAACTCTCCTGACTGCATTGTACTTAAGGCCATTGCCCTTGAGTCATGATACCTAGGAACCTGACATTTACAGAGGTTTTGACCCCATTAGCTGGGCAAACCGGAGTGCATTTGAGTCACAGCAGCGCTCTGGAGAAATCTTTATCTTTCCCCAATATCATTAACAAAGTCCAAGCCACAGAGGCTCAACACAGAATGTCTTGTGCTCATTCAAGGAGCACTACAGCAAAATGCTGGAAAGATGTATTAAAATCTCTGGGATTGTAATCTGTGACTTTGATTGCCAAGCAAAACATGGAGACAGTTATTTGATGTCTTGAATGTCTCGTTTTTCCACTTATAAAGTCCATATTGTCAAACCAGATAACATACACTTCCACAGAAACAATTTCTGTACATACACAATTATATATCTCCTTAACATATCATATCTATTTATATCTTTCATTTATAAAGGCGTATTTCCTTTGCAATATATATATATGGTGCTGATAGACCAGCCCTGACCTAGTCCTGGCAGACTACCCAGCTGTGAACTCACAGCCTGCGTCCCGTGACCAGGAGCACATATGGCACTGCCAGTCACAGAAGAGAGGGGAATAGTCCACATCATGATTTAGGGTTTTACACCTTGGATCTTTGTACTGCAAGAGAAGAAAGGGATATTTTGCATTATTTGCATGTCTTAAAGGACAGGAGTGAAATCCCACTAGAACGAGGAGGTCAGAATGATAAAAGCTACATGAAAGGGAGTCTTTTTAGAAGGAAGTCATTGAAAAACTTGGTCTGTAAAAGGAATGAATGTCTCAGGGAGTTGGTAGTGGGATATGGATTATTTCTCCTATAGGTCACTGTCTCTATTCCAGCACGGATTCGAACTAGCGACTGAACATCATAACTAGCTAATAGCTCAGTTAGGCACGCTATGTGAAAGTACCGACTGGTGCAGTCCATTTCCTTGTGTGACTATTCACATCTCAAAAATGCCATTTTGACTCTGAGTAACTGGTATCCTATTAGCACTGTAAACAAAAATGTCAAGGACTGAACCAGAACAAAAGCTGAGCTATTGTCTCTTTTCTGGCTAGATTTAGCCTGAACTCTCACACTGAAGGTACAGTTACTCTGTAGCTAGATTTCCATCTGCAAAAGACTCCTTGTAAAAGACAGAACAGTCCAGCTATATTTATGCCCTGAGATAAAGACTGATGAGAAAATTATTTTTTAAAATAATGTGATGAAAACTTAAAAAAAACTGTAGTTCAAGTTTGCACAGAAAGGAGAGAACGATCAAGATATTTTTATATCTACGACAAAAAAAAAGCTGTGTTATTTTGAATATGGTTTTCTGACGCAGTCTTCTAAATAGCCTTCAAAAATTTTAATCATGTTTACATTTCTAGTCCCATACATTTCTAATCCCTTGCACTTCAGTGGAAGTTACACACTGAAATACTGTTAATTCCATTACCTCCTCCCCAAACTGAAGCTTTGCCTCAGGGCCTACCACTTCCCTGCAGAGGAACTGACCTACACTTCTTTTAAGTAAGCACATCAAAAAACACCATGAATCCTTCTATCATTAAAGCTATGTTTTATTAGAATCCAAACCTAATAATGTAGAATAATGTAACTGTAAACACAGAAAACTTTGACCTGCTGGATGAGATAGACTGCAAAATTTTAACATGCAAGCAAATCCCCTCCAGGCCCAGTGGGTGCTGGAGTGACCAGGACTGCTTCTTTCCCCCCTCATTTCTAGCCCAGCAAAATTAGAGATGCTCCAGGCTGCTACAAGGGTGCTATCACCTTTGCCCACCCCTGAAGCTGAGCTGTGGGTGGGCTCCCGGGGGCACCTGCCTTCCCAGCGTACTCACTCTTCGCAGAGGCCCTCGGGAAGGAGGGCACAACCCTCCCTGCAGAAGGTCCTGGAGGGTGCCTGGGCCAGGATGAGGTACTGAGTAACTCCTTTCTCCCCCCAGTCCACCTTTTTTGCTGGAACATAAAACAGACGTTGCCCATCCACTCAGCGCTGAGCAAGCAAATTAAATGGCTGTCCATCCTCAATGGTAATGGTTATTATTTATCTCACTGGGATACCAGTGAAGGCATTGAACATGGAAAAGGACTAACAGGTAGGTCTTTGGAAAGGTCTTGAACACTTTTAAGGTCAGCACAGAGCAGCAAAGCACCTCACCATCTTCTAGTATCCACAGTACCACAGAAATGTGTGCAGTCCTTACTGATCGCCCGAGGAGAGTTAAGTGCTTGGGAATGGAGTCTGCTGCACTCCCATGTGCCGTGAGGGGCTGTGCTGCTCTCTTTGCAGGGGAGTAAATCAGTACGTGAAGGCAAAGGTGCCAGCAGGACCCTGCCAATTTACAGATATCACATAGTTAAATAGGGTTCGGGGACTGAGTAAAGAGATCTCCACCTTGCTTAGTAGTGAGCTTACTAATTACAAATAAAAATTATTCTTCTTTGCTAAAGATATCACTAATTTTCTCAGCTGTCTTCTCTGTAGGTCTCAGATGTGCTCTGAAAATGCATGCCAGGTGTACCTCTAGAGACAAGATCATCCATTTTTTTTTAATGCATGCAGCTATGAGCCAAACACTGGTATGGCTACACTCTCATCTTTTCCATACATGTGCAATTGCAGATATTTTGTACAGTTTCATACGGGAAACAAAAAGTGGTTTTAGGATTTAATTTTGGACCCATTTGTGGCTGTTGTTCTCAGCAAGCATGGTGACAACTAAAACTGAATGGAATGTGGGAAGATCTTCCTGGGTCATGGCATGACCACATAATCCCTTTTATAAATTAATCAAACTCCATTTTAAGCTGATTGGGTTTATGGAGTTCTTTTGTCTCTATTGTCCTTCCTGGGAGGCTGTCCAAGAAGCTGATGCTTTATAAGGAGCCTTCAAATTCTTAACTTATGCTATCCCTCGCCAAAACGTAGAGTCATTTATTCTTGGGCCAGCATCATCCTTTAACTTCAGTAATTTTTTCCTCCTGATGTCTACTCCTTTTTCTCCCTACCCCATCCAGCCTTACCTAGGTTTTTAAAGATATATGAAATAAACCTGATTCTTTGTTTCCAGGGCAATTAGTAATATATTGGACACCTATTTTTTTAAAAAGGACATCTCAGGTAAAACGAGGAATATCAACATAAAGTCTAATTTTATGTCAGTGTTATTTTGGAGTGATTCAGTATATGTGTCTGCAATGTGACTGGAAGGTTGATAAAGTAATTACCGTTTTTATGAATCTTGGAGTTATTATTCCCTCAGTACAAGCCCTTGTAACTTGTCAGCTTCAGGGGGAACATTCATCAAAGTTTTTTTTTTTTTTATGGTGACATGATATGAAAATGGCTTATGCAAGAAAATTCAGCTTGCATGTTCTAATAACTGCTTTCAATTTGTACTTCTCATCAGCACTATTAATATGCAAATACAATGCAAAATTAGGATGTCACATTATAGACCTAGTGACTACATTCTACTTTGTATATTATTTTTACTGTTGTTCTGGAAAAGTACAAATCATATGGAAAACAATAATGATCTCCCTATTCTGTGTGCATCATAAACATGACAAAAGGAAGATAAGAAAGGAAAAGCGAGCATTAGAAAAATTTCGGAGCTGTGGGTTAGCTACTGGAAGACACCCTATTTAGACAACAGAAATATATCAATGTTCCCGGAAAGCATTAGTTTATTATATATTTTCTATTAAGTGAATTAGAAGATCATATTGACACTTGGCTTTGTAATTTTGTCTGGTTTGTTCTGCTATACTGCTTTGCAATATATTTACATAAAATTATTTTTTAATAACATTGACTGTTTGACTGTAGCAGTAATACATAAACAGACTATCATAGTATTTGTTTTCTGAAAACTTAACTTGAAGCTTTTAAAACACTCTGATAAATGTTAATTTAGTATTCATCTGTAATCAATTAAAAAACTCAGAACAGTCCACAATATGCACAGAAAGTGTGCAGAACGCTCAGAATTAGTGTGTATAAAAGAAGAGAAACACAAAAAGAAGAAAACAGCATTTCCAACTGCTAATCTGAGATGTCCATCCCTAGTCACTATCAATCCATAGACTGTGGTGCAAAAATAATTTGTTTCCAAAGGAAACATCAATAGGCAATAAGAAAAAGTGATGTCAAAAATGTTACCTGGAGAACTAGTCTTTAACCACAGGTTCTAGCAACCTGCTGCTTTTTAAATGTTATGAACCAAGATACGCTATCCTGATGATGTGCAAATTTGACATGTTACTTAAATGTTTTCCTTAGCATAAGAAAAGCAGTACGAGAAGAGCAATGCATTAAATAATACCACAGGAAAAGTTAGCCAAACTCAGAATCCATTTCATTTCATATATTATTAATATCATTTCCAGCTGTGTTATTTTTGATATTCTTAATGCATTGGCAGGTGAACTTGAGCACGTATACCATCTCCTTTTTAAGCTTCATATGATGGCAGTGATTTTAACTTTATGAACTCTATCGTCAGACCCTCCCTCCAAGGCTTAGACACTAATGTGAGATTTACGGGGTAGCCACGCACTCCGGCTAAAACTGAGACCCAAGAACCACTGTCCATCTGCTAATGTTTTGACTTAAAGCCACCCGAGCATTTAAAGAACTACAAAAACTACCTCAGCTTCCCCCAGAAAGGAGCTTGCTGGCACGGCGGTCACCTCCCTCACATCCACACTGGCTACCAAGCGTTTGGTGCCCTGACGCCGCGGCCTCCATCACGCTGCTGGCACCAGGCTCCGCGCGACGCCAGGGAGCGACCGCTATCGCCCTTTTTTTAAAGGCGTCGGAGTCGCCTCGTTCACAACACGCTAATTCACTGAATAAAGAGCTGGCCGGAAGAGTTAACTGAATAAACCCAGGTGCTTCCCTGTGAGGGAGCCCAACCGCACAGACAGCGGCTTACTCCCCTTCCGGCGAAGCCCGCCTCGGCGCAGCGAGGATGTTTCAGCATCAACGACTGAGCAACCGCCGCTTTAAAGCAGAGGCAAGCCTGCCCCTCGCCTCACCCGAGGAGGTTTCGGTGCCAGGAGCGTCGCAGCGAGGGCCGCCTTTACCCGCCTCCGCAGCCCCACCATGTCCCGCAGCCGCAGGGCGGGAGGGCAGAGAAGCTTCCAGAACGGGGTGGGGGGGAGGGGCCGCCCCCACCCCCACCCCTCTGAGGAGCCCGCAGAGAGCGGGCAGAGCGAGAGCGGGTCGTAACCTTCTTGAACCTTCCTGTTTTACCTCAGCACTTTCTGTTTGGTTTTATTTTATTTTATTTTATTTTTGTTGAACAGTTTTAGCGGTGGTTTATTCTAGCACCGTTGGTGGCCTTGGCAGTTAACCGTGCCCAAAAGGCCCGGCCGCCTCTGTGTGGAAGCGCCAGCTCGCTCCAGCCTGGATGTCTCTGCTTCAGGGCTCAGGTAGCCAGATGTCTTGTTTTTTTTTTTTTTTTTTTTTTTTTAAACATGTAGATAATTAATACTAGGTTTTCAGATTATACATTTTCCAGATTTTTTTTTTCCCCTCCTCTTAAGTTGCAAAACACGCCAGGTGGTCATCGCTATCTGAGTAAAAATCAGAAAGTATCACAATGGTGTTTCTTTTCCTAAAGGCAGCAAAATTGTGTCAGGTTTCAGACTTTCAGTGATCAAAAGGAGAAAATTTTGATGGTTACTAAAATGAAGTTTTGAAAACTCTTACTGTATTTCAGAAGAGGGCTTGTAATATATGATTAAACAGTAACCCAAGCTGGGCTTAAGAGCTGTAGCACTTAAATGTTTTTGTTTGTACTTTTATATATTGGGGTTTGATGTTTCACATCTCATTGCTTTGCTTCCGTGCTGACAATCCAAATGCTTGTGTGAAAGGAACTATTGAAATGTAGCTGCGAACGCAGAGCAAGCACGGCGCAAACCCCTGAGCGCTCTGAGCAAAACATGGCAAAAAGGAGTGATTTCTTTGAATGGCCTCATAGTCTAGAAGCAGGTATCACTGTAACAAGCAAACTAGACTAATTTTCTTCACACATAATGGTGTTGTCATAATGTGGTTTTTAAAAGACTGAGGTTAAATAATATCCAACAAGGTGTCATAAATTATTTCCCTCTTTGAGAGGATAAGGGTTCAGGTCACCTATGATTAATTAGTTGCCTCCTTGTTAGATTTGATGGCAAACATTTGAACCCCATAGAAAGATTCAGGAGATAAAGAAAAAAGCTGCAGCTTTTATGGCACTGTAAGAGAAAGCGGTGTCTAGGATTTGTTGTAGCAAGCACGATTAATCAGAAATTTAGAGCTGTGCAGAATGAGCAGAGTTGTAGAAGCTTCATGATACTGAGGTAAAAATAATGAAGTTTTGGGGGTGAAAGGGAAGAGCCATCTGAACTAAGAGTCTAGCAAAAGAAAGTTCTTTTTCTCTGCTTAATAAAGGTGAGGCTGGAAGGGTCTGGGAGGTGAAATGGGGAAGAGTGCTTCTTTACAGAAGCCTTGAGGTAGTGATAAGGCTGAAAGAAGAGTGGATTTTGTGAAGGGTAAGTAAGGTAAGGCAGGAGATACTATCTCCGGTGTAGGTCTTCTGAAGATTCATGCCCTAGGAGCAAAAAACCAGGGGCTTCTAACTATTTTACTTGTGAGAATGTTCAGCTGAGAATTTAATGCACTGATGACATTACTACTTGCATTATAAATTATTCTTGGAAGAAGGTTTCAAGTTGAATTTAGGGAACAACAGAGATTATTTTCTCTGTTCAGGAAATGTAACCTATTGTTTAGGTCTATTGACAGGAGAAATTAGAAACTTAGTCACTTACGGACTGGGGAGAAATAACGTGGATGCCAAGAATGAGAGTGGGTTAGGATATAAGGTAATGGTTTATTTCTAAAGAAGGTCTGTGGAAGTAAGTTTAAACGCAAGACAGAAAAACCTCAAAACTATAGCTGAGTTATGACTTTTGAGTGCTGTGCAAAAGAAATGGAACAACAGGGTTATAACAACTGGAGATGCTGAAGTATGCAAAAGAAAGAAAAAAGTTACTGAGAAGCTGGCGGGAGAACTTGGACTAGAACTAGTACTGATCCTGAATTGTTCAAGTAGTTCACAAGTCTTGCAAAATTGATTACATTTACTGCCTCAAAGTGAATGAATATATCTTTATAGCTTCTTTGAAGCCATCTGTTAAAAGCACAGTGGATTTTATGTGATAGAAGACTAGCTCTTAAGCTTATTTGTGTATTGCCAAGGTTGCTTATGTAAATAATGTCATTCTGTAATTTGGAGCAAACTATGTCAAACATACAGAATTTTCAAAGTGCTTTAGAATGAAAATGCCAGTGTATAGTGCTGTACTATGTCAGAACCCTTTCTCCAAACCAAACTCTATCCCTGTTCAAAGTAGAAGAGAATCATTTAGGTTCTTTTATATAAATAGATAGAAAAATAAGATTGACTGTTTACTTGCAAACGATTTGTCTGTCTGGATTGTATCAATTTTGTGTTTCCTGAGGCTTGGTTCAGCCACTTTGAAAAGCAGAGATACCATATTTCTTAGCTTGAGGCATAATATAGTGTATCCATACACATAGATAGTAACTATACAAATTTTCAGCAAAGATCACGTACATCTTATGTTGCATGTTCTCTTTTACATGTGAGAAGAGGGAAGGGTAGCGATCATTTTAAAGCGATTCAGATGGAGAAGGCCAGCCATTCCAGATTACTTGAATTGCCCCTAAAACATCTATTAAAGGAACATGCAAGTCAAAACTTTTCTGAGGCAAGGAGCAGAAATAAAAAGACTTGCAACTACTCAAGTTGTCCTAACCACCTAGGAAGAAAAAATGTGCCTACTGTGCGCATGCTTCTCTTAGGCTTGGCATGCAGGAGTGCTTGCTCAAGTTTTCCTGCTGGCAGGAGCTGTGGATTTGCCCCTCTTGCTTAACTTGTTCACCAAAATCAGGAGCTAGGTTGATAATGAGCATGATTACCACTCTATGCTGATGCTTCCAGAAGGCATTTTAGAGCACTTGAACCACTTCATGCATCTTGCTTGTGGAAGCAGCAGACCAAAATTCATTAAGCTTCTCACCTTTAACAAAGGATTATTTGAATCATGATGGTAACTTAGCAATCCCTTTTCAGCAGGGGTGAATCTTTCTTTCCTGTGACCATTTTATGAACATATCCCTGTATCTTATCTGCCAGGAGGCTTCCGTATCCCTTCAAGGCCCTGGAAGCTCCCTTAGTTCCTGTGGTGCCTGTTCTCTGCTTGGCCAGGGCAACTCAGATGGAAACCAGTTACTCGCTAAAGTAATGCCATTTAATCAAACGAGAGAATACATGGGCCTGATCCTGATCTCAGCTGGCTAAGGGTAAATTCTGTTGACTTCAATGGAAGTAACCTCTATATTACTGCTGGCTGTATATTTTGGTTAATTGATGAGCTGCCGTTATTTCCATGTACTTCCAAATACATCCCTGCATAGCTATTTTATCTGTGACATAACAATTTCTTTCAAGGTTAAGCTTAAATTTGACTCAGCTGGCTACTCCATTATATTAAAATAAGTGTTTCTGGGTATGTCAGCAAAATGTATCGGTCTAATCAGCGTCATATAGTGGATCCCTTTTCAATATGTATTGAGAAGCACCGTCTTCTGTTTGAGACTGAATGGCAGCTGCAGTGATACTGTGAAATTCAAAATCCCAGGGTTACGTCTCTGGATGTTTTACTGTTCCCTCGAGTCCTAGAACAATCTAAATTGCTTTTTTCCTTCTGTCTGTGCTATTCAGCACTGAGCTTTGTGGGCTGAGGCTAATCAGCAATATGCTCAAGGGAGAAGGGTGAATTTTGTATTAAGTACTTCCTTCCTCTTAAAGAAGTTCAACTGATTTTTAAGGACACTGTGGCTATTTAACTCCACCTTCTAAGACATTATCGTAACATAAGGGGGGATTCCTTCCCCAAAATATCTAAAAACTTTCAAGATGTTCCCATTTTGTGCACTGCTCGCAAAGGAACATTTTTCAAAATTTGTCACTTTTTATTTGAGGATGTAAGTTTGCCAGACTTTCAAAATCCCCTTTTACAATAAATGGAAGCATAAATATAATTTAAATTACAGTAAATGGATTTTGTTTTTCCCTAAAACTTGAGGTGATTTGCTTCTTAGGCCACTTCTGACCTTGCTTGTCTGACCTGGCAAAAAAATGACCAAGTACAAGTGGCATATCTACAAAAGCCAGGGTGGAATATTAAAAGTGAAAAAGGATGGCCTCCATTTGTACAAAATGATTAAAGGATGTGAAGGATGCGATAACAGCTTCTGATGTATCTGGAGATTATTGTGAATCTCGAAGAGAAGGCTCATGTCTTTAATTAGCTGCTAATTAAAACGCTGATTGTCTGGCCCGTATCCCTTGGCACTTGGAAACAAGATAGTAACATGGTGCACATGTAATTCTGTTATCTCATGTACTAGAAAACTTCATCTAGCTTGCTTACCAGTAAAAAGTAAAGCCACATTGTCACATAAATAAAACACTAAAACCAAAACTGTTTATTTTTGAACAGCAGTTGTGAAAAGGGCAAGTGAAATATGTTTTAAAAAAAAAAAAACAAAAACTGAAAGGGTAAAATGGTCATAAGAGGACTGGACCAGTGTAATATTCTTCATTTATCACTGCTTCTCGTGGAGTTCTGTTTCCCTTTTATGTAGTTAACAGTATATTTGAGTCTCCCATGAGCATTTTAGCAAGTGACAAATGCTCAGGTTTCCAGTATAGAAAATTGATGTTTCAGATATAGAGCTAATGTAACAAGAGGTTAGCATTGGTGGGTAATCCAGAGCTCCCCATATACTGGACTTCATGGTAACTTTATTTTAAAGATTCTCTTTTCAGTCTCAAAACCTTTTGTCTCTTAGTTGCGTGAAAGCTGCTTTAATGCACTTGCTTGTGTAATTCACTGAGCTTTTCTCCTTTTAGCAGCTGCCAGTATCTTTCATCTTCTAGCCCTTGGGGAATATAATGTAGTATGAGGTACCATGTTTCTGTTTGCTGATTACAGTAGCTCTGATACTAATACATAATCTAGATGCTGTTTTGCAGTGTATATTTTGCACATGGCTGCAAAATATGTTTCCTGAGAGCTTAATTGTAAAGAACAGTATAGTGTCTTATGCAGGGTTTAAACAGCTAGCAGAACAAATATTAGGGAATCATAGAATTAGTGATGACTTCACACCAGTTATTTTTAAGGCCTGGTAACTGACCCCGCTTCCCCCCCTCCCCCCCCATTTTAGTGACTGAACAGACTCAGGTCAAATGGCTCGGCACATGATTCCTTTTTGCAAAAGTCCGTAAATGCTGTGACGAGGTGGATTGTTCTCTTCCCTCTTTAATAGAAGATGATTTCCTTTTGCAATTGATTTTTGTTTATTTCTCAAGACAGATTTCACAGGTTTATTAAACTTCTGTGAAACTCTTCCATTGACTGTAATCTTCCTAGGAGGATGCTCAAACCTCCCTGAGAACAAAGAAGTGTAATCAGAAAACAAATCACACTTTTCAAGGGAAAAATATATTTGCTTTTCTTGTTAAATTGTTTAACGCAAAAATGTCTGAGCGCTCCTAGAATCAGAGACCAGAGCTCTGCTCAGGCCTGAGGAACGTTTGGTGGTGCAGTGGGCTCCTTGGTGGAGATGCTTTTTTTTACCCGGGGAAGCTTGTATTCTCAGCTGTGCAGTAGCATGGCTTCAACAGGAAAAGTGCAAATTCTAACCAAAAGCCTGATGTTGGAGCACTCTGCTGGGAGATGGAAGATGCAAGTTTTGTGTCTTCCATAGCTGAGGAGCTTGAGAAGTATGTCAGTTCCTTTAAAACAGGCATTCTAACCTTTTGACTACTATAGAAAAGGTCCTCCAGCGTGTTTTAAAAGGAAAATAGTAAAACACCTTTTTTATTTAACGGATATTGGTACGATCCTCAACGAGAAGATTCTACTCTCTGGGTCTTGAGTGGATGGAGGCAACTACTGGTATATTAAATCAAAAGCACCTGCTCTAGAAGGAGTCAGACTTCAAGCCCACGTCTAGCATTTTTCATTATAATTCTAGGCTACTGTCTTGACAATATGCATCCTTTTGGGCACCACTGTTTAGCTTTCCCTGTATGCTGTACAGAGGCTTGATTCCCTAGCTTGGAATTTTTATTTTAATTTCTTTGGAGCTTTTTTGGTAGAGCCCTGATAGTGCTAGCAGGTGCAGAGACTGCCTAATGCAGCATCTTCTCGTTCTGGGCATGGCATTGTTACAGCTTCAGCATGTTTTCCTTTGCAACAGTTTGAGCAACGCGGGCCGTGAGAATCAGAAGCCAATACGCTCTGTAGAGTGTAAGACGCGTTTGCCCTGTTCGTATCCTTGGCTTAATAAAAGCTTCTAACAAATAGTCACAGTGAGCCAGGTCATTTGTTTGTTTACTTGTTTTGTTTTTTTGTGCCTATTTTCCCTAACGTTCAAGGGCTAGCACTATTAATACTGCATCTTCTTTTGGAAAGCATAAGGTGTTAACTTTCATCCTTTTCTTTTTCTTCTTTGTTTGAAACCTACTAAAATGAAACAAGAAAGATGATTTGCTTTTTTTGACATCACTATAACTGACATAGCACCATTTTGTTAATGAAGACAATGGTAATTACATAAGCTTACCGAGCTTGTGTTATGAGGGCTGGGTTTACTTGCTTTTTCTCACCTTTTTTTGCCTGTTTCCTCAGGCAAATTCTAGTGTACTGGGAACAGGACACTGCTGCTTTTACACTGAAAACTGGCAAATCTAATGTCATCTTGAGCAAAGCTCTGCTTATTTTATGTTACTTTTGTAAGAGTTTTATAAAAATCTGTCATTCTTTTGTAAGTAATCTTGCTAAAGGGAATATCCTGATCCTTTTGAAGTTGGTGGTAAAATGCCAATCGACTAGTTCAGCCTTTAAATCTGCCATGTATCAACAAGACTGTATAAGTACATAACCTTTTTCCACAACTTGAGTAAACCTCATTAGACACGCAGACGTTGTGCAGAGTGCTAAAAACAGAAAAAGGCAATGCATGTACTATTTATATGTTGAAGAATTCTAATTTTCTTCAAAGCCAGATCTTTTCTAGTATTATACAATTACTTTCACCTGAGTTAATGCTTTTACTTGAAGTACTTGTATTAACTGTATTTAAAAGATAGGAAGGAATGTCTACCAGGAGATAGCATGAAAGATCAAATGTTTTCCCTGTCTTCATTTTCTTTGTCTTTTTAGAAGGCTTAGAGACAGCAGCAGGTCATTTGGGGTCTACATGTTTGACAAACTTCGTCCTCTAGCTGTTCCTATTACTAAATTAAGCCTTCAGAAAAATTTGGTCACTTTAGAAGGAGGTCTAACAAGAGCTGGCTTCTTATGAAAAAAAGGTGTTCATTCTTAGCTTCTGCTGAGTAAAATTGAAACAATCTAAAAAGAGAAAAAGCAAAGAAGAGGAGTAATATTCAGCAAATATGGAATATATATGATAGCCCCTCCGGTAGGATTATAAAATAAGAGAGGAAAATAACTTTTGTCCTAGTTACATACTTGTGCACTTCAGTAATTAAGAAGGGAGTGGTTGGCTTGGGTTTTGCAAACATCAGGTATGGGGAATGTATGCTTCTGGCAGTAAGGGGATTTATTGCTATTTTTAAAATTTATAAAAGTGCTTTCATGAGCCTAGTTATAGAAAATATTACGCAATCTCTTTGGTGGCTCATGACAAATAACTACAATCACAAACAGTTGGCCACTTGCTTAAAAATAAGGCATGGAGTTTGCATGGGGCAAAAATAGCAAGTGTCTGCTAGCTTGTGGAAGCTGAAATGAGAGAAATAAGTGAGGTTTTTCACCCTACGTGTGTTTTCATACAGAATTTGTACCACATACCTTGTTACTCTTCTTCATCTTCTTCTGCACTTTCATCTTTCCTCTCAATGATAGTAAGTAACCGTACATAAACTCTTCTTATAATCAAAAATATTTTGTACAACTGTAGCCTTTTGCTTAAACAAAATAACTTTATTTCATGAGGAACTTATAAAATACATATTTTGTTGCACATACATAGATACTTAAATTCACCTTTTTTCTCAAAAGCCTATTAAAAATTAATTAGGCCTTTTAAAGGGCAATCTAGCTTTTCACAGCTATACTCACTAAACTCTCTCTTCATTCTCTTCGCTCAGCAGCTCCCAGCTTTCTATTGGTCACGCTCATTGTTGTTCCGTCCGTTGCTAAAACCAGCTAATTGATTTTTATCAATCTCAGAATTCACAACCAAATGACTCTTCTGACTCGCCAGCGTCAAAATGTTTTTGTAAACCCTGTACTGAGTAATGCTGTGTAAATTTGGTTGTGCAGATTCCAAAAGAAGGACAATAAACAGATTTAATTCTGATGCAATGCTTGCTGCTGGCTGATTTGTTTTCTTTACAGAGACAAACCTCAGTTTCCTTTAATGCCTCATTTGAAGGCAGGGGGAGCCTTGTCTCTAGGACTGTGGGTTGCTTCAGTCAAAAGAATGGTCCCATATTAGAAACAGCACTGAGTCTTGCATCTTACATTCCTCTCAGGTTTGAAAGAAACATAAATGGTTCAGGCTTTTTCTCGTATCGTTGAAATGAAAGCTTTCATTGCAGCACCTGCTTTTTCTGCAATGTTTCTAATACTTTTTTTTCTTCAAGTTTTTCCCTTTGTTTTCTATTTATTTGTTTTGTGAGCTTCACTTTGTGTCTTTTTGTCTTGTTCATTATAACCTCACATTGTTCTGCATACTACCCACCGTGTAAAATGTGGCCCAGTAAAGCCATTAAATTGTCTTAGGAAGGTGCTGTTGCAGATTGTACAGGTATACCAATCGCACCTAGCAGGAAAAGAGCTAGTGGAGTTAAATTGCTTTCCTTTTCTTTCTAAAATGACATGATTCAAAATTTCCAAAAGACTTAAGAAAAAAAACTAATATTTTAATTGCCCTGTATTTCCAGCCAAGATTAATAATGCTGTCAGTGTGTTAGATGATAAGAAGCTGCATTACACAGAGGAAAATGTATTGCAAGAAATAAAGGCATCACTGATTTATTACGTAGGGCCAAATCTTATTCCAATAAGAACATTGGTGACTGTCTATTGCTGGGATTTAAGCCAGCTGATAATGGTTACGTACTCTAACAGCATACATAAGATAAATGTGTTTATATACATAAATATAAGAGTTTGTTCAGTAAATTCTAGCATGAAGTCCATAACTTCCGTGAAGGAATGCAGATTTATTACTGGATACCTGTATCCAGGTAATCTGACAGAACACTAAGAAAGGATGTTTCAGACTAGTGAAACTATCTTCTGGTTTTAACGTGTCATCTTAGCATACTACATGTACAAGCTCAGATAGTTTAGATTACCCAGGCATGGAGCACAGTACAATTTGAATAGTTCAGCAATACTGTATTACCTTGAGACACATTCCCAATAACTGTAGAAATGTATGAAGCCCCAAGTCAGCAAGATCTACAGTCATCTTTAAGAAAATCTGGTTTTCCTAGAAGCTCACGAGCATTAACATTTGTAATACTGCTTGTGACTTCAAAATGTGATGTCTCCATTTCTTACTTGGAATGATTTCCCTCCTTCTAATCAGTTCTCTACTAGCATAAATATTCATTGTTGCTTTCATTATAAATGTGAAGTAGTATGCAACTAAAGGGGAGCAAGTGTAGCTCTTTGTGTTCCGCCTCCCCCCCGGGCTTCCTCATATGTGTTCAAATTTGTCGCGTTAGCTCTTCTCAGTATACGCTGGGAATAATAAAAAGACTCATTGTGAGGGGGGGAAAAGTATGATTAAGAAAGAAATTAAGCATGAGAACCTGCTACATGGTGTTTGTTCCACTGAATATCTTTAGGATTGTCAGCTGATGGTGAGGTATTCCAGCTCTACTAGATGTCTGTTTCCCCAACTCCAGACGAAAATTGGAATGATGAACGAGTTTTTTCATTGCTTGCATTTCTCATGAGAGAAAAAGTGATGTGAAACTTAGTCCATACATTACCAGAGAGAAAACAGCTGGTTCTACAAGCTTCAGCCACATATTTTCAGTAATTTTGTGCTTAGTTCTTCTAAATTTTTATTGCTGCCAGCAAATGACAACTGTTGTTACAGTATGTGGTAAATTGAGAAAGTGAAGAACACAGCAGAAGTTACAGAGAGCTAGCATTTCTGGATGACTTATTAGCTCAGGATAGGATATTAATTTTATTTGTGTAACTTACAGATTTTGGAAGTTAAACTTAAATTTGAGGTAGCACTCATCTTGAACCCTCCAGTACATACATCTAAGAGAGTTGGGGGTTTTAACACAATATGTGCAAACTAATTCATAGCTCTTGTTCTAAGGACCAAGCAGGCTTAAGATACAGCACATAGGTGATGTTTAATAATAAACATAATAAGCATAGATAATGGCTGCCTTTGGAAATGGAAGTTAAAAAGCAGTGTTTCTGGCCTCTTGGAAAGAAAGAGGCAAAAACAGGCTACTTTTACTAAAATCTGGCTTTTTATTCAGTTTTATTTGTTTTCTCTCTCACTCTTGCTCTTTTTTTTTTAATTCTGTTTGTCTTTGTAAGAGATGAAGGGATGGAATGATGCAGTTTGTAGTAGAGAAGTCCTACTTTTATTCTCCTGTTGTTTTTACACTAACGAAGATGGATGTGAGTTTGGGCTCCCAGTTTGATTTCACCTGGTTTCACTCTGGTGAATTCCAGTCACCATTCATTCTCTCTAATGAGATCAAAGCAAGGAACTCCTTGCGCTAATACAGCACTTTAAACATAATAATTGCTTCTCTACATATTTCTGAAGAATGTTTCTAAAATACATATGTTGGCAGACCCACAGAACTTAGTTTTGTTTTTGCAGGTGCCTTTGAGCTGAAAAAAATATTTATGTTATTGCAGTTTATGCCAAAGGAATTAGTGAGAAATTTCTCTCCAGCTTAGCTGACATCAAAGCAGACTGTGGTTAACTTTTGTCAGCTTGGGTAGTCAAAGGTCAGTCCCGTGCTAGATGTGTGAGCTAACGTGAAACATACTGGTAGAGATAAGGGTGATGAACTTTATTTTCTAGCATGGATAGAACTAAGGATAGAACTGAAAGAATAGTGATGAAATACCTTTCTAAATAGGTTGAAATATGATTGGCACTGAAGAGGTGTTGCCAAGTTATTGAATATTCATAGATACCTTTCTGAAACTTATTCTAGTTCATGGAATCTGGTTTTGATAGATTCCTTCTTAAACTAAAAAGGTGACCTCTAGCACTGTTATTCTTTAACTTAAACATTCCAGATTGCGGACAAGTTATGCATAATTGAAGTATTTTTTTTTTAAAGGTTGGAATGGTCCAGTTGTTTCATAATGCAAATTAAATTCCTGCAGATGTGTATTGCAGGTGTGTCTACAGGTGGATCAATGCTTTATGGCAGTCCTGTCTCTAATTTTCCTCTAATTTCCTTGATTGCTTATGAGTTAATTGTGTGTGTACTGACAGAAAGACTTCAGAATGCTGCTTCATCAGTTAATTAAGAATAAATCAACACATTTTAAAATGCGGTAAAATAGGCTTTTATTTATGTTTTGTTGACTGGTAACTGCTTTTTAAAATTTATTGTTGTCCTTCAGGCGGGAGGGAGGGGTTACACTTTTGAACTCAGTGCTCCAGAAAACTGAAATGTATGACTGGCTACTACATTGAAAGTTAACTAATTAAACAACTGTTAGCATGCCAATTAAGTGATATTTCTTTTATTTTTAATTCTGTCAAACATCTCTGTAATGCTTGTATAAGGAATACTGGGATTGAGCGATGCTTCGCTTTTAGTCCATTAAGGAGTTTACATGAGTATAAATATAATTGCACCTCTTTTTGCCAATTGATTTTATTACTGTGCTTAATGGTTTGTTGAATAGTTTATAGGATAATGAATGTCATTTCCTTGTATTATACTATAAATAACTTGGCAAATTTTTAATTAGAATAATCATGATAGCTTTCTCTACTGCTGTAATCAAGCTTTGCTTTTTGCATCTAAGAGCTAATGTACATCTCTATCAGATTAGACCAATTATGTTTTTCTAGAGAGTACAAGTTTTTGTTGATTCTATGGGATTTTTTTTTTAAGAGCGTTTCCCTTCTTGAGTCTTGGCTCTGCTTCTGTTGAAATTATAATTAGCTTCATTGGATTATTTTTAATTGCTTTAATATTCTGATTAGAATACCACAAAGGGCAGAAGTTTTGTTCCATGAAAAATTTAGAAGTTTGACTTTTTGTAGCATTTGAAGAAAATTAGGTGATTTCCTAGTTTACTATGAAAAGAGTATTTTGAACACCGGTAAGGTTAAAAGTTTCATTTGGTTTCAGTCGTAATCTTAAAGCTCATTAACGGTTATAAAATGTAAAAATTCAGAAAATAAAAAGTAATTCAACCAAAAGTTTGGAAGTGCTCCAAACACTGCAGGGAGCTGCCCTCATTTGGGGGAACCTGTTCTACAAAGCTGTATCTCCTGCACAGCCTGGGAGTGCAGTTAAGGGCGGGCAGGATGGCATGCTGTGGACAGCGGCAGCCCGGCTGATGTGGTTGTCTTGACAGTTGAAGCATCTCCATGCTCACAGAATTGTATATTCTGGGGGAGTAGTTTGCATTTGTTTCTCTGGCCAGCTTCACTTTTTTTAGTTACCTACATAACAGTTACCCTTTCTGTGATAAACTTGTCTTTACAAAAGACAAGTCTTTTGTCTGGTCTTTACAAAAAAGGTCTTCACAAAAAAGGTGTTTTACCAACTTTGTGCTGTGCATCTTACATGATAAAGGTGTCATCCAAGCAAGAGTTTTGTTCAAGTAAAGATTACGTATTTATATGTATACTTTATTTCAGTGTTGTGTGGAATTGGACTTCAGCAAGGCTTTTGACACTGTCTCCCATCACATCCTCCTAGGTAAGCTCAGGAAGTGTGCGCTAGATGAATGGACGGTGAGGTGGCTTGAGAACTGGCTGGATGGCCGAGCACAGAGGGTTGTGGTGAATGGCGCAGAGTCAAGTTGGAGGCCTGTGGCTAGTGGTGTCCCCCAGGGGTCAGTCCTGGGTCCAGTCTTGTTCAATATATTCATCAATGACCTGGAGGAAGGGACAGAGTGCACCCTCAGCAAGTTTGCTGATGATACTAAACTGGGGGGAGAGGCTAACACACCAGAAGACTGTGCTGCCATTCAGAGGGACCTGGACAGGCTGGAGAGCTGGGCGGAGAGGAACCTCCTGAAGTTCAACAAAGGCAAGTGCAAGGTCCTGCCCCTGGGGAGGAACAACCCCATGCACCAGTACAGGCTGGGGGTTGACCTGCTGGAAAGTAGCTCTGCAGAGAAGGACCTGGGAGTGCTGGTGGACAAGTTAAACATGAGCCAGCAGTGTGCCCTTGTGGCCAAGAAGGCCAATGGGATCCTGGGGTGCATTAGGCAGAGTGTTGCCAGCAGGTGGAGGGAGGTGATCCTGCCCCTCTCCTCAGCCCTGGTGAGGCCTCCCCTGGAGTACTGTGTCCAGTTCTGGGCTCCCCAGGACAAGAGAGACATGGCACTCCTGGAGAGAGTCCAGCGGAGGGCTACCAAGATGATGAGGGGACTGGAGCATCTCTCCTATGAAGAAAGACTGCAAGAGCTGGGCCTGTTCGGCCTGGAGAAGAGAAGATTGAGAGGGGATCTCATCAACGTGTACAAGTATCTGAAGGGGGAGTGTCAAGAGGATGAGGCCAGCCTCTTCTCCGTGGTGCCCAGTGACAGGACAAGAGGCAATGGGCAGAAACTGAACCACAGGAAGTTCCATCTGAAGCTGAGGAAAAACTTCTTCACTGTGAGGGTGGCAGAGCATTGGAACAGGTTGCCCAGAGAGGTGGTGGAGTCTCCTTCCCTGGAGATGTTCAAAACCCGTCTGGATGTGATCCTGGGCAATATGCTCTGGGCAATCCTGCTTGAGCAGGGAGGTTGGACTAGATGATCTCCAGAGGTCCCTTCCAACCTAAACGATTCTGTGATTCTGTAATTGTGCACTGTTTAATTCAGTGGGGATTTGCCTGTTTCAGGCCAGGACTTCACTTGTGTCGCAAGTGGCAGATTTGAGCAGTGCAAGCAAAGGCAGTTGGATGAAGCCTTGAAGTTTGTGGGATGTAATGTGCAGCTACGGTAGAGCGTTTCAGTTGTTGTTTTGGTTGCAATTACTTTCTTCTGTTTTTATAGTTTTGAGGTGAAAATAAGGGAGTGAGGAGCAAGACTTTTTCAGTGCTTTGAAAATATTCTATTTCAGAAGTTACTGGTTAGAGGATGTGTGTGTGTCTTTTTTTTTTTTTAATTACGTGGACATAAACAGAAAAAGCCTGTTTGTCAAAGCAGAAGCCTTTTGCATGTACGTGGAAAGATAACACTTTCCATGAAGCTTTTAATTAAAGTGAGGGTTGTTGGGTTCATGAAGAAATTCTTGACAAGAAAAAGAATTCATTCTAATTTTGCTCTCTTGAGCAAGAAGCAGTTTGCCACCACCTACAACTTTATAAAACATTCATGAAGTTTCTTACCACACTGCTGCATTCCAAATGATGAAAAATGTACAGAAAGGCCAGCTCCTCTTTGTTCTCCACAAAACTCAGAAGCTTAGCTGGATTCAAATTTACTGTTTCCTTTCTCTCTTGTAAGAGTAATGGAGGGACCTATGTTATACTAGAGGCTGCATGGTGCCATACTTCTCCCGTAGGTGACAATATAAATACTCCTTTCATTGCAAAGATTTGGAAGTTGTTAAGGTGGCTTTCACTGCATTGCAGAAGGCTTCTCCAGCGCTGTGGCCACAACACAGCTAACATGCAGAGATCTAACCGCTTGCCTTCTGCAGTCTTGCAATTATGTAATCATACACAAATCTAAACATATGGTCACTTCTATAAATAAGAAGCCTGACAAAACTGTAGAGAGCAACGATGAGACAGAAGAAAATCCAGAGGAAACAGAGTTAAATGTCATTGTCTGCATTGTGCCTAGTTAATATTTCAGAGGAATGCTGTCAACTTGTTACAGATCCCAAAGGGTTTATGTATTTTTTCTGACAGATGATCATGATTCCCATCAGTACACTTAATGCCAACATCTGTAGGGTTCCACCTAATTTGGGAAACAAATATATTCTATCCTCTTCAAAAAAAGATTACTTGGTACGTTTCAGGAAACACTTATTACTTTAGGGTCATTGCAATTAAGTGGAGGACAGAGATTTTTAAAGGGCCATGGTACAGGGAACATAATACGTTCCTTTTGGCCGCTGTTTTTAAATGCGAGTTGACTAACACCAACTTCTGGTCTTCATAATGCAGTGAAAAAGTGCTGTTGTTAATAGCTCTGAGTAAACACCTTGCTTTAAAGTGTAAACATGATAATTAGTACTGACTAGTGAACTTCTGGTTGTACCATCAGTGCTTTACGAATAGAGTACATTGGAAATGTATTATAACAGCTATATATTCCATTCATAACTTTCTCTAATCTCCACTGTAATATTTTTTCAAGTTTTACCTTTACTGGTCCTTGTGAAAGCGATCACAAAACCTAGCTGTTCTGATGGTTAAAAACCTTTTTGACATTAAATCATGGCCAATTTCAAAATTGATGCACAAGAACACATGTATTAACCGTTCCTTTGTTTATCGGTGTCTCTTCTGACTCTTCTTAGTGTGTACTGATAAGGGTGGTTCCTCGTATGTTAAGAAAGACTATGTCTGTCTTAGTTAATGATATAACTATATACCTAAAAGAAGAGGAAGAAAAGCCTAGCAAAATTTTTGAAAAATGGAAATCGCATTTCTCATGTATTATTTGAAAAATAATAACTGCAGAGTGAGAAGTGTTAATTTGTATCTAGTTTGAAAAAAAAAAGCAAACGAGTTTAATGAAAGAAGAGATCTGTACTTTTGGAAAACTCATAAAATGGCTTTCATGTAATCTGTGTATCTCTGCAAATTTATGTTATTCATCATTTCCAAGTTACATACAGCAACTACCTAGGTTAAATTCAGTGTTGCTGAATTTTAATTTGTGCGGTGTTTAAAACTGTTAACTTGGAAGATGGGGAGAACTCATGAAAGGGTTTCTTTTTAATAGCTATTGTTTGACCAAACCATGATTAGAAAAACGTAGCAGAATTTTTACCTGCTACAGGATGCTAGTTAATTTTTTTTTTTTAATACAGTATTTGCATTGAATGATGAGCGTACTATTATGTACTAAAATGTCAGCCTTGAGATCATCTTAGTCCTGTGTTCTTTTGACAAGACCAGGAAGCAGAATGGTGTCTATCAGTGAATCTGATCAGAATAAAAATGAACTTGTAAGCCAATAAAGTGAGTCTAAACCACTTTATTAGAAATAGCATTGAGTCAAACAGGAACAACGAAATCGCATTCAGTTCTGAATGATGAATAGGACTTCATTTTTAAAGGCTATTTTCTCTGCCTGCTTGATGTAGACTTAGTATAGTGCTGATAAAAACTTCCTTCTGATTAACTTAGTTCTTTTACTTCTTTGAATATGCAGAGTTCCAGGTTTCCAAGTGTTTGAAAGATTTGTCATGCAAGCCAGTAACTCCATGGATTACTGTTTGTTTTGCCTTCATCTTGATGATAACTTTCTTTCTTAGTTGTCTCTGCTTCCTCTCTTTCTTCCGTTTCTTATCTCCAACATCATTTCATCTCTTCTTGCTTGTTTAACAACAGTCCCATGGTACTGTTGGCCTTTTTTTCCCTCAAATGAGAGAGAGACTTCTTTTCTCCCAGCAGCACTTCTCGGAGATCACTATGTAATGTCACCTAGTAGAAATAAGAGGGGAAGTGGTGTATGGCAGTGTATTTGGGCAAATGCAGAAAACCATGAGGACCAAACAATGTCATGCATGTCCTTCTTGCTGAGGTCAGACACAGCAAGGGGAGTGAAACCATGAAAAGCAGTTGTGATGCAAGAAGTGTCCAGTAAAAGCCTCAAAGACATGATTTTCTGGGAAAAATCGGTGGAGTTCAGAGGAGTACTCTGGAAACATGGATTTGCAACTCTTTCATGTTTGTAAAATATCAGACTTTTTTGCTTTTGCTCCCTCTTGACAGTGTTCACAAATGCGCAAGTATTTCTACTGCAGAATGTAAAATTCTTTTAGAACTGTGGATAAATCTCAGTGGGAGGCTAAACTGGTCACACATCTACCAAAAGAGGGGAAACTATGAACTCACCTATACTTCCTCAATCCTTAGACTGCGTTATGTTTTACCCCTTTTAGTGAAAATGGATTCACAGTGTGATATCTTGGACTGAACAAAGGGAAGGGAAAATACTACCCTGAGCCCAAACTGGGGTAGAGTGCTATTCTGACCCAGACCTCCATCAGCACAGCAGGAAATTACAAGAGAAAAAGTGATCACACTGGAAAATGTAAGCTAGCGGCCAAGACGCTTCAAACATTTTGTAAAGCATAGCATTGATAGTTTGCATGTTTATGCCTCAGTCCGTGTGGATGACTGCAGTGATGTGCAGGGATCTGAACCAAGTTGTGAATCTTCAACTGCTTGGGTCACAAGATACGATTTAAATGGTGTGTTCTCAGGAGGCCTCTTTGCTCAGCCCTCCCTAATGACTGATTGAAAAGCACTTGTGTTCCCAGTTGGAGATTTGGAGAAAGTTAGGGTAAGGAAGGAAGGAGGGAGGGCATGATCTCCATCTTTTCTCTCAAATTATAATAGTAGTGATATAAAAGGCCTCAAATTTAGAAAACAATAAACAAAATATTATATGATTAGGACAGTTTATCGTATTTTTATTCTCAGGTGAATCTTGGGCATCAACGTTCTAAATGATTTGGTCAGCTGTTAAAGTATTACTATGTCATCCTCCTCCCGTTTCTTCAAAAGGTTTATTTCCAAAATACTTTCAGATATCCTGCCATTTTAATGCATCTCTCAAAGGATCATTGAAATACCTTTTACAGATGATGTGAGTAGTAAAAAAAGCATTCCTCTGTATATTCAACTGCATTCATGACCTTAGGTTTTTTTCAGTATTGATGTCTACATGGAATACTGTCTTTCTCCTCGGTTATAACATACACATTTCTTCAAAACATACGATTTATTTTTCTTGTCAAATTGTCTTTAAAATCTTTTAGAGCCTTTCTGTGTGTGTACCTTCCAGGATTTAAACACTTCTTGTTCCTCGAACTTTCATTTTTCTTAATGCAGAATAGTGATCATTGCTAGCGAGGAAATAACAGAATAAAAAAAAAAATTTTCATATGCACAAAGCAGCTTTCAAAACATCCTCTGTATATTACTGGATCTTACCTAAAATTTCCCTGTAACCTATCATAAATTACTTTGGTTCTCACAATGCAGTCCTCCAAAATATATTCTACTTTTACTGTTCTTTTTTTCTTTTTTTTTCCTTTTAATTCCTTTGAAGAAAGAATCAAAAGCAGTAATCTTAACAAAAAAAAAAAAAGTCCTCAAAACGTAGACTGTATCCCTGTGCTGTATCCCTATCAGTCACGAATGTAAATAAAGTAGAGGAAAATATTGAAAACAAATTCATTAAATAAATTTCAAGCCCTTAGTTTAGTTAGGCTTGACTCAGTGAATATCATTCATCTTGTGTCTGAAATTGTTTGCTTATAATTAAAAAAAAACTAGTTACAAGGTTATGATTGTTCTTTATACTAATCGGTCAACAATAGCTTAACGAGAAACATATTTGAATAATTTAAAATATTCATACGAACAAAAATTGAAAACAGCTCACCCCTTCCAACCATAATGATTTGTAAATACACCTAGCAGTAAAGTCATACAAAGTGCTTAATACCAGTTTTCCTCAACTTCATGGGCTGACTTAATTGCAGTCTATGAGTGATGGTGTAATAGTATGTGCGAATCACTTCAGGAGCTAGAATTTTACCATGCTTCTTAATGGAAGTAAATACGTAGATCTCTGATGCCACCTTAGGAATTAGTGCACTTTAGGTAATGCCAGCTAGACAAATTTTAGGACCCCTATCTATATTTTAAGGTTTAAAAAAAAAAAAAGGATTAGTGCCACCGTTCTGTTACAGGTGTGCTTTCCGTGAAATGGTACTTGAAATCTACTTGAGTATCATTATTGAAGAGATTGAAACAATTTAGATCTTAATTGATATTAATAGGAATAACCCTCAATGATATGAACTTGGCAAGCCAGAAACTGCAGCTGTTCTCAGCAGTAGTGGCAGTAACAAGGATAATTAATTGTTTTTCCCTGGGAGATATATTTAGATTGTACAATCTAAATATTTTATTCCCTAAGCCCTAATTCAGGCTTGCATTTGTTCTCCAAATGCAGTAAGTGAAACTAAAGTTAGTATTTTTTGACTGTTAGCTACTCATAATATGAGGTATTACAATTACTTTAAGAAATACATATTTTTAAAATGTTCATTACACAAGCATTCAAATAATTTGAATTGAATTTACTGACTTCAACAGTAAATATTGTGCATGGATTATTTAGCATAAAAGAAATAATAATTTGATTTAAAAAATAAAGCTTCTTAAGAATTGGTTTAGTGGAGCTAGTACTCACACTGGACCCACCAGTAATCTACGAAGGTCATTATATTCAGTATGGTAGAGCATACGTTCCTGGCCAAGTGTGGTCATGGTTTTAGGCAAAAAGTATACTTGAGTGAGCATAGCTTTATTTACTAAGAACTTGCAGTCAGCAGTTAAAATAGTCCTGAAGGTTATTTAAAAAAAAAAAAAAACTTAAAGTCTTAAGATGTTTTTTCAGGTGCGCCAAAAATATGTAAATCACACGGTAAAGTGGTCAGACCCATCCTGCAAGACCTCTGTTTGGGTCAGTGATTGTCGAGGTTTAAAATGCTTTATTAGTTTAAAACAATGTTCCAAATGTTAAGGAATCTTTGTGGATGCATCACTTAAAGATAACCTGAAATTGCAACGAGTGTTGAAGTGCTCTGGACCGTACACACCGCTGCATCTGTAAAGGAAGAAGAGACCAAAGCTGTGCTGCACCAAACACCACCTCCTGAAGAACCTTCTTCACTGTTGTTGTTGTTGGGTGGGTTTTTTTTGTTTTTTGTTTTAACTGTAATATACACTTAGGGAATGTTTATTTTTGGCCCTGATTTAGAAACTAATGGATACACTTAAAAGGGTGTGTGTTCATTTCCTTTCAGTGTGTGTTTTTCACTAACACTTATTTTGCTAGGGACCCTAAAAGCTTAAATTTAAAAGCTGTTCTAAAAAGGGGTGTTGTGAATGAGGGTTTCTTTCACCAGTTAATTACAATGCAGACTCTCTATCTAGGTATAATTTTGTCTATACCAGTAATATCCACCACTAAAATACAGCATACAGTAATAAGTAGTGCTCTGTTGCTTGATGCAGTAGTATCAAGCCTATTGTAAGTTAGAACCAGTGTTATCTTTATTTAAAAAAAAAAAAAAAAGAAAGAAAGAAAGTGGTTGCTGCTGCTGTCTGGGCTGAGGTTTTTGTGGAGTAAGTTCCAGATAGGTTCTGAACTCATAGGGCAGCTGTTACCAATCAGGTGTTTTCCTCCAGTAGCTGTACAAAGCATCACCCTTCATAGTCAACATATGAGGCTTTATTTCTCCCTAAACTAATACGGTACTAAACCTCCAAACTAAACATTTACCTTTGTAATGTAAATATTTTCTAAGCTGAGCTATCAAATGATGCATTTATTTACACTGTTTGTGATGAGCTACAGACTTACCAGCGGGAAAATCTGTCATTTGTGAGTAGGACAAAGTTTTTTGTTTGCTTGCATCTTAAACTAGATCTAAATTATGTATCATGCTTTGCATACAGCATAAGTAATATATATGATGAAAAAATGATTGTATGTAATCAGTAGTAGCACGGATTCGCATGTTTTGTCCGTTATCTCTCTTTCAGCCCGTTACTCAGAAAAATTGTAGCGTATTGAAAGAAGTTACAAGGTCATCAACTGAGATATTCCAAATCCCAAACCCTCTGGGTCTTTCCACATTATTTTGCTTATTATATGACTGGAAGAACAGTTTTCTTAGGATGCATATTAAAAAATATATCGTGCAGTGTAGGTTGGCATTCAGTACTGCTTCTTTTTGGCAGGAGTAACAGTGGAGAGGTAATACTACTTTTGCCTGTGTTCGGAAGTACAGTAGGCTGCTATTAATGAAACCTCAGCCGGGGTACCTTAGAAGTTTGGTGCTGTAGGTAACAGGAGGAAAAAAATATATGTACTTGTATATGTATGCATACATAAGACTCAGAAGTACTGTCAGCACTGTGATCATGCATCAGGCTAAACCAGTTCCTTCTGGAGAGGGGGATGTTTATGCATATATGTTTAGAGAATCATAAGAATTGAGTCTGCTTTTGTGATTTAGTCCAGTCAGTGATAAACTGTAGGAGAATAGCTGCCACTAGTAACTGGTGCAACACCAAAGAAACTGTCTTCTCACCAATCCCCTGTAAGTTCCCTGTAGTAAAATCATTCTAGTACAGAATTCCAAAACCGTGTCTTCAGTGGAGAATTGCCTGGTGATATGATTCTGCTTTTCATTCTTTCCTGCTGCTAAGATATAATTAAAGTCGCTAAAAATACATGCTTCCTAATACTATTTTTCTGTGTAAGCATCTGCCATTGCTGTAACTGTAATTCTGTTAATCAAGGGAGGAAATGATACAATGATGAATGCTATTTTACTCTATTAAGTGGTCCCTATGACACAGAGATAAGAGAGGTTCTTGTTTATGGTATGATCCAAAGTCTCCTGAAGTCTGTAAGTAACAAGTATGCAGAGGAACCTGCTGGGTTTGTTAGTCTTACATAGTATTTGTACATGTCAGATGAGGGGAGGCATCTGAACTATGAACTGCTGGTTTCATGCTAGCCTGTGAGAATTCATGTTTTCAGTGCTGAGGAAATTAGTAGAACAAGTAGGGGCATAATTACTGAGCTTTTACAATACTGACATCACACCTAATTATGGTTTAATCTACAGAATGTACTGTTTGTTTAGTAAGTCCCAGTAGAGATTGTTCAAGCATATGTTTTCACATCACCTGAAGGTAGCTGGGAATGAGTGTGGCAACACTGTCAAGAAAATGACAGTTTACAAGATTTTACATATTTTACAATATACTGTGTGGCTCACGTTTGATATGCATGAAATCACTTAAAGGTAACCAGTAACGAGCGTTTAGAATCAAAGTAGTTTAAATGTGTTAGGCAAAGAGACTCTTTGTTTCTCTTTGTATGGTAAGATCGAGGCATAATTTTCTTAGCCACAACCTCAATAACTAGCAAAACAGGTAATAAAATCCTTAGCACGCGTACTGCTACAGTGAGGTCTGGTTATTGCTAACAAAGGTTAAACATCGATCAACTTTTTGACCTGCTGAAAAGATGACATCTGCAGGTTTTATTCTGAGCTTACTAAGGATGTCTTTTCTCAGTTTGTATTTAAAGTTGGCCAATGTTTCCTGAATATCAAGCCCTTGATTTCCCCTCCTGTCACCTCACCCATCGCTAGAATTTTAATCATCATTCCCCACGTGTGGAAAATCTGACGTATTTTAAGTAATTTCAGGATTCTTTGGAGAGAAGAGAGCAGGAACTGAGAGTAGCCTGAGTTTGTTTGTATGCGTGAGAGTAGTTGCTTTCCAGTAATGCCTTTGGGGGGGGGGAAGGAAGGGCATTGCTCTTTGTAAGGTGAATCCTTCCTCTGCAAAAGGCATGGTATTCATATTATGCAGATACCCACTCCTTCTGCTCTATATTGCAGTTTTCACTAACTCTATGTTCAGCAAATCAGGCTTATGAGCCTGTGGTTTTCCTAGAATTTATAAAAAATTAGGATTACATTTATAGCCCTTCAGTCCTCTGATACCAGGACAGGTTAAAGAAAGTAATTATGTGAAAAATTAAATTCTTCTGTTCTTAGTTTTTTGTCTTACAACTAAAACCTTTAGCACTTGTGCAGAATCATGTATACATTTATATTGATTCTGTGTTGATGCTGTCTTCAGTTTTCTAATTGACTGTTTCCATCCTCTTGACCATCCTGTGTGACCCAAATAAACAGCTCCAGGGTCTGTAAGGGAATTACTGGTCTAAAAAGTAATAACTGATTTAAGCCTTTCAATAAGAACAATGCCTTTGAATTAAATGTTACCTAGATAAAGGTCTGAGGTTTTTTTATTTATCAAGTGTCCCTATATGTAGGCAATAAGCTTTTTTATACCATCTCCTGAAGTTTGTTTGGTAACATTGTATCACTAATGTTATGTTGATAAAGAGAATGTTTAATACAACATTATTTCACCGTTTATCTGTTATCATGTCTCTTATGTAATTCTTATAGTATTTTTTTAAAATACAAGTTACCATTTATGAAGACTAATAGAATTTCCCACAGCTGTGCCAAAGCAATAATTAAACTTAGAATTCTTTGGTTTTGGTTTCCCTTTAAATAATTCAATACTTAATTTACGCATATGATTGTGCTCTGATCTGTCTGTTCTTTACTAATTGTTTAATTTAAAGATGTTATTGTTACAAAAAACATTTAATAAATACATCTCCTGTTCACTTTTTATGATATTAAATAATTCTGAATGATAGAACTTGGTTATCATTGCATGTTGAGCTGGTTATGATCCTAGAACGCTACCTAGGGTAAGAGCTTCTTCCTGGAAGAAAACTCTCATCAGAGAGAGCCGGTTCCTAGCTCGCTTTAGAAACAGAACAGGATTTTTTAGTCTATACGTGAGGCCCATTATGATCTCCCCATCATTTTAGCAATTCTACTCTTCTCTCTGGTCGGTTGTTGGACAGTGTCAAAGCTTTGTCTTTTTTCTTCTTTTTTCCAAGGAGTAAATGAGCATATGTGCTCATTCATCCCATATGTCTGTACTCAAGGCTCCCATAACTCCTGCAATGCTATTCTGCTGTCCTGCATGGGATAATAGATTCGAGCAGGGGTCGTTCCAAAACTTGCTTGTCAGCAGCTGAGTGACACCGTGCTCTCTAGGTGATGCAATATGCATACGTGTTAGCTATGTTTTTACAAAGCAGAAGCTATAAAGTACATCCATTATTTCAATGTAATCCTTCTTCGTAACAGTGATGCTTTGCAGAGAATACAAAGCTTCTCCTGTAAATTCCACTTAAAACCTTCCAGTAGTGATTTTTTTCTAAACATTGTATCGTGCTGCCTCTAAATAATACCTTTTTTCCTGCTTGGATATTCACATTCAAGGCTTACTGTCAGCAGCAGCTAAAATCACAATACATTGTTTGCTAGTGGTGGGAAAATTACTATTCAACTAATACATTTCTAAATTATACCTTAAATCATCACTCTTAGATCATATTGTCAGAAAGTCAGACCTGAGCTGAAGATGATCACACTTTTAAATGCTTGTGTATCTGACTCTTAAATTGCAATTAGGTCTGTATTAGGAGTTCCTTTGGTGCCCCATTGACATAATTCTTACAATTTAAATTAGAACTGTTGATTAGCATTATTTGAAATAACGGATATAACTTCAGTAGGGCCCAGCACAAATATGGAACCAACAGCAGGATTGGAACAAAATGTAAAAATATCTATATAAAAATATATTTTTTGTTATTGTGGGTGTCTGGTGTTACTAACACTTTTTAAATGACTTGTTTGAACTTTTTTGGAGTTAAAGGTATGCAGTATTGAATTTGAACTGAATATTTTAGCTAAACCTGTGAAGATTCCTTTTAGCCGTATATGTGGATTGCATTTGTAAGGGAATTTTAGCTTAGTTTTCTCCTAGTTCTTTCATCCTTTTAATCACTGAATTTAGTATGAGGATATCTTAGTTTTTAACTCCATTTCCCTGTAGATTAATTATTCCAGTATAAAATTAACGTGTATTAGACATATGTGGTTGCTTGCGGTAGCAGATTTGGTTGTTTCATTTTATATAAATCTTCTGTCGCACAAAACAAAACCTTCATATTTAAGATTTCTCTTGTCATTAAAATTGAATTATGTAATAGGCTTCCATCTGCTATCAAAACCTGTTCATCATTATTTCATGTCATTTTAAGTGGGACCATTCTGAGATATGTTTACTGGCAGTAGGCTTGCCACACTCCTGACTGTGAAAGTATGGTAGGATAGTGCTTCCTTTCTATCTGCAAAAACATCTTAATATTAATTATCTACTAATAGGTTTTTCTTCAAGAAGAGCTCATTTTTTTCAGGCTCAAAGATGAAGGGACTGTAATCTTTCAGAAGGGTGGGGGGGGGGGGGGGTCCATTCTGGAGAGTGGCCATGGACAAGCCAGTACTTCCTCCGGCTAGTCTGATGATCCCGCTATCCCACTCCTCCTGTCTCACCCTCTACCACGTTATTACACGCTATACCTGTGTGCTTCAATTGTGTGCAAGTCCTAAGTCCTTGCATGCGTCTTCCCTGCCCGTTACACTAATTGCTATGGGAAGACCAGCTTTGTTATCTGTCAAACTTGGCCACTTCTGTGAGAATGATTGTGGTTAGCAAATCAGTAATAAATATGCAGTCATTAAATTAGTATTAAATGACTGTCAAAGGAATGGCAAAATAGTGGCTAGGGAGATGATGGACAGTAAAGTGTTGCTGTATTGGGTTTTCTTAAATGTGAGCTGTTAAGTGGTATTTCAGAACTGAGTAAATACTGTCTGATAGCACTAATGACAGCTAGGTTACACATTTTAACAAACATTCCACGAGAGTAGCTGAGTACTGGGTTCGATCACCTAAGGAAATGCAGAAATTTCACTAGAAGATTTTCAGAACTTTATGGATTAATATGTGCTAGATACATTTTCGGAGACTTGATGCCGCTTTGCAGCAAATGAGCTGGACTGGATAATCTCGTAAAGTCCCTGCTAGTGCTACATCTTTTAAGGTTCTCTGAATGAACTGAGAATCTAATGACTCCTAGTTGTTTTGGAAGCATGCAGGTGGGAGGTAAGAGAGAAAGGCCATCATATTCTGAAAGGAATAAAGGAGTATATGAAGTCTTGGGATTTTTCTTAACTTCCGGCGTGTAGTTACTGGAAGACTGTACAGTTTCAGGATTAAGCTCTTCAGTCCAGTATTGAAAACATTGTAATTTTTGGCCAAAGGATCAAAATGTGTACTTGGATCCTAACACAAAGCAAGCAAGCCAGCCAGCCAACTGTGATTACACAACCTCAAAATTCTCCTGCAAAGGAAACAGAAAGCAAAGAAAACAATTCAATTCAGTCCAAATACTATTTAGCACCTGCATCCTGCTTTGGTTCCCTCCTCTCCCCCTTTAAGACTATTTCACCACTTAGAGGTGTTTTGTTTTGGGGTATTTTCTTGTTGCCTGGGTTGGTAGGTTTTTTGTTTTGTTTTTAGTGTAACTTTTTCAGTTTTGGTTTATATGGAGATCTGAAAATTATCTACATCTTAACTTGTTGTATCTTTCCTTTATGCAGCTGTCGATATTTTAACAGAAGACTTAAAACTATATTTATATTCAAACTGATGATAAACAGAGCAGAATTTTATAATCTCACAGTGTTCCTGCTATCTCTAAATATTAAAACAGTTTTAGTATGTGCTTTTCCTTTGTTGATTGGGCAGCTGTAGTTCTGTTTTAAAAGTTTGAAAAATTCAAAGGAAATGGCTTTGTAATGTTTTACATAGTAGTAAAACTGCTGAATTAAAACAATGAAATCTTTTTATTATCCTTTGAGATATGAAATTTATCTAAATTAAGTATCTTCCATTATTTGCTAAAAATGTTAGTATGTTAAAATTCACAATGAAATAACATCTGCTCAGAGGAAGACTTGTCAAAGATACTGTAACTAAGCTATCTAATGAATGTTTTCAGCTTTCAAAAGAGGAAATATTGTGCATGGCATTTAGTTAAATAATTTGTCTGAAATTAGGTTCTCCTTTCTACCCCTAAGAAAAAGGGGCATTTCTGACTTGGAAACATCACAATTAAACTTGGAAGCTTTACTACTAAAGGTAAAAACAAAATTTGGAAATATCAAAGTTAAAAGAGGTAATGAAGATAGTGGACAACAAAGATTTATTTCAGGTCTTGCTTAGAGGCACACTACGTGGCACGGGGCATCAAGCTGTGTTTGAAATCTACTCAGGGTGACTTGTTTGCAGTATCAGTCCTTCTACTCATTTCTTCCACTTTTCAGGAGTATGTACTTCAGACCTTTTCAAGATATCATCCCAGGAGAAACTAGAGGCCTTAGTGAGCTCTCCATTGAGCTTCACTATTGTGAAAGCTATGTCTTTTAGATGCTTCTGAATTATTTTTATTTGTTTTTGCATGTAAAAGTTTATTTTACTTATCAAGGCTCATACTTGAGACTAGAAACCACATAGTCTGTAGGGTGTTCTACACAGGTTCCTGCACAGATCCTCACCATTCCCTATAATTTCACTGAAAAAGCATTTTACTAGTCTTTTGTAACTGTCATTTTCTCCAGAAGAGAGGAGCTGGTACTGGGCTTACACCAAAGCAAATGAAATGATAATATTATGAACATATTGTGATACAGACCAAGGTGGAAGGGCTCAAAAGTTATTACCCTTTATATAAATGACTTCCTTGACAAGTTATTTAGACTTCCAAAGACATGTTGTTCAGTGAGAGGGAAAAGAGGCAGGACTTGCTTGACTGGAAAACTTTGAGAACCTTTCCACAAATGAGCATTTGTGCTCACATTCACCCTGGTGCTGCTGGTTTTGTGAAGTTGTCAACAGCTGGAAGGGCATGTAATTGACTCCAATATGGGTTTTTTCATCTCTCATAGATAAGGGGAGAAGTGATGGTCATTTTGATTCTCCATCCAAACGTTCATACTCATTCTGAATCTGGCTGGCTGGGACGAAGGACAGCTTCACGCTGAGGAACTTGGTTGCATGTAAGGTTGCAGAGGGTAAAAAATAATTGCAGAATACTAGTTTGTGCAGAGCTTGTTGGGACTTTGACTTCTTTTTTGTATAAGGCTACTTGGAGTACAGATTGGCAAATAGCAAGATTACAGGTAATATTTCTTCTATTAGTATATCTCTATCGTATTAAAGAAGATATCTTGCTATTCTGTAGTATTTTTGTATCATTAGAGAACATCACTATCATGTCATTCCATAGTTTGCTGAGATATGTGTTATTGTATGACCCTTTGCTGATTAGCTAAAAATTGTCTCAGGAATATTTGGGTCTTTCTCATTGTCTGAATATTTCTTAGGTTTCTCAATCCGTGAAGTGTGCCAAGTTAAGGCTGGATAATCACCTTTTCTGGTGATTGCTGGTTCAAGTCCACAGGAGGGAATTCAGAGTCAGCCCCTGTGTTAGAAATATTATACTGTCAAAGGAAGAGTGAAAAAGAGAGTAGCAAGGCTGCCCCCCCAGACTTATCACCTCTGAACCCCCAAAAGAGGGGATTTGTATGAAGCAGCAGGGATTTTTAGTCTTCTATCAATATTGATCTCTAACATACTATTCGCTCAGCCTGATCTGTAAGTTATAGCAGTACTGTAGAGAACTAAAAAAATATGAAGTAATAGTGTAGCTGTGCAATGTAAGTAACAAGGAATTTGAGTGGGCATATTTATGGACTAAGTTATGGATTGAGAAGTAGGATGTTTGGTGTCAATGAGGAGACTGACCAAAGTTTAAACAAGAGGTACGCGATCTTGTTGTGGGGAGGATGTGCAGACTAAGAAACACTTGAATGCCGCATTTAAAGATATATAGCATCAACTGAACATATGGTGCTGTTAGTGACTGGTACCTGTGTACGTGCTTTGCTTATGGATAAAGCAATTAGTTTGTTAGTGAATTCACAGGAGATGGTAACTGCTAACTAATAGGCCAGGCACTGAATAAATGTACATAAAACTTACATATTTATTCTTAAGAATTTTTTTATATACGTATATGTAAAATATACACATATGCATAAAATTTGTTTGTTTAAAGGGAAGGGAAACCATGAAGCCGTAGCTTGGATTCTTTGGATGTGGACTGCTGTATGCGTTGAGCTTACTTGTTTTTTGAGTAAACCGTGTTTGACTTGCCACCTGATTTGGGGTATTAACCCAGAACTAATCATTCAGTCTGTGGTGGACATCGTTTTTTGCATGTACTAGATTATTCTTCAGCTGTTTTTCTGGCTAAATCCATACTAGAAAAAAGGATGGGCAGGGTCCCTAGCAAATGAGGACATAGCTACATGTGCAGAGCTAAACATGGGAAGGAACTTGTTAGGGAACACCTAAACGAGTTGAGGTGAGCATGCCCCAGTCTCCTTCCAGGCGAGGTTCGGGGTCCATGCTCCTCTTCCTCCCTACCTGGGCATTGCCTGGGGGAGTCAACACTGTGCTGGGGAGCAAGCCCACGCTTCCTCGCCGTGGTGGCTGGGGGAGAAGTGCTCAGATTGCCCCCTGATCTTTTTGCATTGGTGGGTATAGACCTTGGGCCTGAGCAGAGGATGGTCTTCATATAGATCCTCAGAGGCAGGAAAGAGAATAGTGCTAGGCAGTCGCCCCTTTCCACTACAGAGCTACAAATGAGCACATGGTAGATCTTGGGAGAAGTTTTTGGCTCCTGTGAACAAAAGTTTTACTTGCTGACTCTGAGGACTGACTAGGTGGCATTATAGTGAACTGGGTACAACAGAAACAAGTGACTGCAACGCTTTAATATACTCTGAAAGTACTGTTTTACAAGACACATTCTAAGGGTTTTTTCTATAGTTCAGTGCTGCTAAAACCTAAATATTGTACTGGAATGCTGGGCTCTAAAAGTGTAGGTTTAACTCAAAGGGTATAAAAGGTCAGAAAAAGATTACAAATAGGAACTGAAAAGTCACAGATAGGAACTGCTGTGCATGCTCTTTCTTCACATTTCCCTTTCAGTTAGAGTAATTTTAAGTTTTAGCATATGACAGATTTTTATCGTAAATTACTACTGGAATATACTTTCCAACTTTTGAGTCAATTTTGCAGAAATTAATCTGCAAATTCTTCCATGTTTCAGAGTGAGAGATCAAAGAAAATTCCAAATGGAAAACATGCTTTTGGGGGGGGGGGGGGGGGAGAGTTCTACCTTCTCAAGCTCTTGTAATGAAGATAATTAAAATCAAAGCAAAACTAATTAAGAACTTAAAAGTGCAAGTTAGCAGTTGTATAATGTCCATGAAACGTGGCAGAGCCAGTTTATTGTCAATAGAAGGTCCATGTCAAGCAGACCAGTGATATACTCATGAATAGCTCAGAATGACAATCACTGCTAAATTCTGGTTTTGTTACCACTGTTGTTAGTCGATCTGAAGAAATTGCTATTTTGGCAGGGAATCCCCCCTCTTCCCTGAGAGTTTTGCCTGTGTAAGCAGTCAGAGACAGACCGGCTAAGCGTTTGTATGTATTTATCTGTTTTTTCTCATGGAACTAAGTTGTCATTTTAAACTTTCAGCATTTACCTAATTGGAAACATTGGGTGGCATGGCTCTGTTTTTGGTTTAGCCATTCCCCAGTACAAAATCCTAGCATGTTTACATGTGTGCTTCCCTTCTCTCATTCTACTTCAGGAGTAAGAGGCATTTCCCCCCCAAAACCCACAAAGATTTTACAATACAAACCACAACAAAGCTTTCTTGTTTGCTTTGTTAGCTTTTCTTTAATGAATGATCAAGAGTGTTCTATGTATATGTTTTGTCCTCTTTCTTGAAAATGGAGCGAGAACAGAATTTTGTTTCTTTCATTGGAGCCGTAGTAAAAATAACCTTTAATTTTGTTGAGTAAAAAAAATTATTAAATTGCATGAAACATTCACACTTCTTGTTAAATAGCATATATAAAAAAATTTAAATTGTTTTGATGATCTTTTATCCCTAAACATTCATTCATATAACATTGTATCATATAGATCAAGAGCTTATGTTTGAATGCAAAATGTGCATTTTTTTAGTGAATGTTTAGTGAAGCCTAATGAGCATACTCCATGCCATAACAAATCAAGAATGTATTAGATTATTTAAGTTTTGTTTACTTTGAAGAGTGTTGCTTTATGGGAGATGATTGTTTTTTGGGGAGGGGTCTCAAATGCTCCTAGCAGATGGAGATTGAAAGTGCTCTGAAGACAGCATACTGAGCAACTCAAATCTAAGCAGGGTGGTGCAATCGCCTAAATAATGGAAGGAGAGCTCTGAAAGAGACAGTGCTGATGCCTACAGAAAAAAACAGTTCTGGAAATATAACTGCTTCTCTATGTATCTGGCTTTTTGACTAAGGCAGATATTAATTAGATTCACAGCAAATCATTTACATTCTCATGATAGAACTGAAGAAGCACTCAATTATATAAACGTTATCTTCTTTATAATTCTTTTTAAGAACCCTGTTGACCTGCTTTTCATAATTGCATTCATTCAAGTAAGAAAAATTCAGATACCTTTGACCTCTGCCAGTCAATATGATCACAGACAATGACCCTTATCCGTTATCATTTAGGAATTGAATGCATGTTTACAGCGGCGACTACCTCATTAAAGTTGCAGCATTCCTATCGTAGACAAACACTGGTTGCCATCTTATATTCTGAATTTTTTTCTGCTTGTCTAGTAATAGCAGTGTACTGTACCTCTGAATATGATAATCTTTGAAAACTACAAATGCTGATACATTTAAACTGGAATTTTGGTTTGCCAAATTTAGTGTAATTGCATAAATTATAATTGTAATTAGTTTTTGGCATACTTAAAAAAAAAAAAAAAGAGAGACAGAGAGAGAGAAAAAAGAGATTTCAAGCTTTGTCCTCTTAAAAACATAGGCCTGTCTTTTGACAAAATAAATTTTTGGCTCTAGCAACATATTTACTTTAAAACAAAGGCACTGGCTTTTTTGTGAAACTTTCCTTCTAAGAGGCATTGCCAGGTGTTTGCAACATAGGGTAGGAGCACTATCCTTCGGGAGGCAAAGCTTTCATTGACCCATAGAGAGATTTCTAACCATCTGGTCTGTATCTCAAAGAATCAATATGTTAAAGATATGTGAATTTGCTCATCCTCTGGGAGCCTGCCTGTGCAGCACACAGAATACAAAAGAAAACAGTGCTCTGAAAGAGGTGTCACTAAAAATAACCTTTTTCTTCAGTTATGAAATAAAACTTAGTTGACCATTTTTAAGATATGTTTTTAAAAATACTATTTGTTGTGTATTTACAAGTAACTGGGCCAATTCATTTTGCAAAGGTAGCAGCTGAAAATAAGAGATAATTGTAAGAGATATGCAAAATAAAACAGTTTGAAAAAACACTGTTCCAGAGGGAATAAAAATTTGAGCTTGTATTAAGCTCCTTTACCCTAAACAAGATCTATTTTTAAAAGTATTTTACAAGTAAAAATGTGTTTCTTCACTCCATTAGGTTTTTCTCAAGGTAGAGAATGTGAAAAGCTTAGATCTTTCTACTTTCTGTATTACTGAATAAAACAGAAAGCAAGAATTTAATTATGTGGAAGTAACTAAATGATTTCAACCTACTAAAATTAAAAAGAACCACCTTTCTCGTCGTCTTTCTTGTCGTCTTTCTCGTCGTCTTTTTTTTCCCAAAAAAGCATGCCAAAACCTTTGGGCCATTTATGGATTAGTCTCTTTATATTTATATGTACCAAGTCACACTCATTTTGTAGTGTGTATCTTTACCCAAAATAATAAGAGAAGTACGATCTATCTGACCATCTGCAGCTTTAGAAAAACTTAGCCCTCCCATAGGCATGGGGTAATGGCCCATAACAGGGCTTACTGAGCGCTGTATCAATGTTCCTTCTTACTTCACATCAGCAACCTACCAGATTTTCTGTGTCAGACTCTCATTGCCCTTCAACACAGTGATAGAGCACTTCCCCCTTTCCATATACTTCCCCATTTGAATGCCATTTACTTAGGCATTTATGGTGTTATTCATAGGTTTCTGTTGTATTCCTGTTCGTTATTGCTGGCAGTAGTATTGATCTGATGCATTTTAACTGACAGATGACATTGAGCAGAGAAAAGGTATTTTATTAAAGATAAAAGCATAAAACAGAATGAAATGTTGCAGATGAGAAAGGTCTCTGAATTAATAGTAGTATGTCCTTTCTTGCTTGTCTGTCTTTCTGCTTAAATTTTACATTTCCAGGAGAGATGTATTAAGGACTAGGTTGAAGAAGGGTCTGTTTTAAACTTTTAAACCAGTTTCATTTCTTTCTGTTAAATTTTCTTCCGTGATATCCGCAACTGTTATGGATGGGCAGTGTTTAATGTAGATGTTGCACCAAAAAAAATAGAGAAGCTCTGCAGCTTCATACTGATTTCTTTGGCATCACTGTAAGCTGAGTTTACAAGCTTAAATAACTGTACTGAAATTCTTCATCAACTTCAAATACGATTTTTTTTTCTCAACACTGAGCTCTGCTTCTTGCAGTATATAAGCAGATTTGGAGTATTATATTTTGACATAAATGACAGCAGTGATTTCTCCCTTCACCTAATTATTGCTAGTCAGGACTTTCAGAAAAGAAACAACAGTCCTTTTTCTAGGTATTTTACATATAGAAAATTGAGTAGGTTTATGTAGAACCAGTCACATGTGTAAATGCATAAATGTTTTGATACTGAAGATACTACCATCAATTACAGAAGATACTATCATCAATTAAAAATAATAATTTTTTCAGTGCTATAAATAAGTGGGCACAGTAGATAAATATGTATTAAAAACCAGCTATTGCAAACAGGCGTGTAATACATAGAGAATGACAGATATTTCATACTGTGTTGTAAGGTTTCTGTAAGATCAGTATTCACAAAATTGCTATTTTTTAATGTAGAATTCTGTATACATGTTTTGTGTATACTAGTGTATAGCCTTGAAATGCTAAAACTCGCCTAACTCTCTCCCTCTTTCTGACTTTCAAGGTTGCAAAATTTCTTCCATGAGCATATGTAAACCTGTACTTTTATTACATAGTATTCATTTTTTACAAAACGGATGAACGCGGTTGTTTCTGTACTCTGCTGTTTTAGTAAATACAAGGAATTAAAATATAACAGAAATGCTTAAGACTTCTACAGAGTAATAGAAGCAGCAATGTAGCTATTTATGTAGATCTACCTAATACTTGCAACTTTCAGTCACGTGAAACTGTAGCCATTGGTAGTTTTAGAGACTGACCTTGGACAAAGGGCTGTGTGAAGGATGTAACTGAGTATGTTAATTTTAACAAAGTGTTCCTATTGTTATTTCCTGGAATTGTAATACACAGCTCTCCCAAAACTGTGCCCAGAGAATTTTTCTTTAAAGCTTGGAGTCAGCTTTACAAGCACGTTTAGAAACACATCTTGCAATGATTAGACAATGATTAGACAACCAACGTACTTCTGTATATATATATTTTTGGAAATGCGTATTTTGTTTAGGAGGCCAATTAAGTTGTTCTGAGCAGTGCTGTTTTTTATTATAATGCTAATTGCTAGTTAACATATCTGACTAAGATGTGAATACTGTGAGGGTTCCTGATAATTACAAACAGTTAATCACAAGCTGTAGCAAAATAGATCTTGTTTAAGAGCAAATCAGTTCATCAGATACTTAAGCTAGCTGTGTACAAAGACAATGAATTACGGCATGCTCATAATGATTAGAAAATGTAACAATACCCATTAGCTTTCAGTATGAAGTAAACTGATGAACTGATCTGGAAATGGAATTGGGCTTAATTCTCTCTGTATTTATACCCAATTTTGTATCTCTGTAACAACTATTGACTCCAGTGAAGTTATTCCTCATTTGTATTAGCATAAGGGAGAGAGCAATCCAAAAAGCTTTTCCCAGTGGCTTGCAATGTAACGATGTGGAAGGCACTGCTGCAATTTATATATTGATAAAATGAATACAATGTATTGCACAGAAGCTTTGTGAGCAGATAGATTGGGTGTGCCATATTTCCAAAATTGCCCTCATAAGGCCCTTCTTTCTGAGGTGTCTCTGTTCTGATTTCAAATAACTAAATCCTGTGTTTGAAACTTTGTCACATGAAATCTCAAATGTTGATATATGTACCCTTGAGACAAGATTCAGTTGTTAAAATATATATTTAAAGCAATAGTCAAAATAAATATGTATTTTAGAAAGACCTTTGGCTGCTTACAAAAAGTATGTTCTGGAAAAAGTCTAGTAGCTTGAAATAACAATATGGCAATATTTTCTGGGGACGGGAGAGGAGAATGATACCTCAGTGCAGATACTATGAAGTTAAAGCTTGTTGAACTCTGTGTAGTTAACAAACTTAGTTCATGGTGAAATAGTTTAAGAGAAGAATAGAATTTCTTAAAATTCTATTTCATAGAGGTAGTTTCTGCTAAACTTCTTCATGTCTAGTTGGAATGGTTACTCCCACTAAAATACTGTAGTGGTGTGTTAGGGCTGTCCAATCTCAGTAATGGCACCATCTTTAGCTGTCTCATTAAATATCATATTGTTCATATTGTTTCTATTCTTTGCTTTGATTTCTGATTTCAAAATCACTTTATTTTCGCTTTTACTTTTCATTACACTTTATTTTTCTTCATTTTTTTAATCATTGCATTTTAAAACATTTTTATTTTCAGAAGAACATCAGTTATGTGACGTAGGAGAGTTTCTTTGTCGTGATCACGTGACTTGTGTATCTCAACACTGGCTATGTGATGGAGAACCTGACTGTCCTGATGATTCAGATGAGTCTTTAGACACGTGTAAGTAAAGAAAGTGCCAATTTTATTTTATTTCCCTTCTAACTGTAGCATTTATAGTTGCACTCAGTATACAATTGTAAGGATGGATTTTACTCTTAAAAAATACTAGAATAAGTCTTCATATCTAGAGGAACAGGTTGCATTCGCTATTTAGGTGAGAGACAAAAGAAATGGAAGGTGTTTTGTTTGTGTGCCACTTTGTAATGAACACTATCACCAGGGCATGTGTTCTTTATGCTCATACTGAGCTAATAGATTAGCTACAGAGGGCAGAAGCAAAGTCAGGCACAGGAAGAAAATATTCCTCTAAAAAGGGGGGAGGTGGATTGAAATTGAATAGTGCAAAAATATTTTCGATAAAAGAAAGAGCATGCAAACATCAAAGGAAGAAATGAAAGAAAATGAAAAACTACAAGAACGAAGAAGCAAAGAAAGGAAAATGAGGGAAAGCTTTAATAAAATATGTTTAATTATCATAGAAGGTCTTGTTTTTTATGTGACTAAGAGCTTCTGAAGACGAGAATAGTAACCTTACAGACTTTTTTTCTTACCAGCCTTGTAGACTACTGATGAGATGATATTAAATCTTAATGTTCCCTTGTTTCTTGCGTTCTGAGGAAAATGAGGGAATTTGCTGGTTGTATCTCCAGGATAATCAGTTAATGTGAGAGAAGAGTCATGTATTTTCAAAGCAATACTGATAATCAAGAAGGCTAGAAATACGTTTTTTTTTTCTGCTAAAAGAACAGAAAATATCATAGAATCATAGACAGTATTTAGGAGTCTAATCTGTAAAGTGAGGGAAAGAAAGTTGAGATGTCTGGAAACCATTTCTGGTTGGGCAAACATTGTACAAATGATTGCAACCTTCCTGCTCCACAGTTTGCTCCCTGAAATAGCTAGGAAGATTGCCTCTGGGACTATGATGAGGATTCTCTGATTAATTATTTGTTAAGCACTTTAGGATTCTCAAGAGATATAACACTCTATTTGGAAGCATCAGGTACATTTAGAATTTTTATTACTGCACTGATAGGTGATTACTGTTTTCTCTCAATATAATAATTATTTTGAAGTGTGATGTCAGTATCTGCAGTTGAAAGGGTTATTTTTCTGCTAATTAATTAATATTGTGAATAAGAGCACAAAGTCGCATGCAGAGTTTTTAGTTTGCCTCCTGATATTTAGCATGTAGTTCTACACATAGCACATAGTTCTAGGATATAGTTCCAAGAACTTTGCTTATCTGATTGCGCTGGACCATGTGATCTGTGTTCGGTAATGCCATTTAAAACAATAGCATCTTACAAACATAAGCTTTGAAGTTAGAAAGAAGAAGTTGGCTTGAAGAAGCAAAGGAGGGGTGGGCAGGAAGCCCCTGTTCTTCCCAACATTATTTCTTTCCTCCTTTGCAAATGCTAATGATTTCCTTAGTATCCATTACTGAACAGTGTCCTAAGTCAAAGGTGGGTGTTAGTTTCATTGCTTTTCTGGCTGTGGAGCAGCAAATTCCTCATGCACATAAAGGCTGTGTAGCTCTTTGCTGGCAAACTGCTGATACCTGGGCAGCACTTGACTGTGCAGGGTGAAATTATAATTGTGACATGACTGGTGTCTCACTCTTTCATTTAAGCTCAGCTGAGGCCTCTACTTAAGAACTAAGTGACAGCACTGGGATGCTGAGTGGAACTTTTTATGTATTTGTTCGCAATTTTGTTTTGGTATTAATGGTTCTATGTTAGCATAATTTACTATAAAATGTGGTAGTTCTTGAAATATGTGTATGCTTCATCAAGTAAGCTGTTTTTACGTGTTAGAGATGACTATAGTGTTCCATGTTTTTTCTGCTCACATTTTGCATGATGGCATCTGTGAGGAACGTTTAATTACCTTAAAATATTTTTATGAAATATTTGAAGACTCTGTGGTATTAATGCCAGAGACACAGAACCTTCAGTTTTAGTGCGTTGGGTCGTCTTTCTGCTTGTTTATAGATGAATGCAGCTACTATTTGTCAGCTCTTTGCTGACTTGCATACAATGAATTATTTGGTGTAGCATGACAGATATTACTAGTTGTTCCTACAGCCATAAACAAATGAAGTTTGATTGATTTTTCTGTGGGTTTGTGCCTAGTAAAAGGGTTTTCTGGGTTCTAATAATGTGCAAGCATTGATCAAAGCTTTTCCTGCAAGTGGAAGGTCTTAACTTCTCTCACATGTGGATTTCAAGGTACCTGAAAAGAGGTAAGTTCCTATGCTGAAGCTTTTTCCACAGTGAGAATATGACAAGTCTTGGCACACTCTGTCACTCAGCCATCTATTGCAGAAGGTTTTTGGCACATTCTGTCACTCAGCCATCTATTGCAGAAAGTTTTTGGCATGCTCTCTCACTCAGCCATCTATTGCAGAAAATTTTTAGGAACTAAGTATTTTTGAACTCTCTCCTGGCAGCATTTTGACCAGATTTTCAGTATAGCCCAAAAGCTACTGGGCTAAGCAAGCATATACAGTATGATTGTATCAGATTATTTCCTGAAGAATCCCAATGAAATCATACAATCTAGTCCCTTTACTAATTTAGGAAAGAGATCTAGGATGGACAGAAAGGAGAAAAAGATGGCATTCTTTGTTACTGTTAAATTCAGTCTCTGTGTCAGCAAAGGTTGGATCAGGGCTTTATGCAGCTACAGCTTCTGTTTGCTTTAGCCAAGCAGTTTGATGGAGCTGTCCTGTCACTGCCTGTGCTCTTTTGAGTCTAAAAATGGAGATTCCATCACCAGTTTGTCACTCTTCTACTTCCCATCTTCCAGTAAGTGGTCTCACAAATAGCTTTGAAAAAGCAGGAGTGAATTCCTGTGGCACCTACACTTGTGCTCTGTTCTGTTTCTCAGCAGCTGTAATTCATTCTCCTCTCAGTGAAGTTACTGCTTTTTATAGTCCCAAAGAACGTGGTTCGGTGATTCATAATGAATGTTTTAGTGAACAAATTCTGTTGCTTTTCTGTTAGTGAATTGTTCACGAGAAAATCGATTTTTAAAAGTTTTATTAAAAAAACTCTTGACCAAGTAATTTCTATCCTATCTTGGGTAGAAATACTCCAGGTTTTTCATGAGGCTTTTGCACATATTCAGGATTCAAAAATAAGCTTACTTAACCTAATCGGATGATGCTAGCTTCTTTGGTAGGCTAAATCAACAAGCTCACTTGAAAACAATAGAACTCTTTGAGGGTCTCCAAAATCTGACCAGACATGCTTGATGCTTACAGGTAGATTTTGGTCTGGAGATTGATACAAATGTTTAGAGGACCTCTTCATTAAAAAAAAAAAAATTCTTTATTTCCTATTTTGGTGGGATAATTGCAGAAGGATCAAAAATGCCATTGAAGGAAATGGAGCTTAAAGGGTAAAATAGTGACAAGCTTGTACAATATCTAAATGCCAGTTTTCTGTTGCCTGCTTTAGGCATTCAATAGGTAGTAAAAATCAATATTACACAGATGATGTTTCCAATTTTATCATTCTTGCCCCCTATCTTGAACTTAAGCTGTAAGCATTTGCCTGTCTCAGCAGTTTTTAAAGGGGCTTAAGTAGGGGAGTTCATTAATTGCATCTCAAAGCACAAGCTTAAAACATTGTCATTTTAGGGTACCAATGTGTATACCATTCTGTAGTTGATCCTTTGACTAAAAAATTTCGTCATCTGTGAATAAGCAATGCAGTTGCCCAAGAAATTTGACCTGATATCCTGTTACATGGCTTTTTGCTGAACCTACTACTAAGAGGGTGAAGATCCGAAAGGTATATTTGGAAATAATTCCATTTATTTGTATTAAGGAATTTCTTATGTTAACAGCTTCAGGATTTATCTGGCTTCCATGTTCTTTTCTAATCTCAGTTCACAAATTCCTCTCTGTCAAAGTGCATCATGCTAAGGAAAGGTCAAACGGAGGAGCAGGAAAATAAATTACTTTCTGCAGCTTCTTTTGGAACTATACACATCTATTGTATTCATTTTTTGTAATGCTTAGTGCAGCAGCAATTCCAGCAAGGGCTCCTGTATTGTCTCTTAGCCATGAAATAGAGGAAGATATTACACTGTTGGAGATTTGCCCTATGAAGAAAGGCTTGAAGTCTGGCACAAGTATACTGTGGACTGTTTTCATACCATTCTGCGGCATGTTCCAGGCTGCAGTGCTTTGCTAAAGCGTGCGTAGTTTTCCATTAGGACAGCCTTTGATGCTAAGTATTGCTTGAATATAGTAAAGACTTTGTGAGAGGAAAAAACACAGTACGATATCAGCACTTCCACTCCCACAGCATAAAAGTACCTGATACTCTGTTCTTTTAGCAGCATGAAAATTCCTAAAACAATTCCCTGTAGTTCTGTGTTTCATACTGTCCACAACTGCGTGTACTTTGTTATCCTGGCGTTGCTGTTCTTGTATTTGAGCTTTCTTAAATGGTATCTAAACAGCCATTGAATACAAATGACTCACACAGTTTATTTGTAGCCACCTAGTCTGGAATTGAAAGAACCTCAGTTTCCGTTAGCAAACAGTTAGATTTTGAATGGTCCTTATCTCTAGAGGTTTGAGTAGATGTAACTTTATCATAAACATGTTGAAATTAGCTCTGATAATAATCCTTTGCTAGGATGTTGAGAGACTATCAGCCTAAACTGAAGTTAAAGGAGCAACAGAAAGGCAGCAACAAGAAGTACCTTGTTTACAAGCTTGAGTCTCACTCTGCTAAAATAGCTTCTCCCATTCTCTGGATGTTAATTATGTGAGACTAGCTTCGCAAGCTTAAAAATTGTTAATTTGGTGCCTAAATTGTAATTCTCTTTCCAGTAAATGATTGATAAGATAATTGAATACTATGTTGCTCCTATGGTATGAAAGGACAAAGACCAAATTTCCTAAAGCTCCTAAACCTTTTATGAATAGATCCGTTGAAATTCTATAGAAGTCAGGCTCCCAAACCTTTCTTAAGTAGCTTTTGAAAATCCCAGATCAATAAATAACTTTTGCATGTATTCAAGATGAGCTGTCATGAGATTCAAGATGAGCTGTTATGAGACTGTTGAAGGTAAATGAAGAAGATGCTGAACACAGGGGAAAAATGCATCTTGTGTTTTCACCCTTTAATTTTGCTGTATGCGGTTACTGTTGAACAAGGACATCTACATAAAATAGCTGCATGTACCTATTCTTCAGGAAGAACCACACTGAACCATATTAGCTGTCATATGAATTTTAACTAATTTGAGGTTATGAACGTATACAAGAACTTTCATATCAGTAGTGTAAAACAGCTTCCATAGCTCTTGTAGGAGGTGAACCACAACAAAATGACAAATGCCAAGAAGTTTTAAGAAACTGCTGCTAGTTTAAGTAAAATGAAGTTAAATATTTAATATAACAATACATTACTGCCATGTTTTTGTGCTTGCTGATGGAGAGAAGTACTTCCAACAGAATCGGATGAATGTTTTAAAGAAGGATTAATTTTCCTGGTACTGGTTTTGCAGATCTGAAAGAAATGTACTTCTCACTGGATCTCCCATTGCAATTTCCCCTGGCAAAGCTGCAGTGGTTGGCAACCACCGGTAAAGACAAGACTTTGTTATGGCCCATGTTTTTGCCATACTACTTTCTGGCCTGTAGCCACTCAGCTATGCCCTGCTTGAACTCTTTCAGACAGTTTGCTCTTCTCTGCTCCTTTTCCCCAGAGTGAACATTTGGGCTTCAGCTCCATCTGACCTCTGCTTTCTCCTCACTCTGTGATTTGAAAAAAACTACCTTATTTGGCCCCTCCAGGGAAGGTCATTCTGTTGGTGTGATGTGATTTCCGATGTTCTAGTAGTAAACGGAGTATTAGAGCAAACAGTCTGGAAAGGATGAATGTCAATTGTGCTCGTACCCTCCAGATCTTTTGGAAAGGTTATAGAAAAGTAACCCATTGAGACAGTTCATGCATTATATTAATTCTGGAGAAGAGATGTTCAAGTTGTTGCACTGTAATATTTGAGGACCGGTATTGATTAGGCTCCATTGCCTTCCTAAGAGATTTCATGCCTTGGGAATCTTTTTATATTTCTCTCCACTAATTCTGTTCCTTTTCCGATTGGGCCACGAGGTCTTTGAGCACAGTTAAGCAGTCATCCTAGGCCGGGGAATAACCTGAATATTTTTGCACTTATCTTCTGTCAAAGCCAATATATAAGCAGTGGTGTTGAGGCCCAAGTGAACATTTAGAGGCAATTCCTTTTTATACTTTCCTGAAGAAGGTAAACTACTTCTGAAACATAAGCATATTTTCAAGTTACTGGAATACATGCACTGTCTTGAATATAAAACTAGTTCATTTTTTGTGTGTGTGAGTGCCTTTGAACACTTGGTGTGAATATTCACATGACTACGGCCTCTATAAAACCTGATCCTCGTATTATTTGGAATATAGCTATATAGCCTATTCTCAGCAGGTATGAAATTTCACTGAACAAAAGCCACGAAAATGTTCTGGCATGACACTAAACACCAGCATAACCCTGACCCCAAGCTGATGGATTCCACCAGAAGGGGGACCCACTGGCTTATCTGGCTTTTGGGTGGGAGCTTTTCTGCATTTTACCGTCTGAAGTATGGAAAGAGTGAGGTTATGCCTGCTTATATTTTTATATTTTAATTTTCTTAAAATAAGGGCTAGATGCATGTATAAATGATAGCTCTGAGAGCTTGAGTGGGATAGCAGAATCTGATCCACAGGAATGTTCAAAAGGACAGATAATGAAGTACTTGAGCATTGCTAGGACTGTTATGGTACACTGAACACCTATTGTATGTATCATATAACCTGTCAGCCAGGTAACACTGCAGGAACTAAAATTTATACTGTACTAAACACAAGGATTTTGCAAGAGCAAGCTGTAAATTTATCCAACTGATATCAGAGCTGAGAGTCTTATTCTGGTGACTTATCTGACACCGCTGCATTATTTGTGAAGGGTGTAGCAACAAAGATTGTTCTACCATCAGTATTCACTTTGCAGTGTGCTGCAGTTCCAGTTTTGCAAATAAAAATTATTTTTTCTTAAATGTTCACTTTGAGTGACATGCTGCAGTCATGTAAGCATCATAATGTAGCAGGAAAGAGAATTAATGGCTTTTTCTGATTTTTTTCTTTTTTTCGTTATTGGAAAGACGAGAGCAGTCAATGACTATTTTTAATAGTTTATTTTTCTTTTCTATATATTCAGTTTTCCACTGATCTATAGTCTGACTACTCTTTAACATTGTCCTTTACATAATGCATACATCCAGTTCCATTTCAGCCAAAAAGCTAGATGAAAACTTTTCACTAGATTTTGATTATGATTGTGCAGTTAGTGTAATTGTAATAGACATAGATATTGAAAAACTGTTTACAGCTTATCAATATGAATTGTTGCATTAACTTTTAGTATAGGCCGATCTGTTTGCGAAAGGTTACCTTATTTGAGGTTTATGAATAATAATTCATGTCTTGCAAATATATAGCAGGACATCTGTGTTGTATTAAAGTTTGACAAAGAGTAATTCCTTTGTGAAATTCTTTAAGCTCATACTATGAAACAAACTTTAGGTAAGAGTCTCCCCTGGGATCAGGAAAGTGCTAGCGTTTTTGTGCCCATTTGAGCACGTAAAATGAAGCATGACATTTCTTTACCTCTTTCCCATAGGGCAAACTTTTCAAAGTGTTTATTTAAAAATTATTTAGGGGTGTGGCAAAATCGTAAGCTGTCTTGTCTGTGTGAAAGATAAGAACTACACAGGGAGTATGATATTATTACTCTGCAAAGACTGAGCATTCCTAGCAAGGGGTCCAGGTTTGAATAGATATAAATTATGTGCTCACCAGCTACATATTTTCTCTTAATTTCAGTTCTGTAATAAAATGTGCAGCAACAAGTCTAGCACTGAAAGATTTAGAGGTCATTGTATCTCTCAGTGACATGTCATTAGAAAAACTACTACTTTTTTTTTTTTTTTTCATATCGCTGATCATCTTGTGCGTGGTTTTCCAGAAGTAGTTCACAGGGAATTCAATGAAATGATTGCTGACAAAATGAGCCTCTTTTATGGTCTGTAGAAACATGTAGGTAAAATACAAGGCAGGATGGAGCCTTTGAAGGATGGTGCCCACTACCTAAAACTCTGAAACAGCTCATTTATGGATTAATTGCTTGCTAAAATTGCACTTCCTACATAGAAGCAGCTCTAATGGGATATATACTCATAAGACAAGAAGATGAAAAGGTCAGTCTTTTGAAAAACCTGTAAAAGGAAGATGTACTTTGACCAGGACTTTGTTTTTGAGTTTTTTAACTGAAAGCAATTTTATTTTCATAGCTAAGCTATAAATTACACCCTCCCCTCCCCCCCCCAAAAAAAGGGGCAGGGAGAAGAGATGGACGGGCTGGCCCTGTTCCTCTTTCATGAGGTTATGGTAGCTGTTAAGCCTAACCTAATGACACTTTTTACATCCTTGACCTTCTTGTCAACATTTGGTCACAAACGAGATATTTGCTTCAATGGTGATCCCTGTCTGGGGTTATTGTCTTTCCTATGTAGGAAAGACAATATTGTCTTTGCTGTCTTCCCTAATTTCATGGGAGGAATTTATCTCCTGCACTATCAACACAGGAGATCACAGTAAGGATCTAAGCAACAGCACTGTGGTTGTAAGCAGCTGCACCAGGGAGTCTCTAAAATATGCTGGTGCAAGAAATGTCAGACAGCATGGAAAAGCAGGGCTGTAACTGATAACAGGGCAAGTACTTGGAGAGAGAGACATTTGGTTGCAATAGTTTCTGTAGAACCTCTTTATTTAGTTTGATTCGAGCTTTTTTTCTTTCCCATATTTTTTTTGTCCTTATTTCTTTGTGCCTTCCTTTCAAACTTAACCTGCATTAGCCTGTATCACTTAATGACTTCTATTATTTATTACCTTTTCTTCTTCTGCCTTTTATGTAAATCTCCTTGCAACTCCAGTTGCCTTCTATACTCAAGTTATCATTCCCTCTCCAACTCTGCATTTCCCATTAATTCTTTTTAGGCCAATTCCCACTGTTGCTTTATTCATTACTTTCCTACTTTCCTTTTCTTGCTTTTATTAGTTCTGATGACGAAATTGTCAAAACTACTACAAAAACTACAATTTTTCATCCTTCGTGCTCCTCTATTTTTCCTCTGTAATCATCCTAACCAGATTCCCTTTCCCCACTCATATGTCTGATCCTTTTTTCTTCAGTCATGTCCTAACTGTTATTCCTTCATTCTGTGTCTCAATTTTCATCTTTCCCTTAACAGTCCTTTGTGTCCTGCTTTCTTGTCATGCTACTGAGATTTGATAGTCAGCGTCAGGAGAAGAGATTATTTTGAGAAATGGGGAATGCACCTTAAACAGATAATTCATCCAAATATCAAGATGATTGTGATGGCATTGATTGTTAGGATGTCATTGCGTTATCTAGCAGAAATAGCTTCGGTAAAAGAGAGGCAGAGAAATTACTGCACCCCAGCGTTGTCTATTGATTAGACATTGATAAAATTTAAAAACATATTTAGAAAAAAAAACCTAAGTGCATAGCACCATCAAAAACCTTTTTGGCTTTGCTGATATGAAAAGGTAATTTTTGATAATGCAGAGATTTACAAATTACAGCAACCTTATGTATGAAATTTCTATTTGAAAGACTTTTATCTAAGGTGATACTTCATTGTGAGCCCCAGTTGCACTGAGACTCATTACAATGTTTGTAATTATAATGATATATCTGGCCTCTAGACCCTATACTAGGGGAGATGTAGTCAATGGTATCCTGGGGTGCATTAGGCAGAGTGTTGCCAGCAGGTCGAGGGAGGTGATCCTGCCCCTCTCCTCAGCCCTGGTGAGGCCTCCCCTGGAGTACTGTGTCCAGTTCTGGGCTCCCCAGGACAAGAGAGACATGGTGCTACTGCAGAGAGTCCAGCGGAGGGCTACAAAGATGATGAGGGGACTGGAGCATCTCTCCTATGAAGAAAGACTGCGAGAGCTGGGCCTGTTTGGTCTGGAGAGGAGAAGATTGAGAGGGGATCTCATCAACGTGTATAAGTATCTGAAGGGGGAGTGTCAAGAGGATGAGGCCAACCTCTTCTCCGTGGTGCCCAGCGACAGGACAAGAGGCAATGGGCAGAAACTGAACCACAGGAAGTTCCATCTGAAGCTGAGGAAAAACTTCTTCACTGTGAGGGTGACAGAGCATTGGAACAGGTTGCCCAGAGAGGGGGTGGAGTCTCCTTCGCTGGAGATATTCAAAACCCGTCTGGATGTGATCCTGGGCAATATGCTCTAGGTGACCCTGCTTGAGCAGAGGGGTTGGACTAGATGATCTCCAGAGGTCCCTTCCAACCTAAACGATTCTGTGATAGCTGTTAATAGTGTATTTGCAGTAAGGTGAGTTATTCCAAAAGAAAGTAAAGTGTGGCAAATTTGTGAACTACTTATACCTAAATTTGTCTAGGGTAGATCTTCAACATGCTACTATCTTCTTTGGTTTTATAGCTTCTTCTTGCAAGAGATAACTTAGTTTCAAGTATGCTCTACTACCCAAAGCCAATGATAACTTCAAATACAAAAAAATAGGCTTAGTTATTACTGTATACTGTACTATTGTACTATTAAGTGAGAAGTTACATAATATTATCCCTGTTCAATATAATAATAAAATAAAGATACGTTATCCTTATTCAAATCTTTTCTGGCTTGTATTTTTAGTAAAAATAAATAGCATATGTTATTGTCTTGCCTTCCAGTGAGTTCTCCCCCAAACTTCTTGCCCCCTTAAATCTGGAGTGTTGGTGGTGGTCTTTGCACTGCTTTCAGTTACTGGCAATTCACATAAAGGAGAACGCTTAGTGAGCTGGAATCACAGGGGCAGCTTGCACTTTGTCCAGCGTGTAGAGTTTGTAATGGAACCTACTCAGTCGTTGGATTTTCCATAATAGTGAATGCTTTGTTGCATTGGTTTGTAATTTCCTGTTCAAGATGAGAGAAATCAGTTTAATAACAGACTTGTTTTCACAGCTGAGGTTTTTTTCTCAGTAATGCTGTGGTGAGTACTCTATCCAAACTGAAGAACCATCTTCTCTGTCCTAAAGTTTGCCAAAGTTGGGTTTTTTGGTTTTTATTTATTTCTCTGACCTGCATGCAGATTTAAGGGATCTGAAGGTCGACAGTTTTACTCATTAGGCTCCTGTAAAGCCATTTCTCATTTCATTTTGGCTGCACCAGAGATATCTCTGAGGTCAGCCAGGTCAATACAGCAGTTGCTGCAAGTAACTGTATGATTTCTTTCCTGCTGACACTCCTAGGGATTTGAATACATCTGATGAATAAGGTCAGCTGAACTGAACTATTTTTGTATTTACAAAATTATTTAGTTTGTCTTGTTCTTATCTTCCATTGCATTGACTTTGGCCTGGCCTTATACCCTAGTCACTTCTTGATATGTAATGAGTTTCATGCATATCCTGATTATGTGGCTTCATAGCAGGAGGAGGAAATTACAAGATGATCATTAAAGTGTGAAATTAAATTCTTAAAGATGAAACATCTAAAATAACTAAAACATTACCCCAAAACAAACAGTGCAATTGATCCTACTTAATTACATGCTTAATAATTTTATACTAATGTAAAGCACATTGGCTATGTGCTAATCCATTTCATATTCACTGCCACCGCAGATTTCTTCTTTCTTATTTGCTTTACAACTCATCATTACCATGCACATAAAACTAGTATTCTTAGAATTTTTATAGTATTATTTCCATATAAAATGAGGAAAAGTCTAATATATGAATACTAAACAGCTTATTAACATAGTTTGTAATATATCTGTTCATGATAAAAGCAGCTGAGAAATGCTGATATAAAATAGTACTTCAATCCCAGAGTATATCTAAGATTAGAAGAAGCATGACTTGGATAATAAATACTTCAGGGAAAACAGGAAATATTAAATACAAATAAAATCAAATAAAGTGCTTTGTATGCTTAATTAAACATATTAACAGATGCAGTTATTTCCGTTAAATAATTAATATATTACCAGTACTGGCAGACAGATTTTTTTTTGTGATTAAAAATGAACCTGAAGATTATGGGAAAGGTTTTAATTTTAGGAGACAAAAGACTACATTTAAAAGACATTAAGGACCCTTTGTGGATCTGGAACTGGCGTGAAGATTGTTAATGACTGAATAACACAGCAAGCAAAATGCATGGAAGAACAACCTGATTTACTATGTCAAGAACTGTTGATTTTTAGATTTGCTCTTGATGGGCAAGCCACTGTTTCCAGCCTAAGACATAGGAGTGGTTTAGAAACAGCTTAGCTGATAAATGGTTTCTGCCTATGTGCATTAGGGTTTGGTCCTTGAAGACATTGTATCATCTGGTATTTTGCCTGTGCCATCTGAGTCCACGGTGCAGGAAAGGGGTTGTTGTGAGTTATCTGTCCCAAGATGGTCCATAGGATGTGTGTGAGTGAAAGATTCTGCATTTGCCGTGAATGTTTGTTAGAGGTTGGAGCTGAAACTTTGGAAAGTTGTACTGAAAATGAAAAAATGTATATTGGGTTTAAGTTATTGGCAATTTATACTTTGATATAGATTTAGCTATATCAAAGTATAAGCAAAAACACTTTTTTTTTTTTGCCTTTCTACATGATTTTGTACATCTAAGAGAGTAGCTGTGCTACTGTTTAGTTGCACTAGTGTCTTAACAATTCAACTCAAGTTTCATATTCAGCTCCAGGATACTAGCCTCTGAAGAAGCAATACTGAAATATGTTATAAGAGCCATGGTTGGTCCTTAGCCTTTGCTCAGATATCAAATTAAACAAAACATCACTTAAATCAAAATACAATTTAGCTTTTGCTCATCTGAAATGTCATTACAAATAACTGAGATATTTATTTTATTACAAATTTATCTAGTGTAATTAACATTAAAATAATAAACAATACATCTTCTGAAATTCTGCATACTGAAGTATTTCCCCACAGTGGAAAGCTCCCACTGATTTTCTGGGATGAGTCAGATTTTTTTTCTGCAGTTTTCAGCTTGATTTATCAGGGATAAGTCAGCAAAGCCAGAAAAGTGGAAGAACACTCAGAGCAGTGAGTGCATTCATATGTAAACAAGATGAAATACATACCTATGCAGAAGATTTGTGTATTATTTTTTATGGCCTGCTTTGCTTGCTCAGGATAGAGCGTAGCCTTTGTGCTGACACACAAAGCACGTAGCCCTAGCGCGAAGCTAGGACATAGGACAGCCCTCTAAGTGTCCCTCGCACTGTTCATGAACAGTGTCCACTGTTAAAAGTAGCCATTTCGTAGCACTGTTCTTTATTCTGTCACATAAAAGGATGCTGGGAGAAGAGAATCTGCTAATTTACTGTTTCTATGTAGCATGGTGGTGTTTGCATAGAGTGTATACATGCACTTAAGCATTTTAGTCAATGTTCTTGTGTATATCTCTAGAAGTACTGGAAAAATATAAAACAGATGAATGTTTCTTACTAAGCTATGACAAGGTTAACTCTGACTAAGATGAACTTTTTCCTTTTATTTTTTCTTTTTCTTTGCTGGTGATGGGTTGAAATGACACATGTAATGCTCCTTGACCTCTGAGGCCTGGTCTCTTTGTTTTTTGGCTTGCTGCTGTCAGGGACAGTACCGTGGGAGATGAGAGCACACGGTGGTTCATACAGACAACGTCTGTAATGTAGGCACAGTTTAGCAATGTAAGTAGCCTGAAAAGGCTGAGTCAGAAGAATGACAGGGAGAGCTCCTGGCCTTTTGAGGGAAGCTGTAGATGGAGGATCTAATCGGTTCCTGAGTCTTCCAGCAACCTACACAGGTCAATGCAGACCGTACCACCTTTATACTTCAGCCCAGATTACTAACTGCTGCCAAGCAGTTACACGTGTACTCTCGCACTCATGATTCTTCTGCCCCTACCTGATCTGTCAGGCGCTTTGTCGGAGAGTATTGTTAAATGCTCATCAGCTCCTTTTGCTGTACTGCATCGTCTTTGTTCTCTGGTCCTATCAGCAAGGTGTAAGGTTTAATAAAACTTAATTCTCAAAGTAAGTGTGATATTTTGTAGCTGTTCCAGCTGGGAGTCCCATCCTCTGTGATCCCACTGCTTGGAAAGGCAGTGAAAATTACACTGATCCAGACAGCTCGGTTGCTTTTCTGTGGTAAAGCATACAATCATAAATGATGGTATGTTCTGTTTTTTTATGTTTCAACTGTTTGTTGCTGCATTAGCTAAAGTGGGTTCACAATTTTGAATGTATAGAAAATAGTACAAGATTCTTTAACGACGTTTTCTTTTCTCAGTCTGATTTTGGTGTGATAGTAAATAGAAAACTGAGAAATTTCATACACAATCAAGGGGAATGCAAATTTTCCTATGTAGAGAAGACTCCTAATGTATAAAATTGCCCCTGAGGAGTCAATGAATTCAACAGAAGAAGCTCACGTTCACAGTTTCCTCAGACTTCCACTTTTAACTCAGATTTGGACTCTTTGAATATATGATTCATTTTGGAAGGGAATGCTGACTTCTAAAAGGTGATAAATATCCTAATCATCCCTTCTGTAGGGCCCAAGAACACCAAGAGTTTATTTAAAAAAGAAAAAAGTGCTTGGAAAGTTGATGGTGAAAAGTAACCCAAAGCAGAAGGGAGTGCTGAATTTAAGGTACTTCTCTATGGCTTTTTCTGCTGGAGAACTTAGTTTTATGATTGAGCTTTGTTTTATTTTTCTGACTGTACAGAGGAACACTGCATCACACATGGGTTTTTTTATGTTTGAATTTAAGGTCTATTTCTACTTTGAGCAATGCAAAAGAACCTTGTCATAAATGAGGGGTGGTGTTTGTCGTTGTTGTTAAGTGTCTTGCTACAATATCAAGCTGTAATCCTACTTTTTTTAATTATATGTGACGTCTGAGGAGCTACATACATTATGAATGCACAGGTTCTGTTCAAGCCTGAAGGCAGCGTGGCTGATCTTGTGCAGTGCTGTGCTGGAATTGAATAACATCTCTCAGCAGGCAGGTCTTATTAGCTTGGGAAAAGCTGTACATGAACCATCTGTAGTACTGCCGAACTTAATCTGATATTACTGCAGTACAGTGCTGCGTATGGACTTTTGAAGGCTGAGATCAGAGGGTTTGCCCAGGGTTGATACTGTTTCAGTGCGCAGGGTAGGCCAGACTCCTCAGACGCAGGCTTACCACTAGAAGCATTTAATGATATTGGAATATTCTTTGAAGGGATTTTGTCTGAAACCAAATATGTGCATACAGCTGATAGTAAGATATTTTTTTAGCAACTGAAATTGCCAGAATAAAAGTATATGCAAAAAGCTTAACCATTATCAGCGCAGAATCATGCTAAGTACCAAAGCTAATTTCTACCACCATGTAATGGGCTTGGTAAATGTATTACTCTGTGTGCCCGCTTTACTGTCATGTATTTATAATGACAAATTCATTTTAGCAAGATGTTTTTAGCTTGTTAAAATTGCATTCGTTAGTCTGCAGCAAGCAGTAATATTTGGACAGTGATCCATACCTACCCCAAGAAACTGCTCACGAGGCAGTGATCTTTGGTGTAGGCCTCTGTACCTGCTTGTGCTGAGCTCATTAAGATGTCTTATTCTAGTAGAAGGCACAGCTATATTAAGTACTGAGTTCTGGCAATAAAAACAAATGCAGCATGGCATGGAAATACATTAACATCCCTTGGTTCACTGTAGCATCACGTTTTCAATGAAATAAACAAAGACGATATAATAAACTGAGCTGGCATCAGCCCAGTTAGTCTAGGAGAACTCTAATGGCTTTCACAGGGCCCAAAGTTGGGTCCTATGCATCATTAATATTCTTTTAAAGGAGAACAGAATCTTATTGTTGAAATAAGGCGTGAATAAAATAAAAATAAGAAACTCTTGAAGGCTGTACAGAATCTTACACTAGTGTATTGCTGATAAATACTTAACAAAATAAAACCCTGAGAACTAAAAAATAAAAACCTAAAAGCCTACACTGAAAACCAGTGTAGGTGATTTTTCCAGTAGCTGGTGGAAACTTCTCCAGCTGTCCGTGCCATGAGCGTGCACCAGGAAGGTGGATGGCCAAAGCACAGCCATTTGCGAGTGCTGCTTGCAGGGTTGTCACTACCTATATAAATTATTTATTATTCAGACATTGCTTACTCTTATGTTGTTCAGTGCTGAAGTTCTGGGTGGTTGGCATGGCTTACTCAGTTGGTGTAACCACAGTTCCACCTGCCAAAACCTCTCAAAATAACGGTTCTCTTATCTTGTATTTTGCCAGACAAGCCTAAGGGTGCACATACTCATCAGGACGAGTGTCTTGTGCAAGGTAGCAATTTCACATTAATATATGTAGCACCCTACGTTGTCACGTGGATAGCAGGTTTCATCCTCATCAGCAGCTCCAGCAATCACTGTTTGCTCTTTGACTGATATTGGAAGAGACTTATTATGTGTGCAGAGTGTGCTTCCCGTTTGGCTTTCGTGATTCCTTTGTCTGCAGAGCCCAATGGCAGTGATCAGACACTTTTGAAGTTCTGTTTGCAAATCCTATACTGGTAACTGGTTGGGATTTTTGGGTCTTTCTTTTTTGTTTTTTATTTCTTCAGAGGAGCTTTCGCAAGGCTATTTTAGCAGTGGTGGTATGTGGCTGATTGTGAATTGCAGCTAATTCCAGCATCTTGTAAATATCAAAACAACACATTTGTTTTTACACTAATACGCTAAGGTCAAACTCACTTTTCTGTTTGAATAGATAAGCGTTTCATCTTTGTTAATATCTGCAACTTACAAGCTGCAGTTCAAAAGCTTCTAAATAGAAATGTAAAATGCCTGTATAACATTCTGGTGCAGGCCAGCTCATTTTGACAGCTATGTAGGAGGTATGTATCCTCGGGTTTTTTTCATAATACTGGAACAGGGTTTTCTTGGAGACGTTACTAGCTTTGAGCTTATTCTCATTTCAGGTTTATTCATTCTGTTAATTAAATCCATTCAGTTCCCAAACTGTTTATTGAGATTGGAATTGGATGTCCTTTGGATGTTTCTGAACAGTAGCTTTGTCATACTGCTGAGTCAGTTGATATTTTTCCCCCAGTAACATTGTATCTTACTCCGTTTTTGTGCTCATCTCTTTAGATTTCGTACCTCCTCAGGACATACAAGATCATTAATCTAAGTTCTCAGTTTTAGCTCTTTATTATTCTTACAGTTTGGGCAGTCTAAATATCATTGTTGCTTGGACACTAATGTACAATTTAAAAACAATAACTACCCCATTTGCTGAAGGCTAGTAGCCTATTCATTTTGTGCTGTAATATTGCCTGCTAATTCTGTGAAGAATCCATCTTCTGAGGAAGTGATGCTGTGATCTTTGCTATGCCGTACAAACTCTTGTGAAGTAATATAGTATTAGTTCTTTCAACTTTTTTGCAAATGTTAGATAGTGCCCTACCTGTCTGTTTGCCAGAGCATGCACTGTTTTGAAATTGAACCTTCTTGCTTTGGATTTGCTTCTCCATGCAATACCCTAAAGGCCCAAATATAATGTAGCCTGAAACGTAAGGCAACCTTCATCTTTTTTTAAAATAGGTCATAATAGATGAACCCCTTCTATTAAGAAATAGCTACCAGCTTTCCATTTTTTTTCAGCTTCACACATTCTCCATATGTTCCACAGGGCCTGCAGCTGCTTTTTCTTCTGTCCGAGATTTAGCACTTTTCCTTGCTGTCTCATTGCCAGGAGTGCCTTTTCATGCCAGGGCAGCTTTTTACCACAGGAGGATGCTTTGAGTGGTGGAAACATGGCAATACCTGACTCTGATTCTGGAGGAATTGGCGTTAATGCTGCCAGGACCCCTGGTCAAATGTAGGTTTACTTAAGATAAAGCATAACCATATCTCTTGGTTACATCCTTTGCTATAAGGCTGCAGTTACGGGTGGGGGGTGGGGGGGGGGTGGACTTTGCCTTATACTCCGAGTGGTTGGACCGTCTGATTTATTATCACGTTACCTTTACCATGTTAATCAGTGTGCTGGCTACTCTGTGAACTTTAGTGTGCATGCTTTAACTGGTTTATCAAGGCTTACTCTGTACCATGTTTCTACTTTCTTTTTGTACCCTCTGACAAAGGAGAAATAACACTTCATATTTCAGATGGAATGCAGTGGTCCTTGAGTCCTTGAGTTTCATATTTTTTTCAGTGAGTCAAATGCAAACTTTTTGCTATTTAAACAGAATTTTTACCCTATATGTTGTGAGAGAGTATACGCTGTCATGGGATCTATTTCAGCTATTCCATTGAAATAAAATTTACATCTATTTACAAATGTTGTTCTGTGATGACGAAAAGATTAGGTGTCTGAGAGAGGTCAATTAGATGAAGCCATAAAAATTAGACCAGTATAGTGCAGTATTAGCTTTGCCATAAAATAACAACCAGCTTTCCCCATTCGTACTAGAGACTTTTAAATACACAGATTCTCACATGCCAATCTCTAATAAGCATTTTCAGCTTCAGTCTTTGAATTGTGCTATAATGTGAGCAGAAAATAAGACATGTGCTTGGTTTTAAAATGCAAAGTGACATATAAAGGATATGGATAATATGGAAAATTTTAAGAGAAAGGATACATTTTATTATTTCCAGGATTATCTCTGCTAACTAGTGAGGAAAATAGTTTCTGTTCACTTGATTTTTTAACAGTACGCTTTAGTGAAGAATGTAACCAGCTTCTGCAATGACTAGTGGTAAATTAGTTTATCATCCTGTCTGTACTTGATAAATATCTATTGGACATGATCTAGAGGTATGAAAAGTATCTCATATTAAAAAATAGCTATGCAGTCTCTGTAGAGGTCTGTCTATTAATAGATGCCGTAACTATCATGTGAGAGGTGCAGCCGAAAGATAAAGAATTTTAACCTTTTTTTAAGGTGATAATTAAGGTGAAAATTGCTTCACAAAAGAAGTGCAATCTCTAATGTTAGATTATTCTGAAGAAGGTTTGTACAGCGGTATTACGAATGAAGTCTGTGGTGAATGTCAGGGGAGAGAGAAACAAAAGATGCTTTGGACGTTGCTTTCACATCCTTCTAGTAGCTGGAGAGAAGAAGAAAGCCTGGTGAGACACCTGTGTGATAGTGCTGTCGGCGGGAGCGAAAGGATCTGAGCTACCAGTGAGGTTAAAAGAATTTTTGAGCTTGAATCAGCAGACCAATGCATTTCGGAATGGCCTATCTCTCAGTAGTTATTTTGCAGGTCAGTCAAACAATCACTCTGAACAAATTCAGTATTTGGGGACTTTGAACAAGGCATTACTTGATTGTCCATACCCATAAGCTGAATCAGCAGCATAACTATCAGGAGAGCACTGAAGCCCTATGTGCCAAGATGGGAACAAAGGCAACAATGAAAACGTGCAGCTAGAAAAGTGGGGTCTGTTTCATCCCTTTTATGAAGTCCTTGTACCACTGATGTGCTCCTATGCTGTAGCTGCAAGCAGTACTGCTCTTTAAGGGTTTGTTTTTTTTGTCTGAAAAATTAAACAAAGCAGTGAAGCGATTTGCCAGTCCATTTTTTCAGTAAGTGTTTTTTATTCCATGCTTCAAATTAAAGAGTTCTGATAACATTTAGCTTAGTAAAACGGCCTACTCTTTTACATTTTTTAATTATTATTTTTTCATACAGTACGTAGTGTTGTAAATATGTAGGACAAAACTAAGTATATTGAATCTCAGAAATAGTGGGCAGAAATAGAGCCTATGGTGACTTCATAATTGGCAGATATCTTTCCTATCTGTATTTGTTTACAGGTTTACATAAATGTGTTGTTTTCCTCCTCTGGTTTTAAAATCTTTGTTGATTCTGAATCAGCCTAGTTTGCTGGCTTTGCAACATTTGCCAAGTTTCTGTCATGATGATGACAGAATGATATGATAATTAAGCTATTGATCCTATTAAAATTCAGTCACAATTTAGTGAACTTTATTCACTAATGTTCCAGTCAACATATTTCTTTCTTTCTTGTAATCATTATGTTCTTCAAGATTCATGTGACAGTTCTTGGGATACAGGATCATTAAAACTGTCAGTTAAGAACTGCTACATTAATGGCTGGAAAACAGTGGCAGTTTGCAGTAGATAAGAAGTAAATTAATCGGCAAACTAACTTGGACAACTTCTTATTTTTTATTTCAGGGAAAAGGTGCCTTGCAGGGTGAGGTGACCTATATGATATGTTCTGCAAAATATATCAAAAGAATTGCAAAAGAACTTTAGGTAATCCCGCGTCATGAAGCAGAGTGTGAGGAGCATATAATGATAATGATTATTACTATTGCTTTTAGATTATTAATAACCTAGGAGGCACACTGTTAAACTTTCCTGAACTTTTTAGTAAGTCTTTGTGTTACATGGTAGCAAATGCAGATGCATGCGTTTCTTTTATTGATCACAGCAGCAGAAAATTTTAAATTCAATTCATTGTGGCCTGCAGGCAAACGAATTCAAAGATGTGAATCTCATGTCATAGTGATTTGCCAAAAGAGAAAAATGTAAAGATGAGCACTCATTTTGAAACCTACTTGAGAAAAATATTTGATGGAATTGATCTTAGGAACATAAAGCAAAGAGGAGACTGAAACTCTGAAGTGTCCCTTTAATCTGACCACAGGATTATTTTTGTTTATTTGAGCATTAAGAGCGTTAAAGCAAACATTGTTGTGCAGAGCATGTTGAATTGGTTTATTGATGCAGTCAGATATTTATCTTAATTTCATCTCACATATGATAACAAAGGACTCTTTTCCATGGCATACTAGATTCAGACAGTGGTGTACTTGCATGTTTCTCAGGTATGTAGAATATATAAGAACATACTTCAGAAAGAAAGCAGGAAGATCTTATTTATGATGTTCTCAGTGATCAAAACAACATTGAGCTTTCTTTAAGAGCCCCTTTAAAGCCTTAGATATTCTCAACATAAAATACAATTTTGCTGTTTATTTAACTTTTTAATTATGTTTTTTTCACACTGAACTGCTTTAAGTGCCCTTTTCAGCATCCTTCAGTAAAAAAGTATCACAAATAAACATAATGGCCTAATCTACAAATCCCTTTGTCATGTGCTCTAATAAACAGATGCATAGAATAGTTAATGCTATTTATCACATCATACTTGGCAAGTTTAGGACGTGTCAAGTTACATAACAATTAAACTTCACGAGGTTATTTTGAATTGATCAGTACAGAATTGTTGTAGCAATAGCTACTGTAATATGTGCACAGTGATACCTCATCTACTGTTGCAGTGCCGTGTTAACCGAACATTAATTTTAACATATCCCATAGGCATTCAGTTGCTAGTTGTAATTATCTACTTTTTACAATATGTTGCATCATACGAAGCAGAGTATTGTTAGCAGGTATAATACGCATTTTGTCCAAGAGTGGATTTGAACTAAGTTCTTTCAAATCAGTGAAATTGTGCTTTTGGATCTGATCTTTTAATCATATAGCAGTTTGCACATAAAAGTGTATACAGTAGAAAATACATTGGAAACATTGTTTCTCTGAACAAACGTAGAAGTACAGACAGATAGGAAGCCTGCTCATAGGTTTCATGAAAGCCACTTCCAGCACCTGCAACTATAGTCTTCTATTTAGTTATCTCCTATGCTTCATGGAAGGGCCTTGGGGAGTTACTATTCCATTCTAAATTTCCTATGAAATGTGTAAAGTCCCTGTCCAGTCCATGAAGAGCTGGAGAAAGTTAACACTAAGAAGCTTCATTTTTAAAATAAGGGTGTATTAGACCAGAAGCTGTCCTTGTCAGTCGCTGCATCTGAACTCATCCCCTGGAAAACAGTAGTCCTTTCCTAGGAAAGGGATATTAAATGTAGACAAGGGAGGCAAATAAGCATCACGTAGCTTGCATGGGACTCCTGAGCTGGCAGTAGGGCTTCTGCCAGGATTTCTTGTCAGTGAGCTCCCTGCAGCTGCTGAGCGTTTGGGAGAGAACGAGGAGCTCTGGGCTCGGCGTCCGCAGCCGGTCAGTGCTGGCCATTCCCACCTTGTGCCAAATACCTCAGCAAATTTTAGCTCAGCCAACCAGTGGTGACGGCAGTTGGTACCGACTACCTGGGGAGCCAAATACTAAAACATATTCAATTTTGCCTTGCTATTTCCTTTTTTTTTTTTTTTTTGAAGTGCTTAGTAGCTGTAGAAATTCCAGTTCTGGATAGCCTTTTTTCAAAAAAGGGAATGGAGGTATTGAAAGATCAGGATGCTGAAATGGGAGGATATTCCAGGGGCTAGAAAAGAGGAAAAAGAGGACCTGGGTTTGAGGAGTTGGAAAAAAAAAAATCTGCTGGCCGTAATTAAGGTAGGGATGCTAATTCAAAAGCCTGGCATTTCAAAGTCTTTTAAGGCCGCTTTCTTCCCAGGATACCTTTCTTATACCAAGGTGATTGGTCTTTATGAGAGAGAAGAGCGCAGGCATTGCAGTGTGTTGGTGGGGTGGTGTAAGAATCAAAAATATGCTTTCAGCTTCTGTGGGAAATGGTATGGATAACCCTCGGTTAGCTGGCAACTCTAGTAGCTAAGGAAATAACTTTCACATAGAGATTTTACGTTTAGGTTATGACTAGTTAATAGCTGTGTCATAAGCTACAAATTGCTGAAGACTTACGGACAATGGATAGGAAAATAATGCCAGGTTGACCAACCATATGGTCGAATTTACAGTTTTTAATACTGTATGCTAATTAAATTAAAAAAAAACTTTTTGGTGGAAAAAAATATACTTTCATTGTAAGAAGCATCACGCATCACCTTTAAGAGAAGAACAGCAAAGTGCAGTGTGTTTGAAAGAGGCAAGTCTAGTAAAGCATCTTTGTTAAGGATCCAAATTACTTTTCTACGTGATCAGGGAGGACTGTGGAGGAGAGCTGTAAACTGAAAGCTTGGATTTTGAGATTAATTCATTTGGTTACATAGGTTTTTCAGTTGACCTATTATTAGAATAATTTAGCAAAATATCTGAGGCTAAACTCTTAGCTATAGTGTGATCCCTTTATATTATGTGGCTGTTTAGTAACATTTGTCATAACATTCAGTTGTAATTTTGTTGTAATAATAATAATGTCTAATAGATGACCTATTTTTGGTTTGTTTTTATATGTTAAACATTTTTGTATGTAATTCCTTGTGCCATACTTGTGATAATACGTGCAGTGCAAGTATCTGCAAAATACTGAGCATTTGTTTCGGGTTTTGATGCTATGAAAGACTGACTGTCTACCCTTGGTTTAGGATGCTGCGGTATACTAATATCCTTCTAAGTTATTTGTCTTGTAAAATCTCCCAAGATTAAAAAAATCTCTTGTAAAAGTCAGATGGTTTCTCACAACGTTATATATTGGAAAAGTCCATTTTATTGAGCCCTTTGAAATTCCAGAAAAAAATCCTACTAGAGGAAAAATAATAGCCTCTTAGTATGATTTGTGTAACCTATGAAATATAGCAATTCTTTTTAATTTTCCAATTAAATTCTCACTCATTGGTACACTGTTCCAAGCGGGAAAAACTATGATTGTATGAAAAAGAAGAAGAAAACTTTTAAAAGAGAAAATTCTCACTCCTCTTGGACTTGGCAAGTTGGCTTTCAGATAATGATCAGGGACTTAAAACATCAGTTCAGAAATTAAAACTTCTCTGAAGTTTTGGAATTTGTCAACTTCCCCATCACTTCTGTGCTCCAGTCTCCTGGCTCCAGAATGAAATCAAAATATGAATGAGCAGGGCAGTGTAAATGGCTTCTGGTTTTGTTTTCTCCCTGAAACAGCCAGCCAACCCCAATCACTGGAGTTGATAAAACTTTTTCAACTTTTTATTTTTAATTCTTTTTCTGCTATTCAATTTAGGAAAGTGCTTAATGTTATTTCAAAATAAAAAGAACATTTGGAAACAGCAAGATGAAAGATCTCAGATTTCTTTTTCTATTCTTGTTACAGTTTACATTGCACATCAGATTCTACCTGGGTTTGCTATCATTTCTGTTAAATATGTGCGGGAGGTTGGGTAAACATATTTTACCTTGGAAAATCTTTTCAATTATCAGAATAAAACTTATTCTTTTTATTTCTAGCCCAGTGACACTGTCATTGAAAAGGCAAGCATTTTCAGGCTTGGTGCTCCTTAAGATTGGAATTAAGCACCTGCCCCATACCCTAAAAAATTCAAGTCAACATCTGCGATCAGTTATTTGGAATCCGTATGTTATTACAGGAGTAGATGTTTTTAACAAAAGGCCAAAACTAATTATGAAGAGCAGGTTTGATAAACTAAAATAAAAAAAATAGAATTAAGAACTTGAAGTAAACGTTACAAGTATGTGCTTTTGGATTTTGTCAGGTGTTCAGTAACTCGCGTAACTCCACACAGACAACATGTTTCAGTAGAACTAATAGCGCCGTTTCTTTTCCTCCTTTATTTTCTCAATTCTGGCTTTCAAATTCTGGCTTATATATCTGCAGACCTTTTTAACATAATGTAGTACAGTGAATTTTGGTATGTGTCGCACACTTGATTGCATAGGTGCTTTTTGAGTAATTACAATCTTCATAATAAAGGACTTGAAGCTTTGGTTAAAGACAGATTTTAAAGGGCATAATTATGATTTTGTATTAGTCAATTCATTTGCTTAGCTAAGTGGAGAGAGAAAAAAAAGTGCTCAAAAGTATGTCTTTTACAAGGGATCACTCCAACAGTGTTATTTAATTTTGTCTATTTGCATGTATTCTACTGAAATTGCCCGTATTCTTTCTTTCTCTATTCCTGTTTGTACATAAAGAATCCTATTAGCACATCAGTAATTTGCAATCTAAATTCCCTTGAGGGATTGTATTCTTCCTGCACTTTTTATTCAGAGCTTACAGGTATTGATGTTCAAAGTACAAAGAAAAAACCTTAGGTTCACAAAAGACATTCTACTGTTTCATCAAGGTACTCAATTTTATTCAAGAAATGTGAAGACTAATGTAATTGAAAAGAAAGCTATTAGAAAAATTGTTTTCTCTTGAGAACTGGTATGCTAGCTCCAGAAGTAATAGCAGATGGAAGGGGGAAATAAAAAACTTCTACTTGCAGCAGTGTGCCATGGTGAGCCATTGGATCAAAATATTCATACAGGTTTGGTTTCTGTAGTTTTACCTTGAGATTTCTAGCTCACCTCTCTTTCTTATGCTATATTAATGTTTCTTATGTCTCTGGTTATAGAAGGGGAGAAGCAGGGAGAGTTTTACCTTCAGAGGATAGCTTTTTGCTATTTTTTTTTTTCCTCTCCTACCAGAATTACAACTGGAGCTGTTACCTCTGTTCATAGTTGAGCTTGTCCTACTTCCGGTTGCTGAGAACTTGGCCCGTATTTCTATGTCCAGCTAGAAATTGGCATGTCTGTCTGACAGTGTTTGGGAGCATTTGAAGGGCTGTGGAGTAGGAAGAGGGTAAAGCAAAACTTAGCTGGTCATTTTTGAGAATGAGTTTTGTGATGAAAAGGGGCTATTGCTCACTCCTATTTCAGTGAGAAGGCCTAACATCTCCATTCATTAGATCATTAATTGAAAGTTGGGGAGGAAGGTTTTGCACAAGCGTGCAAGGTACTTGCACATTTTTGATACAGGATTTGCCTTTTGTTTTATATAACTTAACAATTCAAGTTGATGAAATTCTCTTGATTATTTGATGCTTGGCATGTTGTACCCTACATTGACTTGCATAACGCTGACTCCCGATGTACAGCTTGATGTTCAGTGGGAATACGCTAAGGTTGAGCAGGACATTTACACAGCTATATTCCTGTCTGCTTGGGCTGCCAGACACTGAAACAATTAAAGGCTGCATCCACAGAGTTAAGACAGATATCTGTCACTTAAGGAGCATAAGTCCAAGCTTTAAATCTTCAAAATGCAGCTTAGCTGCCACTCAAGTTGGCAGTTCCCACCAGATGCTTGCATTTTCAGAAGAATCACTGTCTGCTCTGCAGAGTGTGCATGACGGACTGGGTTATGTAGCCAATCGTGGTAGCAGTTGTATATCAAGTACTTGGCATTCATTGGAGCAGGGACTGCAAGTTAAGTGGTTGTCTTTAGCTGAATATCCTAACCAGTTGGTTCCTGAGTGTGATTGCTCCTTTGACTCTGACCTAATGGATATTATATAGGTAAAATGGAACAGAGCCAAGAAGCAGAGTGAGACTATCTGCTGCACCTTGCTCAAAGAGGCTGGAGAGGGCAGTATTTGGAGCAGTTAAAAAACAGGAAATACTTGTTCAGATGCTTCTGATTTCATGCAGGACAGTTTTTGAAAGAGAAGCTGTGGTGGAAGTTTTGTGTTAGGCAGCTGAATCCTGAATGAAAGGAGTAACATGCTGCAACTCTGGGAGAGGATCTTAATCACACAAGGAGTATATTTCATATCTGCTTTTCTAAGTTTTAATTAAAGTCATAGAAAGATGAAAAATAGAAGATTTTAAGATTGACTATAAGCATTCTTTCACCTGCTTCAAAACCTCAGTTTAATTTTCTATCATTCTTCTTTTAGATTATGCCAAGCTTTGCATCTTGTAAGTTAAGCTGAGGCATCTCTCGCTCCTGTCTTTCCTTTCTTCCTGCCCTACTAGGGTGAGGGGGTGGGAATGGACCAAAGTGAGATTTGAACTTCAGTTTTCTGAGAATAACCTGCGTGGGAAGGCCCAGCAGGGAGCTCAGAGCTGCCCCTACGTGGCCCCATGGGGCACGACTTGCTACCTGCAGTGCAGGCAAAGGCAGCTATATTTCTTGCAGGCCCAGCTACCCCACGTGCTGTTACTCTCACTATTGGTTAATAATTCCCACTAGCTCATGAAACTGGTGCAAAGCCCAAGTCCCACTCTTCTAATGACTTGTCATTGATAGACTTTTGACTCTGGGATGTGGGGGAAAGAGACAGACGCTGGTTTGATTCAGTAAAGCTCAACTTTTTTGTTAAATGTAATTTGGGAAAATAAAAAGTTAGGACATGAACTACAAGCTTATTTGTAGTATTTTCCACTCTAATGTAGTTTTTCAGTATATTTGATATCTTGTTAGTATATTTGCTGTTGATGTGGGTTGGTATCCATGTCACGAGGATTAAATTTTGGAAAAGGAATTGAAACCCATTAAATGAAAAATATTTATCTTTTTATAGGGTCTCTGTTGTAAAGTATCTTTGTTCAAATTAATAATTACATTATAATTCTTTGTAATGGTATGGGATTTAATGGAGCAGGAATGTGGTTTATGGAGGAATTTCTTTTACAGAATTGCTTTCAGAAAATTCTTTCAAGTAGAACAGTACTCGCCTGTTTTTTTACAGTTCGGAAAATCTGTTTCAGTGGGAATTGTACTTGATTCAGTCAAAACATAGTATTCCAATTCAACTAGGGTCTTTCAGTTTTAAAGTAATGGTTTGAATGCTTAATCTCGGAAAACTATACTCTTAGTGGATTTGCTATACCTGTATGACTCACAGCTCTCATTTGGCAAGAGGGAAAGGACTTTGATTTAAAATAACAAAATCATGCCTGGGAGTGGACCACACAGTTTGCTCCAAATCATGGCCTGGTGACTTTATTCAAAATCCTGTTTCCAAAACAAATTGGTCCTATTTATATATTACTCGTGTTGGATGGTTTTGTTGGAGAAAACTAAAATCTTGTTTTAGAGGTATCCCCTAAAATAGAGGGGTACAGAGTAATTTGTTTTAATTAATGGGACCCAAATATAGAAAATATTATGTAAAGGAAATAAACTTTGGCAGAAAAAAGTTTCAACAGTCTATCTGACATATAAAATCTAAAAAGCTTACCCTCCAGTGAAGAACAGAATGAAAATAAAATATAGCATGCACCATTCCTTGGTCTTTTTTTGATCTTATGGATACGGCTATCCATAGAGGCCTGAAGGAGCTGTAAAGCTACCTGAAAATACTGGCTGCTGAACGGCGAAGTAAAATGATGAAAGCTGTGGAATAGCTCATAGGAAGGCTGAGACTGCAAATACAGATTTGATACTCTGCCGTTCATGAACAGCTGTCTTGATACTGTAACATGTCCATGACTTTGGATTTCACTGGGGAGGAAGACCTCAGAGAAGCAGTGGCAGAAATCTTGAATGGTTCTGTTATTCCTAGAAAAAGTGTATGGTTGTCCTTTTCACTGGGAGGGGAAAAAAAGGAAGATGAAGTTTGCTGCTTTAGTGAAGACTAACAATGTGCGGATTTGCTCGAGAGCCTTTGCGTCCTCGTGCCAGCTAGGAAACAGTGCATGTGTTCAAACATCAGTCGAGATTATGGGCTGAAATTGTTTTGCAAATAGTGTCTTCTCCATGTGATTTTAATGAGTATGCAACATCGGGCTGCGATTTTAGAATCAGGGCTTATATATTTAAATGCTCAGGTCTCTCCAGAGATGATTAACTTTTTGGAAGGTGAACAGTGAGCTAAGTCTCTATATGAATGCTACATCCATGATTGGTAATACCGACTTTCTTGATTGTTTCTTAGCAGCCCAGAAGAGAGATTCTGAAATTGCTTAGGAAGAGGTTAATTTTAAAAGAATTGGCTGGAAAATCCTCTGATAAGTTTTGCCTGAGGTTTGTTATTTTGTTACTGTTTTCCAGCTCCTTCAAAATGTTATTACTGTTGTTTCAACTAGTTCCGCTCCACCAGAACATGAGGCACTGTCAGCATTTTCTAGGTAACCTAGAGGATTACCTTGTTTCTAGGATGGAGAGTCCTGTGGAGCTGCCCTGAAACATTGATACAGAAGTTTTAGTGTCTGACATGTACTTGAGCTCTAAAACTCCTAATTCTGATGGAATTGAGAAGTCTATCAAAAAAGCTTAGAATACATGTTTTGATTTTCATGATGAATTAGTAGTGAAATCTGTGAATTCATTTGTTGAATTTTTATCATTATATTTTGGAGGGCATTTAATTATCTTGCTGTCGCTACTAAGGAAAATAACTGAAATATGGGAGTAGAGGTAAATATAGTTGTTCAGGAGTCGACAAAGGAAAAAAAAAGCAGATAATATAGAAATAAAAACCCCTAATGCTTTAGAACCTAAGTAATCAGCAGTATTATTGAACATAGCCATACAAGTCACCTTTCTCATGCTGAGTGAAATCATAATTAAGATTTTAATTTTTACTGTAAACTAATTTTATTTACAGGGTTTTTTTCAATTAACAAAAACATTACACTTTTTATACTGACTTAGTGGTTAAATGAGTAAGATATACAGAATCTCATTTAGGTCATTGATTGGAGAGACATTTCTATTTAGGAACAGAATACTTCTATATGGATTCCCTTAACTTATGGATCTGAGATGATTATTCCACATTTCCAAGGAAAAAATATTATTGCAGATTCCTAAAGAAATGCAAGGAAACACTCTCCGTTGTGCTCAATTTTTTTTTACTGTTTACACATCAATTTGTGTGGGAATATCACATGGGTTATCAGGCCACACTTCTGTTAGCTGACATTGTGCAATAGCAGCATGGGAATACAGCTGTTCTATTTCATGTGTGAATTGAGTTGACAGGCCTCTGCATGGTGATGTGCTGTCCTGTGTTGCTTTACCAGTGGAGTCCCTGTTAGCTCAGAGCTCTTTGTGGAGGGTGCTTTGCATATCTGAGAAGAGACTGGAGACTCCAGATAAGTGGGAGTTGAGCTTGGGATGGCTATAGTGCTTTTTTTTTTTTTTTTTCTTCTGAGATTGTACATTTCCTTGTTCTGAGTTTGGATCTGAAATAGCATTTACTGCAACCTGTTTCTGCAATGACAGAAAATCAGAGACAGGTAAAACAGAGTGATACAGCCAAAAAAATCCTCATCAGTAGTTAGAGTGCTAACAGACACAGAGCACTCCTGTTATACCCAAAGTGCTTCCAGTGTCACTGTGTGCAATAAGAAATAAATTTCCTGTCCAATGCAGTGCTAACTTAAAGTATTTATTTTTCAGTGGGCGGTTCCTAAAAGTCTGTATTCTTTTGTTTCCCTATGGAGTTTGAAAGCCTGAGGAGGAGTTCTTCAGATTTGTAATGGCAGACAGTGCTGTGGTGATGACTGAATACACTTCCAACTGCTCCACAAATTGTCACCACTAGTGAAGTTGGAGAATAAAGTGAACTCACTGAGGGAGGCAACAAAAGCATCAAACTCATCCATACATCATGACTTTGTTTCAGGGGCAGCAATGTGGTCAGAACTCATTTTGAAGCATAGTCAATCAACACTTGCAAAAGGAGGAGCAAGAAATGGGTGGGATAATAGTTAAAATGGAGAAAAATGTAACAGTTATGGTAATAGTACTAGAAGTGGCAGTGGTTTCTCTCTGAATAGTGCTAACTGAAGTCTTTCAAGATCATGTTAATGTCTGGGAGATCCAGACTGAAAATATATCATTTAAAAGGCACTTCTTGTAATGGGCATCTTGCATCGAAGATGATAACTTCTGAATTTTGTCTATATCGGAACAATGCATTATTCCTTAGTTACTGTCCCCTCACTTACTTTTTTATTTATGGTGGAACATATAGATAGATTTTTCATATTCTGTAGATCCTGCATTTAAAAACTCCAAAATAAAATGCCATGCCCCAGATTTGGTGGAAAGTTTGCGACCCAGAATTTTGTGATTTTACTATGTCAAGCTACAGAACGTAAAAGCTGATGTACTGTGGTACAAGGCAGGCATGTTATTTCTGGTTGACTTTCTGCCACTACCATCACTCACTGTTTCAGTCTTAAGAAGCAGCAAGCAGGCTTGGAAGGCTTGATGTGTGCCCTGACAGCAGAAGCTGTAGTAGATGCATTCTGCAGTTTGCCTCTGCTGTTACTGAAGTCAACAGTAAAGAGTTCATTGATTTTAAGTGGACCAGGATCAATCAGTCTTCAGTTAGAACATGACCTTCATAATCTTTTTCAAATCAGCGTTTCCCTTTCACAGTGCCGCTTGGCACCATCCTAACTCCAGTATGAGTTATTTTTGTTTTTATGGATTTACGTTACTATGTTTAGATTAAAGTAAAGTTAATTGAAGTAAATTTCTCCCTTTGCTTTATGCCTGTACTGTGCTAATCTTTTGTCTAATGCAACTTATTAGTTGCCTCTCTATTATCTGTTATTTATTTATTTATTTAAATTTATAAGCTATAGCTTTTTACTTCGTTTATTCTTGCTATAAATCCTACAGTAATTCTAAAAAAGAAAAAAAAATCAACATACAAAACAAATACAGACAAATGCATCACTTGTTAATCACATTAACTTTATTTATTACCTTTTAAGAAACAGAACTTCACATTTCCATAAATTCTTCAAATATGCCAGTTAATTGGTATGTGATCTTTCTTAAACATGCCAGATCACTTCAGCCTGAGTGCCATTCAGTGATGTAAATTTAGTTTTCTGACTTTTAATCGTTAGCGGTTATTCTCCTGATGATCTCATTAGCTTTGAGTACAAATACTTCATGTGTCCCATTGAATAACTAGAAGTCTGTGGATCTCCTCCTTAAATGTGCATGCCTATCCAAGCACAGTTTTAGTCTTTTTCCTCACAGAAAGTAAGAATTAAGTGATTCTGTCATTAAATAACATTATCTCCACTAATTCTACCATTATAAGGCTCAGGACTGTCATAATTTGTAGGAGTAGGTAATGTCTCTCATTTAATAGACTGACAGAGATGGAAAATATGAGCAAGCATTGTGCGTTCTGAAGAAAGACCTAAAGCTTTTTTTCCCCCTCTGTCTCAAAGTATGTCAACGGGTCTAGTAAAAGATACAGTCTTTTTGTGCAAGTTTTGTCTCCTTCGAGCCTTTAGATCAACAGCTACAAGTAACTTTACCTTTTCAGTGCTTTTCTAGTATGAAGTTTCAAGGCCCCGGTTCCCTTGTTCCGAGGACACTTTCTGTGTAGTGATCTCTGGTAGATAACAATACATGATTATAATATGTATTATGTAAAAGAGATAAATGGTAATTTGTAAGTGTTGCGATGATGATGTTTCTGCAGAAACTGTCATTTGAAAACTGAGCTGATTAGCTGAAGTGTTTGTAGAACTATTGTGTATTTTTTAAGATGTTCATTGCTTCTGTCTTTCATATCGCCTGCATGTGAGAATGGTTTCATCCTCTTCATTGATCTTTCTAGGCTTTTATCCTAGACTCTGCATTTATGGGGACTTCGTGAGTTGTCAGTATCATAATGGTAATTACAAATGTTACCTCTCCTTAGAGCTTTGAGAGGAGAGTTGAAATTGCGTTACAGGCTGTTCATAAACTCCCGAACTGTTGCTGACTGGCGGCTTGCGTCAGACTGCACAGACTGAATGCCCTTCTGGCTTGGTGGTTGTCTCGTTAGAGACTCCAGTGTCCTAGTTCACAATTAAGTTTGGCTTCCATGTAAGCTAAGTACAGTGGCAAATATTCCTGTTATAGGCAAGTTTACTTTGAATTTGCATTATCCATAATTTTTTTTATTACTCTATAAATAGAGAAGAGCAGAAAAATCACAAAATAAATGACCTGTTTGAAATAGTCTGCTTCCAGTGGGACACAGGACAAGATCGAGGAGCTGAGACCTGAAACAGGAAAGCAGCAGTAGGGATTTTATTAACGATTCAAGTGTGGGGTCATGCCAGGAAGGCACAGTTTGTTTCAACTGCCAACCGGTTGCTCCTTCCCAAGGTTCCTGAGGAGTTCTGGACACTTCAGTTCTCCTGGCAAGCTTCAAAGCTATACAGCTCCTTATTAGCCATGCTTTTTGTTCAGATGATATACTGAGGCATAGAGGGGTTATGTTGCTTCTTCAGTGAAGATGAGAATAATAGAAACTGGGAGTCCAGATTTTTAGCCCTGTAATGTATTTTTTCCAACAATCTTGGCTTTTTTTTAATACACAAATTTAACTTTTCCTTAATAATGTGCTTAATAACGTAAAACTTTTGTAGTTGTCCTAATTCTGATTCATGAGCTATGCTAAAAATTCTTCCTTCGGGTGACAGCTTTCTTTGCCAGATTACACTATTCCCAGCTGATCTGTTGTCTCAGCCACAGATTTTTTCCCTGAAAAGTACAATTAGTAGAATTTGTTTCAAGCTACTAGCAGTTTGCTGTGGAATGTACTTTCTTTAACATTTTCTTAGCAGAGTAAGCGTTATTATTTATATTATTTAAAGTATAAGTTCTTCCCTTCTCCTTCTTCCTCCTACCCCCAACACTGGGCCAACAAACGAAAATTAATATAATGAATAAATCTAAAAAGGGCCCTTATCCCAACTCTGGCACTTGTTGTCTTTCATCATGCATATGCAGCAGTTGTCGTTGTTAAAATACAGCTCTGCTGAGACAATACCATGCTGGAAGGAAGCTGGGGGAAGATGGTGAAGCAGGAGGATGAGCAGCTTTCAGGAGTGCAGACAGAGCTGAGAGTTTCTGTGCCTCAGAGCAGGATGTTCACCAGTGGACTAGTTTAGGACAGAGGCTCCACCAAATAGTTGAAATTAGAGAGTTACAGTCAGAGTAGAAGGTCCTGTCTACCCTTTCCAGGGTGACCATTTCGTTGTCATTAGTTAGGAAATTCAGAGACTGTAAACTGTAAAGCAGTAAGAGGTAGCTTCATACCTCCATATTTATCAGCACCGATTGCAAAGGCAGACAGCAATCTTGCATGTAGGTTTTGTAGAACTTTATGAAGATAAAAACCCAATAATGTACTCGTCACTTCTAGTATGGCAGCTGACACTTGCTGAATGTCTGCAGAAGTGCGATTAAGTTCTTAAAAAGAAGAAAAGTTATTTCTGGGAGCTCTTAAAAAGCATTAGAAATAAGTGCTGAAGACTGATTGTGTCTGGTTTCCCACCATGGGCACAACAGCGTGGTTGGGGGTAACTCAGCAGATCTAAGCTGAGGCAGGAGGATGCGAGAAGTGAAGGTACATAAAGCTGGTGCCAGATTTCATAGTGTTGTGATCTGGCCTTTTTGCAATGTTTTGTGGGAAATTTGCAAAATGAATAATTGCTTTGAAGAAGTGATACAAAAAAAAAAGAGAGAGAGAGAGAGAAACTAACTAAATGTGCATTGAATACAGCTTGTGTGTGTATAAATTGGAGCCATAGACCACTGTGGTAAAAAAGATGTGGACAGACTTTCTATTGCTCAAAATTAGGAGAAATTCAGTTTAATTGTGTTTACACCTAACCGTTCTGACTTTACATTTCAATTCAAACTGAGAGTGCTGAAATGCTAGTGCACATATGCTTTGGAAAATACTGTAGGTTCCTGTTTTAGTTGCATATAAAAATCCTAAGTTGTTAATCTATTAAAAAAAGAATTGGATCTACTGTTGTTATAGAATTTCCATTTTATAAATCTTGAACTTAAAGATATTGCAATAGAGATTAAACAAGATGCTGAGCTGCATATGGAGAAGCAATAGGTAAAATTTTCATAGAATAATAAAATGTCAGTTGCACATGTTAGACCATAAATGATCATTTTTACATTTACTAATTCGTGAAATGCAAAATGGCTGTTTAAGCTCACAATAGTATTTATATTAAGTTGATTGTTTTCAAACTGAAGTCATAGGAGATTGTTTCCCGGCTTCTCTCTTTTTTTTTTCTTTCTGTTTCTTTTTCATTTAAAAAGAAATAAAAGACTAAAGAGGTTTACATTGACCAGAATTTAATTTGTATTGACATTTATATCTTACCTCTGAGGTTTAGGGGGAAAAAAAGGAATCAAATTAGGTCAGATATGTACAAATGAGAAGATATTGCTTGGAGCTGTGTGAGCCCTGAAACACCTAAATCCAAGTTAAACAAAAGTGAGCTTGAAACTCAACCAACCTGTGAGTCTTGGGATTCGGAGGGTTGGGGGTGGAAATCTGCTTATGGTTTACTGAGAAGGTCTTGAAGGCATGAACCTGTGAGCTGGAGGGTCAGAATTCAGAATGTTTTATTTGTTTTAATAATAATCTCATCAAGGCTAGCTGTATGTGAAAGAAATAACAGTTTATCTGCAATAGTGTAGACCATAATCAAAGTACAAACCAAACATTAGTTTGCAATAGTAATGCTGCAGGTTTTAGTCATTCATTTCAATTTAGCACAGTATGTGATGACGGGCATTTTGTATGAGAAAATAAATTTGGCTTTAGGGGATTTTAACTCATGTATAGGACAAACAAAGTGTAAAGGAAATGATAAGACTTGAAAACTTGGAAGTTTGGCACTTGATACTTTGTTATAGGAACAATATTAGGGCAAGGGAGAAGCTCTGTAGAGTCAGTACCTGTGTAGGGAATTGTTTTCCCATTGTAAATTGTGAATCATTTTTCTTCTTTAAGTAGTTACATTTTTTTGAAAAATGAATCCTGGCGGTATTGTGGTACCTTTTGTAATGTGGCCATAACTGCTGTTTTGGATAGATCTTCATGAAATAAATGTTAGGGGAAAAGGAAGGTCAATTCTCACTTTTTTTAAAGAATCTATTTTACAGAAAAAATTTTAAACAAAGCAATTCACTGCCACCCAACTATATACCAAATTACAGTGTTTCAGTACCACAGTTTCACTGTTGTGGATGTTGTGTTCTCAAAAGTGTTTTTTTAATGAACTTGTTTCACAACTGTGTATTGAGTACAAAAATATTTTTTCCGGTGAATGTGTGCTTGAAGTGGTTAAAAGAGACTGTTGGTTGGATTTTCACAGTCATAGAGTATAAATATTCAGAAATATCCCTGGAGTTTTTCTTTAAGTTAACCTCTGCTTAAACAGTTAACTTGATGGGTTGGGTGAGGTTTTGATTTTTAATTTACTGTCAGAAATCTGCATAGTGAATAGGGGTCTTCTCTCCCTTCCTTAATTAACCACTTATGTGTTAGTTGAACTTGCGCAGTTAGATTCTTCTTTAACCAAAAAAAACATGTGCTTTACTTCAAAAGCTGACTTTTTCATCGCCTGAATCTGTGGGCTGTCTCAAAGTCTAGTTAATTCACTTATAAATCACAAGCTATCTGGAAGATCTTCTGAATTGACTGTTACGCATTTTATATAAGGGCTTTTTTATAATAATAGAATATAGTGGGCATTTAAGAGGGGACTAATTTGTAATAGTATTTTCTGTGATTTACATAAAATGTATTTATGCTAATAATATCAAATTTAAAGCTCTCAAAACTACAAAAATAATTAAGGGCATATTACTGACTTACAGAGGTGTATCTCCTGTTCACTTAAGAGTCAATGTAAATTACAAATGAAAAAGAAAAAGTAGCCCTAAAAACTGATGTGTACATACAGATTTGTCTATTGCAAGTACCAAAGTGAACAGATAGTAATTAGTGATAAGTGATCTGCCTCAGAAAGATGGTTTGAAAAACACATGATTCAGAGCTCAATACATAGCAAATAAGTGTAGACTCAATGGAGAGAAGATAGAGAAGTTAATCTTCCCTCCAGGGCAATAATGTTCCAGGTGATATATTTACAATGGATTTTGTCACATTGTATTTTAATGTTCCCAAACAATGGATTTCCTCTTCCTCTTTCCTTAGGAGATTCATTCACAGCTTATGTATTAGCAACCCTTAGGCTTCCCCTGGAAATTTGTCTTTTTTTCCCAAATGAGTCAAGAGCATCAAGTGCAACTGATTAGTAAGGTCAAACTTGTATTGCTCTGGAAAGATGCATAATCATGGAAAATTCACGAATGAGCATATAGTATTGACTCATTACACTCTCTTAGCAGAGCGTGAGAATTTAAAGCAATTAATACGCCTGAAGAGAACTAAAATACACATTATACAGAAAATGGCTAGCAAAGCTGGAAACTGACCTAGACCTATGTTTCAGTCTGCTGCCTAAATTGTAGACTCAGAGAGAGAGTGCTCTTTCAACCACTACTTTTTGATGAAACAAATGTCTTCTTTTTTTTTTTTTGATACTTGAGAAACACTACAATAGCTGTAGTGAAGTCTCAGCTATTTTGCTCTACCAATACTAAAACTACTAAGTTTTTTTTTTCCCTGTCCACGAAACTTGATACCTGGTTATCTAGAGCCTGTTGATAAAATGCTGGTATGAGCCGTGCTTACCTAAAAAGGAAGCAATACTGTTTGCTCTATTAGTATGCTATTAAAAATATCATCAAAAATATCATTCAGCATGGATGAAGATGAAGATATGAAAATGAAAAATGAGGATATAGAACAGAGGAATTATAGGTACTTATTTATGATGCCGAGTATTTAAAGGAAAATCCAGGTCAAAACCCAACTTTCCTAAGAAATAATCTCAACAGAAGTTTTACAGAAGTCGTACTTTTTAAGGAAAATAGAGGAAAAAGTACACATTACAGAAACTAAATGTATTTACTGCTTATAGATGATAAGTTTTATAATATTTTGTCAAATTTACCACATCTCTTGATAACAGCAATGAAATCCTTTTAAGTATTTGTGTGGTTGTCTAAACTTACACTGTATTTTACTAAGCAACTTATCTCAATTATATTTTCTGGCAGTAAATTATTATTCCTTGCAAACATTATTTTCATGTATCAGCTTTAAATTTGTTGTGTTTTATACTCTTCAACTAGTTCTCATTCTTGGTTTTGGTTTTGTTGGCTTTGTTAAATGAGAATTACACCGAACAGTGTTGCAGTGCACAACAGAAATAGGTCTGAGGGCCGACTTTGACTCCTGTGTAGTCTGCCAGAAGTAGGGCTACTGTATGGCCAGATTTTACTGAATGTATCTGTACTCCTACTGAATATCTTTTCTGCCGTAACTGGAGAGCTTCAGAGCACGCTGTTCAGACGTCATGTACTTTCAGTGGGTTGCTTAGACTGAAGAAATCCAGATCTGCTCTTGAGCCATAGTTATCAGCAGATCAGCTCTTGTGATCCTCCTAGGCCCAAGCAAGTAAGGTACACTGCATCGGACCTATGGAAGTATGTATGTATTTCTGCCTAGGTAATCCAGCACAGAAGTATATGAGTTGTAATGAGTATATGAGCTGTAAAACTAAAAATAGCTAGGTAAACATAAAGGATGATTTTACCTCAAGTCTCTCCGCAAAGGTAACTTTTTTTCACTGTGTTACTTATCTGACTGTTTTCTGTGATATATTTCTGTTATAGAGAGGAAGATAATGTGTTGGAGGTTCTTGGCAAGCCAAATAAAACATGGGAAAAGAGCAATTCTGGTGTGTACCCTTAGACTGGTGGCTGCCCTCCAGGAAGGCGGAAGGCTTTGCTTTCCTGTGCCTGCGTGGCACCGGCTCAGCAGCGAGCCCCGCGCTCGCCAGGCTGCGGCCCTGACTTTTTATCCGCGCGAAATCAATGGGGAAGTGCTGTGTAAAGCTTAGTGGCAAGGTTATGTCTTCACATTGAACGGCAAACGTGAAAGAAACATTAAAAAAGGCGGGGGGAGAATATGACTTTATTCCAATGTGCATTTTACTACAGAAGGTAGGCTCCCGAGAGGATTTTACTACTGCAGAAAGGCTCCCGAGCTGAAGCAATCATGTTTAACCAGCGCCAGCTCATTTGCAAATCAGCCTGACAAATTTGAGCAACTTAAAAACCGCTCCACCCCCCTCGCAGCCTACCAAGGGTATTCTCTGAATGCCAGATATGGACTGCCTGATTAAACCATAAATTACTTGTGTTGATTTTGATGATGTTGGGCTTCATTTCAAAAGCTTGAGACGTTGCTCTAGTGTGGAAGTTGAATAAAAGGACTTCAAAATTAAAAATAAAATGCCTGTAAAGCTCCAGGAGTAAGCTGGCAATCAGAAAAGTACTGGCACCGTTCCATGATCTGTAGCCTTGTTGTAATAAATGTAAATCATCTTTGGGCCGCAAGTTGTACGTTTGAAAGCTTTCAATTTTGTTAAAATGAATTACCTGTAATTATCTCATTGTTAATACATAGCAGTAGACTACGAAAAGACATTGAATATTCACAGTAATTTACCATTAATCAAGAAAAAAACTCAAAAGACAGGTTAAACATATTACTGCAAAAGCAGCTTACATCCTACATCAGTAATTTACTGTATAAAATTCAAAATACAAATAATAGTGTGTGCGACTGTATTGACGAGGTTTGTATGCACTTGTTTATTACAACGCTAAGAGGTCAGATAGGAACTTTACAAGCAGGTATAAAGGCTAAGTTGTTGTCCCAAAACATACATAATGCAAAAGGTATATATGAAAAACCATTCCGTGAAGAGATATGCTGCCCTCTCCAAGCTGCTCCTTGTTTACAAGGATTATGCAGTCTGTCTCTGCAAGAGGCTGTTACCGAGTGCTTTGAGCTGCTGTGGAGAAACGGGGGACCACGCATCCTTCTTGCTGTGTTTTGGTGACTGCCCGAGAAGCAGAGAGCAAACGCACACCGCTGTTGTGCGCGTTAGAGGGAGCGCAGATTGGACCTCTCGGTGCGGTCACGCAATAGCAAAGAAGAGAGATGTCTTTAGCGTGTATTGTAGTATCATGACCACCTCTGATCTTTCACTTCAGGTTTAGTTCATACGTCACTTTTATTTATATTTCCTTCTTCCTTTAACAGTAGATATGGATGTAGTTCGTACCCTGCCTGGAGCTGTTCACTGGGAGCTCTTTGGCACCAGTGATTATAATGTTCTGCTTATTGTACTGTGTATAATCAGATTAACCTTTATTGTGCACTATAATTACTACATAGAACGATGAAATTTAGCCAGGAAGGGGTGACTTTAATGAATATACTTCTGTTATTATTCTCATTCTGTTTATTCTCATTCTGGTGATTTATTCAAAAACAAGACAGAGAGCAGTCTTGATGAGTTCTGCAGCTGAAATTACAGTAAACACATACGATGCTTCCTCGAAAAGCCAAAACTTCAAATTTGCTGTTTTCAGCCTGGGGAAACCTTTCCAGTGGCTGTCATGAAGATATCCTCTCTTTATCTACTGCCCCTTTGCATCTCTGTTACTGCAAGCGATTGTTGCTAGTTATCGTAACAGCAGTCCCTTGTTTGTCATGTATTCAGATAGGTTTTTTGAATCAGTTTGGAAGTGAGAGAGAGGTGCTAATTCTTTAATGAAATCTGGTAAGCAGATTCAATCAACATGATTATTATAGCCCCAGGGCAAGAATATGAGTGCATAACATTGTGGGGAGAATATTTCCATAACATTGTGGGGACAATATTTCAGAAGCACCTCAATGCTGAAGACTTAAATGCTGGCATCATTAAAGAGGAGGGTGCAGACTCCTAAATCATTCTGGCACTTCTACAGACATTACTGTATAAGCTGCTGTAACTTTAGACGTCCCCCTGAACATTTTTCTCAACTTCACGTGTTGCTGTGAGGCTTTAATCTCTGTATGAAGCTGACAAGTGATGAGAGTCATGTTCTATTACTTTATGGTTTATCTTGTCAAGTTAGCAGCAAAAGAACAAATATTCCAGTCAGTCTGATTGATTCTGCAGGTAGGCTGTAGTTACTGTAGCAAATGCTGATCTGTGATGTAGCCTTTGCAGATTCTCAAGTCCTTCAGCATTTCTCTTGCGCAGCGTTTGAAAAACAAAAGAGGAAACAGGCTTTTTATTCTCATAATGTGGAGGAACATTTCATAAATTATATATGAATGTTATGATGTATGAATGCAAATGTTAAACTGATGGAAAAACTTGAAATATGGCACTTGTTAGAATATAACTTTTTTCAGTTCTAAGTTTCAGAGTTCTTCAAATTAGCTAATCACTTAAAAGAATACTGGAAAACTGATTTTAAAATACTGTTATTGAGATTACTCATGTTTTTAGTTACCATCAGTATCTGGGAGCTGCTGTATAGCATGCCTTAATATATATGAGATTTCTGAGGCTCTGCAGATTGGCTTACTGTGCTTTCAACTGAAGTCATTAATAAAATTTCTTGTTGAGCTTCATGGACACAACTAGGGCACTGCTGAGAGTTTATCAAAAATCCTTAGATCTCCTGTATAACTAGAGGTAGAATATTGAAAAATGAATTGATGATAACTCTTTGGAAAGTGTTATAGCTACTGCGTGCCACTGAATTAAGGTGGGGTGGGTAATATATACAAATTGACAGACAGGGAAACCAGAGGTTAAATCCTGAGCGCACATATCAAGACGACTGGTAATGGAAAGCTTCCTGTCAGTTCAATAACATGCTCAAATATCTTCTGTTGCACAGCCTTATGTTATCATTTCTGTCCATCAAAATAAGGTATTTTGAGACTTGAGGATTTTGTTAATCAGTAAGCTCATCCAAATTAGTTTAATATACTTGAAAAGCTCTGTCAAGACACATGAGACCATATGAGCTCACTGTTTTTAACGGGCAAGGAGAATCTAGATTGAAATAAAAACTGCAGCTCCAAAGAATATCTTTTTGGTTTGTGTAACAAGTCTTCCTGCCTAGTCCTTCTCTTTAAAAGATCAGAACTGAAACCTAAATGTTTCTGTCTGTGGTTTCAGGAAATGGGAAGACTTAAAGACAAACAGGTAAAATGCTTCATAATCAAAGTAGCAGTTTTGTGGGATTTTTTGGTTGCTCTCCTTTTGCTTTTACCCTTCCAAGGATATTGGATGTAATTTCCCCCCCCCCAACTTAGCGTATTTCTTCTTATAAAAATACAATTAGTTAGAACATGTGGGGTATTTGTACCACAGCACGGCCTATGAAAATTCAAAGGGACATAGTTAATTGGAATACCACGAAACAGCGTGTTCCCCAAGCACAGGAAAATGCAAGATAATCATTTTATCCTAATTTATGTTTTGAAAGATAAAGGTGATTGTAAGAGCGGCTGGACCTTGAGGTTTTGTCCTTAAGACATTTCTGAGGATTTATTGTGGAAAACAAAGGAATGAAAATATAAATCAATTATGTGGTTTACTCTCAGGGAAATACGTATGTCATGCCCGAAAGCATTCACAGGTTTTGCACTTACTATTGACTGCTGTGTGTATGTGTGTTGTTTATGCAGCTGACCTATTCTAAACAAATACACAGGTCAAAATTACTTTAAACATCTCTAAAATTATTTTAATATTTAGTGTGGCACATAGATGTTTTATATAAAGTTTAGATTTCTGTGAAGCTTTGTAATTAGATGGAGGAGAGGAGCTACACTTAAATAGTGAAATTTTATTGTAGGTTTTAAAATGGGTTAGTTTGGTGCCCGTTTTGTGTAAGTGTTGAATGTTTACTACTATCAGTTTTGTGTACCAACTTGACTGGTTTTGAAGCATTTTCATCTTCTGTTCAAACGGAATTAATATTAAGCTATTGATTACTTGCTGTTGGACTCCAGTGAGTCAGATGTTTGTATGAATCTGTTCTTCCATTTTTCATACTGTGACTAGACAGCTAAAAAAAAAAAGTATTCCATGTTTTTAAGAGCTTTCTCCCATGAAAAGAAGTCCAACTAAACTCCCCAATTTCAGAATCCCTAGAATAAATAATTCTTCAAATAGCACTCCAAACAAGAGGTAAGTCATAGTAGCGTAGATTTCCCCTTCCCCCAAATAGTATTTCTGATCTGTGTTACTATTGCATCTTTAGTACACAGTTGTTTATTTTAAGATATGGTCATGTCTTTTTCTTTCTTTCTTGACGCCATTCTTCTTGTTTGTTTGTTCCTTTTCGTTGATACTGATGAAATCGTAATGTTTTGACCCACCTAGGATAGTTATTCTAGTAATTGCATCTGCAAGTGCACTTTAGTTAAAGGCATTTTTAATCTGAGAATCTAAAGTTAACAATGCTTTTTTTTTTTTTTTTTAATATGAAATACTGTTAAAGAGAAAGGGGAAAAATGTAGAGGTTAGAAAAGGAATGCAGGAAAGAGTTTCTGTCATAGACTGACCTGTATTGAAAGTAAAACATATTACATTTTAGATCTTCTAGACTGTTTATCACAACTGTTTTGTATCACAGCATTTGAGAGCTTGCAGCAAATGGCAAGGAAATATTTGAAATGTGTAAAGTAGAGAATATTTTAAGCAGCAGGAGTGTGTCCCCTGATCATATACAAATGTCTTCAATATGGGAAAATTTTCAGAAGGTGTAAATCTGATTCCTGCACCGTATCTATTGGGAATACAGTGATATTTCCTGTGGGATTATGCTGATTTGCACAAGTCCTCTACTTAGTGGGTCTTAAGCCTTCAGTACAAGCAACACTGACCAAGTAAACAGCTGCAGGTAGATTTAGATAACTTTTCTTCCCTTTCCATCTGTTTTAACTTTTAATTTTTTGTGATTGTAAGCAATGTCAGAAGTGATGCCCATGAGCCATGGGCTGTTTCTACATACTAATGGTGACTTGATGAGGTCTTAAAACTGACCCTCAAATGAGGGACCGGCTAGCATTAGAAAATGTGGCCTGAGGACAGCTGTCATACCTATATTTATAATTATTGCTAACTAAATGTAGGAAATGATTAACCTATTAAATCTATTAAGTCATTTCTTTGCAAGCTACTAGCGAGAAAGATTATTGGCAATAAAAAGGGTCTGTTCCCTTTCGTTAATAATGTAAGTAAAAAGGAGCTTGCCAGAAAACAATTTCTTTCGCCATCCTTTGTCAGCATTTTGCCTTTCCTGAGTAGAACTTTCTGCAGAGTGCTGAGCCCCTGCTCTCTTGCTGTCATGTGGCAATGGAGGTGGAGAGAGTGTGTTACCCTCTTCCACTTCTTAGATGGCTAGAGCTTTCCTTAGATGGTGGATTAGAGCTTTTCTTGGCTGTACTTTGTTCTACTATGCCTCTCCTGAGGATTTGGGGAGTTTTGTAGACCCTTTTTGTACTCTTTGAGGTTTGCCCAGCTTTCCTTTAAGAAAACACCTGTAAGACATCTATATGTTGTTTTCATGTGACTCGTTTCCTGACTTTCACCATGACTTTGCCAAATGGCATTAAAAGTAGTGTTTATTGTGTCTGCAAGTTTCCTATCTCAGATGACCACAAATATACAGACGACAAATGCTGTCTTTATCGGCTACGAGAGGGCTGTGATATTAGTGAGTACCCACCTGCCTAACTTTCAGAGCCAAACAGGGCAGCGCCTTTACTCAGCAACACAATGAGCTTCCCCACAAATCTACCAGAAGCGTTTATTCACAACTGGACCCTGTCTGCTCTGAATTTTTGGGACCATGATCCCCTTTTCAAAGGAAAGATTTCCCAAGACCATTTCCATCTCATGTTATTTCCAGTGCCGAGTTTGTTTCTACCTTTTCAGTGAAGCTATGAGACCTGATGGCTTAAAGTAGCTGCAAAAGAGGCTGACTGCGTCCTTCTTGGGAGCAGTAGCTCTCCTCTCTATTCATTGAAGAAAAGGATTTGCTGAAAATAAAATGCTTATGCCAGCGCTCAAGTATTGCTAAGGCTAGAAGACACCATCATAAAAAATACTGCCCTAGTACCTGTATAACTATAACTGTTCTGCTTTGAGAAATATTACATAGCAGGGCTTTCTGTATAGATCAAGATATTTTTGGTAAGTTATATCTTATGACCTGTTGTGTAAGAGCTGTTCCTGGTAGCTGATAATTTCAGTGGGGGACACAATTATTGGGTGGCTAATGCCTTAGTATTTGGTGATCAACATGCTATCTGGGAGAACCTGCCAGAATTTCATTACACCCAGTTGAAATTAGAGAGATTAAAATTATCACCTCAAATCCAGGGCTTGGAGAATGTCTGCTTTTCTATTTTTTGTAAACATGAACTCTAGGTTTTAGTGGTGATTAATGAGAAGCGTTAGTTGGAGTATGCAAGTATGGAGTGTCTTGCTGACAAACATTACAGGGATAGACTTTCTTTATTTCTACCAGGATGCTTACTCATAGAGTTCAAGGGGTTTCAATTGAGGCCAGACCTCTTGCAAGGATGACTAATCTCACTTAGCTGCCACTTTTCTGTGCCTCTTTGCCTGCTGTTTTCTCCCTTTTACAGAGCATAGGATGTGTGGAAGGTCTTCTAATTTGCTACTTTATCCATGGAGACACATTGAGGAAGGGTGTGAGGGAACTTAGAGATGTCAGAGAGCTTGCTGCTCCTCTCTGAATTTTACTATTGATGAGTGAGTGTGCAGAACTCCATAAAATAGTTCATATATAAAAATGAACAAACAAGTGAGTTATCAAGGACAATCAGTTGGGAAGGAAAAAAAAGTCAAGAGTCTTACCTTTTCTGGAGACATATGTTACAACCAGATAAGCAGTTCATCTTCTCAGGTATGTTTCATTAAGTATATTATTCAGTCAACTAGGATATATAAGACATTGCAACTCTAATCTCCTCAGGCAAGTAGCATTCAATTATACTTACCATTTTAAAAAGAGAACTATCCTGAGCATTTCGAGTGCTTGCGTCTTTGGCATTCAGTCTTGTTATGTGGAGGTTAATAAGGAACATTCCAACTAAGACAGCTTAGTACAGGCAGATGAATTACTGAAAAAATGATACTATATATGTCCTGAAGTGGAAATGTTCACCATCTCTCAAAATGGTTTCCTAACATCTTATCTCATGTTCTGAAATTAGGTCAAGGAATGGAGAACGGGAGTGAATTACCATCCATTTCTATGTCTATGGTGTGTGTTTGTGTATATAGTTATGATTAAAAGAGACATGCTGCTGGATACTTTGTTTGCAAGTGCTCTTTCTGTTTTAAAAGTGTATTTGTAATATATTTGTTTTGTTATGTAAATTGCTTTTTGGAATGAATACTGTTCAGACAGACCAATTTTCCTGATGTTCTTCTGAGCAAATATTGAAGATGGCAGCGTTCTGTCTGTCCCAGCTCCTGTAGGCTCTCTTGAAGAAATGCCTACTCTACCTTTTAAGATAGAGCAAATGAGAAGACATGTTCAGTCACAGAGAGGTTCGTAATTTGGTAGTAGACTACTACTCCCATTGGTTTCACTTAAAAAGAATCTCACATAGTATCTTTGGAGACTTATGGGAAAAACTCTGCTTCATATCTGTTACTGGAAGCATTTGCAACAGTGATTAGAGTTAAGGTTGTTCAGCACTTTCCCATATCAAATTCTGCTTTCAATTGTTTGTCATCTGTGAAACTCCAAATATATGGGCTAAAATGTCAACATCAATTATATGACCTAAGCTAAATGCTAGGAATTTACAGTTTAGGAAGCATGGCCAGTGTTTAAGAAAGAGAAGGAGGAAGGGAAAACGTTTAGCTGAATATTAAATAAAATCGGTACAGCCTTTCACTGAGATGCTCTAAAGACTGAATGTTTTGAAACAAAGCAGCATTTTCCAAATTCCTTTATCCACGCATCTCTCTCCAAAGTGACCCACAACCCTCTTCATTCAAACTGCAGTTTGCAAATGCTGATGAGAGTATGCTTGTTCCAGTCCTGCCCTATCTGTGAAATGCACCTGTATCTTTTTAATTTTCATGTCCATACTTGGCCGAGGTACAAACCTCAAAAAAAATTTTTTTTCAGTTCATGCATACTTGCTAGAACTGTTTCCTGTTTTCCTTAAAGGCCCTTTACTCTTTGCACCGAGCATGTTCCATAAACCCAAGCAAATAATGGCACATGCAATGCATTTCCCTGTTTCCTTCCTGTTCCCCATCCTTCCTCCAGCATTGAGCAGACATCATGCCTGGTCTTGAAAAGGGTGAGCTAACCCTGTTCTCTCGTTGCTCCTCTCAAAAGTTGGTGTGGGCACAGCAGACGAGGCTGCTTGTGGCAGACCAGAATCTCCCATACGTCCCTGGCTCTGGATTAACCTTTTACTCCTTTCTGGTGATCTGGCCAAAAGGGATAGAGAAGTTATTTCCTTGTTCAGTGGCAGAGATATGAGCTATGATGCAGGCAAGAGAGTAGTGGGAAGTACGAGGTTTGTCTTATCTTTTATCCCTTTAAAGGTAACTGTCACCCTGTAGACCTGGATTCTTCATCCAAATTCTTATGTATTAGTCACAATTTCTGCTTGCAGATATCTGATTTTCATGTCTGCCTTTCAGTGAGACTAGTCAGAGAGGAAACTTAGCAAATGTAACAATTGTTTAATTAGCGCTGTCGGATCTGATGGTCAGCAGTGCACAATGTATGTAAAGCTAAAAATGGCACAATAATTTTGCTATCTGCCAGCACTGAGGGAAACTGAGATCTGTGGCTATGCTCTAGAGAATGTGCTTGGCTGCATTTCATCTTTCATACTCTTGAAATATCTGGTTTAGCATCCATTTATAGCAGAACTGAATATGTCAAGGTAAGTAGACAAGCTAGTAAAGATCTGTACTTATTTTCAGGGAAAAATATATCTAGAAAAGGTGATGAAAATGAATTTAAACTGGAAACTGACATCAAAGGAGTGAAATTCCCTTCCCTGCACCTTTCTGTGCCCCGTGCTTGTGTTCTTCATTTGTGCTGAACTCAGAACAGTTCTAACCTGATCAAGTAGAAAAATTCTTTTTCTTTCTGGCTAGAGCATAAGACTACCTGTAAATTAAGATTTTTGGAGACCAGCTTTTTCTCACTTAAAGTTTTTCAGCACAAAAACAAAATGAAAGAAAAACCTTAATGTGGTAAATATTACTTATTATTATCTAGTCATGTTGCCGTTGCCTTGTATTTCAAGCCTCTGGTTCCCAGTGGGTCCATGCACTTACCTTGCTAGCTAGCTTTGCACTGTACTGCTCATCTCTTTGAAAGAGAAATAGCTTTTTGGAAGATGAGCAATTAAGACAGCGTTAATAGAAACTTGTGCTGCAACACGTGGATAGATCTTCTGGTGACTGTGTGGGAAACGCTGCTTTATTTTACGTTACTGCTTTTCCTATATTATGCAGGAAATAAGCATTTATCTGATTTTCTCTCTAGCTCTTACAGTCTAAATCAAGTCAGTCAGGGGCATTTAGGACATACTGTGTGTTTCTTCCTGAATTCTGATTTTCAGAAAGATTCCAGACTCCCCGTGGATCAGCTTTTTTGGGGAGTGAACTTTGATTCAGTTTCTTGACCTTCCTTCTCCCTCAGTCTTTTTTTTTCCTCCTTTGTCCTCACAAAATAAATAGTTTGTACCAGTCCAAATGTCAGGAATTTCAAATAGCTAGTTTATAGATAAACACCCTCCTGTACCAAAAATGCTACACAATTTTCAACTTTTATAGTACTATGTTAAACCAAGGAAAGTGACATTTATGTTAAAATCTCTGAGCGCTGGATAAATTTTAGTGAAAATCTCTCACATTTTTTTCATTACTTAGGATATGGCTCCTTTTATTCAAATGCCAGAACCACTAAAGGAGCAGTGAGATTATTTGAAGTAAACAGATCTGAACTAGTTCCATTGCAAAACAAAGAACTTTTAACTATAATTTTAAACCTATATTTCACTGTATAGTCACAGAATAATAGCTGTAATGATGGACCTGTAAAGTGGTAACACTGTGGAAAAATAGAGCAACTTATATCTTATTTCAAAATTTTATTTGACCACTACATTTCTATTGTAATCTTAGCATAAATGTAATAGAATAAATGCTGTATTGTAATGTTTGCATTATGGCTTCACTGAATTTTCTCTGTATTAGCCATATGGGAAAATTTGCACTTGAGCAGAAGACATTTACATTTGACCTATATATAATGACTTCCGTCCAAGCGCAAATTTTCCCATTTGGTAAACAATTTCTGGTACTGTAATTAAACCTCAACTATTAATAAGATATGAGAGTTTGACAAAGCTCACACATTTCACAAAAATACATATCTTCTGTTCTTTCCTACATTGTAGGAATTGTAGGATTGCAGGAGTACTGCTGTCAGGAGGAGGAAACAAGAAACAGCCGACAACTGGGGTCCAATACAAGCTTGTAGCTGAAGGAAACCATATGCTCTGCTATAAGACTTAGTTATCCTGTCAAGAATACGTGCCCGCCACTATCTTGGCTAATTACCATAGCTGCAACTAAAGAAAAAGCTATTTTGCAAATAATAATAGGTTTGCAGTACAGGTCTGGCATTATCTTTTGCTGCCTGTGTAAGTCCTGAGTATAATTGGTTGTAGCTAAATCTCCCATGATATAAAATTTTGAAATGATTTTTCATCAGATGCATACATTGCATGACAAATATTCAAGCATTAGTTCAAAAATTATCTGAAGATAGCTTGTAGGGTCACTAATGCACCTGAATACCATTAATAAAAATTCCATGAAAGATAAGATAAGATATTCATTAAGGGCCTAATGAATATTTAAGCAGAAGTTCATTATTGCTTTTTAGTGTACATCAAAGCGGTTTGTAAGCTAAAATGTTTATAGCAAATAGTACGCTAAAATATAGAGGGTTTTTTTTTGTTCACCAGGGAGTTTTAGGAAATGTTTGCAAGAATTTCTGTGAGATCTGCTGCTGACTTCACTGAGCTTTATTATGTACTGTCATGTTAGACATAAATCATTAGGCTTTAAGAAAAGGGAATGTGGTTTTTCACTGAAAGTTTTTTTTCATTTCCATATTGTTTTAGGTAAACACCATTCATATATGCCTGAGCCTACCAGTCAGAGTTTGAAAGGCCAAGGGGCAGCAGGGGGAAGTATGGTATGGTTTTGATTCCCACAGAAACTGCTGCCTCTAGAAACAAGGTGCTGCCATTGATGAGTGATACTGTACGGCTTCTGTGCCAGTACAGTAGCCTGTGGCACTTTCCAGGTGTGAAAACAATGATCAGTTTGAGGTAGCATTTCCCTACAAGTTTCTACCACTATTCCGATTGCAGGTATTTGCCTAACTGAAAATAATGATAATGGGGGCATGTTACTGTGCAGTATTTTAAAAATAAAGTGATAGTATAGATAGCTTCATAGCAGTCCCTCCTACCAGCACTTCAGGTCTCTCGAGCAAATCGCCTTTTCATGGGTTGTTACTCCTTACTTTCCATATTCGCATCTTACAGACTCCTGAGATGAAGGAAACTGTTGTAGTTTCTTGCTTTGTGTAACTTCAAACCACCAGCGTTCTCTTTAAACTTTTACTGCATACAAATTAGGTGAAACTAATCCACGATAAATATATTTAATAGGAAAGGAAGAAAAAAGGTAGGTAAGTCAGAAGTATAATGTGTGCCAAGGCATTTACTTTATGTGGATTTTGCATAGATGCTCAGCAAGTGGAAGATCTCTAACTTTCTCATTAGCATTCTTGGGAATATGAAATATATGCTGTTTTAAGGAGTAATGAAGAACAAATTGAGGAACAAAATCTATTCCTTTCTCCTGTACTCTTTCAACAGCATTTTTAATGAAATATAAAATCTGCAAGCCTTTAGAAAGTCTCTTCTTTTTAAAGAAATATAAGATCTTAACCTAGAGAATTCTGTGGAAATATTACCTGGGGATATCAAATTTATCCTACATTTTAATGAAACCACAAATGAGTCAATTTAGAACTAGTATACCATAAACTATGCTTCCTTCCCACATCTGTTCATAAACATAGAAGTATATATACCTAGGGGAAACTTAGTTCCTCTTACGTGCAAGGAGGAGAAATTCTATCTAAGAATACGTGTTTTTGCACATTCCCTGCGGGTAAACATGATAGAGTAAAATATAGTTATCTTTCATTTCTAATACACAGTGCTCCTTGCCAGTCATCACTGTTAATAAGGCTTGATGGAAAGAGAAGTGTGTCACTATGTATATCCAGGTAACATAATTATTTGCATTGAGACAGTCGAGTGTTAACTCTTGGTTAACAAACCGCAATATCAAAACATAAGACTAAGAGTCTTACTTATTAACAAGTTGGTTTTGCAGAAAGTTTCCTAGATGCTATATCAAACAATAATTTTACAGAAACTTTAGAAAGACCAAGACCGAACAAACTTTGAAAACATCGTTCATAATTGTATGTATTTTGTTATATGTAATTTAAATGCAAGTATGTAATTCCTAGGTCTTCTGAAAGCATGTTTTTAGAAGTTAGAACTGATGTATATGGGGAGATTATAAATGAACCCTGTGTAACCGTTGTCTGCTTTTGCCAAAACTGTATCCCCAAAATCTACTGAATTGCACTGTGTATATAATTGTAATTATTTCTAAAATAATGTATATGCTAACTGACATAATCAACCATCAGTGTGTACTATTGATACCTCAGCTGTCTTCTGTTTTAAGTTATATGATATGCTGCTCAAGCTGACCATGAGAATGGTCACTGTATTTAAAATGAGTGGGATGTGAATATGGTAATCTGTACTTGACAAAATTGGGTTCTAAATTAATATTTCTTTTAATAGTGATGACTGGTCATAGTCATAGTAGGTGAACAGAGGATAATGTTTTTAATTTTCTCTCATGTAACTGAGTACTGTTCTTCAGTTTCTCCTAAGCTACCATCCACATGACTTCAGAGAAGAAGTATTAGTGTAATTCTGTTTTTCTCCAAAGTTATGACAACTTACCATAGCGACTGCAGATTGCTTATTCAGGTTAAGCAGTCGCTGCAGTAACTCTGTCAATTTAAATGGGATTGTACATGTGCATTCGCCCTTAATAGGCAGGTATGTTGTTACCTGTGCTTGAAATATAGATGTTCTTTGAAGAGTGCTACATTTATTGCCATTGATTCAAAACTGTTGTCTTGTTGTATTAAGGGATTGGTCAGCTTTGTGCGCATTTCAGGTGCAGCATAGTATATGGACTGCTTCATCATGCAGGGAGAAAAACTGAATTAGTTTTTCTGGTGCTGAGGTAAATGTTAAATGCTTAGTGGAATTTCAACTGAAAAAGTATGTATTCTCATAGAGTTATTCTAATACGTATCAGCACAGCTCCTTAAAAAAAAATAAAGAAAGGAAGTACTTACAGAGCAGTGACTGGACATAACAGCCCAAAATATGAAGGTTTTTTTGAGATTCTAGATTTTTAGGGATCCTCAGTGATACTTTTTCTATATTAACGTTTAAGGCAGAATTAGTTTTTTTAAAATGCAACGTCATTGAATTATACAAAGGAAATCAATCCCTAGTGTTTGATAACAGTAGCACTTTTCTAGCAGTTTGCGTTTAAAGACTTTAGGTATGTGTCTGGATTAATGAGAAATAGTTCATAAACTGAAATTAAGTAAAGGCATTTATGAACCCAGCTCCTCCAAGTGAAATATTCAATGGGATTTACATTGCAATAATGATCCTGGAATAATACTTGATTTCATCTTTTGTTCCTGAAAATGTGTAGTTGTCTGAAGTTTAGAAGGTAGATTCCAACTTCAGAGTATGAAGATAGACTTTGGTACTGTTTGCATTGATTGTGGAGCCGTCTTGTCCCCCAAAGTATATGTGGACTTAATTGGCCGGTGAAGATAGTGCTATATGACCTTTTTGCCGTAAGTAGCAGTAGAGAAATTAAGAGATCTGCCATCTGAAGTGCCGATTCATTATCATCACAATGTGATCTCCAGAAGAGATCACAAACATTACCATGCAGTGGGAATGCTACTGTGCTACATACTCTTTCTAATTCCTGTAAATAAATATTTTCTCAGAATCTCTTAATTTCTTTACTGAATCCATTAGAAATGTTCAAAATATTTTAAGGGCTTTTTTTCTCTTAATATGACACTTCTGCTTGAGGTGAAAGTTGTGCTCTCCTCCATTTCTAATTAATTGTGCTAGCAGCCATAACATTGTATTACATGATTCATTCAGCTTTTATTTGGCATGAAATAGAAGTGAGTTAGCTTCAGGGTATGAGCTGTTCCAAGAACGGAACCTTTTATTTCATTCTCTTTAACATCACCTTTCTCAGAAGATATTTAAAGATTTCTTTTCTTCTTGTTCAGTTATTTTTAGGAACTTTGGTTGTTTTTCTCTTCAGAAGTTGTTAGCTGACAGTTTAAACATCAGCCATCCTGCTGATGTCCTTTTTCTTCTTCATCTTCTGTGCATCTCCAGCCCTGCAGTATGGCTTTGCCAGGTGGTGTCTGAGCTCTGCTCATTGTTGCACGATGACAGGGCCTACCAAAAGAGTTTGGCTAGAAGTAGGCTAATCCCCAAATTGGTGAGTTGTTGTTAGCTCATTTCTCAGCTGTAGGTATATTAGCACCTTGCAGTGACATCAGTTGTGGTCAGACTACCTGCCCCTTCCACTATGCTTGTCAAGGAGAGTAAATAGTTGAAAGATGATAGGAGCGCAGGCTCTGTAGGCCAGCTCCTTTCTCTCTAGCTTTTGTACAGGCTATCAACTCAAACCACAGTGTCATTGTGCATACACCTCTGCTAGGGCATCAAGGGAAAAGATATCTTCTAACGAGAGATCGATGAAAAACCTAAGGTTACAATCTGGTTTCTGTCTAATGGTGGTAAAGCCATCATTAGTCCTAAGTTATTGAAAGAAACCTTAAATTTTAGTTTTAATTACAATGCAGATCATTGCATTTTTATAACAATCTCTCATCTAAGATGCATTATATATAATAATATCCTTTAACTCATCAAGATAGCTGTATTAAATAAACAGGGTAAAAACCTTTTTAGTTTTAGTGGTTGGTTAGAAATGGCTGGATCTATTTGGTTTATACGTAATATGGGGCAAGCTGAAGGACAGAAACCTTTTAATTTGTTATATGGTAGAATTATTTGGCATAGATTCCTTAAATCTCTTGTTGCTATGTATCATCGTGTTAGTTCAATATTTAAAAAGAAAAAGACTCAAAAATAGGTTGCATTAGATCACTGTAGGTGCTGAAACGGGCAGAAGTGGAGTAGTAATACATCACATAAACATCAAGCAAAGTTGAGACCTTATTTCCAGTTCATGGCAGGACGATACGAACCACCTGGCAAAACCTGAAAGTCTTGGTTGGCAGTTTTAAGAACTCATCTATCCTATCCATGCATTTTTGTAGCAACCAAAGAGAAAGATTAATCTTCAGCTCCTGTGACATTGACACCTATATACAAAAAACAATTTCACTGGAGAACAGTTACTATTCACCCCTGTGGCCCTTGCATGGATATTTAGCATAAGATCAAAATGCTGTAACCATGTTCTTGCTTCTGATTCAAACGCACTATCAGGAGTGATTTGCTGTTAATACCAGAGACCCTCTAGGTGACAACTGCCTCTCAGAAACCAGTCTTCATAAAATTGCATTCAAATGCTGTTTGGATTTGCTAATGTGTAATTCTCCAGAGCTTTCAGTACAATAATCTCAGATTCTAAATTCAGTTTTCTCTTCCAGAAATGGCTTTAGGAAGTTCTGTGCTTGATGCTGGTTTTATTTTAACCTACTGATACAATTCTTCAATGCAAAGTCTTTGGACCTTTTTTCATTTTTAAGCTCTGTTCATTTATCAAGAAGCAGCATTTTAAAAAAAACAGGTATTAAAAGCTGGATTAAGGATGGGAGAACAGGTCTGGTAAATATATTCTGAATTACAGCAACATTTGCAAATATATGGACTTTGGGCCCAACGTAATTTGATTTCTTCTATCTATACAATCAGTTTCTGATTCTCTTCCTCCTCGAAAATTGCATAAAGACCCCAAAGACGAAATAGGTTTCTCAGAAACCTCTGTCCTTCAGCACATTCCAGCAGGTCGAATCTGTCATTCTAATATTTACAAGGTACCCTTCCAAACTGTAAGCCGGATCTTGCATCTGTTTTCCTCTCCTCTGTGTATTTTCTCTTAGGGTTCGTACTTACTAGGAGAATTTAGACTAATAGGATAACATCACATCAGTGTCAGCATCTTTGGTGGAAAGCAGCAAATCTACTTTTCTACTTCAAACTAACACTCTCTCTAACATGCGCACACGCACACACAGTGTGGTGTTTGCTACAAGTTGCATATCTATTTATTTCACTTCTGTTTGTCCATTTGACTCTGCAAAACCTGCAAGTGCATTTGAATTGTTTAACCATCTTCCAGAAGACTTGTGTTGTGGAATGAACTGTAGAAATAAGGGAAAAAAAGCAAAATTCACCATCGATGTCGGTACAGAATGTATCCTATATCATCACTTTATTCTGAGCATTTGCTTGTCTATTTAGTTTATTTTAATAGCTTTGAATATAACAAAACTATTAACTCCTGGGAGAGCAGTTTATGACACTGAACAGGAAGAAGAATAGTTTACAAGCATGAAAATGATTTAAGTATTTTGTAGGAAATTTCCTTGCTTTTGAGCAAAGCTGACGGCAATATAAGCTCCACTTTACCCAAATGTGTTTGTGCTTTCAGGTTTATGCAGAAATTCCTGAGTGCTTTGCTGAATGGGGGTCAGTGGCTTATGCTGAAGGGAGATGGCCACATACCTAAATGCAAGCACACAGTTGTGTGCTTTGCTGATTGCATACCCTAAATATTCTGTATCACTAAATATATTACTTATTGTGAAGGAAAGATTGCTAGGATAATGAATTGTAAATGGGGTCTTCTCAAAGGGTATAATGCCCTTTATAAGATATTTTAATGCATCAGTGAAAGATTTACAGCTTTTTGCTTATTGCAGTACACTTTCCACCTAGCTCTAATGACCTGAATGGAATAGGTGCCTAAAGAGGCAATGTATTTACACAGAAATAAAATACGTTGGAAAATCTTGACAAGAGTTACTGTTAAATGAAAAAATAACTCCCCATTAAAGTTTTTTTTGTGTGTGTGTAAGGTAGGGAAAAATAGTGTGTAAACTCAAAAAGAAAAATTACAGGAACAAAGAATGGTTTCCTTTTTCCAAGAAAATTGGTAGTGAAATCTAACACTAACCATCACTTAACAAGCATTAACAAGCAAAGTAAATATTTGTCTTCTATGTCCCAGAAATTGGAAAATTAATATGGATAGTATATTACTATCACTAGGAGGCTTATCTTTCCTTGTGAACAGTATTGAAATACTTGTTGAGATTTATGCACCATCACTATCATAGTTCAAATAAGCTCAGTGAAACTAAATTTTAAACTCACATGCTGATCAAGATATCTTTTTAATTTATTTATCCTTATCACAGTTTTGCTTGAATTGTCTCTATCTCCAAAATGTTCTTGGAAGCCAGAATTATTCAGGGGAATACATAAAGATTTAATGCTTCTCAGTGGAGAAACAACGCGAAGGCAATAGGCTCTTTCTGTATGTTTTGACACTTGAAAATTGTCCCAGCAAGAAGCAGGAAGATCAAAGATGCGTGAAATAGTGATAATGGAGTGTTTACAAAGAAGAAATATTACAAGAATATTTACAAAACATTCGGCTCAGGTCGGGAATCTGATTTGGTCAAAGGCTTAAATGAATTCTCATTTCATACTGTTATTTTCTCATTTTGGAAAACCAAACCTAACCACCATAGGAGTGAGGTTCTTGAACTGCCTCTGATAGAGTTAACACAAAATAACTAATTCTAAGATGGGGCCATCATCATCAGATTATTAAAACGATCATAAAACTTGGCCTGCCGTAGCAGAGACTGGCCACAGTGGCAGAGATTTCCTTTCAAGTCTTGAGTTCCTATGCCAAAGCTATTTGGAGGTAAAGCACCATTTCCTGTCTAATTGAGCTTTTCCGTGTCTTGTTGTGAAGTGGAATCAGTATTATCATGCTGATGTTGTACCAGAAGTAGGAGCGAAGGTTGTCCGCTGCTCCCTGGTGCTCTGTGCTTCCCTGCATGCTGAGCAGGAGCGCTGATTCACATTCCTTCCCCGCAGATGCTCTGTGCTGTGTGCTTTAGTTGAAGTTCAGAAGTATCATCTTCTTGGCCTTCTGTTCTAGATTCTGCCTGCTTCTCCTCTGCCCTGCCTACAGCATCGCTTCCGTGTAAGGGCACCTGCTTGTTCCCTTCCTATACATTGTGCAAAGTCTCCTAACTGTGGGTTTTCTTAGGAATAAAAATTCCTAAGGAATGAGATCAGCAGAAGCTGACCTATCTGGTAACCACTCTGCCAATCAGCTGTCCTCGCTTGCCGATTCTGGACCCTCTTAAGAATATGAGCAGAGGCAAGGTTGCTGTCGGTGCACTGCTACCGTCTCCTCCATCCTCCATCTAGGAGGGACTGCAGAGCCTTGGAGCCCAGGTGTCCACCTGTACCTGGCTGCCCGCGCAGCCGAGCTGTGCAGCCTCACCCAGTGATCCCCTGTTACTTCACTTCCTTATTTCTTAGTAAAAGACCTGCTTGCTACTTCTTTCCAGATCCGATCCTGCTGTTATTTCAGTGTAGCTATTAAAATGGAAAAAAGGAGGATTGTTTTGCAGTTACCTTGGAATGTTGTTGTTATTTCTGTTATGAAATGATTTTAAAGTTAAATGTATATTTTAGTTATACCTTGACCTCCTTTTGGAAAGAAAGGAAAAATGAAAGACTGATGTTAAATCATCCTTTTACTTCTCAAAAACCCATCATCTCTATCCCTGCTTAATACTTTTGCTGTCACAGCATATTCACACATGCTAACTTGTGCATGCAGAAGAAAAATGAAACCAAAAAAACCAAAATTTCTGTACCATGTTTGCTATATTGAACTACCATTTTGTTTTGGACTAGAAAGAAAATTCCTAGGTGTGCACATCACTGGTATATAAAGGCAGAATCTAAAATCTCATAGTTGATGAGAAACAAGCAGGTTAGACTGTTACCAGTGCTATCTTGTTTAATTTGGTTAACAGGATTTTTGTTGTGTAATACTTGCACAAGTCTAAGTTTAGCCTGTCTTCATCAAAGCAAACATTGTTAAGGATTTTTATCATAAGAGAGAAATACAAGAGGTCTGCATCTGTTTTTCTCTCTTTTTTTTTCTTCTTCAGTATAAAATATCCATATATTTACTTCTGCTAAATATCGAGGCCTTTTTTTGGTTTTTATACAGGAGCAGATGACCTGCGTGTAACTTACCTGTTTGTTTAGAGAAGCATTTTTGATACTAAGTAAAAATAAAATCACATGTAATTAACGTGTTAGTAACTTGATAGTTCTTACTGACATTTGGAAATAAACTTATCTTCTAATATGTAGTAAAACCATTTTGATATAATATCCTTTAGCTTTCAAAATAGGACTTGATGGGGGAAAGAGAGAGGAGAGGCATAATCTCTCTTGATTTATTTTGAGCAAAAGAAAGCCTGTTTTCATTGATAATCTTATATGTCTAGATCTTCCTTAAATGAACCTTAAAATAGTCCTGCATACATATATTTTCTGTCAATATTACATTGGTTTTCAAATATGCTTCATATCTGCTGTTTTCCATGTTTGACTACATACCTGACATTCTCAGTAAAGGATATAAAAAAAGCAGTCCACAGACAATGAGTAGAGAACCTCTTATAGTCATGTGAAGTATGACCAGCTCTAACAATTTTCTCGATTGCAAGTGATGCCAGCGTCGTGATAGCAACAGTGCAGTGGGACTTTCAGGGATCTGCAAGTCAAAATTAATCACGGATAGAGCTTGCTAGTGGAAAAATATGGAAATTCAATTTCAGTGAAATACAAACTTAGATAACTAATAAACATGTCAGTATAGTTTAGCTCTCTTTATATTGTGGATCTGGAAATGATTTCTTACAGAAAATTTAACTTTTTTATTTTTCCTTTTAGTTATTTCATTATCTCTTTATTTATTAAATTAATCAATAATTATTATTTATTAACATTTTTTTCTTTTTTATTTGAAAATACGAATTAGGGCAAGATGACCTGCAGTAAAGCACATTCAGTGGCTTGCACTCTGTCGCCCCTATGTTATGCTTGTAATTGCATTTAACTGTTGCAGCTTCTTCTCTTATTTTTCGGCAATTCCTGAATAAGCATCGGCTACCTTCAGTGCAAGACAGGAAGGGATACACAGGGAAAGAAATATTCTGCAGATTTGTAGTTTCAGTTTGTTCTACAGGAAGAAGCACATAAGATAAAACAGGCAGCATTAGGTTTTGATTTTCTTTTTTAATGTATAGAGACACTAACATTGTTCAAGGTGTGGGATTCAGATTCAAACATTTTATTTCAAGTGTCATTGCTTATCATTATGATAAGAAAACATTACAATAGGGAGAGGGAAGATAGATGTCAGTGAATATTTTCAGTCTCTCTTTCAAGCAGATATTTTCAAACACAAGAGCCTGTTGAATTTGAAGTGCACAGAGGGTTGATTGATGCTGTAATTGATTTGAAGCTGATTTCTCTCAGAACTGTCATTGGAAAGCCAAAGGTGGTAATATAGCTTTCATGATGAGCACTGCATATGGTTTACTGATAAGGAAGTTGGAGAGGAAATACTAGATCTTAAAACCTGAAGGAAGGAAGGAGGGAAGGGAAGAGCGAAGGAAGAAAAAGGTCTGATGGTGGCAATGTTTCTGGGGAAATCCAAGCCACCATGGAGTCCTGCATCAGAATCAAAAAGATACATGCAACTGAAACAACTGGAACCCATATCAAAGCAAAATAAAATAACAGTTTTTAAAATAGTAGTGCTGATTTTAAAAAATCAAGGGAAAAAAAGAATAAAAGGTAAATTATCAGCCTTGGACATTTGTTAAAATATTTTGGCAAAGTCCTTTAATGTTATTGTCTAAGTGAGCATTTGCAGTGAATTTAATCCAGCTGACTTGCAACTGTAAAATACAGAATTATGTGCACTTGAATGTCACTTTTCATCTTAAAAGGCATATCATTTTAAACTTTGCTTCCAATTTTTGATAGCTCTTCAGGTGCCTGAAAATGGCACTTATCTCTGATTTTTTTAATTCTCTTGGTTTTGGAAGTTGCTCAAGTTCATTGAGACCTTGAGAACAGCTTGAAAAATTTCTGCCAGTATGTTCCTGAAATGTTCTTCATTCCTAAAATGGGAAAAGGTAGTGGAATGGGCAGATACTGGTTGGAATTTAGCCTACCTCATTCTAATATGGTTTAAATGCAAAAATCATAATATTAAACAGTTCATACATTGTATTTACCATAGCAATTCATTTCACTTCATGAACTGCATGTGAGAGATGAACAAAACCCTCAGATTTGTGCCTTGCTTCACATATTTGTCTTCAAAACTTTTAGATTTTAGTTGTGGCTTCTCTCTTCAAAGTGCGTTTTGGACATGTGTAATACCAGCAGGGGCTATTCTGCCTCCAAGTTTCTGATTCTTTATAGGCCTGCCAACACTCTGGAACCCATATATAGAAATACATGAGGTAAGCAAATATTATTTATAGTATTTAATGCGTTTAATGCTCTTTAATTCTTAGGATATAAAAGGAAAGAATGATGATGATCAAAAGTCTATTTTATGCGAATTTAAGTAATGATCCATTACCACATGGAGTCAGAACTATTTTCACGTTCATCTTTAAGTGACTTTCTAATTCTGGAAAATAAATACAATTCCAGCCTGTTCTGTTGAACTAATTCATTTTCTAACAGTATAATACAGCTTGCAGTAAAAGAATCAAACTCTTCAGAAATGTAGCTGATCTGTCTCATCACTGGCCATTATTGAATAAATAAAATCATCCTGGGGATCAGACTCTTAAATGGTAATAGAGACACCCAAGAAACGAGCTGTTTTACAAAAGTGTCGGCATTGGAATTTTTGAGTTATGGATGAAGTGAAGAGCTTAGTGGAAAACAAGACAAAACAGAACTCACCCAAAAAGCTTAAAAAATGAAATCATATGTCATATTAGACTTTTGATTTTGGCACTTTGATGTCACAGTGTAAAGAGCAACAGTGAATTAACTGTAAAAGTGATGAGAGAAAAGCTATTTTAAGCATAATACATAGGATTAACAGGAAATGAAATAAATTTAACAGTTTTCTGCCCTTAGACATATCTTTAAGATATTTATGACTGGAAAAGGTACCTGCATCTTCTGTTTTATCCATATGGTCCCACAGTAACAGATGACTAAAATGGGTTAGGAAAGGTGTGACTCATACTATCTGCTGGATTTTTCCTGGCAATTTTCCCCTTGATTTGTCAAAATATTGCACAAAAGAATGTTCATTTATAGGATTACAGACTAAAACCTACATTTAGAAATGCTGTCATAAATGCCTGCATGCAGTCTGGCTGTCTTTCCTGCCAAGGACTGTTAATACTTAAATTAGCCACCTGATGGTCTGGTGCCTTGTTGTTCACAAATGTCAGCTGCTTATGAAAGAAATAACAATTTTTTTTTTCATCAGTTTACAGAATAACATTCTAAGTGAGCTCATAAACCCCACTAACTGTTGGCTAAATTTCATGTGTACTTTCTTTTGCAATCTACAATGCTCCATTGTAGATTAAATGGCAGCATGCAGAGCTGCCGCCAAGGCTGTAGGTATGATTTTTTTAAAAACTTTGTCACTTTGAAAGAAATGGCTAAGACAGTAAAACAGAAGACATGATCTCAGTTTTGTTTCTTGTTTCTCATTATAATTTTATATAATTATTAGGTAAAATATTCAGATTACAGACTTTTCCATGCACAAGGTTTATTCCGATAAAAGGTATTTTAATTTGCCGTTTTTCTTCTGCTTAAGTGCACTTGATGCTTAACATACTTCCCTTTTTCTGCCTTCTCCATCTCCTCTTTACCCTCCAGCGCTACACTTCCCCCAAATCCAGAATCTGTGTTGAAGTCCAAGGGAGTTTAAAAAAAAAACAAAAAAAACCCTCATTTTAACATTGGAAGTTATACTTAAAAATTACCTCTTCTAACAACCTTTTCCAGAGTTGTCAAAAAAGTGACATGTTTCCAGTGTAATACTCTTTAATTTCTAAAATCACATATTAGCAAAACAGTTATTCTGTACTTTGCAGCAATTTTAAACTAGTCCTCTACTACTGCAATATAAAGAGCTGTTCTTTAAAAGATGTTTTATTCACACACTTCAGCTACACCAACCCCTAAAAACTCCAAGACATCCCAGTCTGGTTGAAAATGCAAATTTTACAGCTCTACCAAACCGTGCTGGGAACATACTTATCCAGACAAGTAGCTACAAATATCTGGAATTCCCTGAGCTCACTAGCGGTTTTGTTGACAACAAGCAAATGAAAACATTTTCAAAGAAAGGGAGGCTTTAGTGGATGCATTTAGGAAGCAGAGCACCAAGACTGAATATTCTAACCATCGACGTATTGGTATGGCGCACGAATACAAATTTTGCATGTGTGGCTTTCCCGACTGCCAGAGCCTTTGCAGAGGTTCTCTCTAAAGCTCTGCCTCCTGTCAACCTGCTGCAGACAGGCTCGTCAGCATATTCTAAAAAAACGTTCTTAATGTTGGTTTAACAGTTTCATGTATCCAAACTTTAAATAATCAGAACATGGTGAAAATAAGAGCGATAAACTGATCAGGGTGGAAGTGCTGAGGGGACAGGGTCGCTTTGGAGGCAGGAAGTCACAGCCACCTGCTCTGAGATACCTTGTCTGCAATGGGGTTACGCTTCCCCCCACATCCTTTCAGGAGGAAAAATTTTCTTAAATAAAAATATTTTCTTAAATATCCACTTTCTTGAGCATCTCTGTGCTTCCACAGTTCCTAGCAAGTACGACACTTCTGGTCTTTCTGAGTCTTGCTCTCAGAGGGCCATCGTTACGTCTGGGTTTGCGCTGTTCTGTTTTCAACAAAGGCAGGTTACCAGAACGGGGAAACTCTCAAGCGTGGCCATTAACGAGCTGCACTGGATGCGCTGTGTGTCTGGGACAGGGCGTGAAGAGTGTCCTAAGTGATTGTTGTAGTACAGTATATTCTTTGAGAAGCAAAGTGTGTATTTTTTTTCCATTTGACAGTGAAGGGGAATTTAAGGCAGTATTTTAATTACCCAGATTAGTTGGGTTTTTTTGCTTCCTTAAGGGGAGAGGAACTGGTAGCTAAAGGTGGTAACCAACTACTCAGTTTTATTTCCTGCATGTGATTTCTATATGTGGAATAGTCAAATATCTTGCATTCAGCATGTGAGCGCATGTGAGACAGCATTTTAAAATTAAGGTGAGGCTACAAAGAGATCTGGTATTCACAGCCACAGCTTTAAACCTCACGTCTGGCATGCACTGTTTACTTTTAATAGCTTGCACTGTGAAAATCGGTTAAAAACTCATTATGCTAGTTAAAAACAGGCAACGATGAGTCCACTGGTAACTGTTTGCTTTGGACCATGATGCAGTGTGGCAGTTTCCTGACTAGGCTCAACCTGCTGAAAGTGTTTAAATATAAACTTTGTGAATGCAGAAGGTTGACAGCTAAGAGTTGGCAGTACGAACTATTCATCTGATAGGAACGTGGTGCAAAATGGCTGTACTCAAAACAGAAACAACTTGAGAGATTGGAGAATTTAATGTATGTTCAAGTGTTTGCTTTCTTAAGCCATGTTGATTCCCTAAACCGAACATTTTTGTTGAAGTTGTAACTGATCATGATGGCAGTAATCTACTAGGCCACAGTTGTAATAATACTTTCTTTTTAAACGGCTACAGGACTTTCTATATTATATATAGAATTAGGAAAAACAGGCTTAACTAAGGAAAGCTACACAGATTTTGTAAGAAATGTTTTATATAGTTTTTGTTTTATATGGATTAGTTCCGAGGTTGCCGAGGCTTTCTGAAATAAGTTCTCCTCTTTCTTCTTCTCCTCCTTTCCTTGCCTTGTTTTCTTTGTGGTTAAAAATCATTTGACTAGATATCTTCTCTCATTGTTTTCCTGCCCTGCTTTCTGATCCGCCAGAGTTATATGCGGTTTTATTTATTTATTAGTTATGTAGTAGTATTTGTGGAGCAGTGTGGCCTAGACATGGCTTCAACTATTTTTTGGTTTGGAGGGAGGGCTGAGTTTTTGAAAATTTAATCAGTCACTGTCTCTGGTTCAGTATATCAAAAAATATTGTCCAACACAGAGATAGTCATCTCTGCGTTGGCTCGTGAAAATCATCCTGCTTTTGCTACAGTACCTCACTTTCATTTTATTTAGATCAGCTGCTATGCTCCAGTGACACAAAAGTGACATGAACTAAGTGCTCCGTGGGAAACTAGCCACTTCATTGTGCATTAAGTATTAATAGAAAAAAATAGTTAACATGGGGTTTCTGTGGAGAATCTTAATAGTGTGATCTTCTATTATGCATTATTTATGTATATTTATTATGGTGGGGGGAGAATTGATAGGCATTTGGCATTTTAATACTGCATTGAATACCCTAAAGTGGAAAAGAATTCACATGTATTGCAATAGCTTCTGTGCTGCCTATTCATTTAAATGTAAACGTCTTATTGCCATTGTTATATAGTGAAAATGGCAGAGCTGAACACAGAATGTAAAATTTTCCTTTGTGATAGGCTACAGAATATTTCTTTGAAAATATACACCGATTTATCAAATTGAGACGCATACGCAGGTAGATTTTCAAGGTGGAGCTGGAAAATGAGTACGTTTTGAAGATACCATGTTCCTTGTAGCAGTGCAGAGAATTATATGGGGTGGTTGGAGGTTATTAAATTATTTTGCACTGTTCTCAATGAAGAAAAAAAAAACTCTAGACACAGATTAACAGCAACCAAGATGAAATATGATTACTTTTAGTAATGAAGTTAGAAAAGCACTGCACAGAAACTGTTCCTATATATGTCCTACATTCTGCTTTGCTGGTATTGCTGCTTTGAAGCTTCATAAGGAAAAAAAGAAAAACTGCCAAGCACTGTGTTGTTAAATATCATAAGTAAATGATATTACATGTCTTGAAAAATTAGCTGATAAAAGAGAGATTACAATTATGTCACTGATATGAATGTTTTAGTGGGGGGGAAAAGTGATGTAATTTGCACTGCAATGGAATACCATACAGTTTGTAGAACACAGTTTTATCTCTTGTTTTCACTTAAATAATCCATGAGAAGAAAAGGATTTCCTAAGTTTTATGAAGTCAATGCACACTAAGCAACCTGTAGAACTATGATATTTTCCAGCCTGCTTGTCATATAAAGGCATAACGTGGGAGGACTTTACAGGGACAAGAGTTAAGACTGTTGTTTCAGAGACCGACGTGCTCCTCGCATAGTTCTCGGAAGCATATGTTAGTCCCTCTGTTTGTAAATATTACATTTTGTGGAAACCTTGTAGAAAGTTACTTGATAGTGCTATGCACAATTCACCCTGTAAGCGAAAGAGCTAGACAGTGGTATTATTGAGAAAATTTGACACTAGCTGCTTTCTGCGTCAATCTTAATACTTTTATTCTAGATATTAGTATTCAGATAATACAATATATGCCCTCACATTCCATTTCTTTGTGCCACCCTGGTTATGCCATTAGTTTTATAAGTTAAAACTTTGAAAAATGTGTGTCAAAAGAGATATATGAATACTAGAGCAGTTGCACAGTTTTTTTAAGCAACATTTTTAACTGGAGTATGAAGTTTTCTCAAGATCTAAAAATTTTATGAGCCCACGTCTGCTTCACTGCTATCTTCTATTCGTAGAAAATTCACGTTTTCCTGGAAAATAAAATGACAGTGAAACTTCGTTTGTTTCAGAACTTCCAATACTCTTTTGTTATATAGAAATGTAAATATTTCACTCTGTTGCAGTCTTTATCTCTAAATGTATAAATATATGTGTCTGTATACGTGTATGAATATATATGTATATGTGAATATAGATGTACATATATCCACACAGTATAAGAACTTTTAGGAATAATTTCCTAACTTCTGAGTGTTTCTGAACAATAACTTTTCTGATACTGTCTGCTCTGCCATAATTTTCAACCATATCTGACAGTGTATTCTGCAATCACTTAGAAGTATTGCTCTTTAAAAACCTCGTAGTCTCACTGGTAACAGCACTGATCCAAAATGCTGAAGTGATGATAGAAGCAGGGCCTGGAGGTCTAGGTCTTCTCAGCATCCAGCTGAGAGCCGCACTCTAGAGGCGGTTTACTTCTCCCTCTTTTTAGCTCAGTGACTATGTACGTATCCAAATAAAACGTAATAGCTGCAACAGATAGAGTTGCACAATACCCGAAAGCATAACAGTTGGGAACCCTCCAAGGAGGTGAGAAAAGGGGATTAAAATCTCCTCGGGTGGAGGAGGATGTGAAGCAGGATCTCTGTCAGTGAATGCTCCGGGCAGTGGGGCTGGAGGTGGCAAGCAGGGAGCCCCTCCTTTTGCTCTTTTTGCTGGGGTAATCGAAGCAGATCTACCCAATGAGCCACACCAGGGAGAGCCCTGGACAGAGTCTTGTTTTGATGGGTCTTGAGCATAAACTCAGAAGCATTTTTAGATCTCAATTTTGAGCATGTTCTGGAAGAGAAGCTTTAAATACACAAACATATATCCGGTGTAGACGCGGAGCCAAAATTTAGGCATTTTGTGAGTGACGGTGGTTTTAGAAAGTTGAATGTAAGCTCCTAAGGTTTAGGGATTTAGGTGCCTAAGGCTCCTGCAAATGTATTCTAGAGTGCTTTATGCCAAAAATGTCAAATGAAAGCTGCTTAGGCAATGGTGTCTTTGTTGATTGTATAGACTCATTCTTTGAAATAACTAAAATAACTCGTCTGGGGAAGGTACAGATGCCAGGCAGAAAGGTAATGTTGTGCCAATATTTAAAAACAGTAAATGGAACAATCTGGGTAATTACTGGCCTGTTAGCCTTATATTGATCTCAAGCAAAATAATGCAGCGGTTAATAGAAGGCTTGCGTAATAAAAATTTAAGAAGATAATGTAATTAATGCCTAACAGCATTGGCTTAGGGAAATAGATTGCCCCAAGCTACCTTGA